>NC_053450.1:12743589-13343589 GCF_015227805.2 Hirundo rustica
ATCATGAGTTCATGTCTGTGGTTCTAACTGCTTTTCACCAGACTGCATTTCCCCTACATATGCTCTCAGGACCACTGGCTTCTATCAAGACAGATTCAATTGGAATCTGGTTCAAAGCACTGGAAATTTTAAAAGCAGATAAGTATCTCATGTCAAATTGCATCTAGTATAGATCCTTGTAATCCAGTTTAAAGCAATTAACTCAAAATTTGACTCTAACTCCAAATTAAATTCAGTTACACTGAATCTAAAAACCATGCATTAGAGATTACTCCCTGCCAGATTCAGGTGGTTGTTCTGGTAGAAGATGGAAACATTGGCAAGAATAAAACTAGACACAGAATTAATCATTTGTACAATTAAAATCACTGATAATACACAAAACACATACTATCTAAAATAACTCCAACCAGAGGTTCATACGCTTCATTTAAAATCTCCCACAGAGCAAATGGCTCCTGAGGTGTGTCCGGGAGTATCCGAAAGAGAAACGTGATGGTGTAATCGGAAGGGAGACCTTCAGGATGCAAATACCTGTAAGAGAAATAATGTCTTTGAAACTGAAACAATATTAAATCTGGTGATTTACTCATCAGAATTTCACTTGGCATGCTTTCTATTACTCTGTATATTTCCTCACAAATCAAGACTGAGAAGCCATATAAGTGTTCATAAAATCGACTCAACTTGGTAACTCTAAAAGAATGCTTATGAAGAACGTAGAAGTTATTGCTTCCCTTGAAATTCACAAAATTGACCCTATCAAAGCATAGGTGAGTTGGAAGTAAAGCTGAAATTAATTGTATTTAATGCTTTTAACAAACAATAGCCACTCTCAAGACTTTTGAAATTGTCTGGTTTAGGACATAATGGAGATGGAAATTGCTTGGAAGACCAGTCTCAATAGACATGTCCTTTGTCATTAAACCATTATAAAATGGATTAAAATTAGGAGTGACAGACTGTTATAGGAAGCTTTTTAAAATATAGAGAATGGACTGTATACATTTCAAAGCCAATACTAAAGAAAGAGAAGTCAGAACAGATCACATACTGAAATACAATCTAGTTTCCTAGAATTTATGCAGAAGAGAGAGGAAGTTTATGATATAAAAGAAGCACTTTATTTTATGTCATTTCCAAAAATTCATTATTTCTTACTTCAAATTTAATTTAACCTTTTGTTGTGAAATCCCAAAGTGAAACATTTGGACAAGTGTCTGAGACAACTGACTGTATGTTAAATGTTAATTAGTCTGATTCCTTAATACCACAATAAGGGGATCTGTGAGAAGTTTCAAGAGTTATTCAAACAATTTATTTTCCCCAAATATGACTCATTCCTTCTTAAGTGTTTCTGGCACATAGAAGATGTATAGATATGAATCATGCTGAAAAGAGAGTTAACGTGATATATTATCAATATATTCTGCACAGTGTCAGTAGATGATCAAATGTGATGTTACACTGCCCATTTCCCATAGAGAAAGCGAGAGAACTCAATAGGTAAAAGAAAAAAGCCTTTACATAGTCTCCAATGTACAAGAATGAAAGCCAATTCAATAAGCAGGGTGGGTTAAAAACAAGGTTTGTGGATACAGAGCTCAAAAATGAGAATAAAATGAATGGCATTCAGTGCACAGATGAAGTGACAAAGGCAAGTGGTATTTTTCCAACGTACCTGTGGACCATTAAGAGAAAAGTGTTCTCTGAACTATGAAAAGGAGTGAAAGCCTAACGAAGCAGTAAGACTGGGCTGGGATGGCAGCTAGAGAATAGCATATAAAGGCAGCAGATCAAATTAGAAAGAAGCAAAAAGGGAAAAAGAAGTGAGAAATGTTAGTACCTTGACATCTCAGTCCATCTAGACCCAGAAGGAAACAAAACAAGGAGAATGTGAAACAGCACCAAGAAGTACACCTCCAACAGGGACACAACAGGATAATCACACACTCTGATGATATCTAAAATAAACCTTCAATTTCCCACTGTTTTCTCTTTCTTATTTTTCTTAGCCAAAGAATATTTTTCATTACACCATCCCAGATGTAATCAATCAGAGCCACTGCTTCTCTCTGGTGCCACTTAATATGAAGTGGGGGTCTGGACTGAGAGGAACCCAACACAACATAGACACTGTTCATACAAGAAACAGGTTCTCCATCACTTCTTCTCTGAGGAATGACTGCAAAAGTTCAGTCAGGGGATTCTTCATGGACTCCTCCATAACCGTCCCAAGATACAGTCCTTGTGACTGAAAGATGTCCTGCCTCTCAGGAAAGTAACTACACGAGTTCTCACAGACTGACTTCACCATAAGGGGATTAATCTTCCTTTGCAACCAATGGCTGGACATAGATTGCAGTAAAAGCAACTGAGGACAGCTGAAGCAGGTTCTCATTCTGACCCTTGCTTCAAGGAGATGCTGAACTCCATGAGATTTCAACTTGCATTCCAGAGGCACCTTTCACAAAGTGCTGCAGACTGGAATCTGCCCAGACATAGGCCTGCATGAAATTGCCATGTGTTATACAGACACAAATCTGAAACTGGCTCATGGGGAACCCAAAATAGCCAGTGGGCTCACCCACTTTTACCTACAATTGTTATTTTTGAATTAAACTAATTGAAGGGTCAGAGCACCAAACAGTTTTCGTATTCATCAGTATAACATGGATATGCACCAGCACCTCTGCTCTTCTGACTTAAAAATACTAGTCCCTGAAATGAATAATTTCCTGCACTAGAAAATTATGTTCATGTGTTTTTGGAGTATTAGAGTATTAATAAGTGAAGACATACTTGGTAGGCTGGGATACCAGAGCATCCTTGTGCAGTCTGTAACATGGGAAAACATTAAATGTACCAGGTTCCATGGAAACCCCTTCCACAGCTGAAAATTCCTTTTCAACCAAACCAAACATTTCCATCATTTTAAATCCTGAAATATATCAAAAAGTATGTTTTATTAATTTAAATTTCTACTGCATTAGAGGATACAAAAAAAGGCAAAGCCAGTTGTATCTAAGAGTTTCATTGCCTGTTTGCATGAAAAGAAACATATTGCCTAATACAGTGAAAATAATGTAATTACAATGATTCCGTAAATCAGAAACAAAAATGAACACAAAAATACTGTACCTGCAAAATTATTGCCATCTTTAACTACCAGTGGGCAGGCTGGAAAAGAAAAATACATATATTTAAGAATACAAGAGATGTCCCACTGAGTCAGAAGAGTCATGCACTCAGCCCTAAACTCAGCACTCTACCTCCAAGAGCAGCAAAGAAGATGTTGAGTAGGAAGGACAGGCAAACCTGGATGCTTTCTACTGCATTCTGTCAATGTTTCTCAGGACCCCCAAGGTCCCCAAGCAAAGACATCAAGGAACTGTGTGCTCCATATAATATATTTTTATGGATTTCTTGTCCGTTAATTTCTCTAATCCTCCCTATAAACCTGTCTTCACGACCTCTTCAGTAATTTCAAATTTGTTGGGAAAAAAGCAACAAAATTCATTGCCTGTTGTATAAAATAATATATGTCTTATACTGGGATTTAACAAGGTGTTCCCTAATTCTCTGTTTGTGAGCTTCTCCAGACTAACCCATCTCAAATTCAAGTAGTGTAGCTGACATTCTCTGTATGTTTTCCAACTCCACAAGAGCTTTCATGAGCAAGAGAAACCAGAACAGTCCTTAAGATGTGTGCTCACATTTTAAACAGCTGTAAATCTCATTTATATATTTCTTTCAGCAGTGAAGAAAGGTCACAAATATGTTTCAGAAAAGGTGCCCTGGGAAATCAACAGGCCTAAAGCAGCATATCAACCAAATATGGCATCCCAGGATATTCACATTTGAAGACCATTTTTAGAAAACAAGCACAAGTGACCAATAAATGATACTGTTGAGTAGTGCCAATGTTTAACATTCTCTCTACCAGTGAAAGTAGAGCCCACAGCCAAAATCTCAGAACTGATGGCTCACAAGCAACATTATTTTTGCCTACCAGTTCTGACAATTCACAGTCTCATGATAGCTCCCAGCCCTGTGCACAATGACTCCTTACAGACACAATAGATTCACATCATCTACAGTGTCTGCTTCCTGGCTTATACACAAGGAAATATATTGTGGACACACACCTAAAAGCATGTGAATTACTGGCTAATAATCATTAATGTTGTTCTGGAATGTCTATCCCTTAATTTTCATAAAGAGACAGAAGTGTGGCTTTCTCACAGATTTCAGAATTTGAGTGTGTTTCATGCTTTTGCTTAGGCTACAACTCACCTACGTTCGTAACAGAAATACTAATGATTGGATTGCTATGAATAAATTAACCATGTGACTTGAGTAAGAATGAACATAGCTAGCAGTACTCTTACAGAAGGTTAAAGTAGCCTAGAAAATAAAAGATAATTAACTTTTATGATTCTGAAATGTCAGCAACATCTGAAATGATTTTTTGACAACCAATAGCTGTATTCTGGCTTTATAGAAACAACCATTAATTATTTTGAAGTCAAAGCACCTTAATTTCTTTAATCCTCTGCAGAAATGACATTAGAATTATAATGTCAGCAGTAAACTATATTAAAAAGATCAAGACTATGTCATGATAGAAAATTAATAGTTACAATCTCCCCAGTATTTAGCAGTTAATTTAGAAACAAATGTAAATCAAAACGGCTAACTTGCTGATGCAGTTTCACAAACAAAAGTGATCAGCTCATCTTCAATCTTTGTAAAGGCATCAAAGTCATCCACAAAGAAGACATGTCTTTCACTGGGCTTGCTGCCAATATTGACTAACTCTGAATAGTCAGCATCAGCCACTCCAATAGCAAAAAAGGTAAAACCTGTAAAACAAAAAAGAACACTCCTCTGAGTCATTCATTTTGAGAGTGGAAATACAATATGAATTCAACTGTATCTGCACTGACTCTTCCTGATTAAACACAAGGATGGACATTTTATTATTATCCTGTAGCACAATCTATGTAATCTAGAATAAAAGTAAAACATTCCCTGTGAAATATTTCTTCTGGCTATTTATGCTTAATTAGTTAATTAAAGTAAAACCTCAAGTGTTTTCTTGAAGATATGTGACTACTCAGCAGTTTAAAGTTTTAGCATATTTAAATGCTTTTCTAATTTAATACTATACTGTATTACACAAAAATATCCATGTATCAAGTATAGAATAAATACATGTATCAAGTATAAATAAATAATAAAAAACTATAAATAAGTATAAATAAATAATAATTAAAAAATAAATATATGTATCAAGTATAGAATAAATACAAAGTAGAAAAATTAATTTCCTGCAGGTCCTTTACAGATTTTTTCTGTGCCATGTGTTAGTATACATATGATTTCAAGGCGCTCCTGCCTCATGAATGAGCACTGAAATAAATGCATTCTCATTTCATCAGAAATTTAACTGCACTGGTTGAATCTGTTCTACATATTTAGCATGAATATTTTTCAAAATTTGAGCCTGATTTAGAGGATTTAAATGACACAGAAACTGTACACTACATGTTTCAGGAGAAATGAAAGAGCCATAAGTTTTTCAACATTTTCCTTTCCATAAGAGATGAAGGGGAAAACCTCTCTATATCAGGCTGAATATAGTTAGTGGATAGACTGTTCTAGCATGACTCAGTCACAAATTTATTCCAGTCAAGCAATGTTATCTATAAGTTTGAATGAGGAGCAGGGGCATACATCACCTTCTGCAGAGCTTTCAGCATAACAAAATTTCAACAATACATTATACCAATATCTTCATGTCTCATCCAAGATCAGCACCTCTTCGTGCCAGCCTCCACATCACAGTTGCCCATCCCTATCTGCTCCAACCTAACTTCAGCCTCATTGTCCAGCACACTCCAGAGAAAATGGGAAAGGGGAGGTTGTGTGCCACATCCCAGCAACTGAAGCCTCACAAAGTGCCATCTTCTCCGGAGGTCATTCCCAGCCCAGTAGCTAATAATGCAACTACAAGACTTACCTGAGAGATGAACATTTTTTGTTCAGCTTACATACAAACTCCAATTTATCCACAAATACATGGTTTTCTAGACTGCTACTTAAAACAGGTTATGCAAAACCACTATTTTGTCACATGCTTTATTGATGAAGGCCCTACAGTCAGCATCTAGCAACAAAACGAGGAGGCAGCCAAGCTGGACAATTACATTTGGTTTCAGTGAACTACACTGGGAGCTTCATAGCTGTCAAAGCTAAAAGCAAATAAAAGGCACAAATGTAATTTCTCCTTAAGTCACCTCACACTAAAAGGAAGGTAGTTTTTATCTTCCATCCTTTAATTTTGTTCCAGGTGGCTCACTGTGCCATTTGGGTTTTGATACAAGCTTCTATAGGAATTAATCCAGTTCTTACACTTAGACTCACAACATGGTGTGGCTGCTTAAAGCTCTAAAAATGAAGCTTTTAAAAAATTCCTAGAGGTAATTAATGTAACATGAGAGCAGGTCAGAAACAGTATAAGAATTTTCAATGGACCTCTTGTGTAGAAAACAAAATAGTTCAATTTGCTCATAACTACAAGACTACACTTTATAGATGACAATCCAGATTCTCAGGATCATATTCCCCAACTTCTTCATTCTGGGAGCAATTCCATTGACTACTACATGATTTTAGCACTGCTGGAAAAATGAAAAATAATTACATTAATCACCAAAAAAATCCAGAATCTAATCATATCCTAGGGATATCCTGTGTTTCTTAGCAATTGCTATTTTCTTTAAAACTGAAAATCTGGAGCAAAAGCTATCCTTACCCCATGCCCACACTTATGTAGATGCTATCAATGAGAAAAAAAGAACATGTGAATTGTTTTTAAAACCACACAATTTACCATCTAGTTGCATTTCTCTGGAGACTTTGTTCACATCATCCTGTGATCGCCCATCAGTAATGACAACCAAAACTTTTGGAATGCCCCTTCTCATGCCTGCGTCTCCTGTAAATAAGATTTCTCGTGCATGTTTAATGGCTCTGCCTGTAACAAAAAAGTTGACATTGATTGTAATATAAATCTGATTTCTATTAGCTTCTCATATCACATGTTAGATACATATAAAAAGAGGAATCTGTTGCATCCTAAGTCAATTAGTAGTCTGTCAATGCTGTAGTTATTAAAATCAAGGCTTAGAAAAGCTTGATTTTGACTGTAACGCTTCAAGTTCCAATGGCTTTGGCCATCCATTTTTCAATCCAGAAGGTGAAGGTCACGAACATGATTTGTGTGGGTGTCCTGGTTTCAGCTGGGATAGACTTAATTTTCCTCTTTATTGCTGGTACAGTGCTGAGCTCTGGACTCCATATGAGGCTAATGTTGATAATGATGATTTGGTTGTTGCTAAGCTGTGCTTACCCTGACTCAAGGACTTTTCAGCATCTTATTCTCTGCCCCTGAGCAGCTGCACAAGAAGTCTGGAGTAGAGTGTACGCCGGACAGCTGATCCAAACTGGCCAAAGGGATATTCTGTACCACAGAACATCCTGCCCACGGTATAAACTGGGGGACTTGGCCAGGAGGGGCCAACCCTTGCTCCAAAATGGGCTGGGCATCAGTCAGCAGGTGGTGAGCAACTGTACTGAGCATCATCAGTTTTCTTGGGCTTTCTCTCCCTCTATTTCTTATACATCTTTTAATTACTATCATTATCATTGCATTTTACTTTATTTCAGTCATGAAACTGTTGTCTCAGCCCACAGGCTTTATGCTTTTCTGATTCTCCTCCCCATCCCACCAGGGCTAGGGGTGGGCCGTGAGTGAGCACTGTGTGGTATTTAGCTGCTGGCTGGGTTAGAGATAACAAAACTTGCCTTTTCTGGATTGTAGGCCTACATTAACAACTGAGAATGTCATTGTAGTAAATGGAAAATTATTTTGATAATGCTGAAAATGGATGCAATGCAACAGCTGCAAGAAATTTCTGTGCAGTCTGAAAATAATAAAACATATGGTTTCCAACTAAAACCAATTTTAACCCTTTCAACCCTCATCAATAATTTCTTTATATCACAAAGCTGTCTTAAGGGTTTAATTAAAATGCAACCTTAACAGACATCTTTCCCCATCCCAGTCTTAAACATCCCACAGAGGCTTAACTGTCCTGGCTTATAATCAAACAGATCCTCCACTCCAGTTTTCTACATGCTCTGCAAACTCCCTCACACCCTCTCCCCATTCTCACTTTTCTGCTCACTCTCCAAGCTGATTACATATCACTTCCCATTCCACCTTCCACTACTCCCAAATAAATTTGCTTTTGCCTTCCTGCCCCTCTCCTTGCCTCCCTGATTCTTGTTATCACAGAATAGACTGCACCAGGGGTGAATATGCAGCAGTAGGGGTGGAAGTGTGTAAACTACAGATTACAAAGACTTTCTAATTTCAGAGCCCAACCTTTCATCTCCAATGTGGAGATAGCATGTTATTACTGGTTTTGCAGTGACTACTTAAGCCACTTAGCAAATGGGAAAGAAATACTGCTTAGAGAAGCAAGGAAAAAAATCTGCATTACAATCATGACCTTTCTCACCTGTTTTTGTATTTCCTCCTTTGTAGGCTATTTGCTGAATAGCTTCAAGAAGAGTCTCTTTTGTTTTGTATGCATTCAATTTAAATTCTGTCCTGGGATCATCACTAAACTGAATTATTGCCACCTGTGCACATAGAAGATGTTTATTACAAAAGCACCACCCACTCTATAATCAAAAAGTAAGTGAATCTGACTACTTAAAACAAGGATTTATCTTGTAACTTTGCTTCATCCTTAAATTGAAGCCAGACTTTTTTTCTCTTTAAGAACGCTTTCGCTAAATAAAGTTCAGTTTTACTCTCTGCAACCTTGTGGTTTCATTTTGCAGCTAACAGTAATACGCACTTCTGCAGAAGCCAAAGCATAATCGAGCCCAAAAGTAAAATTCTGGTTACAGCTGGTCACATGTGTACAGTTATTCATATTCAGAACTGCTGGGACTTCATTCAGTCTCCATGTATTAATAACTGCACATAAGTAACTGAAGCTAGGGAGCAGGGCTGAAACAAGTATTAGAAAGATTCAGGGATATATTTTGAAATATTGCCTCTGTCAAATATGACATTACATGAGTTAAGACTGTATTACAGTACTCTACCCTAGAACTCACAAAGCATATATTGAAGTGGTGCCCCTATTTTAAAAGGAGCTATTGTGTTTAAATTTGTGACAGTTTCTGAAGCACCATTAACTATATTCTGGAAAAACAGCTGTATAGCAAGAAACAGTAAAAAAACTAAGTATTCTTCAGGGATTGGACAAGTTAAAATTAACTTCCAGTGAGATCCCAAACCACATATTATGCAGATAACACTTAAATCAGTAACGTATTTGCCAATAATAGGTTCTGGAGCACCTCTCTAAACAAATACACAAATGGAACAAACATTGCAAATTTTATTTCAAGCACTGTAGATCCTGTACAGTTTGTCATTTAAAATAACAGAACCTTTAATTTTCCTTATCAACACCATTTTTAGCTTATTTATAAATAAACACTACATTGAGTACCAAAAGCATTAACAAACTTAAATGTCATTATAATTAGAGGAGACTGAAATGATACTTAGCCAGCACGCTACCAAAATTTTTGATTTTTAATATATAATGTGAATAAAAAGGTATTGCAAAAAGATACTGACCTAGAGCAGTTTATATTTTCACAGAACTGTGAAATTATGTCAGTTACTTCTTGATTCATTTAACTCTTGGTCTAGTCTAAAATACCCTGTCAAATCCATGTGCTCTCCATCTCTGCACGTTGATTACCTGTGTTCCATCAGGACCAATCTTATCCAAGGCTCCAACAGTGCTATAGAGAAAGTTAATTATCTTATTGAAATTGTCATCTCCAATACTCCATGACCCATCCACCAGGAATGCCAGATCAGCTTTGGCTGTTTTGCACACTGAGGAAGAAAAGCAAGAATTTTGGAATTACAGCAATGCCTCAACTCCTCATGAAATCTCATAAATCACTATAGAAAATGCAACCATTATGAAAAGCCCTTGTTTAATGTTAGCTATTTATGCTTCAGCCAACAGATCTGCTGGCATTGACTTCAGTGCAGGTGTAGAACCAGCTGAGCTCTGCAAGGGAGAATTGTCTACACCAAAAGATCCTATTGCAGAACACAATTTAATGGCTCTTTTAAGTCTGGATAATCATTTTTATTTTCATTTAGATTTTTAAGTAAAGCCACTGTCATGGGTTGGCACAGTTTGGTTTTTAGTTCTGGAGGAATGTGGAGTGTTTTTCCCCATCAGGACCTTGGAATTGTTTTAGAAAGGACAGAGACTTATCAGAAAGCTAGTTTGGGATATTGGCATCTGCTTTGAACACTGAGAATGTTAAATGCGACTTTGGGAAGTACCCATATAAATCCTAGTTTGTTCAGGTCAGCCCTTTTCCTCCTGGACAGCTGAACAGGTAACATCGAGTGAAGCCTGCTGCTCCCTGCCCCCCACCCCCCAACTCTGGTTGGGGGGAGCCGACCCTGAGGCCTGGCCAGGGCCTCCATCAGCTCCCGGCAGGGGAGGAGAGATTGCAGTTTAACATCAACTACTTTGAAAAAACCTCCCCATAGTCCCTGAGTAGGGAGAGATCTCTGCCGGGCCCCTGATAACAACTATAGGTCTGTTTGGGCCGAGGCCGCCCTGATTGTCACTGAGGGGTGGGCAGAGCTCCCCCCACCTCCCCCTCCCCTCCTCTGGTAATTCCAGACAGAGAAAGAAAATAGTAAAGAGAAGAAGCCTGAGCCGATCTGAGGTGCATCGATCTGAGGTGCATCGGGGGAGAGAGACTGTGCCCAGCAGAGAGCACATGGCCACTGCAGGCCTGGGCAGATCGAACCCTTTCCTGGCAACAGGAAGCTTCCAAGGCCTAACCCTTCCCTGGGAGAGAGAGGAAAGAGACAGAGTGGACGTAGAAAAGACACAGCATGAAGTCAGTAGAACAAGAGTGAAAGAACTGATAAAGATTATTAGAAGAGGGACTGAGGATGTGGACATTTTTAACCAGACTTCTCTGGGGTAAACTATGGAGAAATGGACTGTTTCTTGTACCATCTTAATGTTGTTTGGGGGAATGTTAGTTCTAATCAAAACTGGGGATTGATATGATTAAGGCCCTTCACTCCTGGGTTAAAAGGAGGTCTCAAACTTTCAGACAAAGATGTTTTATAGAGAAAGAGATTTGAAGCCCTTTGCCTTTTTATCCTGAGGTAAAAAGAGGTCTCTATTTCTTTTGAGATAAGGGCAATTTTAGAGATAGAAGAAGAGAATCCTTGTTTTGTACTAGAGGAAGCATTCTTAAACAGAACCCCAGATACACTGAGAGGCGCATGAGTAGCCAGGGGAAAGGCTGCTAATGGGTGGAACAGCACAATCTGCAAAAACTCTGGGCCGTTGCAGATTTGTGACACTGGGAGCCTGTCAAGACTGTCTTTGTCTTGTGGCGAATGTCTCCATAAGACTCTAGAGAGACTCCTCTCCGGAAATGATGAAAGATTATGGTTAAATGGTGAAACTGACTAAAATCACAGGTTGTGTCTCTCTATGTTGTTTTGTAGGAAAAGTTAACAGTTTGTAGGGGGAGGGAAGAGTGTTTTGAAGCTTCATTCTGTTTTGTTTTGGGGTTTTTTTTTCAACTTTTCCATCCTTTTACTGTGTGTTAATAAAACTATTTGTTTATTCTTAAACTTAACCCTGCTTTGCTTTCTCCTGATCTTCTCTCACAAAAAGAGAATAAACACTATGACCACCACACTACGTTTGGCAACCAGAATTTAGCGAATGTGAAAGCACTATAGTCACAAAAGAACTTACACAATGGCAGAATCCTAGCAGGAGTGTCATGAGTTGGCGCTGTTTAGTTTTTAGTTAGGGAAGAATGTAGAGTATTGCCCTGTCAGGACCTTGGAAATTGTTTTAGAAAGGACAAGGACCTATCGGAAGCCAGTTTGGGATATTGGCATCTGCTTTGGCCACTAAGAATGTTAAATCAGCTTTGGGAAGTACCCATATAAACCCAGATTTTGTTCAGGTCGGCCCTTTTCCTCCTGGTCAGCTGAACAAGTAACATCGAGTTGCGCTTGCCACTTGCCCCCCTCCCCGACTTTGGGGAGGAGCCGGCCCCGAGGCCTGGCCGGGCTCCATTGGCTGCCAGTGGGGGAGGAGAAGCTGCATTTAACATCAACTACTTTTTCAACTTCCCTGGAGCCTCAGAGGAGGGAGGAACCTCTGCTGGGCCCCTGATAACAGCTGTGGGCCCATTTGGGCCAAGGCCACCCTGATCATCCCTGAGGGGTGGACAGAGCTTTCCCCCACTCCCCTCCTCCAGTGATTTCTAGATGGAAAGGAAAAGAATGGAAGGGGAAACTCAGGTGATCTGAGGCCTAACCCCTCCCTGAGAGAGAGAAAAGAAAGAGACAGAGTGGATGTTGAAAAGACACCGCATAGAGTCAGTGTAACAAGAGTAAAAGAACTAATAAAAATTATTGGACAGAGGGATGGAGGATGTGGACATTTTTAACTAGACTTCTCTGGTGTAAACTATAGAGAAATGGACTTTTCCTTGTAACATCTTAATGTTATTTGGGGGAATGCTGGTTCTAGTCAAAGGTGGGGATATATATGATTGGGATTCAAGTGGGAGTCTTAAAGCCCCGTGCTCCTGGGGTAAAAGGAGGTCTCAGCCTTTGAGACAAAGATGATTTTTGTCTGCTTTTGTCTCGTGGCAAATGTCTCCATAAGACTCCAGAGAAACTCCTCTCTGGAAGTGATGAAGATTATGTTTAATATGGTAAAACTGACTGAAAATCACAGGCTGTGTCTCTCTATGTTGTTTGTAAGAAAGTTATCAGTTTGTTAAGGGAAGGGAAGAGTGTTTTGAAGTTTCATTTTGGTTTTTTTTTTTTTCAACTTTTCTTTTCCATTCTTTTAGTGTGTGTGTTAATAAAACTATTTGTTTATTTTTAAGCTTAAGCCTGCTTTGCTTCTCCTAAACCCCTCCCACAAAAAGAGAATAAACACTAAGACCACTACATTAAATTTGGCAAAGAGAATTTGGCGAGTGTGAAACCACTACACTAATTGGTGTTTCTGCCTGGTTTTAACTAAAACCACTACACACAGTAATTTCAGAATTTCAGCTGTGGAGGTTCCCACTGGGAAACTATTCATTCAAAAAGTTGTCCTACAGTCTGCAGTGTCTAATGCACTTCAACTGCACTGTGTAGGAGCAATGTAAGTTTCACCCGTCTCATCTTGCTCCAGCACGTTCTTAAGCAAAATAACCTGCAGGAGCTGTACGTTTGCTCACACAAGTTGCTCACTCTTCCATGGGAACTGGGAACCTTCAGCACTTCAGATAATCCGAGTCTATTGCTTGGGGTCAGAAGAAAACTGCCTCAAACCAAAGTTACGGTTTTCAACACATTTCATCTTTATATTTCATCTAAATCCAGAGAATAGGACATGAAGATACAAACCTGTATTTTTCATTTTCTGTTGATTATTCCTAGGATAATAAAAAACCCTCGTTACCTGCTCCTATGCAGTTCTAAACACACACACATACAAAGTCTTTTTTCCCCTGTGCTTGTGGGTTAAATTCTCAATTTCTACATGTCAGTTTGGTCCACCGACTTCAAGCTGATGTATTTGATCCTCAGCCTCCACCAATAATGGTCCTCTCACAGAAATATTATGAGCCTCTGTACAACACATTACACATTCAAATAATAATAAAAAGAAGTCTGCATTTAAAAAGAGGGGAGTCTGAATATGGCCCATACTTTTCACATTACCTAAAGTAGACATATTTTAAAAAAATTCAGCTTTTGAAGTTTAATTATACTAGGATGTCTGCTTCAGTTGCAAAATATGTATGGTTTAGGAGTTTTGGAAAAAAGGAAGTGTCACATGTATTAACCACCCTCTCAGCAAATTTTCACAGTACAATAATGATGTCAGATTTTTGGCTCATTAAATTTAAGCCAGCTGCCTTAACAGTGTTTCTACAGCAAATGCCTTGTGAGATCTGCTCCCCACAGGTCTAAAATACCATCAGAAGCAGAAAAACATTGCATCAACACTTTAAAATTACTAGAAACTCACACATGTAGCACTTACCCTCTTTTGCAGGTGGGATTGTAGGTGGTGGAGGTGGTGTTGAAGGTGTTGTTGGTGGTTGAGTAGGAAATGGTACTGGAGAATAAAAGAAGGAATATTCAAATGTGTGTAAAAGCCCAATATCTTTAATAAACTGTATCTTCTACTCATCTCCACATTAAAAAAATTCATTATCTCTAATCAACTAGTTATGCAATTGGAGATAAATATAGGTGAGTGCATGCAAAAAGTGTCACCTGAAAGAGAATATTACTAATACAAAACACTTAGTGACTGTATATTCAGTGTGAATGATACAATAATACACCTGAACTACTGCTGGAACTGCCCCTTTTTGAGATTCCTCAGTGTAGTAGACCATGTTCCAGCACAATTCTTGACCTAGAATCCATAAATCGTTTTGAAAAATGTCTGTGTCCTTTTCTCACCAAAAGTCCTCAGTAACAGAAAGTAGGTCTTTATATACCCTGAGAAGAAGAAGATCTTAGTCCTACAATCCAAAATGCAGACAGAGAGCAAAAGCAAGCCAGTGCCTGCACTCAGAGCTGATCACAGTCTGCCCTGATGAAGACTCTTCTGAATTTGGTGAAAGACCTTGTTATGCTTCCAGACAGAAATGCAGCTCTGACCACAACTCTAACAGGACTGTTGTTCTGTTGCCTGTAGCAACTTCTACTATAGTTTCTGAAAATGTCCTTCACACTTCTCCTGAAAATTGACTTTGAAATTTCTAACTTTCAAACCTAGGTGAATATCCAATCACTGATTGACAACTTTTCTGAAAGCAAGAACTTTATTTAGTGCCTTTCCATTCAGCCCAGCTGAACTCTCAGAGATAAAATGCACATGCATTGACTTCCACAACTCTGTGGGAAGAAAAGCTTCTGTTCTTGTTCAAGGCCTTTTTCCCCATTTTTGTTCAATGCATTTAGCATAAGAAGCCACAGGTAACAGAACATCAGTCCTTCAAGTAAGATTAAACTTATTTGCTGTAACACCTAAATTAGATTTATAGGCAGTGGAGGGAGTTACATATGGCAACCTGAGAAAAGGAACCTACATTTAGGAAAGGTCAATGCGAACAGGATTCATTACATGTCCACATCCCACTGCAGCTGACAGGGGTTTTCCCAATTGCTTCAGCAACAGAAAGGGCTAGGACTCTGAAATACCTACAAGGAAGGTACCCAACACTTGGGTTGCTGTGGCCCAAGACCTCCATGACCCCAGAAACCCAGGAGCAGACCCATTCAGAAAGGGTCACAACTGCTGTAAGGTGACTTGAAAGGCTGCTCTCAGCACCAAAGAGATACAGGTCACCCTGAAGAGTGTTTCCCTTTGAGGTGAGACAATAATTTGTCTGCATCATAAACCATCACAACGGGCTGAGATGTGCTCTTCCTCATGTTTTCTAGCTCCCTGAACTGCAGAGTACACTAAACCCTGTTCCCCAAAAAGCAGGAGAAGCTTGGCTCTTAGCTCACTGTTCAGAGAATGAGCCCATGACATGAAGAATTGGAGTCATGCACCTGTGCAAGTTTTTCCTACATGAAACCAGAAACATGGGAGGAAAAGAGGAAAAGTCTAAACACTTTCTACCCTGAGAGAAAGGGAACAGCATTGTGGTGTATAGCAATATAAAATGAGAAGAGGTAATGCTGAAATTGGAAATGGGCTCAAAGAAAAATAAAATATTCATTCTAGTAGTCCCGTGTTTTATTTTGCAGTATTTTGAATTCATGATGGCAGGATCTTGCCTTCATAAACAGCAGTGAGGGGTTATTTTGCTTGTCTTGTATTACGACTAATAATAATTAAAAAGTCTGGTTGCTTGGTTGGTTTGTTTCAAAATACTTAAATAAACTGGGTTTCAAGGTCCCATTTAACTGTAAATTATTCTAACACTAGTTAATTTTACTAAACAACAAGAGGTGCAGGAATAAAACTTTCTCTGTTTGTTTCATTTTTCTGTATTTTTTTTCCCCAAAGTCACATATATTCAGAGTATCCCCCATAGTGGGACTTTTTAATGAAGAAAACTAAACCATCCTCCCTGTGTCGTTCTCATTAAGAAGTTCAATAGAGTTATTGAATGTGACTTAACTAATTCAGCAATGGTGTAAGAATCCTGCACCTCTGTGGAGGAGTCACAATGTACTTTGAAAACTAATAGCTCACTTAAAGGAAACTGTGTAGGAATAGCACATGTGTGGGCAAAGGGCAGAACACAAGAAACCATCAAGCATTATTGCTGCTGGCTGAACTCTGTCTCTGATTTACTCACTTGTTGTCTCCATGATGCTCACAGCAGGGCCCTCCAGCTCCTGAAGCTGTGTATGAACACTGATTTTATATTTGGTTCCAGGCATCAGCTCAAAGAAACAATGTCTAGGCGTCCCTCCACCAAGATTTACTTCTTGCTTTTTTCCATCTGGAATTACAAAAGAAATCATAAAAACCTTCTTTTAAAATATTGTTTTGTTGAATAATGTAATTTCAAACATAAATAAGAAGGGTACGTGACAGCATATGAAGGGTAAGAGGTTGACATGAGTTAATAAACTACATGCTGCCTTAATTTTGGAAACTGACCTCTGTGAAGAGGTCTCTAACATTTCATTCTTCATACTAAGTAGGAGCTGAAGAATGTGTCAAACATCTTTAGGAAAAAAAAGATTAATTTTGCCCCATGCACTGTAGGCAATAAAAATCACTAACACTGTCGTGAATGGGCTTTGGATTGAGTCCTAAATTATCAGAGTTTAACAAGAGATTGTTGCATTATGTAATTCTAGGGCATCCTTTGTCTACGCCTCTGGTTCTCAGCATCTATAATGTGCTTGGTCACAGCGAAAGAGACTTAACTAGATATCATATTCCAGCTTTCACTACTAACCACTTTGCAAGATGGCTAAGGAACAGCATTTACAAGGCTCCAAAAGTGATTCTGCTAAATTCTGAATTGGAAAATACATTGGTAATAACAAAAGGCCAGATACTGGAAGTAGCATAAGGCTTGTTTTAATAAAAAAAAAAAACTTTATCACAGTTTAAAATCTGCAGCAGGAAGAAGTGAAACACAAGCAACTGATCTCACATTTTACACAGTATATTTAAAAAACGACAGTCATTCAATGCTTATCAGGAGTTACACTAGTGTAAAAATATTTGATCACTGGCTGAACCAGACATATACTCGATTTGACAATCAAATGCCTTCAAGATATATATTAATAAGAAACTTTTGTTCACACTCTTAGCAGTTCTGCTCACATTTAGGTGCTTTCAGCTCAGCTAAAATTCTGGCAGTTTTATATGAAGAAAGTAGAATGTTGGCTAGCTCCCAGATGAGAGGGATGTCTGTGCTGTCTTGTGTGAGCCAAGATCTCTGATATCTGAAGAGTTTGTCTGTATTTCAGGGCTTCAAACAAATTTATCACCATCCACTTGCCATTCCACAGAATGCCACAAGATCTGTGTTATTGTTCATGATACTTTTAACGTAGCCCATTAAGTGTTATTAACTGCACTTCTCTCAAGTTATCCAAGGTTTTAATTTGCTGCCAGTCAGAAGAGCACTGATGTCTACTTGGGATAAGAGAGTTGGTCACAAATAGTTACTTCTCCATAATGTCTTCTCGCTACACCTGAGAATCAGTGAGGCTGAAGAGGCTGCAATTTACCCTCTGCATGCACAGTGCTAAAAGCATTGAGACACCTTGTGTGACTGCATAAAACTGCGTCATGTTTATCCATATGAGTAACATTACTGCTAAAAACTACAGTGAAGCATCAACAGAATGAAAACAAACAAAACTGGACATGGTTCTGATTCTGTGGGCATGGTCTGGATTAATTCAGAGCTTTTCTACCCTTCTGCCCTCTTCTCCTGTCTATCCTAATCCTACAGAGTTACTGCTGGTGGTATATTTACAAACTCCCATGCATTTAGTTCATCCTTATCCATATTCTGTTCCTCACAGCAGAGAAAACTCAGGTAATCACCTTTCTTCTACTGATAGATGAAAGTCCCTTACATAAAAAAGCACAAGTTATCAATGAGTTTAACATAAAAGGACAGGGATGCTACTTCCATTCTGAAATTGTCAGCATGTACACACCTCTCTTCTGTCCATCATTTCCAGTATTTCAGGAGCCAGTCTACAGGTCTAGCTGCATACAATTGCTATGCAATTCGATTCTCTGGATTGGGCTGTAGCTGCATATCAAATCATTCAGTAACTTACCCTCGAGTGACTCTATAACTACCCTGTAGGCAGTAGCATGTCTGTGAAGCTGCCACTGAGCACACAGACTTGTCATGCGAACTTGGTAGGAATCCAAATTTGTCACACCCAGATACACTGAAAATAGAATATGAAAAATCAGTTTTACACCTCTAATAAGGCATACAATGAAAAAAATGACAAAATAATTACAGTGAAACCAGTGCCAATTCATTTTAAACAAATAATGTCCATAGCTGCTTAAAAAAATCAAGAAAGCCTAAAAGAAGATTTTTAAAAAGATTTTTAAAGTGAACTTTAAAAACAAATGTTTAGAACTTTAGGCAATTTACTTAAAACTAAATAATGAACACTGCTAAAAAGTTCAGTTATTACAAATAAGTATAAATATCATAATAGCAGCAGAATTTCTGTCAAAAGCTAATTTAAATTTGAGCTTTAGCTATATAAAGAGCAAATCTACATGGAGCTAGAAAAAAATACATTAAATAGACTTTTCATTAAGGAAATTTACATCTACTACTAAGCAAATATATTTCTGGCTAATAAATAATATCTGCTTTATGATTCCTGTCTTGCTAATGTGCAGCAGATCACTTTAAAGCCTAGTATAGTCTCACAGAAAGAGAGACTTTCATTTCAGGAAAACAGTTTACACACAACTGAGAAAGCCTTCCACATGAAAATGTATTCAGGAAGCTGCAGAATGCCATAGTTGTAAGGAAAACCAGCCTGTAGAGATCTGAACAGTATGAAATGATTCTTACAGGTTTTGGCCACGCCTGTTAGGGCATCACTGAAGCCTGTTGAGTACGAAGCAAATACTTTAACACTGTACTCCGTTCCACTGAAGAGATTTAGAATGAGAATGGTATTAATATCATCCCCTACAAAGGTCTCCAATGCAGGACCAGGAGCTGCAAAATATGAAATAAATTAGAAAATCATTTGCTCATCGACTAAATTATAAAAAACTACATGTGTTCCTAAAGTTACTGTTTGTTTGTTGTTGTGGTTTTTGGTGTTGTTTTTTTTTGTTTTTGTTTTTTTTTTTGGTGTTTTTTTTTTTTTTTTTTTTTTTTTTTTTTTTACCATACACAAATACAAAGGCATTCTCCTCAATCCTTGCATGGATAGAAGACACAACAAAACACTTGGGAAATTCAGCAGTGGGATTCATTAAAGCAGAGCTAGACACTGGCATCTGTTAAGACCCTTTTGTTCTGGTTCAGTGACTTACTACTGTTCTAAAGAGGCAGCCAAATATCTCCCCAGTTTGGTTGGGTGCCAGGACCAACAGGGAGGACAGTAGATGCCAGCCAACACTATAGTCCCTCAGGGCTTCTTATACAACAGCATCATTTAATACCGTGCAAAAATGATAATGAAAATAGAAAAGAATGAAACATTCCCAAACCAGAACAGCAAACAGCTCCTTCATCACTTCCTCTAGTTGTTCTGGATACACTTCAGAAACCAGGCAGGAGTATTGTCTTTGGACAGTATTTTAGTCCCTTAATGGTCACACATCTGTGATTTGCTGTCCATAGAGGACCCTGTCTCTCTCAAGAAATTTGAAGGATTTTGGATGTCTTGACTAGCTGCAAGGTACAGGTGGGCAAAGGATGCAGCACAGACAAAATGGACAATGAATAAAATGTCAAATGTCTGAGAAGAAATTAAAACCTTTTATTGTCAGAGGAAGGACATTGAAGAACAGGAGACTACAGAAGAGAGGAACAGGAAAAAAAATCAAACAGTCTCTGAAACAGAGTCATGATAAAATGAAAAAACACAGACTGAAAGAGCTGGGATTAATCAGCCTTTGGATGGGAGGTCTAAGGGGAAATCTACTGCTGCCTACACCTACCTTATGCAAGGTGGTAGAGAAGATACAGACAGAATGTCTTCAGAGGCAAAGAGGAAAATGTAGTAAAAAAAAGAAAAATTTTGCAACATGTGAAATTTTTATTATATACTAGCAAAGACACTTCCAGCTGTCAAAAACAGTAGTCAGAAACTGGAGAAGATGCTTAGAGCAGTTTTAAAATCTCCATCCTTGGAGATATTATAAATGCAACCAGCCAGGGTCCACTGAAACCTGTTCCAAGCTGGCCCTGTTTTGTTCAGGGAGATGGGCCAGATGATCTCCAGAGATCCTCTCCAACCTGCATCTGTGACTATGAAACTTTCATATTCAAAAATAAGGCACCAAAGGTAATAACACTTTCAAGGCCATAACTGCAGCCAATAGATTTAAGAACAACACTGAGCAAAAGATGACATTTAGTCAGAAGTTACCACAAAAAAATCAGTTAAAAAACTCACTGTTGACAGGTTTATAGACAACTCTGTAACCCATTGTTGCTGAAGGTGGGGCATCCCAACTGATACGTAATCTGTTGTACCACTCATCTGAGACACGCAAATTCCTAGGAGCAGACAGGGGCACTGAAAAAAAATACAGACTGGGCTTTTACAAGTTTATCTCATACAAGCTCATACAGAAAAATCAAGATATGCAAATAAAAAGAGCGTGATACCCAGTACTCTCAGATTTACAGATAAATTATCAGGATGAAACTCCTAATCAAATTCATCCTTTGCATTACTCAGTGGATTAGCCACAAGCTCTTATCAACAAATGATGAATTTTTGAATTAATTTCAAAATCTGTCCCTACATTTCTGGTTTTAAAAAGTCTTACTTTTGTTTCCTAAAAATATAAGGTAATTTAGAGAGAATTGTACATTGTATAGTTTCTTCCAATCAAAGTACAGAAAAGTTTTTCATGTATAAATCATGCACTTTTGAACACTTAATCCTGTAGAATGGAATCAAAGGAATTACTTACAAGTGATTTAAGTCCCTGCATAAATAGCATTTCAATTAAGACTAATTATGTAAATTAGGAGAACAATTCAATAAAATTATACTATCATGACTACAAGTGCACAATGAAAGGATTTTTTACAATATACAGTAGAGAGGAAGCTTAAGTTACAGCTGAGTAATCTTTTGGTACTTGGTCAGAACTCTGGAGATAATGCAATCACTTTTATAAAAAGTTCAGCACCATTTCTAATGACCCTTAGAAAGTAATGATCTCACACAAAAGAAAATCCAACAGTACAATGGTTGGTTTGATACCATCTCAGCAGGCTTTGTTTACTTTTTCTGTATTAGTTGGCTTGCCCTTGGTGGGCTACTTATCAAGCATTTACCAGCTTTATTACTGAACAAGTTTCTGCAAACTCAGAGTATTTGAATACAAAATACAGCTTGTCTTTTAGAAGAAACCCATTGTTTATAAATCAATCAACTGAGATTAATTTAAAGTTCAAGTCATAAAAGTCATGCAAAATAAGCCCACATTTATACTAAAATACATTCCTACAACCAAGGAAAAAAGGCCAGAAAGAGCAAGCCTTTATTCATGCATATCCTGGCCAAAGACAGGCGGAAAGTTTGTACTTACAAGTTTTTCCAGGAGCTGAGACACTGGCTCCTTCCCCATCAGAATAAATGGGGGTTATGGTAACTTTGTATTCTGTATCAGACAGCAGAGAGTGAAGTAGAAGAGTGTTTTGTCTTCCAGGCACCATTACCTGGAGGGTCAAAAAAAGCAGAAATAATCAAGCTTAATGACTAGAGCCAAACCACTCTATCTTACATAGTCTCTGACAACACATTACACTAGCATTGCTGTATAGCTTGCATTTTCAAATACTATTGCTGCTCTACAGTAAAATAACTAAATTATCACTAAATGATATCACTAAAAAACCACTAAATTATCCACCCTTTTAACAGATCTACCTTACACCAAAACAAAATAAAGGAAATATTCCTAGAGGATGACACTGTTTTATATTAAACTTATGAGCCACTACAGGCCCATAAACCACTGGTACTATTTGGATCATAAATACTTAAACTATTTTGCTGTATAGCCTACATTCTCTTGATGTATTTATTGTGGAGATATTTAGATTTTCTGAAGCTTGGTAATAAAGGCTGATTGTTTTGTTCTTTGGAAACAAAAAATCCTCCTTCCCTGGGAGGAAGGAAAAACAGGTTATGAGACCTGGTAGCACTGAACTGAGCAGGAAGGAATAAAACATCTAGTCTGGAGACAAGCAAATTAATGCAGCTGTTTAGGAGAGGAAGTAGGATGACATCCCACAAATACCATAGGATCCCAAACTGCCATGAAACATGGAAGATCTGCAAGAAAAATCCAACCAGGCAACCTGGTAGTAGAGCAGCTGTAGAAATTCCTCCAGGCAGTTTTTGGCTCTAGAGGACATGTTTCAGCCTGCTGAATTAAGCACAGTGAAGGGTTTCCCTATAAGCAGCTAGTTCTAAAACCCTTCAATAGATTATTGTAGTTTAGCCAGAGCCTCAATAACCAGTATCACAATAGTGGTGACAGGAATGCCAAGCAAAGCCTTGCAACTGCTTAACTTGCCAGTAAAATTTAATCCCAGAGAGCCTCCAAATCCTGTATGAGAGCCACTTACATCACATGGTGTGGGCATGGTAAAAAAAAAGAGAAACTAGTCCTATGTTTCCTGTGGAGAGACCTGTGCTCTGAAGTGATGCTGTTGGAAGCAAGTCCCAAGGTCCAACATCACATTTTGGACATTTCCTGGCCCACATCCATTGTGTGACTCTATCACCTGAGCCAGCAACTACACATATTTGGCAAGAAGTTGAGAGAAGCATAAGCCCTTTAAACTCAGAGGGGAAAAGCACGAAGTGAGTCTATAAAAGCGTTTGGTTATTTTGAAGAAGGCTGATGTATGTGATGATGGCAAAGTTTTGATGCCTATGCTCAATAGGGGTCTCACCAGTTTAACACTCTAGGACACATTCAAACTGCTTCTAGTTTTGGCAAGTGATACAAAGAAGGAAATTTATCTAGTGCACCCAGGTGTTGAGACTTGTCAAAGTGCTTCATTCTTTGATCAAAACTGAACTTATAACATTAATAAATGTTCTTGAAAGATTTCCACATTCCTCTTCCATACATATGCATTCAAAACACACAAACCAAGTTTCTGAAAAAATCCAATGAATTTTTTGAGATTTTTAGAATAGTGGATGCTAGCATTGAGAACACTCTCCTCTCCACATGTGCATAATCTTCCACAGATCAATACAGCTTTCAGCAGTGAGAAACATTTTAGGCTTTAAAGAAGAGAAAAAAATTGATCTTTCTAGTAGGTACAGCACACCCAAGAACATACATGCAATTTAGAGCTTGACCCTTCTGTATTCGATTACATTTTCAAGTCCCTGATTTTCAGCCAATTGCATCAAGAATTATAAAGCTTATTAATATTTTTATGGAAAGGGAGGAGTAACTGAAACTTATATCACTGAAATCAGAGCCAAAACCTTAGGCACTCACCACAGAACTGTCACGCTATAGTACATGTAAGCCCAAATTCCACAAAACTTCTGGGTTCTGCCTTAAAAATGTACTTAAGCATATAAATACTCTGCTGAAATTGAACATCTGTGTTGTTTTATTGACATCTATTTTGCACCTCTCAGGTGCTTGAAGCCACATGCTAAAATACACTCCTTTGATTAAAATGTGCCTAATTCTAAGTATAATCTAACATAATTACTTTTTTAGTAAAGTATTAATGAACATGATTAATTTCAAAGATGAAATTTGGTTAATCTGTCTGCTGAATTGTGACCAAAAATAATAAGGCTTGAAAGTGTGCTTAAAATGAAATAATTTGAGAGAATGGAGCCAAGATACCTAATCATACAGTTTTATAATTTTATTTAATGATCTTTTCAATCAGCTCTAATATCCTTCTGACAGACACAATTTTAATACCTTTTCTACAGTTTTAATTTTATTTTATTTAATTCTTCATTTTCATTTCACTTAATAACAGTTGAACACTAAAATTAAACTGAGTTGAATACTAAAGCAGAATGACATTTTTACCAATCAATTGGAGAGCAGAAACAGTAAATCTGGGATCTGAATTTCAGAACATCTGGGTTATTCTCAAAAGAACAGTACAATTTGTGCCATTATACTGTGAAAAATTTCCACTTTATTCTAGAGTATACTAACATATAGTTGAGGTAAATTCAAACAGCATGTTTCCTAGCCCAAAAGGACACCACTACACTGAAAATTAATTTTCAGGTCATAATTGAAATAGGTAGTTAAAAAGTACATTTCCAGCAGGGTCTCATAAAAGATGAATAAAACTGAAATGGAAAAAGGCAGATTCATATTTTCCTAGAAAAAATATATTCCACTCCTTTTAGTATTTTTTTATTGAAATATCCTGATATAGGTCTAAAAATGTCAGCTGCTAAAAATCAAAAAAGAATAACCCATATTTTTCATATAACTGCCTTATGAAAAGAAGTGACTCAAGTGGCAGACACAGAGGGAGAATGATAGGGAATATTTTTGCATTCTGAGCTATTTACTAAGAAAATAACCCTGAAATATACAACTTCATCTTTTAAATGTACCTACATGGAGCCATCCCAAAACTTTATAACAGATTTTGAAGAAACCAAGCATTACAATATCAAGTTTTCCCCAAATTAAAACTAATTTTTTAAAAATGCACTTAGTCTAGCTAAATTCTTAAAGTATCTCAAAAATTGTGCAGTGTCAAAATAATGGAGCTCAGGCTTCTTTTTTGCAGGGGAGGGTATATGATATGGTTTGGGTTTGTTTTGGTTTGTTTGCTATACACTCAAAAGAGTACATGCAGAACTCTTCATTCTTTCAAATATTTCCCAAAATCTTAATGACCAGAAATTTTTCTGTGTAGGACAACTTTAATCTTGATAATCACATGGCATTGGGAAAATTACGAATATTCTCAGGCACTTAGATTAAAAAGTGTTGTCCTTATTGTGACATGTTTGGTTTAATGAGAAGTGTGAAGACTCTGCATTTGAACTTTAATTTCATTGCTTTAGCATAACATGAGGAGAGATGAGAGGAGAGAGGGTAGAGAGGGTAGAGAGGGGAGAGAGGAAAGAGAGGAAAGAGAGGAAAGAGAGGAAAGAGAGGAAAGAGAGGAAAGAGAGGAAAGAGAGGAAAGAGAGGAAAGAGAGGAAAGAGAGGAAAGAGAGGAGAGGTAAAATTGCTGAAGGAAAACAAAAAGTGCTTCCAAGTGTCCGGTGCAAACATTTATGTGTCATTAAAACAAAACCTCAGGATAGAAAAACGCCTAGGAGTAAAAAATAAAATTAAAAATAAAATCCCCAACTTGGATGAATTAAAAAAACACAGGGAAAAAAAAAAAAAAAAAAAAAAGACAGCCAGCTCCTCTTTTAACTGAGCTCATTAAACATCTGTGTGACTGGTCCTTGATCTCACATTCGACTGCTGTTGCCTGCAGTGCAGCAGGTGCTGTACAATTAGAACTTTGAAGTTCAAGCTCTCCGTAATATCAAACACAGATCCTTTACTAATTGCAACAATATTGTCATATAAGAAGACATTATGTCTTAGCAATTATTAAATAAGCTTATGAAGCCAATAACAAAACCCATACAGACCATTTTTACCGCTTCCTCAGCACGGTCACCTTCTGCATTGAGATAGGTCACTCTGAACTGCTGAACACTGTAGTCAGAAATGTCCCATGTCACCCTCAGACTTGAGGTTGTTTCATCATCTATAACAAGGTTTCTGACTCCTGCTCGAAAAACTAAATCCAGAAATACTTAATTAATATTTTCTCAATTATATTTTTAGATTTAATATAATTTTTATATTGGGCTGATTATCACCAAGTAGATGCAAGCTCTAATGAAGTCATGGTGGCTCTGAAGATCCACAGTGGGATAAAACCATATAGCTCAGCCATATTTGGGCTTAATAATATAAAAACTGTAAGCACTTATTAAAATAACAGTTATCCTGTACTTCTATTAACATATAATATCCCATCAGCTTTGTTTATCTTACATAGTTTATGGAGCTTTAAAATAATCCAAGCTAGAATGCTACAAAAGAGAAATAATGCAGAAATGTTCTTTCTTAAAAGTCAATTGCCTAATCAGTGGGAAAAGAAAAAGAACACTCAAAACCAAATGAAATTCTGAAAGTTTCCAAGCTCACATTTATAAAGGGAAAGAGAAATTGTAAGTGAATTTTCAAAATTAATCTCTGGATGACTAAGTAACGCAGCTGGTACCACTCAGTGTCCCTGCCCTGGGTAAAGGGTTGACTCCTCATCCGAGCATGGCCTGTGCGGGAGATTGGCCACATGTGCCAGCCCCTGGACCAACCACAGAGAAGCTCACCCCCCCCCCCCCCCGGAGGTTTGACAGCATGTAAGCTGCTTCTAAGCTTCATGCTCTCCCTCAGGGAGTCTCTCTAAGAGACTTCCCTGTGCTCACTGCGGGCAAGAAACTTCACAATCCCGTGAGCCTTTGCAGGTATGCTAATCCTTTGTTCGTGATTTGTCATTATCCCAGTTCCTAGGTTTTGCCTTCCCCTGATTGGACGATTTTGGATCCCTTTCCCGACTGGTTGTTTCCCCAATCCTTTCCCTCATTGGTCCAAATTTCTGACCCCGCCCACTCCAAACCCTATAAAAGCCCAAGTTTCAGAGCACTTAGGGTCGTTCAGTTGCTGTTCCAATAGAGAATCCCCGGGTACTGGAAGATCGCCTCCTGCTCCTTCTATCCTGCGTCCCCTGAGAAGAGCTTCGGTGCTCAGCTGCTCCTGCAGCCCTCAGAGCTGAGCTGTATCACTGAGGTGTGCCTGTGTGCTGGGACCGTCAGTGTCTTCTAAAGACGCTTCACCCCGAAGGTCGCGGCACCCAGAAGAGCTCGCGGTCTGCGACACACACGCACACACACAAGGGGGGTGCAGAGCAGCACAGTGTGACCCTTTCAGCAGTGACGTGCCTTCCCGTCAGGAACATCAGCTCCTCAGCAGTATCACAGCTCTGGCCCCAGCCCTGGAGGTGCCTGCGGGGAGCCATAGTTCTTTGCACTCAGCATTTAAACCGTTGGCATTTGCTCTGCTTACCTGCTGTGGTGGGCTCAGAGGTGGTGGCCCTGGTGGCGGTCACTGTGGTAGGTACTGTGGTAGCACTTAGAGCTGAAAAACAGGACTTGGCTCACCAACAGCTCAACAAAACACGCAAGTCACAGTACTGTTCTTGTATGTCTATGACAATGAAACTATGTGCTCACACCTACAAATATCCCACACACTTAAGACATTTCAGAGACTACAAGGGAATTATTAATTTAGTTTACTTTAGTCAGATATATTTGCAGGATTAGCATTAAGATCTGCGGATAAGACATAATCATATAACTGTATAATCAAATAAGAATGCATATATTTTCACAGATTCCTGGCTGAACTATGCACAATAGACTTCCGCTCTGATAATTTGTTAAGGTTGTCAGTTTAATTAAATTGAATTTTTTTTAAGGGTGTTCTGTCCAAGTAAAAACCAGAAAGTACACTCAGCAACACTGGGAAGTATCAACATCATTTGGATGTATATAGGCTTCTTGTTTTAACAGAAGATTTAGAATTAAGCCTGCAGTTAAATTACTAAAAACAAATAAATTTTAGAATTCACACATAAGAAATATAGTTTTTTATTTATCCAAATAATTATTCATAAAAACAGAATAGAGCAATCTTCCTGAAATACAGGCTGCTGTTTGATAATAAACCATAAAATAAGCTGGACATGATTATTAAGTTTTATCTTCGTTACTTTCATGTCAATGTCACAAGAGGCCTGTATAAGCCTTTTGGACAATTATTTCAGCCAAGAGTGAATTCACCTCTAGTGAGTATAAATTACATAAATAAGAAAAGGGTATATTGAAAATGCCAAACTTCTTCAATGAAATTCCTGTAGGTTATTTACTTTAAAGCATTTAACACATCCCTTCCAAAATCTGATGTATCTTCTCATAAGGAACCCTGTTCAAAGACTAAATATTAAAATGTAAGATGGAAGAATATCTACCCAGATCCAGAGGTTATTAATACCACAGCTCAGATAGGGAGCCAAACCACTCTTTTGATTCAATGCCACCTATCTCATAATATTAAACAGGAAAAGCGAAAAGTAGTCAGCAAGCCCTGGTGCTAAACCACCACATTCTTCAATATTATAGCTACCCAAGATGAACTATGCTTTATATATAATATATCTGGATCAAATTTAAATCACTTAAATATTTTTTAAAATTACAATCAAGAGTTTGGCTTACATGTAGCTCCAAGAATAGTAACAACTTCGCTTTCACTTTCATCATCAAAAACTGCCAGCAGAGAAACTTCATATTCTGTGTCAGGCAAGAGACCCTCTATAACATGACTGTCTGCATCTCCATTTATGACAACCTAAGTTATACAGCAAGATTGAAGAATATCAGTTCTGCATCTGATTATTTTACCTGAATTGACTGAAATGAAAGAAGGACAATAAATTTAAAAGAAATTAAATCTACACTCAGATCTGCCCAAAGATTTATTCATATCAGAGTACATCTAGAAAAAACACTCTAAGAATATTTAAAATGTATAGTATTATGCTTTCACCCATAGCTAATTTATTGCTAAAGCTGACCATAGGCATTTTTTTTTAATCACTACAATTCAAAACATTTATCAATAAAAACAGCCTAACAGGATAGATAAGCTTCCATTATTATTTCTGCTATTCAAACATTGCTATGACAAATGTATTCAATATCTCCCCTGCCCTAAAAATGGCTGTTTCAATACCAGAACTGTAATCTCAGTTATGGTTCCACACTTCTGAATGGAACTTGAAAGAACACGTGCTTCAGGCTGGAGGATTAGGAGAGATGTGCTGGTGATTAGTTTCCTATACGGTGTGAAATTTTAAATAGTAATTTTCCTGATTTCTAGCTATGGCAGCAGCAGAACATTAATGTGCAATGTGAACTGTAAGCAGATTTCACTTCAGATGTTTGTGTGCTTCATTTATTTTATTGGAAAGGATCACTATATGGGGAAGAGCTAGAACAAAAGGGACTATAAAACAGAAGGTACAGGAGCCTGAGCAGTAATTCTGGTGAAATGGGCTGGCCAGTTTTGGGAATAATTTTCAGGTTACACAAACAGACATTACAATAAAACAACCTTTCTCTGGGTTAACACTGACAAATTTTTAAAGGTGGTCCCTGTATACTTAACATCAAAGCGAGACTTATGATGGAAATCAAACAATAGATATGTCCTGTGTAAAATCTGCCACAGAGATTTACAGAAACAGTGAATCAGACTTCATTCTTTTAACTACCACAGGAGATTTCCTGAGTTCACCCTGGGGAAAAAGGACGCATAACACAATCACAGACCTTCTGAACTCAAATTATTAAAAAAAAAAAAAATTGGGGCCATCTAAAACTATCAAGTAATGAATCAGGCATCCCATGCTGCACACTTTCTGGCACAGATTTTCTTGGGAAAATTTCAGAAATAAGCTTTGAGTGAATCTAGCTGTATACTAAGTAGATACATGTAATGCCTTCCTTTTCAACTCCCCAGTGCCTCTGGTTGTGTATCAAATCAGTATAAAATATCTACACATAATTACTGTCTCACAAGTAACTTTGGCATACTTTCTGAAGCATCACTTCCTTCACACTCCCCTCCTTGCTTATGTAGCCTACAAAAAACCAACACAAAGTGCTGAACTTTCAAGTGAGCAGGACAACTGTCAGCAGCAAGCACATGAGTACAACAGCATGCATGCTCTACTGTAACCTAGAAATAAAAGGTCCCTCTTGAATTTATTCTGGCTTTTTAGTGCTAACACCCAACTGAATGCTCCTCAGCCCTCTTGAATTTATTCTGGCTTTTTAGTGCTAACACCCAACTGAATGCTCCTCAGCCATCAGCAGAGTGGGTGAAGTGAGATGAGAGGTGTGTGATTAACCACTGTCCCCTGACCCCACTCAGCTAATTGGCAAGTCTGGTCTTGGGAGAAAGAGCAAGGGAGTGCATGTCCTTTGTCTGCGTGACTGATCATTTATCTGGGAAAGAAGCTTAAAGAGGCAACAGCCTGGAGGAATTGTGCTATCCTAGGCCTGACCCCATTAGAGAGGTCATGCAAGGAGAACAAGGAAGCAGCTCGGGCATTTTTAATACTTCAGCATTCTAAAATAGTAGACCCTCCAGCAGTTCTTTGTGAATACAGTGAACAAGTAGAACCCTAGCAGTTCAAATATTTCTTGATAATTTATGGAATATGGAAACAATGCAGATACCTCAAATCTCACTTAAAAATGTGACTTAACGTCTTTCACTGGCAGCTACTCAGTGGAACTGAAATAGAGAAGAAACTGCTAGTGGGTGACCTGTGTCCACTCAATCATCTGCTAACTCCTTCTTTTCCCTGCTCACTCCTTTAATTTCTCTCTTTTTTGCATGACTACCTCTCATTAGCTGAAAGGGAGGAAAAGAATCAGGCTAAGCTAAATTTACAGAAAAAAAAGACACATAACCTAAGATAAAATGACTGCTTCCTGCCCAAATGGATGACAAAATAATGCATGAAACCTAGGGCCAGGTGGGAAATGTCATCTTTCCCCTGAGTTCTGTACCCAGATAAACAGTTTGCAGATGTGGCCTCTCCACACACTGCTGATGCCAAGAAAGCAACATGTTTGAGAGTCACTAAAGACTAAGAAGTACAAAATAAGCCAAAATAACGAGTTAATAAATAAAGAGAAAGAGGAAATTAGACATACTGTGAAAATTTGGGAAAAGAGAGAAGGTGTCCGTCTTTCTATTTTGAAAAAGAAAATTAAAAAGGAAAAGCTAAAGGGATGAAAATAATTTTAAAATTTAGACTGATGGAAAGGGTACTATGGACAAGATGTACAAGAGCTTAATGCAAAAAATACAGCATGATAAGGAAAAATGAAAAAACGTGAAGAGGAATAGATGAACAACCTAATAAATATACTTTTCCGATATATATCTTCTAATAAATATGTGTACACTTTTCCTTTTGTAATGTTACCTAATAAGGCTTCAGAGGCAATTTAACTGTGGCCAGCACATTAGACAAATTTGGAGCTTTATGTGAGGATATCACCACTCTGGCTCAGCTACCATCATCATCTTCACATCAAAGTGAAGAATGTGAGCCTCTAAAAACTGAAGTGGTCCCAAATAACAATGCTAATTCTATGGCTGTTGACACATTACAAATTAGATTGACTATTCTAAATATCTCTTCTTTCCCTACTTCCTCTTCAAAACGAAACTGGAATATTGGCTTGTTTTTTTTTAGAGAGCTTTGCAGTGGGGCAGATTTTTCCGTAAGTCAATTGGCCATATTTAAGTAGCAAACGTTGCTGCACCATTGTCCTCAGAATGGAATTCTCCCTCCTTTTCACCCCTCAGAATGTCAAGGCTACTTACCTCCTCAGATTCCCCCCCATCCAAAGGAATCCATGCCAGTCTGTAAAAAGCAATATCTGATGACGTGGGCTTCCAGCTGACCCTGAAACTATCTGTTGATGCTTCATCAATTTCCAAATGCTGGGGAGCTGGAACCCTTTCTGTGAAATATTACACACAAGAAAAGTGAGAGTGCATTATGCTCTGATACTTCCATAGATGGCAACATTAGGCACATACCATTTTCCTTGCAGCTTCTTAGAAGACTATAACATGGGATGTAGCCAACAAAGGCACTACAGAATTCTTTGCCCGCTTATTTGCTCTTATGAAAGTCATTGTGTAGTTCAAGGAAGGGAATAGATGCTTTATTGTAACTGGACAGGCCTCTGTCCTCTCTCCACTGAAGGAGCTGCATGCTACCCTAAGCATTCTCCTTTGCTCAGAGCTCTGTGCACCAGGCTCTTTGCTTGTACCTCAAAGCAAAGTCCCAGTCTCTGCCCTTTCCAGACTCCATGCATTTCCATTTGCACTTTGCATCAGCTTGCTCCAGACATGTATGTTCTCCCTTCCTATTCCATCTCATCTTTCTCTTTCCTCCCCTTCCTCCTTTCTCTTCGTATTGTTGTTGGAAAGCTTTAATATGTGTTATCAGCCATTCATTTAATGCAGAACTACAGTTACAGGAACTATAACCATGTTAAACAAGCTGTAGGAACTTTGAATGTCTTGTATTTTCTCCTTTTGATGTAGTTACTCTGTAGGTGTATAAGGTTCTAGCCCCTAGTGCCTGGATAGTTCAGTGGTTAAATGTATGATTCAAAACTCATCACACTTCACCTGGAGATACAAATGTCATCACACTGAATAATGCTTCAGAAAACTGTGGAGATGTTTTCATGATGTCAAGAGATTGCTCATGTGAGTAAAGAGGCAATTGGCCCATAGTAAGGGAGCAAAGAAGCCAAAAACACCAATGAAAATAACAGAAAGCATTCCATACATCTGAATTCACAGCCAGAGACCTTTGCTGTAACTCATCTTACTTTTCAGTAACGTAAAAGAGTATAAAATTTTTTCTTGGAAAGCCTTCAGAAGTTCAGCAACACTTACTTGTGGTAAAGCTGCCAGTAAGTGGTTCAGATTGTCCCTCATCATACAGGGAGAAAATAGCAACAGTATACTCTGTAAAAGGTGCCAAACTTTTCAGAGTATGGGTTGAAACACGACCAACTTCCACCTGGAGAAAGCATAATTTACAGTAGATATTGACCATACAATACATTATCAGTGTGTGAAATTCTTCTGGGTAATAATGATACAGAAGGAGAATGTCATGCAGTTAGTAGAGGAATTCAGTGAAACAATGCACAAGTATAAACTCAGGTCCATCAAAGCTGACAAAACCTGACAAGTAACTGACAAGTTACAATAGACAAATTACAATAAATGTCAATTTTGCACTTATGGCAAACCATAAAAAAAGAGAATTCAGCCTTGGTAAGCCAAACTGTCCAGTTAATATCAGCACTCCATGTTCATGAACCCAGAAGGGGAAGGAGATTTTGGGCTATTAAATCCAACCCCTTATCATGGACAATCACTGCATAAAACCCTTATGTTTAACATTTGTCAAGAGACAGGTGAGGGTTTTGTCTGGTCTCTCTCCAGGCTGCAGTTAAGTGACTTTGCCAGGGACATAAAACTCAAAGCTGTATAAACAGTTCATCAGTCCAACTATTCAATGCCATGTTACTTCAGCACCACAGGGAAAATACTACCAGTGCAAAGCAAAACATGCCACCTGTTCTTTGTATAGAAAAAGTGAACTGAACATTTACTCACATTACAAAGTATACTACAATGAGCCTGAGATGTTCAAATACCACTGTGACCAGTACAGTCAGGCATATTATCTATACTAAGAGTAATCAATAGGAAGAGGACAAATGATTTCTAATTTAAATTTTTAGGGATCTAGCAGAAAGAAAAGAAACAAAACATTGCACAGATATGCTCCCTTCTAAAGCTGGGAGCAGTTTCTTCAGGTTCAATACAAATATTCCACTTTATACAGATGAAAGGCCATCTATGTCCCAGAAGAAACAATTACAGATAACTACCATTAAAGACTTCTTTTTCTTGAGGGCCAAGTTATCGATAACAACTAATTTCCTAAGGGATCTGGACTGTTTTAATAATCAAACCCACTTACTGCAATTACTTTTTTAAATCTGTATTTTTAAAAAATTCTTTATTAATATTTCAGTGTGAATCATTACATCCCATTTTGCATTCTATCACAGAATTCTTGCTGCTAAAAGGTATTGTAAAGGACCCCTGGTAATAAGGCAGAACTAAATATTGCAAATTATTAAATATAAGAGTCTAAGTTAGAACATCTTGGTATTGCCTTTGCCTCTGTTCAAGACAAATCCTGTTTCTAGAGAGTTCTCAATACATAATTAAAGCAATAAAGGTTGAGAAAATGTGGCAAAGCCTTCAGATAGTATTTTTGAATGAGTTTGTGAAATGTGATATATGAAAAATTTTATTATCTGAACTGAATCAAGAATAAATATTTCCATGCTATACATTTAGTCAAGATCCTTCTCCTAGCAAACCACTGTTCCCTTGAGTTGTCTCTCTCAGTTTATGTGCCCCAGACTGTTCAGAGTACTCTCCCCCAGACATACGTACATTCAATATTAAGTAAACTCTTATTTACACCAAGTTTCAGAATTCTCTCGCAAATCTTTTGTTAGAGCCTGCATGGTAGCTTTTGTTTATAAACATTACCCCTAATAATTAAAGAAGTTTGGGGAGGTTTGAGATTGGTTAAGTGAAAAATGGTGCTAATAAATTACCTCATTGGTTTCTGTTCCGTCTGTTTTAACGTACATGATGCGATAGCCATTTACGTTTTTGGAGGCAGGATCCCATGATAGCTTAGCACTATTGTGTCCAACATCAGAAAATTTCAAGTTTGCTGGTGGACTTAGAGGCACTTGAAAAGAAAAGAGATAAAACCATGAAAGTGATCCCAGGTTTTAGCTGTGAAAATTTTCATGTCTTAATAACAAATAGTATGTTTTCCATTCAGAAATTTGTATCACCAGTATTTCTACTCAAAGGCCTACATCGATGGAGCTACAAAAGCACTTAAAGGTGGGTAAAAGGGCTTAGCTCTTTTTTGAAACAGAACTTCCATATTTGCTAAATGCATCTCAACTGATAGTAAAAAAAAAAAAAAAAAAAAAAAAAAAAGTTATGATGTTCACTGCAGATATCATAGCAAGATCTAGCCTACAGAACACTTGCAATTGATTTGGGGTTGTATTTGTGGATTAACTTAAACTAGCTAGATCTTTATCCTATACACATTTGGTTTTCATGTGTAACCCAGCAAAAATTCTTCATGACAGGAGAATTTGGGCAAAAACTTTTCTGAATCCTAGAAGACCCTGACATAAGGGTAAGTTTGTCCAAAAACCATAACTGGCTGAGAAGGTCTCCAAAGATGTTACTTTTTACCACTGCCTACCCTTTCCTCTATCCTAAGGGAAACCTTAGCTGTTTCCCAACAACAATCCCAGTTAAAGCCATACTTTTATACTATATATTTCTTGACAGTCACGAGCTGAAGGAAAATGAGGTCATGCAAGAGACAGTCTCAGATTACATCCATTTCTCTGTCACACCACAGAAAGCAATTTCTACTGTCTGTTACTCTCAGCAGTAGGTTCTGTATTAGTCCAACATCTGCTACTTTCCTCTGAATTATAAAACCTTTCTCTATCCATCCTGCCTTCACACACACACTCCTCACCAGTCCACATGGACAGATAAATATTAGCCCTTCAGAAGCTGCTTCCCTCACACAATAACACCTGGGAAAACACAAAGATTTTAAAGGCCTCATACATTATGTGAGATATTTTGCCAGGCTATTTATCAATCCAGAATCTGCAACCAGCTTAGGAACAGTGAAGTCAACTTGGCTCAGAGAAAAGAGAAGACAGGAACACAGTGCAACTGTAGTAGATGGGTTTGCCACACATTCTGGCATTCAGCATATTCCTCTGAGTCTAGTGAAGGGAGTATCACGTGCTGGCTTTCCTTTCTACTTTCTGTCAGTCGTGAAATGCACTTCATTCCAGCATCTCAGTCATACAAAAAAATGCTTCAGTCTCAGCTCTTTCCTCTTGGAACCAACCTCCTGACAACATTGCTCTCAACCAGACAGGCAGTCCTGGTGCCAGACTTACGTGATATTTCAGTGAGTCTTGGATGAATCCCGGCCCCAAAATGAAACTACACCCTAGAATGAGCTTGCTGAGCATGTCTCTGTTTGGCATAAGGAAGGTTTTGCTATGGTAACCAAGATGATACAATGAGAATATTATTTACTAAACACAGATTTTCAGATACTACACCTAATACTACAACAAATTTGGCAGATCACTCTTCAGGCTCCAGGAAGAAAATGCCAGGTACCAAGTAGCCTATTAATTAATTGTAAGCCAGAAATAATCACAGTGAAAGAAAAAAAAAACAAAAAAAGGCAGCTTAAATCAGATTCTCGACATGCAAGACATTACTGTTAAACTCCAACAATGTGGGACAGGCATGATCACCAGGAGCTTTCTCCCTCTCAGATTGTCCCGCTGCCTGATTCATCAAAGCCTGCTAGCAGAGGGCTTATTTGAATAGCTGCATATGACAGACAGATATGACATATCTTCTTGCAGTACTATAGACCAGAGATGGCTGCACTGTGTCATCCTAAAAAGAAATGAAGGTTGCAGAGAAGAGAGGGTTTGTTTTTTATCCTGGTCTAGTAGCAGCAGTAGTGATGATGAGCTGACTAACACATGTTACAAGCTTCTGTGATCAGTGGTCATGAAAGCTCAGCTTGTGCCAATGTGTCTGGAATTTGTATGTGATCTTCCATCCAATGTGTTAGTCAGGTTAAGAGCTCTGCATTCTCCAAGATCATATGGTATGCAGTGAATTGAAGCTGGCACAGTCAAAAACTACATAAATACAGTTTAGGAGAAATGAAAATCTGATAGTGGGTAGATATTGACCAAAGGCCAGGGTGGGAGATAGGGGCAGAAGGGCAGTGCAAGATAAGAGTGAGGCATAAAGAGACAGAGAAAGAAAGGTAAGAATAAAGAGTCAGAGATTTGAATCTCTTTGTTGGGAATCTTCTAAACTCATTTCAAGGTGACGAACACGCCCAGGTTGCAGTAGTTTGCTATTGGAACTTGTCTGTCCACAGCTGTCCTCCTAGAGAAGACCTAGCAAATACCATTCCTAGAGCTTCTTCCACTATTCCTTGCTGAGCTTACAAGGAATTGCTCTGGGGTTTCTTTTTCCAGCATTTGCATGCCTGTACCTCTCTCACTTATTAAATGTAAGTCACTTTCACCCTGCCTGGGTTACTCATGCCAGGAGCACAAAATAAGAGGATTCACTCACTCCCCTGCTGCGCGCAATAGAGATGTCACTGAATGCAGTCCCAGAAATGTCCCAGAAGCACAATTGCTTATTTTCAATTCCTTTGTCTCCCAAACGCTGCAGCTATTTAGAGAGCTGACATACAGTCTGTGTACAGCTTGAAGAGGACAGAATTTAGCTGGCAAAATTCTTGCTGCTTATTAGAAACATCTATCATGCGTGCACAGGCGCTTTCCAACCCTCCATTTAGCAGATGTTAGGCAGCAGGGGTTGGACAGAAATCTTCTCTTTGCTTCTTTTCTGTCTGTACTACTACTGAGCCAGAGGAATGACTTTCTCCATCTGAGCAGGCTCACACACACACACCTGGTCTTCTAGCTAGAGGAGGCTAAACAGAGCATGTTTCTGTTTTCACCATGAAGGTCTACATGGTAGCAAGTTCAGAAAACTGTCAGGAATTTCACCAAGACCAATAGGGGCATCCATAGTACCACTACCAGTGAGAGAGACAAGTTCACAAACCTGTTGCAAAAACAAGGTGTTTTGTAGAAATCCTCAGTCTCTGTAAATTGAGTATCCACAGTGAGAAGCCTACATAAAGAGCTTGCCCAATTGCTCAAAACAGATAATTGGATGCCTGCTCTAATAAGTGCAAAGAGCATTGTGAAGTCTTATTAACAATGGAGTGAATACAGATTAGAGCTACCTACATGTAGTTTCTTGTCCCGTAAGGGGATCACTAGCTTCTTCTCCAAACATGGCATAAACTGTGACTGTATATTCTGTATTTGGCAATAGTCCATCCAGTTCAAGATCTGTTGAGGTCTCCCCAATTTTTATCTAAAAACACCATGAATCAAAAAAGATACATTATTTCTGAATTGACTTATAATGAGGAAAAATACAAGTTAAACACTTGAAATTAGATAGGATCAAAGGTTCTGCTGAGCAATTGGCTGACACTGTGCCTGCAGTGCTTTGCCCAAGATTTTGGAATTTTACACAATAATTAAAAGATTAAAACTTTCAAAATACCAACAGCCAATACACAGGTAAAAGGACTTTAAAAGTGACTAATCACATTAGCAATGACAAAATATTCCTCTCCAGAATGAGCAGCTACTAAGGCCTTTTCCTATCTACATTTCATTATTCCCACTCCCATCTACACTTTGGTTCATCTTCAGTCTTGGACCTGAAAATCACGTTAACTCATTGGAGGAGTTGATTTCTATGCACACTGAGGTCCAGATTTGTTGCTATTCATTTCATTTTCCTCTTCCACCTGTTAGTGGAGACCTGCATTAACATGGACTGTACTCATTTCTTTGGGGTAAAGCTCAGTCCTCCTGGAGCAGGCAGTTCTCAGGGAGGCCCCACTTTTAACAGAACTGCGTGCTCACAGCCACTGCTTTAGCCGTGAGCACAAGTCTGTGCTGGCTTTCAGCAGCTTCATGCCCCCTTCACAGGTTTACATGCCCCTGCATGCTTTATAGTGTTCTTGCTTGAACACAGATATTGTACAGAACCTTAACTACACATATATAAACTTGAATGTAGAAATTTTTAAATCCTAGACCAGAAGTTCCATTGATTTTATTATGTTAGTGATAGGAGACTAGACTTTACCTTGTCCCCTCCTCTTTTCCTTTGACAGAATGTCTTCCAAAATCACTTTTGATGAAAGATGTTACTTTTAAATTTAAAAATAAAGGTTGAACACAACAAAAAGAAAACCAATGACAGTTTTCTTTCAGACCTACAAATTTTTCTTACATTTAAAAGCCCTGATGAAAACAAAGGCTCAATTTCATTCTTCTGATAGCACACTTAGGAGATATCTTAATTTCATATTATTTTTTTATTTGAGTGTTAGTTCTAGATTATGATACAACATCACTTTATATAAAATTTCAAAAGAGTCACTTAAATTCAGTTAAATTTGTTGTGGTTTTATGACAATTATATAGAAATAACCAACTGGTACTTGCACTTTATTCATAGTCTGTGACACATACATTACTTAATCAAGTCATAGGAAAAACAAGTATTTGCTGATCACTTTGGAGGTTAAAGGACATGTACTAGTTTGTTCTTTAAAAGACCGTGGGTTTGTTTTTTTTTTTAGTAACGGCTATTTAAATGAAAGCGCAATACATCACCTCCTTCTCATCTGCTGCCAGTCCTTCTGTGAGGGGAGCATAGAGGATCATGTACCCTGTGGCACCCGGGACCCCATTCCACCTCACCCTCATGCTGCTCTGGGACACATCATACAGCTGCAGATCCGACGCCATTGGCAAGGCAACTGCAGTGGCACAAGACACAGACAACCAGCTATTATTCAAACAGTTTGTTTTACCCCAGGAAACACAAAGGAATATCTGTATCCAGGCATAGAAGTGCTGTCTGCATCCTACAAATAAAATCTGATGGGTGCATAAAAAACTCAGAATCAGAGAAACAAGGAATTGCTAACCCAAGCCACTTCCAAGGGCACCAATGCCAGGGCAGATGACAGCATTTCAGCACCACTGCTATTAGGAACCAGCAGGAGTTCTAAGGACTATCTCTGGTAGCTGGTAGTTCCCAAGCCAGGGTGACAGGCGTGAGTTACAACACCCTGGAAAAACCCTGTAGGAGTGCACTGCACAGATCAAAATATTTTGACTCTAAACTGTTGGCTGTTTAAGGCCTGGACTGTTCAAACTGGCACCAAGGTTTGTGTCAGTGGGATCATGCAAATATGGGTAAGGTCATCCATTGCAAACTGTAGCAAATGCTGTCCTGATGAGGGAGAGCAGGCTGAGTGAAATTCAAACAATATTAGGAGATCTACTTGTGAATTTAAGGCACTGATACCAGAACATAGCACTAATCAGGGTTTCCAAAAGTTTCTCTGCATTTCTGTAACTCTTTAGAGTAGTGTTTTGCATTTTCCTGGTTATCCTCAATTTATTCCTCTCATGGAACAACATCCCAATGGCCTCTCCATTGCTGGTACACCACTGATGAATCCCACCAAAATATTCAGGCATGAATATGGAGAGATATGAAGGAACTTTGACTTCTCCTTTGGAATTTATACTCTGAAAATAGTCCCCAAAATGACTGGAATGGTCTGAAAAAAACAGAAGGCAATTGCTAACTGATACAAAACCTTTCCTATTCAAAATTCTGAAGAGTTTGACCTGCAAAGAAATAGTCATGAACAAATTCTAATTTCAGTGACAGACCTTCTCTGGACTCTACAGTCTGCCATTCATGTCTGTAAATGGTGGCAAACTTCAACCCAGACTTCTCTTTAGGTTTCCATTTCCAGGTTACCCCACCCCACCTCCAAACCTTTTACAAACTACCTCCTTGTTCTTGTACTGATTTATATCCCCATGAATTCTCACAATTTCTCTAATTACAGGGAGAAACTACCCATGAACATTTTCAAATGTACTTCAGTCTCCTTGCTTAGAGCTCCTCTCACACTTCTGATACCTACAGAAAGAAATTATATGTTGAGATATCCTGAATCCACTTTGCACCACATTTTCTCATTCCTATTCAAACTGGCCCAAGGTCACAGTGAGAGTATCCATCACCTGTTCTTCCCCTTATTTTGATTCTAATAAATCTATAGGAAAAATGTCCTCTAACTGTAACTTATCATTTGCATTTTAACTCATAACAGGAACCAGTTGATACTCTGAGAATATATATAAAAACTGATAATGAGGGGACTGGAAATAAAATATGGTGTTTTCTACTGGAATTTTCAGCCAAAGAGCTCAGAATCTCAAATATAAATATCTAGTAGATAATGCTCATTTGCATCTTGGGCAGTTACCAATAGTTTGACTGCTTAGGATAGTTAGACTATCCTAATATTCAGGTAACATAGGGATAAATTAAACCAGCTAAAAAAGCTGGAATAAACTAAACCACATGGAATAAACTAAACCAGGTAAAACATATTTTTAGCAAATTAATATGTGACTGATTTTCATATTTATTTCAAGTGACTATGAAATCACAAAACTTTCTACTTGTCTGTACATTATGCATATATGTTTAGATTTCACATACCTGTAAACTATTTCCAATGTTCTATATAAACAAATGCAGCTGGTGACTATTTTAATTTGTCAGTATCTCACACACAGGCAGAAATATAAACTACAATTTTCCATAATTCTCCATTAGAATAGTAAAAAAAAAAAACCATTAAAATTGCAAGTATTTTTAGCATGTGGAGTGATTAACACTTGCACATCAGACTATTACTTCTAACACACTATTGAAGAGAGCTGTATAAAATGCTTGGTGCTGCATGACCATGGGGTGTGATCTGATCAAATCTCTGAAAGCCAGCAGGGCTGGGCTCTGTCAGAACTTGACTGGGTGACTTCAAAGGAATACCAGGTGCAATACAAAACAATCCTGTTGGCTCAGGATGTGACTGTTCTCTCAGCCTTAATAAATTAAACAGGCCCTAACACTGTCTCATGGGACATAACATGGCTGGAGATGACATTTTGGGGGACTGAGACTAAAAGAAAAGTCTAAAATAATTTTATATGATTGTATTTTGTTTTCAGATTGAGAAGATTAGCACTGACACAGAATGAAAGAACCGACGAGGATGAAAGGCACCTCTTGAGGTCATCTGGTCTAATTAACTTCCCTGTTCAGTCAGGTTCAGATAAAGCAGCTTGCTCAGAACCTTGTCCAGTTTGGCTTGAAATATCTCCAGAGATACAGACTTCACAACCTCTCTGGACAACTTATTCCAGTGTTTGACCACCATTACAATAAAACCATCTCTTCTTCTGTTCAAATTTAATTTCATGGGCTTTTAATTTGTGTCCATTGGCTGTTAATAAGCACCACTGAGAGAAGTCTGGCTCACTCCTCTTCTTCATTTCCTCTCATCAGGGATTTTTACACATCGACACGATCACCTGAGCCTTCTCTTCTCTAGGCTGAACAGTCCAGCTGTCTCAGACTCTTACGAAAGATGTGCCAAGGCCTTAATCATCTTTACAGCCTTTCACTGAAGTCACTGCAGTAAGTCCACATCCCTCTTGTGTTGGGGGAACCCAGCACAAGACCAGGCATCCAGGTGTGGCCTCATCAGTGCTGAGCAGAGGGCAAGAATCATCAGCTCCCTAAATCTGCTGGCAATCATTTTCCAGGGCAATCCAGAAGGCTCTTGGCCTTTGTGACAAGGGTGCTCTGCTGGTTCACAGTCACTTTGTTGTTTACCACACAAGAAGTGACTCCCAGGTCCTTCTCTGCAGAGCTGCCTTCCAGCTGGTCACCCCTCAGTGTGTGGTGACACATGGGGTTGTCACTGATGAAGGTCAGGACTTGGCACTTCCTTTTTTTGAAATGCGTAAGGTTAAACTTGTTTTCCTCTTCATATTCAGCTCCAGGTTTGCCTTGGCTTTTCTAAACTTATCCTGCAAGTTCAGACAGCAGCTTTACACTTCTCCTGAGGCATATGCCTCTTCTTATATGTGTCTTATACATTTCTTTTTGATGTCTGAGTTCTGTTACAAGCTTGATTATGCACGCAAGGCTGCAGTCAGTCCACCATTAGGTCTTCCTTGTTTCTATGTGTGAGCTACAGCAGAGCATCTTCTCTTGCTGGCTCTTGATCACTTGGGTCGGGAAGCTGGTAAAAGCACTGTAGAAATCCTATATATTTCTTGAGCCCTGCTGCTCTGTTCTTTCAGATATCAGCTATTGATACACCACATGGATTTCTGAACTATAAAGTTACTTTTTACTTCCATTCCTTATATGTCATACTTACTAAAAAAAACCTGCACTTTGTATACAAATGCATAAAACTGTACATATATTAAGGGTTACAATATCCCAAGCCATCATTTTACAGACAGAAAATAATTAAATCATTGAGAAAGAAACTTACAGAGTTACCTTGAAATCTCTGGCACAGGCAGGAATCACATGCAGGTATTTCTGGTCCCACCTAAATCTCCTCTCATCAGATCATCTTTGACTACAAATCTAGTTTGTAAAACTTGGCTCCACACCCAGAACATAGGAATGTTCTAATTTAGGGTTCAGTACAACCGACTTCAAAGTTCAGCCCAGAGACAGAACCTTTCTCAGTGTTTAAATATCCACAGAGCATTTGGATTTAGGAGCTTAGTCCAGAATTAATTAAAAAAAAATAATTTAAGGCAAATGTACTAAAAGAAGGTAAATTGAAAAAGACTCCCTTCTGTGTTTATTTTTCACAAATATCAATGCCTACACAGTCTAATTAAATGCAGGCAGTCAAATCTACAACAAACACACTAAGGATACTCACGTGTGGTTTCCGTTCCACGGAGGCCCTCACTGGCAGCATTGGAGTAGATAGCAAATACAGCGATCTGGTACTCAGTTAAAGACATCAGGTTTTTTAGAACTGCTGTTGATACACTCCCATCTACCACAACCTGTTCAAAAGAAAATATAATTAAATATGCATAAAGGAAACAAGCTATATTACCATCAAATCAATCAATCCCTCTTTCAGGCAATATTTACACTGTACTAAAGTTCAGTTCATGCTGCTTTTATATACACTAAAGTGTCTGAAAAGAACAGCATCCATATACATAGTCAAAATGTGTCTCTGATATAAATAGCCATTGAGAACAAAGGAAGATCCTGGCTGAATAGAGCGTATGAGATACAGTTTAAGGGTGTGTACATGGCAGTTTTTAATAATATCATAAATATTCCTTTAGTACTACATATCTACACACACAGAGTACTTCAAAATTCCATGAATACATATCTATCCTAAATTAGTTTCTAGTGCAAAATGGAAGAAAATATAACCTTACTTAAATACTTTTGCTCTTCTATGTTTCCATTCAATTTGATAAGTTCTCATCTGGAGTCAAAAGCTTGTCCCACTGCATTTTTTTCATCTCCAAAATGTTGAAGTCCCATCCAAATAAACAATTCACTCCAAATTTTCAATGACCAATTGTAGATGTCCCAAAATGTACAATCTTCCTTTTATTAATATATTTTTCCTTAGAACTGAGAATGTGGCTTACTATCACCTCCTACCTCTTCTGTTCTTGTAAACAGAGTGGTGCAAGGGGTATCAGAAGAATTGTTTCAAGTTTGTTGAAATTATTTCTTTACACATATGGTTTTATGTGTAAGGAAACATGCAAGCACTTTACCCAACGCCCTGAAAGTGATGATTATTATTATAGCACTTAATTGACTTTAAATTTATATTAGAGACATGTAGCCTGGCTACTAACTAAACTTTATCACCAACCAGTGTCACCAACCTCCTTTCTGGAGCCCTCATCGGGAATTTCAGGGTGAATTTAAAAGAGGACCAAGGATTTCCTGTCTGGTTAGTTGCCCCTGCTGCATGATAATTTTCTGGACAGCTTTTCTTCCTATTATTACCTCTTCTGGCTGTCCTCCTCGAGTGGGGTAGTACACAACCCTGTATTTTTCCACTTTGCCTGGTGCATGGGTCCAGCTAACCCGGAAGCCTCTAGCTGTTACCTCCGATGTGACCAAATCCGAAGGAGTCCCAAGAGAAGCAATTGTTCCTAGGTTGGAGACAACACAAATTTTTATTCCCTTCTGCATAATAATTACTTGGTTTGTTATATTTGCTGAAGCTCTAAATATTGTTCCTCATCAGGAAGTCAAATAATTGGCTACTGCACACCTATTTAGGTGATTTTCAATGGAAACAAAGAAGTAATAGTGAGCACCACACATGGAGCTGCTCTGGGACTAAACCTCCCTGGTCTTGCATAAACCTTTATATGAAAAAGACAAAATACAATACTAAGCCTTCCTGACCTTCTTCCCTTTACTACTTCCAGACTTTTCTGCTGTTTTTTTTTTGTTTTTTTTTTTCAGGTTGCTTTCCTCCCAGTCATGAAAAACATACAAGTACATATACAGCTGTGATCTGCTGCGCTCCTCAGCAGGTTGGAAACTGATACTGCCTGTCAGCCCACTGAAGAGACACAGTGAAAGGTCATCTTCTCTAGCAATCATTCTTTTCCACAAAGATGTCTCAACTATCCATGGTTTTTCTATTTTCTTCTCCTCAAGAGAGCCTTTCTTATTGATATGTATTACATATATCTATATATTATATTGAATATATATTTTTCAATATGTGTATATATATATATAGTATTCCATATATCTATATATATTATGAGAGAGAGAGAGAGATTAACTCAGCATTTCTGTGATATTAAGGAATCACAAACCAGTAAATAGAAACATAATCCACGGAAAACTTTCAGAAAGAAAGGCCTCAGGTAGAACTGTATTTCTGGCAAATTACAACATTTTTTCATAGACATTTCTTTTCTTCAGAAAAGCCAAAATAATAGTACTCAGAGGAGGCTTTTTCATATCAGAACAATTTTCTTCTTTGCCATCTTTTCTTGTGAACCAATTTTTTTTTTTTAAATTTTTTTTTTTTTGTGTGTGTGTGTGTGTGTGTGTGTATTAAATATGAAAGAGAAAGAAAATCCATCAAGAGGAGGGACAAAACAATCTAAATAGTTGAAACTCTTGACTACTTATGAGACAATAAAAACATGAAGTTAGGAGATGGAAATCACTGCATGAACGCAACAATTCCATGTGCAACTGTTAAACTAATTCATCCCAAAACCTCTGTATTACAAAAGGATTTCCTTACCTGCCACTTGGAAATAGTTACAGCAGAATGAATGCCGTTGTTGTTTTTTGGGGTTTTTTGGGTTTTTTTGTACTACCAAATATCATAACATTTACCTCTTCTAAAGACAGAGAGCAAAAGATCTAAGCAATGAATAAAACATAGCTAGGAAGATAACTTCCCTAACAGTGTACTTTCTCGCAAGTGTAAGAACATACAATGATACTACAATGAGTCTAGTGCCAAAAGCCAGCCTAGAACTACAGATATTTGCTTTGTATCTCTAAGTTCATCTTAGGTTACATTAAATTTTGTTTCTGTTCACCTTTGATTTCCTTTTCCTGCTCCTCTACTCGTGAGCACACTGTTCTGGTAAGACCTTCGACAATGGTATGCATGAAGTTAAAGTCAGCCACGTTGTAGACGTGTGTGCTGTCAGGCTCAGAGGCAATCTCTTTGAGTTCATTTATATCTGCATTCTTTACACCTTTTATTGGAAAGGAAAATAAAGAAAATATTTGTAATGAAAAAGAAAAAAAATCTTATATACACAGGGATCAATAAAAAACTACTAATACAAAATTTGGCTTGTTTTAATGATTTAATGTTTTAACTACAAATTGCTCTGTTTTTAATATGTCAATTCAAGATGTCAATTTCTGCCAGTGTAAGAGGCATCTTTCCAGCTGTCTCCTGAAAATGCAGCATCCATGTATACTGCTAAATTCCAGTTATAACAGCAATGTTGTAAGCAATCCTTATAAAATATACAAATTAATGATTATATTTATTGGATACAGGCAGAAAAGCACACTTCCTTAGTACAGCCAGCAACAGATACAAGTACACCGGAGTACAATGGGACATGTACATGGATAATGCAGAATACACACCAATAGCAAACAGCTCAATGCCAGCATCCCGTAGGTTTTTAGCAGGAGGGATAACATCATCTTGGGACTTCCCATCAGTAATCAGTATCCCAATTTTAGATACTCCAGGTCTTGCACCTGCTTCAGGCTTAAAGCTGTTTTCCAAAATGTAAGTTAAGGCGAGACCTAAAAAGGAAAACATTTCAAAAGACTTTTACAGATTAAAATGTCCATTAACTTGCCAATATCACAGTGTTTATCTACTCAATTTAAAAATTCTGATGAAGAATATGCATAAAAGAAGAATTTATTTACTCAAAAACGAAATTCCAACAAGCAGTCTAAACTACAAAGAAGCTGAAATTTATTTTTTACAGCCTTTTGATCAATCAATGCATTTTAAACCGGGTTATGAAGACCTAAATTAATATTCTTGCAAATGTATCATCTTTTTTTTCTTACTCTATCAAGTTCTACCAAGTTGGAACAGGAAGTTCCCTATCCTTCTACATACATTGCTTATATGAAAGAACATACTCTGGATAGCTTAGTAAATCCTCATGCTACAGATAATCTTACTTTTGTTTGTTTTTTTTATTTTTTCCAATTTGCAAGCTGGAAAAAAGAAAGCTTTATTTATGCTTAGGGAGGATTTTAATAAATACTAATTATTTAAAGGAAAGAAGAACAATAGCTCCAGGACAAACTTACACATCACAATGAGATCTTATCTGAAAACTCTTTTAAGTCTCCCACAACAAACATTTCTAACTCATATTCTTCTAACATCACCTAAAATAATCAATAGTTTACTACTTCCTACCACCCAGTGATCTCATTCCTAGAATGATACTAGAGTCTTCTGTCCTTTGTCTCACTGAAGTCACTCTTTCTACTGAAATAAAGACTGTTGCTCATTCTTTCTCCTCTTCCTTACCCGCCAAAAAAAAAAAAAAAAAAAAAAAAAAAAAGGCAGCCATTTACTTAAAGCTATGTCTGGGTCTTTGGATTTATCATTCCAACATCCCCAACTACTGCTTTGATGACACTGGAATTGTATTCAGAGGCTCTATTTTTCCCAGATTGTCAGGCATCCCCCCCTTTATCCATCACTGTCTCTGGGGCTTCAGTGCTTCAACTACTAAAAGGTCAGTAGAAATCTAAGAGCCCTGGGTGGTTATTTGTAAAGTTAGTATTACCAGTTGTCTAATATTGAAACAACATTCTTTCCTTCTCCAGAATAAAGCTCTGTGCCTGAACATTATAAATGGATTTTGCATTTTCTTCCCAGCAAGTAAAAGATTTTACTTCCAGCACAGAGAGTTAGGTAACTTTGTTTTATGAGACCCTGTCCTGATTCCCAGTGAAGTCAATGGACAAGCACTTCAGAAAAGGCTTAACTGACACTGGATAAAGCCATTGGCAAGCTGCAAAACCCCTATCCTTTCTACCCTTCATAATAGGCACTGACACTTCTTGGGCTGTGCAGAAGAATATTTTTTTGTAAAAAAAGGCGAAAGCCCAAACACACACAGTACCTGTTAATGTATTCCCTCCTTTATATGGTAGATTACGGACTGCATCCAAGACAGCATCCTTTGTGCCGTAGGCATTCAAGTGCCATTCAATTCGGGGATCACCACTGTACTGTGCAAGACCTAAAGAACCAGAAATGAAGGTAATCCATCAGACAATAAAGCAAGGTTTTTTTCAAGTATATTCACTTTGTGTACTTGATTACCAGTACCTTTACCAATTAGCTTACTGCAAATAGCTTTGCTACCATACTAGAAAAACTGCACTGGTTGACAACAAAAAGTAGTTTGCAGTTTTTCTGGGTGACAGCTCCTCAATTAACTTTCAAAGCCTTTTACTCAAGTGCTCATTAAATGGAAAGCAAAGAAATACAAAACTTTTTCAGAGCTATTAACATTGCAAGAATTTCTTATAAAGAACAATTTTACTAAATGTACATTTGAACAGTCGCAGATCAGAAATATAACATTTCAGCCAGTTTAAAGCACAAGAAATGCCATCCACCGGCACATTCTGCCTGCAAAAATTAAACTGCAGGTGTTTGAGATTAATGCTGACTGAAGTCAGTAAGAATGTTTCCACTGTTTTTATTTTTCCACTGACATTGCATTAGAGTTAACTAAGTTGAGGATCACAGTAAACTGTGAGGAATTAACATTCCAGCAGCATTACTCTGATGATAGAAGTGCTGGTGCTAGACGAGGATGAATCTTGCACAAAAATAGTAGCATTAAGCTGTTAACTACCCTGAAATCATAACTTCCTTACATTGCTACAGAAATATTAGGAAAAAAGTGTGACACCTTACCTACTCTAGTTTTCTCAGATCCCACATTGAAAGCAGAAACCAGGTTTTCCAGGAACAACCGAACAAGCCTGAAATTGAATCTGCCAATACTCCAAGAACCATCTACTAGTATCACAATATCTGCAATTGCTGGAGTTTTACAGGTAAACAGGCTTCCTGTAAATCATTAAAATTAAATCAGTGTTAATAATTCAACAATAAAATTGTAATCCAATAAATATATGCCTTCCTCCTCCCACCAAGCTTGGTAATTAAAGCTTTCTTCCACAGTAAGTGAGAGAAAAAGCAAAATTACTAAACAGGCCGATTCTAACTTCAGTTATAGAATAGTTTGGCCATTATCTACTTCAGTTCTTTCATTAGAGTCTTCAAAATTACTTTTGGGAGACCTATGAATAAAACCCCTCCTTCTAAAAATACTTGAGAATGAAAAAAATTAACTGCCATATAGCACAACCAAACCAAGAGTTTGTTTTCATTGCCAGTGCTCATATACAATTTCAGTCCCCAAACACAGTGCATGACACGTAGCCTTAGCCACAGACAATGCAGAGCTACCTAGAGATGCAGACATATAAAACAGTTATCAAGGCCCCTTTCACAGTCAACAGAGAAAACCAGGTGTTTCTAAACATCTCAAAAGCCCCATAGAAAACCACTAGGCACCACTGTAGACTTGTAAATTCAGAAGTGAATCTCACTCCTGGGAGCTGAGCAAAACTGAAGGCCAATGGAATACACTGTACCAAACCTAAGTAGGAGGTATTCAATACAGCAGAGGTAAAATTCAAAGACCTCAGATTCAATTTCAGAGTCTCTATGAGAACAGGCACAAGAATGAAGCTTTAGTCTTACACATACACGGAAAACAGAAAAATACAAGAGCATTTAAAAAAAAAAACAAAAAAAAAACACCAAAAAACACTAAAAACTCCACAAACTAATCAACAAAAAAATTTTAAGAGAATTAGCAGAAGTTCATATTATCTCTGAGTTTTAACTAACCAGTGGGAAAATCAGAGGAAGGGGAGATTAGACACAAACTGCACCATAAACCAGCTGAGAAGCCTAAACAGAAGTGCCACATTCAGTTTGAGAAAATGCCAGGAAGAGAAGTAAGGGAATGAAAAATGTTTTCAGAACCTCAGACAGAATTACCATATTCCACAGAAGTGGATGTGTGACTGTAAAATTAAGGTTGCTGAAACAGTGGACTCATATTGTAGGGAGTGAAACAAAGAAATTATGTTACACAGGTATGAGAAATGAGAGCTTGTGTTTGAAGTACAATACAGATTGGCTACGGAATAAGAAGGGAAGTAGGAAAGACAAAGCAAAGCAGGTTTAGTAGAATAGATATGATGCATTAAAACCATTTAGGAATGAGAATCAGGTCCCTCAACAGAGTAAAAAACAAACACAGATTAGTGAATTAAGCTGCAGTCCAGCTTTTGTCATCATTTTTGTCAGGATCCACTATATTAGTTCACAAAGAATACTAGAAGTTCAACATGGTGCTAACAGGAATCACCAAATACACTGCCAGAGATAAACTGATTTGAGCAGAGATGTTCAGAAATAAAAGAAGTCAGTTAGAAATTATCTAAAAGGTGTTTGCATTAGCTCCCAAGAAATTCTCCTGATACACAGAGAAAATAAAACACATGGTTAGCAACTTTAAATTTTGACAACATATTATCAATGACAATCTTTTTCATTAAATGCAAAATGATAATCTCACAGACAAAACCAATCTGATGTGCAGAAGGAGTTCAATTGGTAATAATTAAGGGTTAGATTCATACTGTAGTGTAAATCCACTGGGCATTAAACCAAATCCATAAAGTTACAGTTAATGTCTTAAACGTGTACTACAAATGTTTTTAGAAGAACAGAGAACATTTCCTACGTGCTGCTAGCAGTGCAAAATAAGTTCTAAACACATGACAAAAATTCCACTTACAAAGATGCCAAAGCAAATATTTTATTTTAGCTTTTACAGTACAAGACAACACTATTTGAATTGGCAACACATTTTAATGTATTGACACTGGGGAACATTTAGTAAGCATCAGAAAAATGATCTGAAATTGGAACATAAATCAAAAAGAGGTCCAAACCTTTATGTCACTGAAGTCAGCAGAAAAACTTCCCTTGATTTCAGTGGGACTGGAATCTGTTTTTTTGATTTCATGGGAATCCACTAATCATGGCAAAATTAATGTTTTAAATATTTTTGCCAAATAAACTTCCTGTTCATTAGCCTGCACTGCTTGCAGTATCTGTCTTCCATTATAACACTCAGTTCAATTGTGCCATTCTCACACTGGCCATGACTAGCATTGCAAGATTCAAAAGAATCACTGGCAAAGTAAAATGCTACTCAACACCAGTAAGAATGAAAGCACAGGACCCCGATTCAGATCCAAGCAGCTGTGCAATAGCACAGATGTACCTTTTCACTGTTATCCCAGCAGTTTAATCATATGGCCCAATGAGGATAACAGGATTTGTGTGGTTGTATTTTCCTTCTCTACTTCTAAAACCTTGTGCTGAGTATGAAACCCAGTTATTACCCTTGGTAATATTTCATATCAACAAGTTTTGCTTATAAGGCTTCTTTAATCCTGTAGTGATGGCTTTGTAGTGAAAGCTTCTATCAGTTTTAATAAATCCATTCAGTGAAGCAAAATCCAAAGAATAAAGAAAACAATAACAACATTCCATTCAATGTTTTATTTCCACATCACCAGATCAATGCAAAGAGTATAATTCAATTATTTTTTGTTAAAGAAAAGTGTGGTTTGATCCAAGATTGTACTGCAAGGTCACAGTGTGAAAATTTGTTTCATTCTTCGTAGGTAGGAGATACTTGTTGCATCTTTTCTGTATAAAACATTTAGGTTTTGTTACTTCTGTACACCCACTATTTTGCTTATGTTTTCTCCTTGTTGTACTTAATAGAATTGTAGAAAGTTCCCTAAAAGGGAATAAACAACAGTGAGATATTAAACAGAATAATGCAGTGATAGAATCTTTAAAACCTGATAGGAACACAAACACCATGACATCCTAGATAATAAAATTAGTCTAAAAGACAGTGTGTAGCAAATAAGTTCTGCACCGCACTGTACTTAGCCAGGTTCCATTGCTAGTTCTTGCAAATGTCTTTTTCAATAATCTTTCCATACAATCATACATGGCCATAAATTCCTGTAGGGTTTGGGGGTAATTTTAACCATTTCTAGTATCTACACTACTTCAATAAGCAATTTTCCCAACAATCTTTCTTAGAGGAGGATGATAGCACATCATTCCATATAAAAAAAAGCATAATAGCATGATAATAGAATGATAATAGCATATCATTCCATATAAAAAAGCTTTCAACACTCAGTGGTTTAGTCTACTACAAGTAGTAGTAGTGTATTCAGGTTCAATAGAGTGCTTATTTCCCTTTTACTTATCACCAAGAAAAGATTAGTGAGAGAGAGGGTCCTACTTCCCTCTGAATTATACTCACCAATTTCTAAAGTAGGATAGTAGAGAAGAGACCAGTCACCAAATTTTGTATCGTGTTTCCTAATGTTATATAGAAACCATAATTCTGATTCAAGTGCCTGCATTACACAACAAACAATAACAAAGCCTGCAATCTTTAGGTAAGCAAAAATAACAGAATTGCACAAATTGTGAGGTCAGAATAACAACCTATATATTTTACACTAACAACTGTCTTCAGTTGCTTCACTTACAATTGGTGGAGAATTTTTATGGGGAGAAAGTAAAATAGTAATGCACTTTCTGTAACAAATTTACAATCTTCCTAGCGCTACTTGGCAGAAGGAACTTGCCATTCTGCCAGAAAGCTGAGGAGGAAGGAACTCTGTTCATTTCTGCTTTTCACAGAAGAGGGCACAGAAAAATTTCACCTTCAAAGGCACCAACATACAGCAAAAGGCTACCAACGATATTTTAGGGTGAGGTGTTTGCAGAAAACCTGCTTCAGTACCACCAAAAATCAAATGACCATGAAGAACTTTGGTTACTTTGTTTCAGGGAAATTTTTCAGAGACAGCATTGGAAGAGTTTTGCATCTGCCAAACAAAGTTCTCTGGTTTTGATTCCTCAAGCCCCCAGACACTGAAGGTGATTTGCTGGCGCTTCCAAGTGTTACACCACTCTCAAGACCATGTCAAAACTGGCTGAGAGTGAAACCAATGATGGCAATGCTGAAAGAAAGATCCAGATAGAATTTTTTGGGATAGAGGTAGCCTTATTGAAGCCTGCAAAACAGGACCCTTGAGTCATCCCACTGGAGGGAATGGAGTGTAGACAGACCCAAGAGAAGCTCTGATGGTGTGGGGGCTGTACAGAGGGCAGCAGGCTTGACAAGCTCCTGGAAACACTGACCACCTCTCCGTGGCTGCGTTCCCTACCTGCGGCTATTCTTCCACACACATGTTGTGAGCAAGTGAGCAATGGTAAAAACAGAAGTTCAACCAAAAAAGCCCACAAGCCTTACTCACGCAGAAATACAAAACTGATTTTTAATCTAGAAGAGGGTTCTTTGACTCTTGGAGTTAATACTACTGCCTTTTGAAAGTTCCTTGAAAGGCAAAGGGAGAAGCAGCAAATACAGGCACTGTTACATGGGAGGACTCAATTCTTTAGACAAGCCAGTTCAATTTGCATGCAGTTATGATATGTTTTACAGAAACACATTTGATATTTTGCCTCCCCTTCATATGAAACTGTTCTCATTTTCAAGAGCCAAAACACACTTCTTCTGCTAGAAGTTAAGACTATAATTCTTTCTGAGTCTGCAATATGTCATTTCCTTTCTTACTCCCTGTCATAGTGGAAAGTCAAATAATATATGTGGAATGAGAGGAAGAAAGTTCAAGTAGAGGTCAATAATAATAATACAATTTGAATAGAAGTCTCATTCATGGGATAAAGCACAAAAGGCAAGAAGCTTGGTGAGTGAAATGAAAATGATGAGTGAGTGAAAAATACCTTGTGAATAAAGCACAAATGACAGAGAACAGCCAGTCCTCCACAGCGACTGGCAGCGTCACGCTGAGCAGAGGCACCACTGAGGACAAGGGCAATGTAAATCCACGTCAGCAAAATATCACATCTCTTTTTTAAAAAGGGTTAAAAAAAATATGAGGCATGAGGCAGTGTCCAGCTCCAAAATTCAGCAACTCACTAGTCCACACTTCTGACATTGATATTATTGTTCTGTGCTGGTGATATCATCCTTGCACTTGGACCTCAGTTTAACACATCCCATATGTCAGGCCTATGGACCAGACAAATGCATATAACATAACTGCTGTTCTTTAAACTAGATCCAACCACAGCTTGAATTTGAAGGACTCAAATGTTGGAACATTAGGTTTAAAGAGCAGCCCAACAAGGTTAGAAGTCTGTCCCTGGTCCCAAGGAAAAAAAGAAAAAGCAGCCAGCCCTTTTCCATGTGCCTTATTCCTCCTCAGGAAAGTAATATAGCCCAACTGGCAAGCCTACAATTCTGTTATTTGGTGGAGTTGGAATATTAAGATTTACTGAATGTGTTGTGTTTAATCATGTCACATTTGACTGTGAATACTGTAGTTCAAAAATTTCCTGCTTCCAAAAAGTATGCAGCAGTTACTAAATACTATTTATAGCATACCTTCTGAATTTAAGGCTCCAAAACTAATCAAAGCTGTAGTTGATAACACATTAATTGCCTATATATGCTGGTGATAAATCTCAAGTGTGAGAGAAGGAAGCATAGAGCCATTTTCCATGCACTTTTCCATACGCACTCAATAACAGTTGTACTTCTGCGCTAAGTATTTACTAAATTAGAAAAACTTCCAGAACTTTCTTTCTAAATCTGAACTTTTTAATTTGAGAGACAAAAAAAAGTAACTCTGAAAGAAAGTGCTAATGTCTCTTTATAGACCATTGTTGATTGATAGCACTGAAGAACACAATGTCTGCAGCAGCTTAGCAAACAACAACACTAAACACTCCTGGTCTGTGTACCTAGATAGAAAAATATATATTTTTAATCCCCCTGAATTTAAATTGAGAGTTTAAAACATTTGTTATAATTTCTCTTCCAACAGGCAACATGTCAACAAAGAACAAAGTGTGCTGCTGAAATCTTTCCTGAACCTGAAGCCCAGCCTGGGAATATTCTGCATCCACTTAGCCACAATTTACACTTGAAGATGATCTGCAATCCTCCTGTAAAGTACATGAAACCTAAGAAACTCTTCTGCAGATTATAGTGATAACTCTCTACTTCTCTTTCCTCTCAGCTTTGCATCTGAATGCATGAATTTTTTTAATGAAACAGCTGTCTCAAGGTCTACATTACTTCTCAAGACAGAAAACTCTATTTTTAATTTTTTTTTTTAAATATGGTCATGCTTATCTACCATTCCCATGTAACAAATATGCCAGCATTTAAAGGCTGATTTCTCCTATTTCTTTAGTAAGGTATGATATCCCTGACAGTTTTCTTTGGCTGTCTAGAAGATAGTTAATCAGGGCACTTCAGGCAAAAGTGGTACTCAGAAATCCTCAACATTAATTAAGGTGTATGTCTAAATCCCTCTAAGCCATGATAGAGAACCGGTCTGAGCCTGAGCTTGTAACACAACAGGTAAGGTAATAGAAAAGAGCCTGCTGAGAGAATAGTCTGTACTTAGGGAAGTAGTTAACACAGAAATAATTAAAAACTAGTTGAAACAAACTGCTACAGCACAGTTAAATTACAGCTCTGCATTACAGATCCAAGTACGTATGATATTATGGACAGTGTGTCTAGAAACAAAAAGGATGGTGCAATACAATTACAGTGCAAAAGGCTTCCAAATTTGAGGCCCTATATTAACTTCATGGAGTTCTTGAAATAATATTTTATGATGTAACCAGGGCATATACTTGTATAAATACAAATATGTAGTGATCTTTAGAAGCATCGCTAATTTAGGTTGTCACGTGTCAATCTACAAAAGCCCAGGATCAAATTTATGCCCTCTTGAATGTAGCAATTCTTCCATTCTCTAACTAGCAGAAGTGTTGGAATGAATACCTAACTCTGAGAAATCTCAACTCACAGAATCACAGGGTACTGGAGATGGGAAGGGACCTCTTGAGTTCAGTCAAACTGCCCTAATCAAAGCAGGGGCAACAACAGCAGATTGCTCTGGGCCATGTCCAGTCAGGTTAAAGGGTCTCCAAGATAAAGGCTCAACAACTTGACTAACCCACTCCAGTGTCTTACCATCCTCATAGCAAAATAAGTGTTTTCTTTGATTAAATATAATTTACAGTTACTTTAGTTTGTGTCCACTGCCTCTTGTCCTTTGACTGGATGCCACTGAGAAGAATCTCTGTCTTTACTCGTTCCAGAGTGTATTTTTACACAGTGGAAAGTTATCTCTCAGACCTGCTGTTCTCCAAGCTGAACACTCCAACTGTCAGCCTCTCCACTTGTGAAAGATGCTCCAAACCTTCAGTCATCTCCATGGCCTTTCAATGCACCCTTTTCAGTAGATCCATGCCTTTCTTCTGCTGGGGAGCCAGCCCAGCACCCTTCACCAAGGCTGGGCTGAGAGGAAAAATCACCTCCAACACTCTGCTAACAACTTCCTTCCCAGTGTAGCCCAGGAGGCTGTTTGCCTTCTTTGTGACGTGTGTCTATGCTGGCTCATGGTCACCTGGGTCCCAGGGCTTTTTCTGCCAAGCTCCACACATGCCAGTTGGCCACCAGCATGTGCTGGTGCTGGGGTTATTCCTGCCTGGAGCAGGACTCTGGGCTTCCCCTTGCTGATCTGGCACTGTTTGACACCACCACCCTGCCTATGCACTGAGCTAAATTTGGGTGTTGAGTTTGAAAGGTCTTGGGGGTATGGAGAGAAGAAATGAGATATGAGTGGTATTTCACAGGCCACAGGAGCCATCATCCCTGTGCTCACAATTTACAGTTTTCCCTTTCTTCATCATACTAGAAAGGTCACTGCAAATGACCAGAAAATTTAGCCCACATTTTTAACCACATAAACAAATCAAACCCAAGCAAAGACCCTGCTGACACAAGCTTTATGTCTGAAATAGCTGTTTGCACCACTCTGCAGCCCTAATTCTTCTAACTTTCCTGCATAAATGGAAACTAAATATACTCAGGGCACAAAGCTGGTGCTGGTGTTCCACAGAAGCTCCTCTGAGCATTCCAGGAGGGCAGAGTACAAGAATACCACAACTCTGGAGAATAATGAGCCAAAGACACACACACCAAACTCAGCAGTCAGATAAGCGAACAGGACTTCCTCATTACATGCAGAGCAGTATGATCAGTACAGCCAACCACACAGGTGAGAACACCTCTGAGGCAGAAAATGCATTCCCCACAGCCAAGTAAGTTCCGTTTTAGCTACTACTTGGCACCTTTTAACCAAGGGACATATCTCAGCTGTAACACCAAGGCTCAATCAGCACACAGGGCACCAGGAAAAGTGTGCTGACCATGAAACAGTCCTGAACCAGAGTCCTCATCAACAGACCTAGAATGGACATGAAGACCCCAAATCACACAGTGAGGGTGGAAATTACCCTGAAATCATCTCTCCTCAGTACAAGCCCATGCGTGCTGTTTAACAACAGATGAATGAGACAGACTATGAAACAAGACTCCTCCTCTCAAAGGGGGAACAGTAAAGAACAGCCTTGAAAGGGAATTTGTACAGGAGAAAATTAAAACCCAAAAAATTGGTATCTTATAGTTGTAATCAAGAAAACACCATCTCACAGCCCCTGAAAACAGATACCAAAACTTTAACCTTTCTCTCTCATTTTGCTGACCATAGCATAAAGCAAAAAATATTCTTCATTAGGGTATGCAAATCCATTATGAGTTTGCTGATGAATGCATCAGTTTTATGATTCCACATTTCTACAAGAAGTTCTTGGCCTTGCACATCCATCTTTAATAATATATCTGTCTGCTACCACCTCCCTAAAGCCTTTTTTTTTTTTTTTTTTTTTTGTTCTTCTTTCAAGGTTGCCATTCAAGTTTTTAAAAAGTGGCTCAGAGTTTCAACTTGTTGCAATGTGGCTTCCGTGTTATATCAAAGAGAAGCACCACTCATGACATACCAAGATGTTCACCTAGAATATACATAGTCCTGAGCAAGCCTACATTCAGACTGTGGAATTCATGCTGCCAGATGGTGAAGAACTGTTAAGGAATGTCTCAGCAGGGTAGTAATGAAAGTGTTTCAATAATGAAACATGTCAACACGGACCCTGAATCTGACTTATGGGAACATCTCTTGCTGCCAGCAGAATCCAGCCATGCAGTGCACTGTTGACTGGATGGATACTCAAGAGCTAATGACTTGAAGAGATGAAAATCAGTCTGAAGAGAATGAAAGACCATTCATTCAGCTGAGCTTCTATTAATCCATCATTCAAGAACATGAATAGCAGCCTCCCACTTCAACTAAGAATAAATTGCACAGAAAAAGGTCAATGCCTTAGGGAAAACTACCAAAGGAAAAAAAGGGGCCAGACAAGTTTTCAGTTGGTAATAGTTAAGAATTATGGAGCATTATACATATTTATTGTGCAGAGATATGAGGAGAAACATAACTCAAGGCTTATGAATATGAGGATAAGCATCTTTTAACTCAGGTTGTCAAACTGAGTGGTGCTGATATCAGGAGCTGGATTAGTTTATGAAAAAAATGAAACTTCAATTTAGGTCCAAGAGAGGCTAAGTCTCTTTTTCTACTCAGAGAGTAGAAAGACAGCTAGAAAGTTGTTCTCTTTCCAAAGTACAGATTCTAGATAACAGCGTCAACACTGTCTACACTTTAATGAAGCAGACGTATTCAAGGAGAGTTCCTTGAATTGATGGCTCCTTGATGGTCACATTTTGGATAACAGCAAGGCAATCTCTCCAGTCTCCATCTTCTACCTGGCCAGGAACATTTATGAGAGGTAATACACAACCTTAACCAGATATTAATGTACTGACAGGAAGAAATGCATTCCCTCCTACAGAAAAGCAGAGCCAGGAGATAAGTGGAATCCCTGGGTAAGAATGGAGACTGGTCATCATTTCTAATGCCAAGCTTTCTGTTTTCAGAATAAAGCAAGGGTCTTTCATCTAGAATATACAAACTGAAGAAGACATCCAGCAACCTCCACATTAATACTCACTCTCAACCTAAGCTAATGCAAATAAATAAAATTTTATACCTATCCAGAACAGATAAGGCAGTTACAAACACATAAGAGAGACTTCTTTATGATAAATCAACCCCTTGCTCTCAATCTGTCTTTCCCTCTCTTCCTCTCTCTTCCCTAGGATTTCTTCTGTCAGGATCAGTGTACAACTCAGCGTGAACTCTTTCCCAGTTCTAGACTTCACAGTAATTTCCAGGTCTTCAGTTTCATGCTTGCTGTCTCTCAAAAGTATATTTTTCTCTTATTCAGATTATGTGAACACACTTGTGTGCTCTTTAATTTGGCCAGAAGGCAGATGGAAATGCTGCAGTCTCTAAATGTAGCTTGCTTAGTTTTCTTCAAAGCAGCTACCAAATGGTGGCAAAGGAAAAGCACTTAAGAATTCCACCCATGTCAGTGCTGATACTTCCCATCATGTTTTTTCAGTCATGAGAGCCAGGAAGGAGTCTTCCAGATTATCCTAGCCAGGTCAATAGAAGTACTGCCGTTGCAGAATGAAATCCAAGTTGCAAGTAGTACTCAAAGGACACAAAATCTATTTCTGTCACCGAGACACACAAAGCAGCCACACGCAGACAAGAGGTTTTGCAGAGCAGAGGCTTCTCCGTCCACCTCAAAGCTGAGACAGTGGAGAGGGAGCCTCTTTGTTTTATTTCTTACTTTTTATATATTTGTGAGTCTAGCAGAAGATTGGCTTCTGGGGTTTTTCACCCCTCAGCCAAGTGGCTAAACCAACTGTCAGTTACAATTGTTTTCAGGTTAGAAATATGCAAACAAAGGACAGAAAATGAAAAACAAAGGATTTGCTTATGTTACATCTGTGGGAAAAGGTAGAAAACTGCTCTTAATATTGTACAATAACTAAAAAGATCTGACTCCATTTAGGAAAATCAAAAGGCTCAGAAAAACCAGGGTAACATATTTCCTCCAGAGAAATCCTTATGATGAATTCCTGGAATGAGAATTGATCATCCACAATACAATGAGCTAAACTTTCTGGATCGTAAAGAGGAGTTTACCCAAGAGTTTCCTTGTGTCAGAGCCCTCCTGTAAGTCCTCCAGTGTTTAACAAGGAATTTCTAATATACAAAGCTCTGCATGGCAGCTCACAGGTTTATAGCCTAGCTTGGAAAACTAATGAATGCCTCTCATCAAATTCTACCTTCTGAAAAGTACAGAAACCAACATGGCCTGGGTGCAACATCCAAAGTTCACATCTCAAAGAGAGCAATAGTATATTCTGACAAGTCTAGTTCATCTCCTTATTATAACAGATATTTTCATCACCTAAAGCTGAGAGAGAAAATGAAGAGTCCCAGAGAAGAATGGAAAACCATGACATTTGGCATAAATTAAAAAATAATCACTCAGAAAATCCCTATGCTCTGATGACCTAACATGGATGGGGACAGAATTGCTGGGCAGGTTATACATGGGGTCCAGTTCAGACATTTTTTAGCACACATCAGTGTGCTAAAAGCCACCACTGAAACCACTGAGATCGCTGGCTGTAGGCATTTAAATGAGAGTCCTATTGGCAAAGTTCAGATATTCAGGCGCTGCTTTCACTAGAGAAAGCTGAGATAGGAGACATCATGGATTCTCTGTTTAGGCTGAGGTTGGGCAGAACAAAGCCAACTGAATCCAAAGCCAAAGTGATGGAGTCTGAAACCAAAATCAGGTCAACAAAATGATGTCTGGGCTTAGCAACCTCAGAGTGATCAGAAGAGCATGGTGAGGGGAACATAATAATAAATGTTTGCCAAAACTTTGTGGTGGTCCAAAATGTTCTAATAATGCTGAAGCATGGCACAAGCATTACCCAGTCTTTTCAAGGGAGGCATAGGGATCTGGGGCCACTCCCTTTGAAGAAGCATAGAAAATAGATTCATTTCTATGTTCAAATTACTTACAGTTGATTAGTAAATGCTAGAACAAGCAGGTCTACACCACACACACAAGAGCTACTGACAATCAAGTCAAAGGACTGCATGTAGCTGCAAATATCACTGCAAATGTCACTGCATGCTACTCAGTACCGAAAGGCAGCTTTTGCTAAAGAGTACAAACACATTTGCCATGATGGTAAGCACAGAACTGAAAACTAACCCAAAAAAAAATCCTGAAGTAACAGGCTACACAGAGCACATGTCCTCAGGTGTGAGGCAGGTAATGACAGTAGATGTGTATCCTGTTTCATCCGTGACAAGGTAGTGCATCCGCATACTCCCTACAGACACTGCAAAGGTGAAATATTAGCCTTAGTATTATGCATAGACATCTTTTAGGGAAATGTAGGCAGTAGCCTAGAATTTAAATAAATGCAATCAATAGTTCTAAACTTCACTATGTTTTCTGATGCAGACTTTCATTTACAAATGTCCAAAAATGAAACCTATTATATAGAAGTATTCCACAATGTTTAAATACCATAACATATCTCAGAAGTAGGCAATATTCCCATTTTGCAGCATCAAGAAACTGATGCTAAAGACTAATGGCCAGGGTTGTCTCTAATGGAGGATAAGGTAGAAGGTGTTGAGCTAGCTAGTTCTGGGCAAGAAAGTGCATTTACCAGGGAGAGTGCGGTACTGAACAGGATCACTGCACTGCTATTAGTTTTGGAGCAAACTTGATTGCATCTAGTTTAAGCAATATTCACATGACACTGCACTGGAACAAAAGAAAACAAAAGGTGTGCAGAAACTTTGTGTTTGCCTCTTGTGTCATTCCAGCATAGACCCAGAAACTAAACAATAAGTACACAGGTTTCCTCCTTTTTGCATCTTCTGAGATCAGCGACACATTTGGGTAACTTGTTCTTATTTCATAACATGGTCTGTATGGTTCAGACTGGTGGGTCACAGCTTAGGGGGTAATGACAGGGGATACAGGAACGAGTACCTGGGGATTGTGCAAGATCTAATAGGTTATGTTTAGGAGGGGAACCAAAAGCATTGAAAGATAGTTTGGGGAAGAGCACGCGTGCGAAAATAGAACAAAAAAGACATCAAGGGGACCACCTCCATCTGCACAAATGGCTGATTAGTACTGGCTTGACCAAGCCCTGTGCTTGATCACCCCCGACCTATTGGGACTACGTGCTCAGTCCTGCTACTGGCTGGAGCACTGGGCTGAAGCGTTCAGTGGTCCCCACAGCAAGCCAAAAAATTAATATTTAAAGTGGAAGAGCTAAGTACTTTCTAACAACTTTTGCTCTTACCCTCAGATTGCAAAAGCAGAAAAATGTGCAAGAGCTGAGAAAAGACAAAGACTGTTTACGAAGAACATGATGGCACTGGGGGAAAATGCCCACACAGCATAGTTACCGTTTCTTTCTTCTCCTCCTCATAATCAAGACCTAAAATATCCTCCAGAAAGCTCAAGGAACCCTGCTAGTAAATCAATTTATAGGTTGTGTAAAGACGTAGTTAATGAGTTCCATAGGCCAGGAGTTCAGCAAGTAATAAAAAAATCATGACTAAAACCAACATTTGCAGTCCCATTAGCCAGGATGAACTGAGTAAAACTATGAAACACTGCCAATGAAGCAGAAGTTCAGAAGGTGTTCATTCCTGTGGCTTAGTCAAATACCTCATAGCGCTCATTTCACACTGTCTAGCAATACTTACTGAGGCATCTGACATTAACTAAACAGAGAAGTTAATAAATTAGATAATTAGTCTCTTCTGTCAATTTTTCCTACTCTGCTTAAATAGTTCCATTCAAAAGCTATAAAACTATGAATGGCAAAGCTCATTTGCATCAAATGTAGTAGAAATGTTGAAAGAAGAATGCAAATCAGTATATTTTTAAGCTTACTGCACCCCTCATTTCTATCACTATTGGAAGACTGATTCCACCTCACGCTAAGAGGTACTAAAATAGAAACCTCAGATAAGTGTACCATAGCATTTTGAGGAAGGATATGCCTTTTGCATAGCACTGAATGAAAAACACGTTATGGAAAAAAAATCATTCAGAAACATTTACATTGAAAGATTGTAGAAGTAATGTAAATAATAACATCACTAATAATGTACAACACATCAGGAAGTTGAAAAAAATATTATCAAAAACTATCCCACCACAAAACATAACTTTGGATATGTCTGCGCAGTTTTTACAGGCAAGTGAGCACTGGCAGATCACACCCACCTGAAATAAACTGCAGGCATACTTATTACTGCTTAGCAGGTATGTATCACATGACAGATGGCTTCAGGCCTCTTTCCAGAACACTTTAAGATACTAAACCCTGAAAGTGCTCAAAACCTGAAATTTAGTATAATATAACCGAAATCTCTTCTCTATGCATCACTGAGTAGTGAAGAAAAAAAAGAGACTGGAAACAGCATGTGTCAGAGGTAGCTGTGACTAAATGAGCAGGTCTTCTTCATTGTATTTATAACTTATTTATGTATATATCCGTGTGCATAATCATAATCATAATATCAGTTACCATGTTAAATTCATTACAGTCAGTAATAATATTAAATTCATTCAAAGGAAACCTTTGTTTCTCCTTACAGGTAATTTTTATATCTTCCTCAAAAACTTTTTAATTTAAATTAATATACAGTGCAGGACTATTGATCAAGGCACATGAAGTCACTATTGGTGTTTTTATCATTAGTTCAGGTTATATTACTTATATACTTAGATAATGTAACCTGATATGTGCACCTCAGGCCAAGGTATGGCATTACACAAGTCATTATATAGAGCTTCTGCTTTTCTATCACGCAAGCCCATTAGGATTTCTATGCTCTTTTTCACTCACCCAGTACCTAAATTTTCCACTGCCAAATTGTCCATTCTATAATCATGGCAAATATATTAGCTATAAGTTATCTGTGCTAAATTTCTACTGGCTTGTCACAGTCTTCCACAATAGGAAACTCAGATCTAGCTTTTATAGTCAATCAGTTTCTCTTAGAGCTCCCTCTATATTCTGTTTGGGCAGGGGACTGGCTGGCAACACCCTTTGTCTCAGAGCTTTCAGTTGGCTCCCCACCAGCCCAGAGAGCTCAGCTATTGTTCTCCCAGATTGGCTCCTAGCATGTGGTAAGGATGCCTCCCATCAGAAAGAGGCACTTAAGGGATTGAAAAAGCTGTTCCCCCACAGTATTTTAGCTTAACACCACATAACTGGATTTTCATAGAAATTGGTGAAAAAAAACCACACCTGCCCCTAATGGACTTGCTCTGGGGTGAAACACAATTTTGAGTTGGTAAGGTTGAACAAAGCACCATGTTCTATGCTGTGCAGTGAAGACCCCTGGCCTCCCTAACCAGTCATACTTACTGTCTGACTCTATTACACGCAATTTACAATGAGAAAGTGACTAACATTGTGATACACAAATCACAGTCTTTTATGGGAGCTTATTCCTCATTATTTGAATGTCTACAGGCTGTGTAAGGCTTATCCTGCAACACCTGATTCAGAAGAGAAATCTGACCCATACATGCTCTATGCTGTCCTAAATCATCTTGATTTGAGATTCCTATAAGGGAATTTCCAAACAGGCCAGGTTAAAGACTGTGTAAATTCGTTACTCTAGTAAAGCACTGATGGAACACCTTTGATGTTGGGTGTTTGTGGCCAGGTTTGGCAGGATGGAAGCTGTAGGGGTGGCCTTTTTGAAGAGAGGTGTCCATGGACAGGTGGTGGCACTTCTGGGAAAACATATTTGAGAAAGGAAAAAAGATGCCCAGCAAAAAGTGAAGGAGAATGAAAAGATGTGAGAAACATTAGAGAGAACCCCAAGGTCAGAGGAGAGTGTGCTCCATGGCAGAGCAGATATTCTCTGCAGCCTATGGATAATGTACATGGAAAAAAAGGGATGAGAAGAAGGGGATGGAAGAGAGGAAAAAGCTACGCCCTGATCACTACCTCTTCACACCCCTTTTGCACCACTTGTGTCCTCTCTGAAGGGACTTGGACTGAGTGTAACTTGCAGTGATAACAAGGGAGGAGGAGAGGAGTCTGGGAGGAGGTCAAGCTGAGCCTGGGAAAATGGAAAGAAAAGCTCTTGTTTTAATGTTTGTCTCTTTTGTTTCCCACTACCCACATTAGCAAAATTTTTAACTGGCAATAAATTAAGTAAATCTTCCCCCACTTGATTCTGTTTGCCTGCCATGGTAACTTGTAAGCAGTCTCCCTGTCTTTATCTCAACCTATGAACCCTTTCATTCCTGTTCTTCCTCTTTTCTCTCCCATCCTGCGGGGGAGAGGAATGAGTGAGCAGCTAGGTGGGAGTTTGGCCGCTAGCCTACACTAAGCCACCACACCTCTCAACTAACCCCCCCCCCCCACCCAAGTCAAGTCAACAGGCATGCAGATAAAACTGGCCTCAGTATTTTGTTGTTTATATTGAAATGGGTAGCTAAACCCAGTTCAGACACATAGAGAAATACTCTGCAGAAAAAGATAATCATATATTTGCCAGAGGATATAGTAAAAGAACTCATTCTCCCCTCCCCGAAGGGATTTGATTAGAGAATCAGTCATATAAGCTCTCTGAGAAACAGTAAAACATCTGAGAAGGCACAGAATGTATTAACCCCTGTCACTGTACAGAAAAGAGCTTTGTACATGAGGGAGCTGGAGAGAAGCCAGGGTACAAGTACTCGAATATCAGTGCGTGCTGAAAGAAGCTGCATCTGTGAGCTTTTTCTCAACAGACAGAAAGAGAAAAGGCTTCTGACATTCAGTCATTAAGATGAGTGTGCACAGCAGTGATAAATCACTAAGCTGAAAAATGACAGGTTCTCAAAAATATAGAAAGGAGATTCAAGACTTGAAAATGGTCATGCAGAAGAATTACTGAAAGTTTCTGGAAATCAAATATGAAGCGAACATTTGAAGGCTGAGCATTAGACATTATGCCTGAATTAATTTGGGACCATGACATTGGATATACACTGGAGGTTTGCTTGCGATAAGAGCACAGTACTCATAGCAGAAAGGCAGTAAATCTTTTTAAACTACTTGAATGAGTAAGACAGAATAGATGGAAAACTTTAATCTAGGCTGCTGAAGCTGCTTTACTAGCAAGTCATACAAGCTGTTGACAGAGTTCCATAAAGACAGAGGAAAACCCTCATAACAATTTGATTTAAGGACAGAAGAAGAAAGTAGATTTAGGAGTTCAGGAGAAGGCATTTACAACTCCCAGCACTGCTCAGAGCCTTAGACAGTTAATAATTAAATAGCAGACAGTACTACATAAAGAGTCCTCCAAACCACAGATGAAAATACGAGTGAAATGCTCTGGAACTACCTAGAACCATGAGTACAGGTATTTACAGGTTGCACTTCTTAGCAAGGAGCTGGTTTGTAAGAGCAGAAGGGTTATGGTGAAAACTTTAGCCCATTGAAGCTGAAAGAGAAATTTCTGGAGTTTACTGTGTGACCCTGAAGAAGGTATATTAGCTAAGCATTTATAAGCAACAAGTTTATATTATTATGTGCCTGTAGCGCCTTTAAGGAAAATCAGCAGGATACATGACCTATCAAAATGCACAAATTGGAGCTTGTAATATTGAAAGAGTTCACACTCTTTTTTCATACTCGCTGACAAGTACATTGATGTGCTTTATTAGTTTTGTCCCAAAACAATGATTTTGGATTTTCTGATTTACTAATGCCAGAAAGCATCATTCTGTAACAAGTGGTGCAGATGTTCACAGAAGGCACCTAACTGGACACTAATAACTGGGGAATTCTGCTCCTTCACTCAAGACAAGAGCAGAAGCAACAATCACTGACAACAACAGTCTGGACAATGGTTGTTTTCAATTTGTCTAATGGGCAAAGATTGCTCTTGTTCTCAGGTAAGATATTATTCTGCCTAACTCAACCTGGCTGCCATCATAAAAGACTTTTTAGAAGTTTATACAAACACATTAGTAACACCCTCAGTAAGTTCACAAACAATACCAAGCTGGGCATCAGTGTTGATCTGCTGGAGGGTGGAAGGGCTCTGCAGAGGAATGTGGACAGGCTGGATCAATGGCCCAAGGCCAGTGGTGTGAGGTTCAACAAGGCCAAGTGCTGGATCCTGCACTTGGGTCACAATGACCCCATGCAGTCGTACAGGCTGGGGAAGAGCGGCTGGAAAGTTGCCCTTGGAAAAGGACCTGGAGCTGCTGGGTCAAGATTGAACATGAGCCAGGTGTGCCCAGATGGCCAAGAAGGCCAATGGCATCCTGGCCTGGATCAGCAGTAATGTGGCCAGCAGGACCAGGGCAGTGACTGTCCCCTGTACTCAGCACTGGTGAGGCCACACCTCGAGTGCTGTGTCCAGTTCTGGGCCCCTCAGTACAAGAAGGACATTGAGGGGCTGGAGTGTGTCCAGAGAAGGGCAACAGAGCTGGGAAAGGGTCTGGAGCACAAGTCTGATGAGGAGCAGCTGAGGGAGCTGGGGGTGCTTAGCCTGGAGAAAAGGAGGCTCAGGGGAGACCTTATCCCTCTCTACAGCTCCCTGAAGAGAGGCTGTAGCCAGGTGGGGTTGGTCTCTTCTGCCAGGTAATAAGGGACAGGACAAGGACAAATGGCTTCAAGTTGAACCAGGGGAGATTCAGATTGGATATTATGAAAAATCTCATCACGGCAAGAGAGGGTAAACATTGGAACAGGCTGCCCAGAGAATTGGTGCAGTCAGCATCCATGGTAATGTTCAGTAACTGAATGGATGTGGCACTTCATGAGATGTTTTTGTGGACATGGTGGTATTAGGTCAAATATTGGACTTGATGATCTTGCACGTTTTTTCCAACCTTAATGATTTTATAATTCTAATTTCTTCTGTAGTGTTAACTCACAAGGTCTAACCAACTTGACCAAAGATAAATGCAGACACTGAATGTATCAGGGTTGCTATTAAATCCATCAAATTTAGCTGTACACTAAATGGTTATGAAACCAATTAACTTCTGGCCTCAATTCATTTGGTCGTACTCAAATCATTTCCTGTCAAACATCTGCAGAGGATCAAGTTATTATTCACGGTTTTGCCATAAAATTTTGTATTTATTTCTTTAATCCATTTCTTTCAGACTTTTCCTTATTTCTTTGATCCAATTTCAATTTGAGGTGGCATGGTCTTTATATATTAAACTAGGAAAATTTTGATACCATTACTGTCTGTGTATCAGTTCTGAATTCACTTCTACACCAGCTACACATTTTTTGCTGATGTTGTTATTTTTGCCCAATGTTTTCACTTGGAATCTCACCCTACTCCCACTGAAGTCATTCAGTTGGAATCTCCATCACTTTGCATAACCATTATACTGCGCAAAGCAGAGAAATATGCAACTGTAAGAGGAAAAAGGCCTGCTACTTTTCAATAATATAAAGCTGAGTTGGAAATAGGGCTAAACAAATTCAAGAATTCATAAAAATTGGCATATTTTTTCTTAATGATCAGGTTTGCTGATCAAGAAGATTGTAAGTTTTGCCTTAGTTTTAAATGCATACCCCAGTTTTTTAGTAAAACCTGCTACAATAAGTATAGGGGAATACCTTTTCACAAGCGCTGGAGATGTGTTTTGTACAAACTGCCCTGGTGCAGCTGAAAAAGTTCAGATGAGTAAAATGTGGTGGAGGAATGAGGAAAGTGACTAAACTAAAAACTTCAAAAGTAAACATAAATCCTAAAAAGGGAGAGACTGCAGATCCAAACTCCTCTTGCCAATTGTATTTTTGCCCTTACTCCATGAAAAAAGCATAAATTCTCTCCTGCAGTCTGGCAGACACTTTCTTCTGTCTGTATTTAATCAGCATTTTCCAAGTATAGGCCCAGTTTCCCCCCCCTTCAACTTTTATCACTTGTCCTTCATTGCAAAAGCAAATCACATTTTCCTTCTCTGTTCAGTCATTTCTTCCAACACGGCCTTCATCTAGATACGATGTAAGAAAGATCACCTATCCACTACCCTGTCATGCACTAGCAGGTACAACTTGTCTCTTTAGTGTTGCAAACGCCAGCCAACATTCTTCCAATACACCCAATGGAATTCAAGGGTGTTTTGGCTTGAGAAATGCTGTATAGAAACAAACTTGCATAGTGTTAATAAATACAGCATGACACAAAAATGTATGGTAAGAATAAAAACCCACCAAAGAAAAATTTGCATGGGCTTCAAGGAGCTTTGGGTGAGGTCTTTTATCCTTGCATCACTGGAGACAGATTTATATGGAAGGGGAAAATGGGATCCTTGAAATTGTCCGGTTTATTCACAGAGAGACTATTTAAGGTCATACCAAGCTCTTTTTGTTCTGTATACCATAACTTCTGAAGGGAATAATTACTGTTGGGGTTACTTCATAAAGAAGATGCTATTTGAATTTTAAAATAACAGGAAATAGAGCTGTATGTTAAGCTTGAAATAGATTTTCATCCATACTAGATGAACTTCTCATGGCAAGCAGTATCACATTTCACCAGAAGATTGGCCCCTTGCAACAGGACAAAATTAACTCCTTTTTTTTTCTTTCCCTCAAAATGTTTCAAATGTTTTCATATATACAACCTACTCTAGGACAGACTTATCACGTTATTATGTGGCTAATTATACAATAGTATTAATTTGACTTTATGTGGGAATTCATACTGCCAGTCTGTCTTACAGCCAAGAAGAAGTTATTACATACACACACATCTGCATAATTATTCCACTACTCAAAGTGCACCCAGTAAGGAAGTACAAGCAGCTTTTCATAATTTTATTATTATCTACAATTATTTTTTAGCAATTTTCATCTACTCATGATAGCATTTAGTACTTTATAAAAAAGCAAAGCAAAACACAGAAATAAAAGCAATACCTCTGTAGCAACTCTCCAATATTTCTGAAAATACTGGGTTTTCCCCTATATTTAATTTAACCCTGGCAATCAGATTTAAAGTACTATCACGCAGAAAATCTCTACAATGGCCAAGTTAAATAAAGAAGCTGATTATTTTCAAAATATCACATAAGTTGTATGCATTATGATCTGACCTTCTGGAGCTGGTTTACTCGCATTTGTTTTTTCTGGATCCTTCACCTTGGATTTATTTGTGTCTTTTCTTCTCTCTATGTCTTTAACTGTAAAGTAAGTGGGGAGAATCAGTTAATCTAGAAACAAGCATGTAATTTTCTTCTTCCTGATAAAGCCAGTTGCACAAAACATCTGAAGATATGCTTAAGTAATGAGTTATTGGTTTTTTTCCCCCTCCTTCCCTTTGTGTTTATTTTTTTAATGGATCTTTCCCCATTCTATCATCATTAAAACTCTCAAAACTGACTCTCTTCACACAGGAGAGTCCAAATAGTGACATCAGCACCTAAACCCATGCAGACAAGATCCCACACTGGAAATATAGTCCAGAAAATTGGCAAAGCTAGCTGGGGAAAGTCCAGCATTTCAAAGTTCCCCTCCAAGTCAGTCAACACAAAAGCACATAGGCCAGCTGTTACATTGTCCTCTTTACAGAATCAGCTTAGATCTCATGACCAAATCTGTATTCAGGGCACCAAATACTCCCAGGAGTGCAAGACTGCTCCAGAGCTGAGACTTTGACAGTTTCCTTTTCCACAAGTGGGTGGGATATCTTCCTTACTATGTCCCAAATCTCTCACAACAACCAAGCAGAACCCAATTTGGTTAGCAATTCCTAATATTACATTAGTAGCCAGTATCGCTCTACTAATAGTCTGAAGGTTCTGACAAAGCCAGACAAAGTCATTGCTAAAGTCACATATTGGGAAGAAAAAGCCCTTCCAGAATTTTGGAACGCTAATTGTTATCCACACTCCAGCTGTCTGCAACAGCCAGGAAAAGCTTAAAACAATGAAGCTGAGAATATCTTCCACAGAAAATAAAAATCTATTCCAATTACACTTCTTAGTTCATGTAAAACTGGATTATGACTGACATTCATCCTAGCAGGCACTCATCCTCAGCCAGGGCCAAAGTCTCTCTGTGCTTCATCATTCAAAAAACCACTTGAGGGCATGAAAGGATATCTGTCTCTTGACTATGTAAGAGACAGTGCAAATATTCTGTTGTACATTAGTGGAACCAAAGTCAAATGGATTTCACTAATTTACCCAATAGTATGTGGAATATCTGAACCAACCAGTAGTGTTCCATGTTCCAATCCAAAATATAATCACAAGACTAAGTTTTCAGGAAGACAATGAGCCCCTGTCAAACACTAGAATGTGATTTTCTCAGTATGACAATCCTTCACAGAACCTACAGTGTTCACACTCAAAGTACAGAGATGAGAATAAAATCCTGAAATTTTGACTCCTCTTCTTACTAAGACAGCCTGTATACTGTCTATCACCTCTCCCTTTAGCAAACAATTGTGAAACTGCTTTGGGAGCAAATTCAAGTCCACAAGCTTGCTGTGGAGCCAGCTTTTACCATGGCGGACCTTGGTTATTAGCTGGGTTACAAATGATGTCACAATGACACCAGGTCTTAGTCAGAAGTCTGGTTTAATCCTTTACTGGACAAGACTCTGACTAAAACAAGAAGTGAAATACCAGAAAAACATTGGCCAAAAACAATGCTGCTTCGTATCCTTCTAGGAACATTCCTTTGAGAAAAGGCCAAGAGCAAGGCAAATTAGCTGGCCTCCTCTAATGCTCGTGCTATTGAGGGGCAAGTCTCCAGAAAAAATGGTACAAAAGTCTGAAAATGCTCAAAGGAGACAAGTTGGTCACATCCTGACAGAGATTTCTGGATTTGGGAACTGTCAAAATTCTGACCACATAGGAAGAGCCAAGACAGCAGTTTTACTCAAATATTTATGCAGACAAAGATTTTATCTAGCACATGTTTTTACATCTGCATTTTCAAAGGAAAAAAATTCCCCATTGATCTTAGTTCATTAAACACTATGTATTAGAATAAGAATGTATACCACACTATATAAAGAGAAATACTCCTTTGACAATAACATTTTATTGTAAACTTGAGAATTCTTAGTACGTCAGTTACAACTCCACAACATTAAAACCATACTTCCAATGCACTAAACCAGATTATATTCTCAAAGCTCTTTATATATTTGACCTTTTTTCATCTCAAGAATTCGTGGCCACATGTCAGAGAACAGGGGAAAAAAAAACCTATCATACAGAAGAGCAAAAAAAGGATCTGTATATGTGCTGTATCTGGTTTTACTCATGAAAGGCATCATGTTTTTAAATTAAACTCCAGCCTTAAGTGCAGCAAAGAGAATATACTAAACAGAACACAATCCCCATCTTCTTAAATCAAGTTGCTACCTCTACTTTTCCTAAATGCCATTTCAAAACAGCTACCCCTAATATTATAGAATTTGCTGTAACCTTCTGTAGGCTTCTCTTTGATGCTAAAGTAATCTGTGGTTTTGTGGGTTTCCTAACCAGGATGGAAGTTAAGATAATAAATACATAGTCTTCGTGATGAAAAGTTAAAAGGACTTGGATACATACAACATCAAGTACTCGGCATATTTTATCTTGTGCTGGTTTTAAGACAAGTTAGTTTAGCAAAGGCAGTGTGAAAAATTTAGTGTCAGAGAATTCGTTAGGCTTTCAACTGTACTCCTACACTGCCATATTATCAACCAAATCTCCACTAATCATATTTAACACATTTAACATGAGGATCAAGATAAATCAGATGTGTCTATATCATTACGATATAGACATTAAGAGCATGTCTTGATCATATAAAAAATTAAATTTGTAAACATATTTGACCACTGAAGACCATTAAGAAATCATCCTTTCATACTACTGAACTAGTATGTAGTTGCCAGTTGGCACAGCTATAGCATTGTTTTAATAAAAAGGAATTTTTTTAATGTATCAGAATATAGCACTTTCTTCTATTCAAAAAATATTCTTTCCATAAAATAGCTAATTCCAGCTAATTTCCTAATGAAATGAGGAAGAAAGGGATGCCAATCCAGTGGAAACAAAAATAGCCCAATGCAATATACTATGCAATCAATTTAGGCCTCCACCTGTATTTACACCAGTTAAAATACATGGCTTTGATTTTCCTTCCACTACAGAAAAAACTGGTTTTCCATCATTTTCCATCCCTTTGTGTAAGACCTCTTACCATTTCAAAAGGTACATTAAATATCTGATACATTCTGTATGTCAGCCATAAAGAGACACGTACTTCTGAACTGGCCTTGTGCTGGCTTACTCTCCTTGTCTTCACTGAATGCAATGATCTGAAGGGCATAATTTTGATCTGGAATGAGACCTTGAATAATTGCTTTGGTTGCAGTATTTTGAAGAATTAATTGATTTGTTTTTCCACCTATAGGAGAAAAGACAAAAAAAATTAAAATACAGAACAAACACATAACTTTGTTTGCTTTTCTTACAGCACAATGAATGTAATAACTTAAAAATACCTCAAGCTCTACCTTGACCTAAGCATTCCCACTTTTTCCACTTTTGAGGCTATGCATACAGGCCAGAGAAGATCCCAGAAAAGCAACAAGATTTCCAGTCTAACCAGTTTCCTTAAACAGAAACACTCTTAAGGTCAGCATTTGTATCTGGGACTATGAAACAGCCATGGTGTCCACCAAAATCATTAAGAAAAAAGAAACATTTTACAAAAATCTGTCAAGTTTGGTAACATCATACTGACTGCTTTCACTCTATGATTGGCTGCCTATTCTGACCCTACCGTACTTTGCCATCTTTCTTTGGGCAAGGAAATTCTCATGTATAAATACAAACATTAAACATTTCTGTGGCCATTTACATATAAAGATTGCATGCCAATATGTACAAAGATGTATTTTAGCTGTATGTTAAAACTGTTTCTGTACCTAAATTTAATTTTAAATGTACAGAAGTAGGACCTTTCTGGCTCTATACAGATACTTTGTTATCTACCTTTTCAAGTTTTCATCCAAAAAAACTTTAAAAGATTGCTTGTTTTTGTTAATTCTTTCTGATCTTTTCTAGAGAGCTCACTAAGGGATAAGGGACGATGAGATCCACCTTAAAGATTGACTGAATTAGGAATCCAATGCTTTCTCTTGAATACTTCCTAGACTTCCTTACACCTCACTAGAAGAAAGGTAAAGACAGATGATCAATGACAATTCCCAAACACTACATATGAAGCATAACTAGCATTGACCCATTTCTGCTGCCTTAAGCATCTGATTCCCATTTTTGTGCCTGACCACCCTCTAGTGAAATCAGTCTCTCTTCTGTTGATCAGCCAGTACTTCATTACCCAAAGCTTGCTCACAATTTCTTCATTGTGGAGGATGACATTAAACTCTGAAAAGCTTTTATGCCTTAGGAAGATAGTTCTTTCACCTTAAGAGAACATACAGACTCTTACCTGAACTTGGAGTGACAAGAAGTTTATATCCAGTGAATTGCCCTTTGGGGGCTTTCCAAGAGATCTGCACACTGTCAGGACTCACTACATTGTATCTTAGTCTTGTTGGTGGGGAAACTGCAAGTTTGGAAAGAAAACAACATTTTACATTCAAATAAAGACTAACCAATTTTAAACAAACAAAAATAAAGACATATAATAACACAACAAAATTTTAATAGTAAAGGATGCATGTTATTTAAAATGTCACACACATCAGTTTATTAGTTTGTAAAATGACATCCCCAAGTGCACTACTTCCCTCAGACAGACCTTGTATTTATCTCTTTACAAAACAAACTAAACGACCTAACAGCAGAGGACAGAAAGACAAACAATGTTAGATGTTAAGACACTAGTTTAGCAGGCAAAGCTGGTAATAAAAATGCTCTTTGTTAATATATGGGAATTAAAATTGCTCACTTGCTTACACTGACAGTATGCAGGACCTACACTCCTTTACCTCTCATCACTGTGGGCATTTCCCCACACAATGTCACCCAGGGCCAAATTTTCAAACCCTTGTGAGGAGAGAATAACCAAGAGAAAAGACAGGCATGCAGAAGGCAAAGGGAACATCACCTGCCCAATTTGCAAACCTGGCTTAAGCAGCAAAAACTTTGCAGCTGCAAACACAGCTTCAGTCTCATCAAGACTGGCAGGCATGCACAGGCAAGTCAAGACTTAGACAGGGGCAATCTAGATGGTAAGTAAAATTTAGCTTCTATTTATATTGTGCCATTGCCTAGGTTTCAAACTGAAGCAGCAGGTGAAATGAATAAAAGTGTGAAATTATTGAAAAAGAGACAATATGTCAGTGAAGCAACCCACACAAGAACAAATGGGAAAACTGCCCCTTGTTGTTACTGTCATATCAGCAACTTTGTGTCTCTGCACATAAACTAGTTTTTCACAGTTTTGCGTTCCACTGCTCAGTCAAACTCCACAGATGCTGGACCTCACTCAACAAAACCTTTCCACTCTGCTTTGGGGCACATTCCCTCTTCACTGAAGAACTGCAGCAGAGCAGCTAGCAGTGCAGCCTGGGGTATCCAAGGCTGTCAACAAGGGGGAATCTTCATATATTTGAATAGAATTTGGCTCACAGAGAACAAACTAATCTACAGGGAAAGGCAGCCAGGGAAGCTACCCAGAGGCTGAACAACAGAAGGACTAGAAAACCTTTCACACCTCCAACCTTACTCCTCCTCTTCCCATTGTCTCCACAACCCCCTGAACAGGCTCCCTCATTTTCCAAACCCATGGTGCCTTTGCCACTATGTCCTTAAGGTTTCTATTAGTAAGTCTAAGAAATCAGGGAAGTTAATCTGGAACAGGCAAGTGGCAATTTCTTTTCCCCACATCTAAGATTGCTCTTAATTGACTAGGCTCATGCCCACAGTTTGTTGGTCCTGCAGATAGAGTAAACCAACAGTCTCATGATATTTCTGAGACTTAAGGACTACAGCACATGGAGCATCTGAGACAACAGGCAGAATGTGCTGGCCAACAATCTCTGGCCTCTCCATTTGACCTGCTACAGCCGATGCAGCTCTGGCACCAGCAGCAGCCAAAAACCTGTCCTGAATCAATAACTTTTTCCTACATGCTATTTTTTCCAGCAGCTTGGGGGAAGAAAGAAGGAAAAAGACAGGCTGTAGTTTTTTGAGATTCAGGGGTGTGTGTTTTTTCATGTCATCTGCTGCTAAATACGCGTGGATCTCAGAAGTAAGAATCTGGAGGTTTAATACTAGAGATATATTCCCTTGCATCCAGCCTCTCATTCTGTAAGCGGCAGTTTTGTCAGAACAAGGGCAGGTTCTGCAGTTCTCTTCCTAGAGGGACTTAACACCAGAACACAGAAAAGAGAGCACATAATTACCAAGAACACCTCAGCAACACCTGTGCTTTCTCAAAGACCTCAGAGAACAAGCTAAAGAAGAGAGGCAAGGGGACAGAAACATCAGGCAGCGCACGAACTCCACACACTCAAAGCTATTCTGATTCTCAGCACTGGGCTCACACCCAACCCATGCATTTCCTTAATTACTTGGCACAATCTTGTCAGACCTCATCTTCAGCTTGTCTGTCACCTCCCTGAAGTTTAGAAAGAAAGGCTACAAGCAAGATCGAGCGCGGGAATCGCTGCAAATACACCACCGGTTCTTTGAAAATTTGGCCCTTGTACTGCAAAATGTTTTGCTAGGCAGGTTTCTGCAAGAACATTCAGCATGCTGTAATTGTAAAACCATGACAGAGACTATGGCAAAAAGTTTTTAAAGCCAAGCAGACTGTAATTATGAATTACAGCTTTTAATTCATTCTCAGATTCATTGTGTCTTTGAGCTATACATAAATCACAATAAATTGATGAATGAACAAGAGTGACAAATCACACCTAGAAGTTTGCAAAAATACAATTCATTTATTATTTTGCCTCAGGAATAGAAAATAAGCTCTTAAATAATGGCTGTATGGAAGTGTGAAAATGCTGCAGATTTTACTGGGATTAAATGGTAAATTTGTATGGGGATTAAGAAGCAGAGCAGAGAGCAATAAGGTAACATCAAGGATTGTAAAAAAAAAAATCATGTCTTATAATTTCAGAGTTCACTTTCTCTGCCATCTTCTTCCTTTCCCATCATTTCTTTCCATCCTGCTTTCAACTTGACAGTTTCTGAAAGCACCTTCTAACAAAGAAGCATAGTTCTGGCCTAACTGATATTAGCCATCACCAAAACAAGTAAATATTTGAGCCCCTAAAAAACAATCACAGACTTTACAAGCAAGGAAGGACACAATCACCAGAAGTTTTTTCATATACTACAGAGTTACAATGTGAAAGACTAGAAAAGTTGTGCCAGAATAGTCTTTACATAACTGGTCAGTTTTCACTGGGTACTTTTTGTATTAAAGGCAGCAGTGCAGCATAAGGGACATTCCCACATAGCAATAAACTATAAGAAAGAAAATAATTGTTCACTAGGCAGATAATCAACTGTGTTTTAGTTGTGCAAAGACTAATGTTCTGGCATAGAAAAGTACATAAAGCTAAGTTAAAAATCTAGCACTCAAACAGACAACAAAATATTGATGGGAATTACTACACATTCACCAACCTGAAGAGGATATCTTTATTTCTTTGGACCTTTATTGTCTGTGGAACAAAATCTCACTTCTTGCAGAAAGGGAAAAAAATTAATCCAAGCTGAGTCAGTTAACTGATAAAAATCAGTAGCTAGATCTCATTAAGTGGTTTTACAGGAATGCAAAAGAGAACGGCTGTCAGCAACGTTAGAGCGGTCACCCAAAAGAAAACTGACAAGTTCAAGGCTTTGGTTTACTCCACCAGGTAAATTAGCACTCCAAACACATAGCTCTTATGGACAGCTAAGGAAAGAATGTTTTCAACTCTTATTGGAAAGAAAAAAATACGATAAATTGCTTATGGACAATTCTCCAAGAACTCCAATAGTCTAAATTTGGATACCAACTAAATATTGTGGCTTTCAATTTGCTGCTGTCATAAGAATTGAACAAGTTAATATGCACCACAATTACTTAGCAATTACAGTAGTAACACATGAAAATTATTGCTACACAAAGAAGTGTTTCCATCTTTAAATACAGAAAAACTCTCAAAGCAAGTTACTTTATGAATAAATGAAAAATTCTCAAGTGTTTCTTGCCCAGCACTATTTTTATGTACTATAAAAGAACACAAGTAGACAAAAGCTGTTATTTATACATTATATTGAATGGGAAAGAAACAACAGTGCTGAAAAAATAATTGTTGTGGAGTAAAAACTGAACAGCGATATGTGGTTTATAAGGCAATAGGGCGAAAAATGAGATAGAACCACATAGCTCCTCTGAAGGGATAATTTGTAGCTTCAGGCATGTTGGATTCAGTCTCACAAACATATTCTCCTTTCCAAGAAGTCACATCACACACCTTTACCTGAGCATCTTTGCCAAAGGAAGGAAACACAGGCTGGAACTAATGCCAGCTCTTCCTACAACTTGGCAGAGTGTACAGTTGATTAAAACAGACAAACACACTGTATTAAATTGTAAATAGTTAGCCAGCTGCATGAAATGTTTACTTCAAGAGGTGGCAACCTCAAGAAAAGAAAAAATTTGAGAAACATCTTATTATTTTTAGTGTACCAAGATATTTTTTTTCTTTGAACCTGGAACAGAGATTTCATATCACCTAATTCAATAGCATAACAGTCATTTTGGGCTAAGGCAATGGTCCACTTAGCTTATTATCACACTGCTGACAGCATTCCATAGCTGATGCTTGCTGAAAGAGTGTAAAAACAAGGGAAGTATTGTTCTTTATTCATCAAGTACACCAACTCTAGCTGCTGCTGGTGTGATTACTGTGGAAAAAAACCCAAAACCCTCTCTGACTTTCATTTCATTGTATTAGTATTAAAGGGAGAAAACTCTCTAACTATAACTTATTGAATCAAAGTTTTAAAAAAGCAGAGAAAAATATAGTTTTCCAAGATCAAGGAATTTCACAAAACTCTCTGGAGATGGATCTCAATCCCCAGTCTTGTTTTCCAAATCTTAACCATATGTATTAGGACTGAAATACAGAGAAAAGACTGACCATATGCTTTGCTTTTTTGGCTCATTAAGTCACAAACATTCTGGAGCTAATTTCTGACCAGAATGATGCACTGAACATTGGGAACGTACATTTCTTGATTCACCTCACATCGCCAACATCAAATATTACAGCTTACATGTGTCCCTAAATTCTGGGAGAGGCTTGTAAGATGCTCACAGATTTCCAAACATCCAAGATGGTATGCTTCCCAGCATTCAAGTGCCACGCAAAATGCACAACAGTGCTACTTGTATTATCAGGATTTTGAAAGCCTCATGGTTCCAATAGTCTCCAAATGTGCTCATAAATAATACATTATACAAAATGCTTTAAAAGACCCCAGGATCCAATTCTGCTCCCAGTTATGTCCACACAATCTCATATCAAAGGGATTACATAAATCTAAAGTTGAGAGAAATGCCTTTTGTAGAAATAATAAAAACTCATTGGTATTCTTCCTCCCTCCTTCCCCAAGCAATGGGATAATTTTTCTCTAGCAGTCAGACACTGTCAATACAATCCAACAAGTATGTAACAATCCCAGCAGTAACCTTTAATATTCACAAAGGAGATTTTAATTTTAAAAGCTGCAGATACAGTCTGTGACACTTAAAATATCTGTGCAATATGGAATGATACGAGCACTACAACAGCTACTGTTCCAAAAGAGAAAAAAATACATATTCCATACAAGTTTCACATCATAGCTGATCCTTCAAACTTACTTGATTATGTAGAGGACAATAAGAGCAACTTCTGGTAAGTACTTTCATGTAAATAGGAGTAAAAACCTGTTGTGTTTAACCCATTTTGAGACACATGAATTTGTACAAATATTTATGCTGTTTGAGATATTGGGTTCAAAGAGCACACATGAAGATGTAATTCTACTCCCACCTGCTCCATGAGCTCAGCAGGAAAATTCCTGCTTCATTTCAATATTATTGGATTCATATCCTACTAAGGAGGAAGTAACACTTGCATTTGGAATGAAAGGTTTATTTCTGCACATCAGAGTGAAAAGCTCCATCTTCTTATTTATGACTTACCTTGGCCCTGGACATCACTGATGAAAAAAGCTGTGACAGCTAGAAAAGCCAGGAGAAAACAGCTCTGTATCTGGTTTCGACAAAGCATCTTCTTCCCCTCAATACACACAGTATCAGCAGGTCTGAAAACACATGGAACAAAAAGACTTACTAAACAGGCAAAGAGAAGGCACCCACTTAAATGAAAATTGTGGAGAAAATTAGGATTTGATTAAAACAACAAACAAAAAACCCCCAAGCAAACAAAACAAACAAACAATAAGGAATTTAAAAACAGACATCAGTGGAGGCAAACTCTCCTGCCAGCAGTTTAATGACCAAAGCACATTTTACCTGAAAGGGACAAAGAACCCCACTTGGGCTACTAAAAAGAAATTGTATTTTCTTTGCTAATCATACACAAGCATTGGGAATAGTGTAAGCTGTAGATAACAAAGTACAATGTATTTCTATACAATCAAGTTTCGTAAGAACCTTATAAAGATATCAGTGGCAAAGAACTCTGAAGCTTTTCTAAAAAGTCAGAACTTTGTTCTGAAGGAACTGACATCCTCTTCCCATTGTCCATTTTCCTTTTTCTACTTCAGTTTATCCTGTGCTCTCTGTTGTACTATCTGCACCTACAGTAGGTAATATCATGGTCAAAACCATTTACACTAACTTAACCAGTTAGGAGAAATCAACACTTTAGAATGCAGCAGTATATGAACGTTAAAGGTAGTCCTAGGTGAACTAGCTTGGTTACAGGAAACAATTCTGGTGCCAAAGAGCAAGTTCCAGAATGGGTAATTTACCTGACCACAGAAGTTAGCTTAAAAAAATTATCTCAGGATATACCAACATGTGCCTAGCACCATACTTATAAAGATTTCTCTTTCACTCAACTTCACTGCATTAGTTTTAGTCCATTTTCTAGGCCAAGAAGATATTTGCTGTCCTATCCTGTAAGAATTCTACAGGAAAAACAGATTAAAATAATTAATAGTAGATTTCTTGCTGTCAGCAAAGAGCATTTGAAGGTTTACTTGGGTAAATTTTGGTTTATGTATTTCTGTTTTGCAGGTTTCTCCCATTTACCTCCTCTGTCATTTTCTCTACTATTCCTGACATGCCATCACTGTATTTGCCTTCCGTGTTTCCTTGTCTTGAAGGCACATAAGCAAGTGGTTCATCCACTATCTAATATAAAAGCAGACAGAATCATTATTAAAAATAAGAGGATAAGACCTACATCTGCCTCTCTCTCTCTGAGTATTTGCAACCTGCTATAGGAGTCCCAGGACTCGGTAGATCTACTGTCACGAATCCCAGTCATGAATGCTTGATACAACTCCTAGAAATATATAGGGGGATTATACATTGCAAATTCCATCTCCACAGGAGGTTATCAAAGTTTTAACCAAATTATCAACAAATTTCACATTACTTAATGTTAATCTATCTCTTATAGCATAAATATCACAAGACAGAGGAAAATAACCTAGATCCCTAATCAAAGACGTGTACCGGGAACTTATATATTGTTCTGCAGAGTTCTTAGATCCATCCTCCAGACAGAATTCAGAAACCTGTGCAAAGTTCACAGATTTCCTACGACATCAACCAAAGAGTCAAACACCCAAGGACCACAGTCAGCGCTGGCTAGTGACAGGCAACAGAAAGAGCTGAGAGTATCTCAGAACAGGCTGAAATCCGCCTCTTTTGTATCTCATGTTGGGTACTGATGCTTCTCCCCTCACTCAGGAATACAACCTGGATCAAGTAAATACAGACTCTTCAAATGACAGCAAACAATTCATTCTTCCAGGCAGTTACCGCTGATGATGTGTGGCTTTCCTCCCATTAATAACCCAGACATTACAATGTTCACTCACAGTGGTGGCTAAATTCCCCATCTGCTACATTTGATATAAACCCTCCTCGAAAGCAAGAGCTATTAAATACTGACAGGTAATCAATCCTGTTTTAGAACCATTCTCTACTGTTGCTTTTAGAGAAAAGTTAGAGAAATGAGATTTATTGGAATAGACACAACTGCTGCTGGATCAACTACACAAAAGTTCTCCTCTGCAATGATCCGCACGTCAGGGTTCACTTAACTAGGAAAGGAAACCCCCGTCTGCAGCCACCTTGTGGCTGGCATAGTCTGGGACTAAAAAAGAGTGTCCTAGTCCTTCTGCCTTTTATGTATTTCACCTTTTAGTAAGTATGTGGTAAATGAGTAATCTGCTAGACTAGCGCTAGGAGCAGACACCAAGCAAGCCAAGAATCCTGCCGTGAGGCGAGCCCCGCTCCCCGTAGCATCTCTCCTAGGCCTGGCTCCAGGACTCTTGGCACGGGTCCGGCGACAGGGCACCTTCTCCTGAGGGACGGAGAAGAGCTGCCGGGGAGACAAACGCGGCACACAGCTCCATGCTCCGTACTGCCCCGGCTCGGCGCGCCCGGCCCAAGGGAGGAGGCTGAGCCGCCCCGGCGCAGCCCCGGGACGGGCGGTCACTCGGGGTTTTTCCCCTATCTCGGTGTCTCGCTGCGGAGTGGCGCGGCCGAGCTGCCCGGGAACATGCTGACGTTCCCTGGGTCGACGTCCCGCTGGGCAGGGCCGGAGCTCGACCTGCCCCGTTCCCGCAGAGGGAGGCGGCGGGGGAGACGGGGACCGCGCTCCCCCGCTCGCCTCTCCACGGCCCCACAGCAGCGGCAGCCTGGCCAGGGGCCCGCGGCTCACAGGCTCCGCTACTGACCCCCGACTCCTCTTCGGGGGTCCCCACCACCAGCACCAGCGAAACCGAGCGCCCCCCGCCCCAGGTTAAGGGAGGGACGGCGGGGAGCTCGCTGTCTCCGCCGAGCTGAGGCGGGGAATGGGCCCCGTGGGAGCCAAGGGCTGACGGCAGGGAGCGGGGACGCGGCGGGGACGCGCTCCTCGGCCCGGGCAGCTCCGCGAAGAGAGCACCGAGCGGGGCCGGGGCAGAGCGACTGCCCCGACACAGCGCGGCACGGAGCGAGGCAGGCAGGCAGGCAGGGAGGAGGCGAGACGTGGGCAGCAGCCAGAGCCTCCGCCGCACCAACAGTGAGACTGACTGGGGGTTAGTTACTATCGGCTATAAAATAAAGGCCTTTGCAGGGGGGTTCCTAAAGGGGTTTTCCCGTCCTAGCCTGAGCTCGCCACCTTCCACTCCTCTATCTCCTCCCTCGCCCCATTCTCCCTCCGGGGCTCCGGTCCTGCCGCCGCGGAGGTGGCCGGGCAGGTGGATGGGAAGCGCTCCGGTCCTGCCCCGACCCCCCTCGCCTCTCTCCTGCCCTCGAGGGGGACGAAGCGCAGCGCACACCGACCTGTGCGGACATCAGCCGGGGAGCGGCCGGCGGGGAGCGGCCGCTCCTTTTCACGCGGGGCTGCGGGCGCTGAGCTGGCTGCGGGAGAGCCGCTTCCCTCCCCGCTGGCCGCTCCGCATCTGATAAGGCGAAAGGGTAGAGAAAGGAGGCGGGCAATTATAGAGCAGAAGGTGGAAAGAAGGGGAGGGGGAGGGAAGAGGCATAAACGATGCCTGAGATCCCACCCTCCGATCCCGATCCCCGCGGCGGGGGCGCGCCCAGGTGCGCGGGAGGCGGGGACGGGGGCGCGGGCAGCGTTCCACGGGCCGGTACTGGGCTTGCCGGTGTCCTTGGTCTTCTGGGTTTGCTATCTGTCAGCTCATTTTCCTCTCTCCAAAGCTCCTTATTCACTTCGTTTATAAATGATTTAGAAGCTGCCTACTCCGCTGTACAACTCGGAATGTAAGTATTCCCCACGCCAGCTATTGAGAAACGTGGATCAGTGACTCATTGGGGAAATTTTTATATAAAAGCATTCCAACACTTTTCTGGTTTATTATGAACCTTGATTAAAAGTCTTGTAGTACATACCTACATTTTTTTGCCATATGGATAGACACTGCAATGGTACATGGAATTGCAGAATCTATATTCTATATTTCCACAGAAATATGAGTTGCCCTGTGGTATATCCTACTGAATTTACAATTAAGGCTACTATTCACAAAGTCTGTAATTCCTGAGAATTTAAGAGGTGAATAAAAATATTCATTACAACATGCCTGGTCATCTGTATAAAATTACAAATGAAGTCACTGAAGGACTGAGGTTAAGAATCAGTCGTAGGTGATACAGAGATGTGATACAGATTCTTTCTCAATGTAAATAGGAGCCCCTTCTAGAGAAGGAGAAGGCAGTGAGTCACAGGGAGATGACTGTGACTAAGTGTAAAGCAGGACCTCCTGTTGCTGAGTAGGATTCCCAGTCCTGCACGTTCTTGTCCAAATCCATGGATGTCTTTCCAGTCAAACTGCAGAAGAGTTTGAACTATAAAGTAACTCTTTAAGTCCAGTTGTTTTCTATAGCAAAGGTTCAAAACCATTCCTAGATCTAAAAAGCATTTCCCGGATTCCTAGATCTTGTCACCTGCAGTTATTCCACTGCACTGAGAGCTGTGTGCAACAGCCAACACATATACCAGTCAAGAAGAGTAGCTTGAAAGATAACAATTCCTCTAAAGAAAAAGATGTTCAGATCATTGATGTTAAATATGATACCGTTTGTACCTCTTTTACTCCCTGATTTATGTATTTAGCTAACCAGTAATACCCAGAAAAAGAAATAGCTCATAGAATCATAGAATTATAGAATATGCTGAGTTGGAAGTGACTTATTAAAAAAATATGGGTATTGAACTAGTATCAATACCCAACTGTGACGGACAAAGACTCTCTAACAGTTTAAAGTTAGAAAGTGTATGTTTATTATGATGCCAGGCAGTGTGCGGGATAGCTCCCAAATACACACCACAATTTACAGGTGATCACAGAGTCCTTTTATTTACAAAACCATTGAATACCCAAAACACAAATGCATGTTAATAACTCTGGTACAGCCCATTCCCACTTCGTATGGTAATAAGCTAAAAAGCTATTAAGCATGCGTAGTTTTGTTCTTTGAAATGGGTCGGTGGTCCTTTTCATGGGGAGGGGTCCCCAAAATGAGGAAGTGAAGAAGTCTTCCTCGTTCTGACCTTTCTACCTTCTCAATGCAAGTGTGATAAATGAATCCCTAGCAGGACTCCTATTTCCTGTCTTTGTGACTGTTCAATGGGTTTCTGGGCAGAGGAGGCTACAATGGGTTTCTGGGCAGAGGAGGCTACAATTGTCTTATGTTCCTAAAAGCTATTTATCAGTTTCTGTACTCTTCATTATAAACACAGCTAACCAAACATAAAGTTGACAACTAATCAGTTATTCTAATATGGAAGAGTGATCTCAAACCCAGTTTCTCTTAGTTAACTACTAACTTTTAATTTCAGCAAAGCCTCCCTATCTACTTTAGTTAATTTCAGCAAACTTATCCCTAACTAAAATCTTAACCCCTCTAAAATCCTTAATTCTCTAAAGTTTATGTCTCAGAAAGGGCCCATGAGGATCATCACATCCACCTCCTGGCCCTGTGCAGGACTCCTCAAGATTCACACCATGTACCCAAGAGCATTGTCCAAATGCGTCTTGAACTTTGTCAGACTTGGTGCTGTGATGACTTCCTTGGAGAGCCTGTTCTGGTGCCCAATCACCCTCCAAGTAAAAAAAACCTTTTCCTGATATCCAACTTAAACCTCTCCTGACTCAACTCCAGGCCATTCCCTTGGGTCCTGTCACTGGTCATGAGTGAAAACATCATTTCTTGACCCTCCACGTATGCTCACAAGAAAGTTGTAACCGCAATAAGGTCTCCGCTCCAATCTCTTCTTCTCCAGACAGAGCAAACCAAGTGACCTCAGGCGCTCCTCATATGGCTTCTCCTCCAGACCCTTCACCATCCTCATGGCTCTCCTTTTGACACTCTCTAAAAGCTTAATATCTTTTTTTATATTGTGGTGACCAAAACTGCCCCCAGCACTCAAAGTGAGGCTTCCCCAGTGCAGAGCAGAGCAGAGCAGAGCACAGCACAGCACAGCACAGCACAGCAGAGCAGGACAATCCCCTCCCTTGCCCAGCTGGCAATGCTGGGCCTGATGCACTCCAGGACAGGGTTGGTCCTCCTGGCTGCCAGGGCACTGCAGATTCACGTTCATCTTTCCATCGACCAGGACTGCCCCCCAGGTCCCTTTCTATGGCACTGCTCTTCAGCCTCTTATCCCCCAGTCTATACACACAGCCAAGGCTGCCCCATCCCAGGTGCAGAAACCAGCACTTGCCCTTGTTTAACTTCATTGTTGGTGACTGCCCAGTCCTCTGTTTTGTGGAGGTCTCTCTGTGGAGCCTCTCTGCCCTCAAGGGAGTCGACAGCTCCTCCCAATTCGGTGTCTTCAGCAAACTTGCTTAGTATTCCCTCAAGTCCTGTATCCAGGTTGTTAATGAAGGTGTTGAAGAGAACTGGGACAAGGATGGAGCCCCATGGAGCCCCACTAGTGACAGTCACCAGTCTGATGTCACCCCATTCATTAAGATTCTTTTTGCCTGACCTGTGAGCCAGTTGCTTATCTATCACATAACTCCATTATCCAGCTGTGTGCCAGACAGTCCAGAAGGATTCTGTGAGAGACAGTATCAAAGCTTTGATGAAATCCAAAAAGATTACATTTAGTGACTTCCCTTGATGGATCAGTCTATTTTGAATGCCCCTGAAGACTCGGTAAATGCAGGGAGGTAAATCAACCCAATCCACAATTGCTTGCTGGCTCATGTATTTTGAGGTAAGACGAGGAACAACCTGCCAAGACGAGAGTCTGGCTCTCTCTTTTGCTCCCCCTTTTTTTTTTTTTTTTTTTTTTTTTTTTTTTTTCCCTCCGCCTCCCATATTTCTAACGTAGTGTTCAAAGCCCATGAGCACCATCCTGTGGCTGCAGCTAGTTGGAGTATTGTGATTCGAACAAGAAAGTTCTTGAGGATCCCACCGATGGTAAATAGATTCTGCAACTCTTTGTAGTCTTCAAATGTCTTCATAGTTCAGTTTTTATTTGTCTGTTTGTATCAGAATCGAAATTAATATTTTAAGATTATGCAAAGTGTGTGCTTTCGAGTGTAACTGATTGATTATATTGTTATAATTTTATTTTCCTCATTTATAATTCTATTTTAACATAATTTGACCACTTTTAGAGCTAATGATGCTTATTACCATTGATTTTACTCAGCTTTCTCTGGAAGGCACAACAGATCTCTTTGCATTATTCGAAAGAGGAATCATTGTTCACAAGTTCAAGGTAAAAATTAAAAGGTAAGGTTCCTTGAAAGAGTTTGCATAACATGCATATCTGGAAATAGAGTAAGAGCACAATATGCTTAATATTAATGTATAAATGATTTACCAAGGTTTCCTTCTTGTCTTCCATTAAAAGCAAGCAAACAAACAAACAAATAAACAAAAAACCTTTGAATTTTAAGAATAAATTTACTGATGGTGAATTTGCCCCATAAATTTACTTTCCACTAGTTTGAATTGGCCAAGCCTCAGTGATTTCAAAAAACCAACTATTTACAGCCACCACATTTTAAAAGTATTCACATCAGCAAGATATGGGCCATCTTTTGCTTGGCTAGTGTAAATTCCACAAAATTTCTATGAATTGGATTACATGGCAATGATGTTGGAAATACAGCTGGAAACAAGTCCATTATCCCATCACAAGAACAGAATTAGTGCAGGCTCATGACCTCAGAGTGAGCTGGCTAAATATCTAATGGTATGATTAAACCAAGCAATCGATCACCAGCAGCAGTACTTGTGCAAACTGAACAGAAACCAAGATAATGGATGTTTTTCATTGTTGTGGGGCAGAATTACGCTGTAATTATCAATCCTTATCTTTTTTCCCATATCTCCTGTTTTTTAGGATATACTTAGAATATTTCTCTGACTTTTTCAATATACTAGTTAATGTAATGTATTCTATTTTTCACAAGATTTCGAAATGAGAATACCAAGTTTGGGGGATATTTTAAAATGGCAAATAATCAAAACCTAAATAGGTTTTGTATTATTTTAATAAAATTATTCTTGTATTCTTTTCTTAAAATGATGTTTTTAAATTGATTTTTAATTCCTAAACTAAAATACGGTTTTTTCCTTTCCTTACAAAGAAATGTACCATTTTAAATGCCCTTTCTCCTCCAGCATGCAAGATTTCCAGTCACATTCAAGGATCTTGACTATGGCATATCTATCTGAATGACTCAAACTAGTCCCTAGGCCTAACAACAGTTTGTAGATTTTTCTTTCTTTGCTATTAAAAGAACTCCATAACATAGAGATAATACTTGAGGTGAAGTATGACTGGCTTTTGCTTTACATTTTGTTAAATATAATGGAACATAAAATACTCTTTGAAAAGTGGTTTGCCAAGATCAGTCTGTCAACACTTGCAGTAATCAGGTGATCTATGAAGTAAGTCATGCACTGAGAGTAGAGAAGAACTTAGGACTGTATTCTGACCAAATTAAAATAGAGAAAAAATATTTTAATTGTGATGCATCTTCTCTAACATATTAGCCATGCATGCTTACTTTTTAATTTTTCTCTTCATTAGTTAAAACAATTAGTTAAGACAATTACTTTGTGATATGAATAAACAGTGAAATAACTTTTGAAAAGGATGGCTATCTTTTGTGAAGTATTTTTTTCTAGTGGCTTTCTTTGTACTACAACTATTTCTCTGATATCAACCCCACAAATGTGGCTTTTGGCATCTGTTTTTAGGCAGGAACTGTCAAAGTAGTCCAGCTTTGCTTCATTATTTTTTGACATGTCTGATTAGTCATTTTCATTTCCTTGATACTTTTTTCCTTGATACTTATAGTGCTGTCAACACTTTAGTGGGCTGCTAGGTCTATTCATCTGAAAATTATTACATATAATGAAGTAAGTGAAAGGGATGAAGAAGAAACCAGATTGATGTCATGGCAATCGAAATGTAAAAGTCCATGATTAGAGTTGGTCCTGCTCCTCCAAACATGCAGGAAAGAGAGCAACACTGGGCAAAAGGACCTTAGGGAAATGGAAGAAAACCCAAATATTATTCAATCATGTATTTTTCTGTTCTCTTCTCAGTATGAAGAAGGTATGACAGGAATGACAAGGTTAGTGTTTCGTAAAGTTGGCTTTTCATTCTTGCAGTCAAATCAGATCTCTTTAGACTTCGGAGGTGAGGTTATCTACTGTGTGTTTACACTTTCACATCTCAGTTACTTTCTGAGCCTTTCTCTGGCCAGGTCTGATGAATAAATATAGCTGTATGAGCCTGGCAATGTGGTCAGGAGCTACTTTCATCCTTCTGAGCCTCTGACAAGTGCAGCTTGTCCAGATCCATTTAGGGAGGGAGCTCAGCCACTTTTTAAAATCCGCGAGCAGCAGGGAGGCTGAGTTCATATTGCTGAGATACTGGAGGTGCAACTTCCTGCACCCACAGTCTCCTCATAGCTGCAGTGAAAGGGCAGAGTATCAGAGAAGTGATGTTATCCTCTCTGACATGCTCACAGGAGCCCATCTCACCTCACTGGACAGGGAGGGCTTGTGTGTGCTCTTTCTCCCTCAGAATGCAACAAGGAGGAGGAGTTTCTTTGTCTGTTGCTGGCAATGTTCTGGACCCATCAGCATTATACAGGATCACAGAGTCTTTTGAAGCATCTCTGGAGACCATCTAGTCCAACCCCACCCTGTTGAAGGAGGGTCACCTAGAGTGGATTCCCAGGGCCATGTCTAGTTGAGTTGTGAGTATCTCCAAGAATGGAAACTCCACATCCTCCCTGGGTGACCTACTCCAGTGTTTGACCACCTTCACAATGAAGGGGAAAAAAACTTACCACAACACAAATGTTTTCTTGTGCTCAGATGAAATCAGCTTAGTGCCTGCCACTCTAGGGCCTTTTCTGCAAAGTCAGTCAGCCACCAGTGCGTACTGGATCTGAGGTTATTCCTCCTGAAGGGCAGGAGCTTGCACATCCTTTTGCTGAACTTCATAATATTCCTATTATGCATTTCTCCATCCTGGTGAGGGTGCTATAAATGGTAGCAGAACCATGTTATGGTTCAGTCACTTCTCCCTGCTTTTTTGCTATCTGCAAATTTGTTCAAGGTGCACTTTCCACCATCAACCAGGCCAGTAATGAAAAGCAGTATTGGCCCTGGTATCAGCCCCTGAGGTACACTTCTAGGGCCTGTGCTCCAGCTGGACTTCACTCTCCTAATCAGAACCCCTTGAGCCCAGAAATTCAGCCAATTTTCAATTCATCTCACTGTCCACTTATCTAGACCGTGCCTCAGCAGTGTGTCTATGAGGAAGTTATGGGAGAAAGCATTACTAAAGTTAAAATAAATACATTGCAGTCATGCTGAGACTTCATCAACTCTCCCGAGAGAGCACTGCATCTGGTGGGTAGGTCTTGGGACATTGGCAGCACAGAGGAAAGGTGCCCTGAGTAAAGAGGAACAACCAGACCTTGTGAAGCTGGATCTACCAGCAGCTGTAAATGGATGGGTACAAATACATTAGCCTGGCAAAAGGTTTCACTGGATTAAGCTGCAGTATGGATTAATTTGCAGCCCACCAGTGGTACAACTTAACCCAGTGAGGGAAGGATTCCCCCATATTTTACTGAATAAGTATAAGAGTTACAGATTGTGGTCGTCTGTGCCAGAAATTATTTTCTTTGGAATGAAATCCTGGCTGAAATGAATATTTAAACCAGTAAGAGCTGGAAGCAAATCTGTGGTGGTCTCTATAATAAATACCATAAGTAATGAATGCAAGGGATATATGGAACAAGAAAGAATTCCTTTCCAAATAACACATATCTTAAGCTATTGCCTAAAAGAAGCAGAGCTTCTTGTCTTTCTCCTACTGGGCTTTTGCACTGAATTCCTACACCAAACACCTCTGAACACTGTGATTATGCACCTCTGGTCTGCCTCACTCTAAGCACTTTTCTAGTACATGTTTGACATGAGGAACAAGATTTATTAAATGTTGTCTACATTACGATCTGGTTTTGCATCTTGTAGATTAGTGAAAAACTGAATTTTCAGTTTTTCCTTATTTGCAGTTTTAAAAAAAGCATCTGTTCATTAGACTCTAAACATAATTATAGTTGTCTCCTAGAATAATATCACATAGCATTTTTAGCATTTTTATGCCACTGAATAAACACACAAACCAAACTAGCCTTTAATATAGTACTTAACATTTCTCAGATTTTTTATTCACTAAACTGTTTGTTTGTTTGTTTGTTTGTTTTCCATTTATTTGTTCTGGTTCACTTTGCTGCTTTTGTTTTAATGGGTTTGAAGTGGATGATGAGATTCAGATGTGGGCACTTTGTTCCCCTACTCATCTTTAAGCAATACAGTTGGAATTTTCAGGAATAGACTTAATTTTTCCAGTATGTATGTAAGCATATGTTAAGCATATGGAGTTATCTTTCCATGAATAAAATACTGAATTGACCTTAGCAGAAACTTTATGAAAGAGGAGTGGTCCCAAGATTTGTCTTTGCCAAAGAAAAAGAAAAAAAAAATGCAATTTTTTTTGGTAAAAAATTGTAGCCTGTGTTTTGGAGTAATTTTATACAAAATTTGAACAGAGAAAAACCAAGAGAAATATTAATATTTTTATCTGCTGCAAACAGCTCCGTAAAATCACCCCTACTCAAATACCCACTGAAGAAATCCAGTATGCTTTCTATGTTTATATTTCAGGAGTATTTAAATTTTTATTTATGTTTTATTTTATTTGCATTTTGTTTTCCCAATAAATACCAATACTAAAAATCAGTATACTGGAAATCACACTTTATCACGTGTGAGAAGAATTTACAGCAGTTTGAAATATTTTTCTTTTTTTTAGCTGCGAAGCAATAACAGAAGGGGGCAGTCTTGGATAAACATCTCTTCTGTGTGTTTACAAACCTCTATCTTTTGTGCTTCTGCAGATACAAATTCAAGTATTATGTCTGTTAAAACACAGCTCTTTGATCTACATTATAAAAGCCAAGAGATTATCAGCTGTACAGACCTGTACTCCCTTTCTGTGCAGAAAGGGTCCACTCAGCCAAAGGTAACCCACTGAAGCTCCTCCGTGGAAGAAAATCTGCCTCGGTGGGATGGGCTGTGGTGCTGCCCAGGGTGGCAGCTGAGGTCAGACCCTGGTACCTGCCCTGCAAGAGTTCCTGCGCCTGTGGTCTTTGAGCTCTCCCTGACACTGAGATGGTAACTTGGTTTACCAAGAATCGCTGTGATAAAGAGGAGGCTGTTTCGTTTCTGCTCTGCATCTTTTGCAGAAATAGCTCTGAGTAGTGTGTGCACCCAGGAAGTGCATGCACTTCCCACCGAACATGATTAAGCACCTAAAATACAAAGTCAAAAATAACAGGAAATTGCACAGGAGGAAAGCAAGCGTGTACTCTAGCCTTAACCAAAGAGTGGGCAGAAACTGTGCTCCAAAGTCATCTGATGATTTAAAGAATTATAGGGTATTGTGACAAAGAATGAGAAAGAGGAAAAAAGGAGAGGCAATAGTCTACAACCACAAAAAGCAGATAACATCTCAAAAGATTTGGGGTTAGCCTTTTGTTGTTGTTGTTCCTTCACTCACTCTCAACACTAAGACTGTATTGTATGACGTTGTAAAAATTTTTTGCAGTATCTGGTTCTTGATCTGAACATCACCTCAATCCATGCTCCCCACAAAAATAGGTAAAAATAGGATATTTGACAAGACTCCATCCATGATTCTACATAATTTTCTAGTATATGTTTGTTAAACTGTAGTGACTGACTTCTCACCTCAGGCTTCTTGACCAAGTACTATAATCTCCATATCATTACTTTTTTTCTGTTTCCTTTTCATTATTACTGTTTGGACCCTATTGTAATTTTTAATTTATTGGTAGCATCTTTCATAAATGATAGTTTAAATGTTCTTGTAATATTGGTACTGGCCACAGTGATGTTCTTTGTCTCTCTTTGCAGAGAAAAAAGTTTGTCTGTGGCCTGTTTAACACAGTGTTTGAGGTCAGACAGGTTACCAAAAAAAAAAAAAAAAAAAAAAAAAAAAAGGTCTTGTTTCTTATACAGTGTTTCTTATAGCATAATCTTCAGAGATAATGGTGGGACAGTAGATGTTCTTCACTGTCTTACACAATCAAAATCTCTGTCCTGAGGTTTTCATTCTTGGAAGAACAGTCTTAACACCTACTTTAGACCACTGAACATTTCACAATGTTCAGGGTTTTTTGTAATAATAAAAATAGTAGTTAATCATAAATCTATTTTTTATTATTGTCCAGCACACGAAAAGGAGTTATTGCTGTTTGACCCATCAGCCAATTTGTCCCTTCAAATAGCAAGGTTTAATCCAAAAAATCAGTCCTTAAAATCTGAAAACCCTGAATGCTTTTGCACTGGGAAGTGAGTGTGTGAGTCTTTGTAGTTACAGACTCTATGTTCACATTGCTTTTGCATATGCTGGCTTGTTGGAGCTAATATTAGCCAGTGTAAGAGACTGAATACACAGAAAATTAGACAGCAGCTGAACTACATCAAGATGTACCACAGTCCTATTTCATCCTGATTAATTATTTTTCCCCAAACCCAGCTGAAGGAATAACTTGTCTTCCTGTCTCCCATGTCACAGAGGTCACTCTCCAGGAGAGAATCAGACTGTTACTTGACTTTGGATGACTTTCCCTCTTGTCTTCCCTCTGCTCTGTCACTGTTTAGACTGCCAGCCTCGAAAGTCTGGGAAGCTGAATAGGAGAATGTGGGTTTGGACAATGAGACTTCCTCAGTAAAATAATTCTGCACTGGACCTAAAATGTGCAAACTGTAAGAGTCTACAATAGGGACTTGAATCTGTGCACTGATAAAAGCCTCTTGGTTGGGATTGGGAAAAATCAGCTTATATCAAAGTGAGCTATAAGCACCTCTGAAATTCTGTAATCTTCAGGTTCAACTCACACTCAGAAGCTCTCCTTAAGCAGTTCTCTACCAGGTGATGCAGAACCACCCAGATGTCTGTCCATTAGCTGCTTCTGTACTGTATCAGAGAAGGAACAGGCAGTAATGAGGCATTTTGTTACTGACATCAACTGTGAGTGCATAAAGATTTCCTAAAATCCTGTTTCTGCCCTTCTGTACAGTCTGAACTTCATTTTGTTTGCATTATATCTGGTGATATTTTTAAAAACTTGGGTATTTATTGCCTGCACATTAATGAAAAATGAAACAACTGGAAAGATGTGAAGAACAGCTTTGTTTCTCCAATGTAGTACATTCTTACTACGTTATCTTTCTGTTAAAAAATCCACCTATGGCCATTTGCCATGTCCAGAAAATACAATCATAAGACAGGGTCAGATTGCAATGTATATTCTGTTAATATTCAAAACTTTCAATCATAAAACTTATAGCATGTAAAGTTTCCTCAGCAGAGGAACACAGTAAGAATGCAGTGCTGTGGCTTGTTTCTGGGTTCACAGGATTAGGTGAAATCTTAGTGTGCCACACTGAAAGTGGCCCATTAAAACAAGGGCCTGAATGAAACCCAGTGCTTTAGTGATGCTGAATCACTACCCTGAGTATCAGTGGAACATGTTAATTCTTTACTGGCATAAGGAGCACCCAGTCTCCATGTTGTTGAGTAGCATTTATTTTTAAACCAAGGCTGCATTTTGTGGTCAACTCCAGTGCAAATTTAAAAAATAACTTCCTAAATATGAGATGTCTTATCTTTATGCTGTTAAAATCAGCCTGCCAGTAAGAAGTCAGACTGTGATTTTTCTTCCAATCTTATAGTCAGATGGCATTTTTGTACAATTAATTGAATTATTTCTGATTTTCCAGTAGGTAAATAAAACAGAAGGTCACCAGAAATATTTATAATCACTATTGTCATTTGCCTAACTGCATCCTTGAAGAATTTTCAGCACTATTTGTTAAATTAGCATTAACTTTCTTCACTTGCTTAGTGAGGGTGTAAGATTTATAGGGCTTTCACTGTGTGATTAACGTAACAAAATCAGAATTATTAATGGAGGTGAAATTAAACATCTGAACTCTTCATAATTCTCCATCTTTTTGCAAGAAAGAAACCCACATTTTGCAGCTGTCATCATTCAAAATATGCCAACCTGTCGTATTTACTTACAAATTCCCACTTATGCTACCCTACTGGAGATACCGTGTGAACCATAGCAATACTCATTATTTGGCTACAAAGTTATTCCTTTGAAAAGCTTGTGGGCTTCCCAATGCTCGCTTTTAGCGACAGGCAGGAATGTGCCGGACAGATCCCGAGCTGCAGAGGCTGCTGAGAGCGCCCAGTGCTGGGGCCAGCCGCTCGCGGACTCAGACACTTTTCGCGGCCTTGCCCGGGGAAGCGCGGCCAGCGACGCTTTGGCCTCCACAGCCGCCCACAGCTGCCCAGAGGCCGCGCCAGGGCCTGGGCCGGCCCGCAGCAAGCTCAGCCGGCGGGGCCTGGCGCTGGGACAGGCCGGGACAGAGCCTCTCCCGGCACGGCCTGCGAGGAAGAGCGGCTTGGAGAGGAGCTGGAAGACGACTGTGGAGCTGAGGAGGTCGTAGGCTGACCGCAATGACGGCTACCTGGCACGCTGGTGACAAGAGACTGCCCAGACTGAAATACAAAGTTGCAAATAACACATTTATGGCTACGGAAGATTCAAAATACACGAAGGGAAATACTTTTCCACAGCCTGGAGCCTGTGGGGTGCAGTCAATACGGAGCACTGCTGTCTTTACTTTAGGGGATCCCTGCCCTGCTTGCTCACTGAATGGCTGCCCTGCAGGCTGCACACTGGACAGGTTTTAAGAGACTGAGTTTCAGCTCTGCTCCTCTGCAAGGCTTCCTTGATGGGCTTAGATATCCAGGACATGGATTTTACATTGTGTACATTGGACCTAGGAGCTCATGTGGTAACACTTGGAGAGTGGTGGGTGTGGAGGGGGGATTCTGAGGATGTCCTGTAAAACCATGACGAACACGAACATGATGAAGAGGTATAAGCCAGCTAGTAATGCAACAGTCACAACATGTTAGGTAACTAGTGGTAAAATCTTCATTCCCAATAACCTTCTAAACACCTGTGTGAGTTAACAGGGGTTACGATTTTTTAATGTCAGCACCTAAGTTCTCTATAAATTTCACTTTGATTTCCTCACTTGTGTTTGGACGCTGCCTGTACACTGCGCCCCCCCCATCCCCTCCCCACTACAGGGATGAGCAGAAACTCCCCTTGTAGCAAAGGCTGAGATATCAAACACTGAGATGTGACTGACTGTGGTGCCAGGGACATAGCAGAGAGAGAGCCATCACTGAAGTGTAGGGTGGTATATAAATACCTCAAGGCTCCCAAGAGCTACAATACCTGTCATGTTGTAAGCATTGCAATAAAACAGGTTTATGTCGAAACAGCTGCTATTGCATCTGTTCTCATCTGCTGGGTCTGCAGTAGCTGCTACTCCTTAGGATCCCATTTCTCTAATGGGAGCAGTCGCTGCCTTGCTGTGACTCCTTGGCTGAAATTTCTGTTGAAACATGCAGGAAGGAACTATACATGATCATTTATATATACAGATTACAGCTCAGCTGACAAATGGCTCTGGTCCCCTTGACTGGCAATAGACAATTCAGAAGCAAAGGGATCTTTGGGTAAGAGGCCACTTTGTACTTTGACTAAAAGCATGAGGAAAAGAAAAGGAGACACATTTCTTGAGACATTTAATAACAGCACATCATCACAGTCAGTTCTGCATGATACAAGTGTGCAGCAGCTTCTCTGAGAATTGGCTGGATAGCCAGGATGTTCTATTCCATCAACAGTGCTAATTGAATACACAGCTGGGTAAGTAAAAAAAAAAAAAAAAAAAAAAAAAAAAAAAAAAAAAAAAATATTACCAGCAGCGAGACAATTGAATTAGCAGATGTTAAGTGGTGATTATTAGGGATGTCATTCAGTTGTTCACACATAGGTATCTAAGGCATTTTGAAGTATCCTACAATATTTAAGATGTCCTTTGGGACTTAATCTCTAGATGTGATTTTGAGGGGTCAGAGACTTCCCTGAAGTTGCTCTCTGCTACAGAAGAATGTCTCAAATACTCTAAAAGCAACTTCATTCACACTTGACATTTATATGCATGCAACAGAACCAAGCCCTTCATTTCTGAGCGCCAGTTCCAATTAGGTAAGCAGGAGTAGATGCCATCACCCTGCTGTGATGTTTTTGCAGACTATCTGTAGTGCTGGGAAAAGAACACTGCATTAACCTGTATGCCAAAGGTCATCTTTGCAATCACAAGCCCATTGTTAGGAGTTAATCATGATAACTACTGGAAAAGGGTATCATCAAAGAGCCTTTAAAATGTGGACAATTTGATCCTAATCATGAAGTTTTTATTCCTGTATTACATGACTTCCTGGAGCTCTGCACCTTTAGACAGCATTGTCTGTTTTTTGAGAAAGAAGCCATAATAAGCAAGAGTTAAGGTAAATGTTTTTTGTGCCTTCATCTTCCAAATTAAAATTTCTGAACCAGAAAAGATTTTTTTTCTTTCTCTAATTATAGTAGATAAGGTCCAGGGGATTTGTAAATAGAACACTGAATACTGTAAGAAATATGAATCAATAACCCCCAGAAAATAATTTCTTAGAACGAACAATGATACAATCATGTACAGTGGGAAATTAGGCAAAAATGTAACACACATTTTATCACAAAAATCAAACATTAAGAGTGCAACTCAGCACTTTTAAGCATTTGATAGACAATTTGCCTGATGTAGTGCAATAGAAAAGGAAATATTGAATATTTTAATATTCAACAGAATCTTGTTTATTCTGGCAAAGTAAACAAAGCACATACACTTCCCAGCTGCAGTAATAAAGGGTGTATCTTCAGAAAGCAGTTGAGCTGAAAATGCTTATAAAACAAAACAGACATGGGGAAAATGTAACCTTAAGATCTTAAATACTTCCATGTTTCTTCCTTTCCAACTTAAGCCATAAAGGCTAGGATATTCCACCTACAATTTCTAAATGAGTTTTAAGAAATTCTTATCATGGTTCTAGAAATACTTTGCAGGCAAAGCAAGACTGTTAGGGCACTTTGAGAAATTAAATGGGTTCCTGATCCTGCAAATTACTAAGCACTTCTGAGTGTAATCACTTAATATTTCCCAGGCTTTGCTTAACATCACGCTTAATTAAACTTCTGCTAATAAACCTGAAGCACTCATTGCTGGACTCCATTGACAAAACAGTTGTTCAGTCAAGCCTGCATGTGTATTTATTTTTAGTTGATACATGCAGTGTTTGCATTCTACTTTATAAATAGAACATATGAAAAAAAGTTTACTTCATAATGTAAATGAAACTTATTTTGTTAAAGGATATGTTTTGTTTGGGTCATTTGTTATATTTGAAAGGGAAATATTTCCCAAACAAACATATCTTTACTATATTCATATGTACTGCATTTTAGGATTGAATGTTCATAAATGTAAAAGCATTAATTATAACTTTGTTCTCATTGAAAAGGCAGGGTTAAGAACATAAATTGTAAATTTAGCCATAAAAGTACAAAACTTTTTCTCTCTATGATGTTAATAAGAAACTTAATAGGACTTTATGGCACTTTCTCATCTCTGGCAGTGCTCAAGGCTGGGTTCGATGGGGCTCTGAGCAACCTGGTCTAGTGGAAGGTGTCCCTGCCCATTGCAGAGGAATGGAACTAGGTGATCTTTAAGGTCCCTTCCAACCCAAAAACTTCCATCATTCTATGACAGAACCTTTCCATACTACTCCCCTTCACTGCACCTGCCTGATGGATTCTCTTCTGCAGTCTATACTCATTTTGCTTATACTTCAAAATTGCCAAGAATTTTAAAACAAGCTAACTTGTCTTCATTTTCCTTTTTTTTTTTTTTTTTTTTTTTTTTTTTTTTTTTAAATAATATTTGAACATACCATGTATTTTCCAGCTATGATCTACTAATAGGCATTATATTGTGGGTTTTGCTCAGGTTTTCATGAAATTTTCATGAAATTTTCCTGGAGCAGGTTTGCCTTCAGAAGGGCAGGTAAGAACAAGTATTCCCTGAGTCAGACTTGAGTACAAACTGAAAAGTATTTCTGTTCATTACACAGCCTACTGCAAACACTTGGGGGGAAAATGCAGCACTTCTTTACCAGACAGATGGAGAAATTAATTGTTTTCCTGTTTAATAAGAGAAATTCTAAAATCTGAACTGGGAAACAAAATGTAATTATAAAAATCTGCAGTCATTTACATCTAGCAGTGAAGGTAAGAGTTTATGTGGTTCCAAGCCCAGCTATGGTTGGGAGGTTGGGCTCCAGCCGATTCAGGAGGGAGGGAAGTCATGGGTAGCTCATCCAGAGGCCCAAAAGAAAACACAGCTCTTTGGAGGTCTCTCTTCTTTTGTCTCCATAACCTGAGAAAGTCTATGAAAGCTGTGGCCCATCTGTGTTATGAATCATACACAGCTTTGTTGAGAGTAGATGTGATGTCATTTTGTATCTAAAATTAATTTCATTACATCATTTATGGTAGCTTTTTCTTACTTTGTTCTTTTGCCTCAAGGCTTTGTTTATATGTGAGCTAACATTTGATTGTAAAGCAGCAGCCAATTCATGTGTTTTCCTGAAATACTAGGCTTACTAAATAAGCACTGATAATTTACGAAAAGCTAGTGATGGTAATAATGGTAAAGAAGCACTCAAAAACAGACTAGTAAAAATACAGAGAAAGGGGGACCATCAAGATCTCCCAGAAACTAATTTTGAGCTGGAAGAATAAAGTAGGACCAATGTCAAATATGCAGCAAAATAAGTAGAATAGCAAAGAAAATTAAATATATCCATAAATCACTAGTAAAGTTAAAAGTCTGTGGGTGTGGGCTGTCCTTTTGACCAGTGTTCTCCAGCTTTGATGCATGCAGCTGCAGCAGCAGGAGCAATGGGAGCATTTGGGAGAGGAGGAGTCCAGCTGCTCAGGCATGATGGAAATGACAATTTGAAGTGGTCAGAATGCCACTAGCTGTCTACGTACTGTAATCTAGGGGGCAGTTTGGAGACGACTCTTATGTAGAAGCACCTTAGGAACAGAAGCAAGAGGTTGCACATAAAAAGAGAGTTTTCCTCAGCAAATCACCTGCAAATTCTGGAAAGAAATGATTATTATTTGACAAGGCCATTCAAAAGCCAGTAGGAGACTGTTGTACTCTGAGTTCAAGGAGAATTACGGTGACACAGGATGGGAAGCCTATGGGTATATGGCAGAATCTTTGTAGAAGAGGCATAGCAACAATTTATGATACCTAAAGTACAGTGTCTGCTTCAAATCCCTGCTCTTAAAGCTAAGCGTTGCATTTTAAGACTGTGCTTATAAAACTTGAGTTTCAACAGTAGTGGCAATTCACAGCTCCTATGGCCAATATGAGAGTGGATCCCCCACTGCAAAACAACAGTCATTTTCCTAGAGGACATTCCGTTTGACAGTTACAGCTACTCCCTTCTGAATATTTCAGAATTTTCCTGAGGAATTGCAAGTACAAAGATTAGGTAGCTATACATGAAACAGTGTCTTTATAGTATAAGTTAATTCTATCAATTCCTGTGACATCCTTTGACATTCTTAAGTTGTCTCTTGTATTAGTGGGTCCTTTTAAAAATTAAGCTATAAATATTTATTTAGGTACAAGTTTTTAGAGAAATGTGATGGTTTAAAATCACTCAGCCTCTCTGGAACATTAATGATATATTTATCTACACTCTGAGTATCCAAAGGGAATTACTGAATTGGCAGGTACTATTTCTATTTTTGTAAGTAACACATATAAATAAGTGAAAAATATAAGCTACATCACTCACCAGAAAAAGACTTTTAAAAAGGGTGATCTATGAAAACCTTTAATGACAATTTTATTGTAAAAGGTTAGAAGTTCTCCCACTTTATTTGAAGAGGTGTGGTCTAACTGTACTTATGTATGTGACATACATATGCTTCTTCACTTACTCAAGCGATCTAGTTCCAATTACACACTAGGAAGAAAATACTTATAATTGCAGCAACTGATTTTTCAGTCTGTCTTGCATTAGACTAAAACTTTTGCAAAATATAGTTTCAGTTTTCCTGTCTCTAAAATTAGAATAATACTTATCTAAAAAAACTAACATTAAAAATTAATATTTAATTCCCAGAATTATCAGAAATTATTAGAGCATTACCCTATAATTTGATAAGAAAAAGGAAACCTCCATGCATTATAGCTCCTCCAGCAGAGAAGAAAGGAGTCAGTTGCTTCTTATTCCTAATCTTCAGACTATTCTCATTTGTTTATGTTTATGCTGGTACATCAAGTCAGTGATGTACATCACTGTCTCTGGTCTGAAGGCCAAGAGGCACCAAATTCAGATCTCATGTTACTCTCTGAACTACACCGGGGCAATTTTCTCAGGGATCCAGACTGTGCTAAGGGAACAAGCTGACCATTAAAACAGTAATTCTGGGACAGCATTTGATATATCCCTAGCACTCTAAGTCATTAGTTAGGGTATCTGCAGAAAATGAAGAAAAAATTAAGAAAAATAATTTGAAAAACAGTCCTACTGCATGACCTTTTCATTCCAAACCTCTTCCTGAATGTAATCTCATAGAAGAAGGTACAGCAGGCCACACCCACTCATATTTCAGATGCTGCTATGACACAATGTCTTTTTAATTCTGAAAGTTTTATTTTCAGCTTCTATGCAGATCTAAAATGCAGACAATTAAATTCTGATACACCTGAATTGGGTTATTGCACCATTGTATGAATGAAACACCTTCCATGGAACTAATTGTGGAACCAGTTGTATTCAATACCATACACAAGATATTTGATCTTGAAAAAGATAACGAAAATAATGTATCTTGTAGGAAATATAACAGGAAAAAAATATGAGAAATATTGCACTGATTTAATGCTCCCATTAGCTTAACTGCTACTTGAATTCAATTAAATATTACATTTCTTGAAGATGTCCATAAAGGATTTGCAAATGTACATGTACAGAGGAATGGGATTAATTTGAGTGGTTAAGGCTTAAAGATTTATTAGAGGATCTTGCAAGATCTACAGTAACCAAAAATGAGATCACAGAAGAGACTAAGTCTTACAAAAATGCCTGTCTTTTTAGTGAAGCTATTACTGCTGATGCCAGGGTTTGTTCTTTAATTTCTGGTTTCTTGCTTCATTCTACATTGTGATATTCATGCATCTCTTGAAATACCTCACTTCCATGAATAATCTTACATTTCCCCTGGTATTTGCAGGAAGCAAGGTGCTCTGTTATATTTAAAATTCTGTGCCCTCTGAAGTGTGTGTTTGACTCCTGTGAGATGTCTTGGAGCATGTGCAGCACTGTGTGCAGACAAACTGCAATTTAATTGGAAATTATACATTTCATAGCTAAGGTGTTTACTTTCCATCCTTTTTTCCAAAATACAAAATTTCACTGCAGACACAATTTGAATACCTTGTCACATTGAAGAGGGAAAGAATTAATTAAATCCCGGATTGTCAGTCAAGTTGAGAACGCAATATGGAAATCCTTGTTAAACAGAAGGCAAGTAGCTGTGCTCAAATTGTGATAGAGACTAATGTATCTTGTGAATCAAGATGCCATCTCCAATCTGTAACATAATGAAATGCACAGATTTCTCCCTGCCCCCATTCCCACTCTTTTTGCTCCAGTCTGAAGTGCACTTTGTAATGCATTATTAAGCCAAATTCTGACCCAGTTTCTTAATTATCTGTAAGCTACAGAGAACTTCTAGCAGAATATTAACTAAGGCAAGAGATGTAATACAGACTAACCCATGATGGCGTTAGAGAGAATTATTAGCATTTTGCTATGAAAATCCTTCAATTGTAATATTTAACTTAGCTTAACATGCAGAATTTATATTTTAAAGGGGCTAAACCACCAAAACAATCCAGGGGGGAAAAAAAGAAAAGAAGGGGAAAAAAAATTTTAAAAAATAGAAATTAAATAGAAATATTTGGAGACGCATTCCTGGATTCACAAACTCAAAATACTTGTAGCATACTGAAACATTTCTGGAACAACAAGATTGTTTCCAACTGTTTTGCGTGGATACCATGGACAGTTATGACAATGTAATATAACATTATGTGTCCAGCTATTTATTTTAGATGACCTGTAAAATGTAACCTGCTATGGCTTATACACGTATATCAAAATTTTGGGGAGTACAATCGGGATTAAAAACCGTCATAGCAGATGACAGTTTGAACAAACCATCCAAACACTCTCCTGCCTGTTTAATATCGAGTAAGCAACTGAAGTTTTATACCTCCCTGTGCTGTTGCGTATTAGTGGAATATGAGAAGTTTCCTTGGTGAAAATACAACCACAAACACACAAACAAAGAACACAAGGACTTCTTGCTACAAAGCTGCAGGAATATATGAGTTTGAAGACATGCTGTATCTCTGAAGTAGAAGTGTTTGAGTGAATGAAAAACATACTGAAAGAGCAATTTATTTAGTGAGAACAATTTTTAATACAAAACATGTTTCAAAATTATTTGAGGAGAAAGACTTTCCCCACCCCATAACTGAATGATTTGTGGTATGTGCATATAGAAAGTTAAGCTTTAATTGTAAAATTTAGACAGCAGAGAAAGTCTGCAAAATGTATTTATAATTTTGTGGAGCAGAATGTATTCATTCAGTTCAAAGATCAAAGAAAACCCATGCAGTCTTTTAATGTCGAGCTGAAGAGTCACTTAACTGCAAGAATACATATTTTTATATATGTTTTTAAAGAATGTTTCTTTCATGAATTCATCAATTAAAAAATCCTACTGTTTGAGAAACAGTAAGAGTCAGTTAAAGACAATGTCTTGTTTTTAATAGTGTCAAATGCAGCTCGTGACGAAAGTTGGTTTTTCACAAAACATCAGATGATTGGAAAGTGCTAATAAGCTTAATGTACATTCAAGTACATTGCTTCAATTTGAAGTGTAGTTTTGCTACTGGACAATCTGGATGTATCGTTCTTTATGCTAACACTGTGAGTTTCCTACTGCAACCTGCCAAATATTCTTCTTCTGGGAATTAAGGTGTCCAAAATTTCTCTGAAGTGATGAATAGCAAGATTGAGGCATCTTTCCTTTACAGGTATAGAAAAAAACCTCAAAATCAATATTTTATATTCAAGCACCTAATACAGCACACACGCATTGAAACCAAAAGACCAATTTTCAAAGGCAGCTTTTGTAAAAGTACCACACATTTTTCCATTTTCTTTCTAGACTAACCCATGTAATTAGACAGGCCCAAACACTCATACCAGACTATCCTCTACAGAGCACAGACACCTCTTCTCATGCATTTACGGTACATTTGTGTTTGACTGTAATCAAGCCAGGATTTAGTCAGCTATCCTTCAGCCCAAGGAGAGAGTAACTGTGACTGCATGTGCTCCAGCCATAAACCTGGACACCAGGACAATGTTTATCAAAGCCAGCATCTCAGGGAAACCATCTGTGACATCCTGACCCCACAGCGCTTGGCTCTTTTACCTCCTGAAGTGCTTTGATCTAGTAGTGGACTGTGAGGAAAATATGCATGGCCTCTTATGCAAAACCCATTCTGACCAATGCAACCATGGCTGGACAGACCACCTAAAGGCCCTGATCTTGTCTCTGCTGGGCACAGAGAAGTCTGTAATGAAAATATGCTGGTATCTATTGTTCACATCTTAGCATAATCACCAGTGCTATTATTGTTAAATGAAAGAGAGCCCCCCCTCCTCTAAACGCAAAATCATCTTCTGCTGCCTTGTGTCATGCCACTCCATGGCTGTTGCTATTTGTCTCACAAAAATGTCCAGTAATAGGGTTTTTTGCCTTCTCAGGCCTCCATTTCTTCCATCACTTCCATCACAATTGTTCGAGGGCCGGTCAGGATGAGGTTGCTTACTGTCCTGTAATCCACATGGAGAACATTCAGGCCATTGACAGACACAACAAATTGGCAAACCTGAGGAGAAAGCAAGCAGCAAAATGAGTTATGCATTAGACTTTATCTTGTTAGGTTAATTACACAGATGTACTATCAACTCCTAGGCAGACAAACTCCTGGGCAGACTCCAGAACTCTGCACATCATCTCATTTGGTACTCTTAAAAGCCCCCACATTTCTTAGAATTAATCTGGCAAGGTAATTTTCTGTAATTTCTTTTTGAAACATCACTTCAACTTTGAAATTGGTAGAATTCAACTTCCCAATCTTAGAAATTTTGAGGTCCTATATCAACCATTTTTTCTTATAGCAATGTTATTTTTTCTAGTATCAGTGATATTTTATGGCATCAATGGTGCTTCACAAACAACATGGAACATCCAGCTAAGGGGTCCCCAGCACAGGAAGGAGAACTATTGGAGCAAATCCAAACAAAGTCCACAAAGAAGATTAGACGGATGGAGCACTTCTTCTATAAGGAACTATGGCTAAGGGAATTAGGTTTGTTCAGCCTGGAAAAGAGATTTCTGGGTGACCTTACTGTGGCCTTCAAGTACCCAAAAGGAGCCTACAAGAAAGATGGAGCAGGATTATTTTCACAAGGGCCTGGAGTGACACGTCAAGGCAGAAAGGCTTTAAACTGGAATAGAGTTGGTTTGGATTAGATAGTAGGGGGAAATGCTTTACTATGAGTGTGGTGAGGCACTGAAACAGGTTGCTCAGAGAAGTTGTGAATGCCCCATCTCTGAACTGTTTAAGGCCAGGCTGGATAGAGCTTTGAGCAATCTGGCCTAGTGAAAGGTGTCCCTGTTGACAGCAGGAGGGTGGGAAAAAGATGATCTTTCATCTCTTTGGGTTGGAGGTCCCTTCCAACCCAAACCATTCTATGAACTATGAGGAAAGCTCTGGCTATTGCAGTCTGTTATCTTTAGTTTGTCTTAAATGCTTTCTTAGAAATCATTTCAGTCAGCTCTTGGTAATCATAGTAAAAATATGCACCATGTTTCCAGGCTCAGGACAAGGTCTGGATGATGACTTTGCTAGGTTCAGTGCCAAAACCTCCAATGGTGTAACATGAATCAAATGCATCCAAATTTTAAGAAATAATATCATGGAAGATTAAGTCAGTACTAGGACAGATTAAAATGCCACTGCCATGTGACTGGTTTTACTTTCCTTCATTAATTAATTTCAAATCTGCTAGTATTTTGTTTGTAAAAGCTAAAACAAATACAAACAATGGAGGTTTTGTATGATCACAGGCCATTTTCCAGCAAAATAGTCTTGATAGAAATATACTGACCAACATCACTGTACATCTTAAAACACTTAAACAGAGAAAAAGTAACATCAACATTGTAAAAAAATGCAGGAAAAGAAAGATAATACTAATTCCTCAAAGACATTAAGACTTCTCTGTATCTAATCATAACATTACAGTGTTTGGTAAAAAGGTCAAAAAATGCATGTAGTGTCTAGAGCTGTATTTTTAATGATAAAAATATGGAACCTAAGTGAATAATAATATTGTCCTGATGTTTCAATGGAAACAATATATTCACTAAAAGGCTATTTTATCCATAAGTCACCTTGAATCTGTAAGAAAGAAGCTTTGAAACAAGTATCACCAGAATTTTTCATGATTTATTTTATATGGACACACTGAATCAATGGGTTGGGGTCAGTTTTATGAGGTTCAACAAGGCCAGGTTCTGGGTACTGCATTCGGGTTACAACAACCCCATGCAGTTGTACAGGCTGGGGAAGAGTGGCTGGAAAGCTGCCCTTGGAAAAGGACCTGGAGCTGCTGGGTCAACAGTGATTGAACATGAGCCAGGTGTGCCCAGATGGCCAAGACGGCCAATGGCATCCTGACCTGGATCAGCAGTAATGTGGCCAGCAGGACCAGGACAGTGACTGTCCCCTGTACTCAGCACTGCTGAGGCCACACCTCGAGTGCTGTGTCCAGTTCTGGGCCCCTCACTACAAGAAGGACATTGAGGGGCTGGAGTGTGTCCAGAGAAGGGCAACAGAGCTGGGAAAGGGTCTGGAGCACAAGTCTGATGAGGAGCAGCTGAGGGAGATGGGGCTGTTTAGCTTGGAGAAAATGAGTCTCTGGGGAGACTCATCACTTATCACTCTCTACAACTCCCTGAAGGGAGGCTGTAGCCGGGTGGGGGTCAGTGTCTTCTGCCAGGTAACAAGGGAAAGAGCAAGAGGAAAGAGCCTCAGGGTGCACCAGGGGACAGTTAGTGCCAGGTCGCGTTGACATGATGGTCATAGCTTTGACATGATCATCTCAGAGGTCTTTTCCAACCTGTACAATTTTGTGATATGAGAAAGAATTTCTTCCCGGAACAAGTGGTCAGACATTGCTGCCCAGGGAAGTGATAGAACCACCATCCTTGCAAGTGTTAAAAAACCCATGTGGATGTGGCACCTACAAACACAGTTTAGTGGTGAACACAGCAGTGTTAGGTTAATGGCTGGACTTGATGCTATTAGACCAACCAGTCTTTTACAGCAGTAATAATTCTATCAGTCTATGATTTTTCACTTTTCCTATTTAGGCAGAAGCACAAGGCAGAAATAGATGCAGAAGGTGTCCTCCAATGCTAGCTCTAAAGCAGATTTTCTCACATGCCAAGTCACTTAACTTTTGTCTGCCAATTAACTTCCCTTTCAAGTTAAATGTGTGGTGAAACTCAATTTGTATTTCTGCAAAATGGACAGAATGTAGCTATCAATTTAAGAGAAATTATAGAGGAAGCAAACCCAATCCCAAAATACAGCATTTCATAAAAAATAAAGTCACCAATTACTTTAATCTCTGCTCCTTAGAACCTCTGCACAGGAAGAGTGGAAGCAGGAGCCCCTGAAGGGATGGTAGACTCTTGCATCTTACTCCTTACCCTCAGAATTGCTCTGCAGAGCAGAAGATGTAGCCTTGCTGGCAGCTTAAATGATCACCAGAGTATGGCGAACAGTGATACAACTGAGCAAACTCCCATGGCATAATCTTTCCTATATACGAATATTTCAGCTGCAAGTAGCATTGGGAAAATGGTTTTGTTTTTGCACACAGACAAAGCCTCCTAAATTTTAAGGATTTTTGTTGAAAAGGTAACCCATCATCCTCTGCAGTGTGTCCAGTTAGTATTTAACTGGCATCTCTGTTTAGTTTAAAAGGCAGATTATTACAGTATCTGTAGGTCTCAACTTCCAGCGGCATTTCCTAATACTTTCTATGGCTTTCCAAGATTGTATCAAGTTTTACTGAATTATAGCTCTGGCTCTAAAATAATATTTGGGTTGATTTAAAACAGACCTGCAGAAACAACATTGCCTCTTCTGGCTTAAAGCAATTTTGGAAGCTGAATGGCTGATCTTTGTTTTACTGTTGCATATTCTCAGACTTCTTGAGTTACTGGAATCTCAATGCAAGGGACTCATGTTTCGCCACATTCACACATGCAAGCATGCAAAGGCTAAATCTGCATGCTGGATCACAGCACAGCATTCGGGGTCCTTTGGAGAATCCCCCAGGCCAGGGGAACAGACTTTCAGACCAGCCAGTCACCCACAACAGGTCTGCAATGGTGTAAATGCAGACGGTACAGGCACAACATGGACAGCAATCTGGATGCCAAAGAGTGAATTTCTTGTGGAAGACAAGAGCTGACATGTCTGCATTCTCAATGTGTTTTAATCATATGGCCTTGGCAGTACAATTAACCAGCAATGCATATAGGCTGAGAACAGCCCCCTTTGTGCCCTCCTTTGCAGTGGATCCATATGGCTTATCAGTTTCATCATTCCCAGTGGAGAGGATTAGATATAAGAAGTCCACCCAGGTCAGCTGAGAAATGCAGAGGGGAAGGAAATACAGAGAAGAGCACAGTCCCAGCCTAAAACTGTAAGAAAAGACCCACGAGGAACGGGAGATGGTAATAAAGAGCCAACTACCCTGGGGGTAGAAAGCTCTCTCTATAGTAATTGCTTGACCAGTGCTCCTGAGGGCTGAGTCTCTGCAAATTCCAGACCTGATTCCCTCAGGGATGAAGAAATGTGGAGCTGTTTGCTGTGTTCTCCAATCCTAGTGATGAGAAAGGGGTTTACACAGTCCTGAGCTTTTTTTAGCTGACTGCCCTCAACTCACTCAGTTCTCTTCTCTCCACCCTGATTTCCCATTTAGCACTGCATCCAGCAAGGGGAAATGAAATGCAGTGCGGTGTGGTGGTTCTTTAGAGAGACCCAGATGACCGTCGATGGCAAAAGGCACAGAGACTGCTCTCTGTCCAGGGGGATATCACGACTTTATTCTTAGGGGTCCTGCCCCCACCAGCCTGAGCTCAGTACTTAGCTCCTTCCCCGTCCCCGTCAGTGCCAGAGAGCTCGAGCCCCCGGCTGTCCCAGGGCTTCTTCCCCAGGGGGGACAGGCCCAGAGGCAGGGACAAGCCACTGCCTAGTCAGGGATAAGGTGGGAGTGGAACAGAGTTGGGTTACATTCCAGTGTGGGCGATGGGCACGGATGAGCAAGGACAGACCACGTGATACAGTTTCCAAGGGAAACAGGGGAAAACATTACAAACCCAATATAAAAATAAAACACAATATAAACACAATTAACACACTGTAACAGTGCTGCTTTGTGCATTTTTGTGATCACCAATCCTGCCCCAAAAATGCTCTTATCATTCTACTGAAGTTAGATAGCAAGAGCAAATGAGCACCCACTCACCAGCCCTGTCTGAATATGTTAACCCATGTATTATAATCATCTCAGGAATTTTCTTAAGGAGACTGGTTTACAAAAACACAATGATTTAATGTTACATTTATAAAAACACATTTCAAAAAGCTGTAAGTGCTCAGCTCATAGCTGTAGCTGTTAAGGGCTTTGTAACTACAAACATGTAAAATGTTTGTCGGTTTCCACACATCAGTAGCAATAATAGATGATAAACTTCAGTTAAAAGAGCCTCAAAGAAGCTTTTATTGCTCATTTCCTCATTACTCTCCAAGGAGGTTGACAAGAGATAACCATCCTTTTTTATTCTTAGACTTCAAGAAATGACACAGCCCAGAATAAATTCCAACCATTTTGTTGGTCAGGATGTGGTGATCTAAAAACCACAGAACTGATAATAGTTAAATAAAGCAACACTCAAAAGAAAAGAAAAGAAAAAAAAACTCCCTTAACTGATTTCAAATATTTAAGTATTACAGCAATAAGCATTTATTGTTGAGTATTTCAATTTCCCGCCATTGGAAACATCAGCTCATGGAAGTAGGGATAGCAGAAAAGGCACCTCTGTCTTTCTCTGGGTTTTCCATGGTGCATACAGCAGGTCTAACCAAATCCAGGTGTCTCCATAAAAAGATAAGCTTCAAGTTTGGGTTTACATTTGAATCAGAAGTATCTGGGAACCAGTCATTTAAAGAAGTTAGGAAAGATTTGCCATGCCATTTATCATCAGACTGAAGATGGCAAGAAGAAATGAGAATAATTTGTTACCTTAACACATAAAGGACAAAATCAGGATTGTGCTGTACTTGGAACTGTACAACCCTTCCTCCCCCTCACGGGTAATTGCTCTTTCCTCCAGGGCAATCATGGCTGCCTGCCCCACCTCAGTCTTGCCAAGCTGCCCTGCAGATGTACATCCACACCCCTTGATTTTCCTGCTGGGACAACTGCCTGCTGGCCAAACCAAAGCCCCTTCCCTTGCAGGGGCTGTCTGCACCAGGGCTGGTCAGCTGAGCTGGTGCTGATCAGGAGCTGAGATAAGAATGACTGGGATCCTTCTATGGGATGTCAGAGACTGGCTGCAGGCATGGGTGTGGAATTGCACAACTATCTTAAAGCCAATCATTAAATAAAAACATTGCATACCTGTCACTAATTCTTTGTTAGTTCTGCCTCAGGATGATCTTAATATTTATAAATGATACAGGAATGTTCTTAGAGGATAGGCAGATAGCCTAGATCCTTGGATATTCAGATGCTGTTTGCATGGTAGGCTTTAGTTAGCTCTCCCTGTGGAGCCAAGCCTGGATTACTAGGCTTTTTTGAACGTAATATATTAAAAGATCATTTTAAAATGTTTTTTCTTTTTCTAGGCACACTTTTTAGATGGGTGTTGTGAAAGTTTTTAAGAGCTGGAAATTCCTACTGCAAACTTTGACTTAAGTGATCGTGGCTGTTTGGGACAGCCCTAAAAAGACACTTAAGTTTATAAATAAATTGAGTGCAACTGTTCATCTCTGGTACAAGTAAGTAACAGCCATGCACAGTTAACAGATAATATATCTCAAAACAGTAGGATAAGACCATGATTACATGGCCACCTTAATTTGAGATAAATTTTAAGAAAATCTGTCCAGATGAAGAGGAATACAACTGCCATGAGGCAGCGTGACTGGGGATGGTGGGGCGACTTTCCACAGCAGCAAATGTGTGTGCCCCACTCCAGCAGCTGCGGGGTGAGGTGCTAATTCTCAAAGCATTTATCATTTACATTTCAGTGCCAATATCAGTGTCTGGAATCCACTCTGCCTTGGTTTGTTTGTTTGTTTGACTGTGGGGTTTTAGTGGTTTTCTGATGTTGTGTTTGTTTGTTAACTACTCTTTAAGAAAGTGTAAACACTACAAAAATTGCAGATCAAATAGGTACCAAAGCAATCAATGTTACCAAATATAATGTAGGCTTGAAATTTTCAAATTGCAATGACACAGTAAAGATCGTGGCAAAACTACTGTTTTTCAGCAGAACTGAAACTTTACCCCATTATCTAGGCAGCAGTGGGAATATTCAGGGTCTAAAACTGCAAAGCACAAAGTCTATGCCTGTACACTCAAGTTTTCTCCTTCAACAGCAACAAGGCCAACCAAAGAAAAAGGTTTGATGGGCTGTTTGGTACTGATAGCTCAGGCATTAGCAATTAACAGCATAAAGAGATGTTGAAAACACTGCCACCAGTTATTTTCCACTGAAGGCATGAATATTACTGTATACATGGCAACTGTATGAAGGAAAATATTAAAAAATGCTGGAGGGAGTGTGAAATACAGTCTTGCACTAATCTTTTTACTCCGGAGCAGCCAGGATTTCACTCCTGGACTTTGTGTGGATCCGAAACAGAGTTCTAGCAGCTGACAGCCCAAAGCAGGCCCATGTTCTGCAGCAAAGCACATCCCTTTGAGACTAAGGTAGTTCAGAAGCACATTGCACAGAAACAAGCCACTGCTGGAAAAGCTGTGTCTGGAATGAGGCTGGCTCAGTCATCCAGCATGAGACAGACTGGATTTAACCCTTTGCTCTGTTCATCCTCTGTATCCACAGTCATTTACGTACACTTGGATAGTTTGGGACATGCTTCCTTGACTACTATTTCTTCTTCTCATCTGATGTGAAGCCAAAGTCACACAGGTAATTCTTACTTTAAGACAAACCATTCCCAAAATGCATGAAGAAATGTATTATTTTCTTTTTAGTCCCTTTTTTTAAAAGAAAAAAATAAAAATCTTATTAGCATCAAGTAAAAATGATGAATAAAGGCAAACGTAGGAGTTATTTTCAACCTTGGAAAGTTCTTCAGCAATTTTCCTAAGAACAAAAATAAAAGCTTCTAAGTATAGCTTCTTTCAGAGCTCTTCAAACAAAAGTGTATTTTGACTAGTTTATAGAGTAGAATTCATACCAGAACTGACAATAAAACTATTGCAAAAAGAAAAGTGTATCCCAATGATAATATTTTTGCTTTTCTTCTTCATAATGAAAATTAAATTTAAATCCATTACAGAGACAGCCTGTTTACATTTCTGTTATAGAGATACCCTCAATAATTATAAATAAATGCTTTTTTAATGTCCTACCAATCCAGCAGGGACAAGGATGAGCTGGGAGGTTTGAACAGCTCAAACTTTTAATTGTTTCATTACAGTATTCTGAAATTCACTGTGATATTCCAGAGGAAAGTCCTCCACATGTGGTTAACAAACCCATCTGTTTTCTATGTGCATGAGAGACCCCTAAGGTCCTGACTTCTATTAAATATCAGGCCATGCTGTCAGTAAGAGCCCTTCCTTATGGGCACCCATGAAATCAGGGCTGAAGGGTTAACACTTTGCAATTGTCAGTGACCTGGAGATGCCATCAGCAGGATACCCAACAAATCAAACTTTTCACACTTTAGATACTTTTGAAAGCTCTGGGCCACTTCCAAAACTACAAACTTTCTGGTTGATTCCTGTGGTATGGCCACAGCTCTCACCTGAGAAGGTTACTACACTCCTGAAACTGAGAAGGAAAATGCAAAGCAAAAAACACAGAGAAAATACAAGAGAAAATACAGCCTTTACCATTGCTTGTTTCAAGAGTCAATACAGCTGCTTTGGCTTTTGCTGTCTTGCTGATAGATTTCAGCAAAACTTGGGCAAGGCTTAGGTGCTACAAGAATGGAACATCTGAAACACAGCTTTCCAGCTTTCCGCAAGAAGGAAGGGGACATCCAAGCTCCCAACATTTTAAAAGAAGAGGTATCTTTCCAATGGGATCCTTTCCCCCTTGCACGCCCCTTGCTCCTCTGCAGATGCTGGGAACCATTCCTCCCGCTCCTGCCTCCCAAGCAACACTGCCCTCCAAGCAAACAGATAGAAATCAAGGTGTCATTTTTTTAAAAATCTAATTTAAATATGAAATGTGAGGGACCTGAGAAATGAGTGAAATTAAACACTTCCATTTAAAGCTGTTATTTTGCCACAAAGGAACAAAAAACTACACCTTTGTACATTTCATTGCTGTTACTAACTAGAAAGGAGCTATTTACAAGTCGATAACCACACGGGCCTGCCTTGCCAGTTAAATTTCTTGAATAAATCTTCCTAGCCAATTAGCACATCATCACCTTCTACCTCACACACCACATCATGGGTTTGTATACAAAACCCTTGGTGACAACACCCTTAGTGACAATGAGGTTTCCCTCTCTTTAGGGTGCAAAAGATAATTTTACTTTTAAAAGAAATGTGGGAAAAAGTGCTTGCTTATTAAAAGCTGTATCAGTAATCTGATTTGGGACCTCACAACTCTTTCTGCTCACAGAAAGGGGTACACTCAACCTGAATTGCCAAGGAGTCTGTGGATCCAGATATCAAACCCCTTTCAAAAGGGAGGAAGGTTCATAGCAGGACTTGGTGCCTGCGGTCCCAAGAGGTGCTCCTGTCCCTTTGTGCTAGCTCCAGGGGCAGCACACCAAAGCCAGGCACCGCTCCCTTTTCTTCCTTTTCATCCCGTGCCAGCAAAAATAAATAAATGAAAGGACTTGTCTCCAGGCAAAGTAAGTTCCTTGATGTGCCTGACATGGATGGAGGAAGGAGGCAATAGATACATATGTGGTTGGAGGCAAAGGGAAAGACGGAGATGAAAAGGAGGTAAAAGATAGATAGATAGATAGATAGATAGATAGATAGATAGATCGATCGATCGATCGATCAACCTTCCTGGCAGAGCTTACACTTAGACCAGTAAATTGCAGCCTTAAGTTTTCAGATAACTTTAAATCCCAGTGAAATCAATGGCAAGATGGATGTTATGGTACCAAGAACAACTGCAGAGAAATCTGAGGCAAGAGAACAACAGTGGAGGAGAGGGAGCACAGAGCTCAGCTTCTTTTATACACACACACGCACAGAGCCTGCATTTACGCTGGCACCTATTTTAATAGTTCACCCATAGCTGTAAAGCAAAGAAATCCCCATGCTCAGCAAAGAGCCCAGGCTACAGAGATGCTGAATGTGGTACCACAGAAGAGCCTAAGACCTAAGACTAACTTCTACATAAACGCAAACACAGGCAGCAGTGAACTTTTTGCTCTCAGTCTGCTAAGCTTTACACTGTCACAATGGAATGAGGAAAAGAGACGAAAATCAGAGGTCCCAAAAGTCATGTTTCCAGTTAGATTTTTATCTTCGGTGGTTTTTTTTAAAGAGTTCATGCAATCTTGATAGGATTAGTAAAGCAAAGCTGGAACCCGACAATTCACAACCAACTGCATGTTGCCGGAAGGTTAAAAAATCATACCATGGCCTTTCCTCCATAACTGAGGTTACTGGATGGAACAGAATAAATTGCAGATGTGTGTTCAGTTCTGTAAATATCTCTAGCGAAAGTGTAATTGGCTGTAGAGTGGGTGGTGTGGGAGTAGGCAAGTATCCAGGCTTTGCATAAAAAAGATTTTGTCTCTCGAGAGATGTGTTTCTTGCTCATTCTTTAAACCAGTGTGAAGCTGGCCCACTGTTCAGGGGGCTAGAAACTGGGTACCATCAGAGCACAGTACAACTCATAGCACAGAAAATGAAGCCCTTTTACAGAATTAAAATGTAAGTTCATAATTCTTGTACTCTATTTTGGTCTGTCAGTGCAGAGTGGTGTGGATGGTTTGCCTAAGCAAGGCTTCTTTACACACTTTCATTACATACATATTACATACTTCCTTCTTTTTTAAAAAAGAGGGTGAATTTTTTTATATTATTCAAAACAAATTTGTCTCCAACTGAAAAAAACCCCAAAACAACGGGAATTAAGCAACATAATCTATATACTGCATAATAATAAAAAATGCATGTAATAAAGTATTATCTATTTTAAAACATAATACAGTATGTCACATAATATAAAACTTCATATATTTTCAAGGGCTTCATCATTGGTTCAGACAGTCTCTCCCTCCCTTCCTTCCTTCCAAATGATGGGAATCTGTGGGAATTCAAGTCCTTTTTTCTTCACCAGGAAGAGAATTAAACCACTGCTGAGCAAACTCCACAGAGTGGACAAATTAGAGGAGGAAAAGAGCTATCCTAAGAGCCCGTGAGAACAACTCTTGCTTTGGAGTGCCAGTCTTTTGGGCTGCACAAGTCTCAGCTCTGCAAGTGGTGGAGTTTTGCTCCAGATTGACTGAGTGGTCAGGCAAACACCGACACAGCGAACAGGAATTACTTACAAAGGTAAATTAATGCTACCTGTACATATTTGGAGAGTAATAACACAAGAACCTAATACCCTGAAACACAAACCATCCATAAATATGGAGTAGGGGAATATAGGTCACTGCTTTCCATGGCCCTAATTGGGAATTGGTGTGTAAAATCACTGACTTAATGTGAGTCCCAGTGAGAAATACCCACAGGTAAAGCTGGGCCAGATCAGGAAAGTAAACCAGTGACTGCATGTCTAACTTTATAAGCATTTTTGTCATATAGTGCAACTTGATACCTACCACAGAACAGTTCTGAAAATGTTAAATAACTCAAATGGCTAAAGATGGCTGTAAAGATGGGTAAAATACTGCATCAGTGTCAGAAGAACACAGAGTCTGTTTAGAAATTATGTCTTTTAATGCTTTGGTTGACCTTTCGGTGTCTTTTTCTTTCTGGTATATCTGTAACTAAACTATATTTGCTGAAACAAAACCACATATAATGAATAAAGAACTTTAAAACTATGTATCAGTTTACTTACATGGTCAAATATAATTATGCTGAACTGTAGTTCATTTAAGTCCCATAATGGTTAAAAACAATCACTAAGTGCCAGCAAGGGAATTACAGGGGCAGACAGACTCATGCAAGGCACCCTCAGCACCCTCCAATATCCCGCGTGTCATGAGCAGGAACAGTCTGCGCCGTTTGAGACAAACAGCTGCTCTCTGTTTGCACAGACAAAAGTGCAATTGTTTTTCCATGTGTTTGGCTAGCTAAACAGAGCCTTGGCTTTAATGCAACATGCTTCCTGAATCATTTGCTTATACCATGAAAGGAAGCTTTAGCAGCTTTGTGTCTTGAGCAGCAACAAGAAAAGAGATGAAGATATGGAGAAGTGCAGGCTGTAGATCAGCAGCTGGGCAGTAGCAGCATCCTTGATGTGCTCAGGGCAGAGAGCTGAGATAGCCATGGACTTCTAAAACCAACAGCACCTGAGAAACTCTCCAAGGCATCAAGTGAAATGAGTATTGCAACTAAACCAAGGGAATACAAAAGGTTTTTCATCCTCGATTGAGAGCAAAAGCAGTTCAAAATGACAGCTTTTTGCTGTACTGGCCTCTAATTCTATGTCTTTTTTACAGACACTTAGGACAACCTTTTCAAGATTTCAGGCATTCTGTAGATCAGTTTTTCAGATGACAGTACTCTCTTTAGAGGGCCTGAACTACCTGGAAGTGACCTGTAATAGCCTACAACAGCTCGAGCATGGGCGAGATCCCAGCTGTTCCGTCAGGCACTAGATCTTGCCATTCAATGGCCTGTAGGCCACACAGGAAGTTGGAAATTGTATCAAAACATAAGCACAACCCTCTTTCAGAATGTTGCTGTCGCTCTTTCTGAATGGTTACATCTGTAAGACTCCAGAAAAAAAAATCAAGAAAACACTTTCATAAAAGCAGGGTGTTCAGATATCTGGGTTATTCTGTCATAAAACACCACCTACTTGAAAATAATTTTTAAAACTATCATTTATTAAAATAATGTGACTAAGTTTAGAAAGTCCACTGATGTCCAAAAATGAAGCTGTAAAATTTTTTTTTTTGTATTTTTATTTCCTATTGATGAGAATAGGAAACACACAGACAATGTAGAGACACAAGTACAGTGGGTCATTTGTTCCCCAGCAGCATTTTAGGTGACTGACCTACAAACAAGTTCAATTCTAATGTGAATGCAGAAAAAAGAGCTCTGAGGTATTATGAAACTTGCTGTACTCACATAAAGTTTCAGTTGTTGTAAAGAGGAAAAAAGTTATTTTACTGCCCAGTAAAACTCTCTCTGTTAAAGGAGTCTTTAGGAAAAATCACACAGAGGCATTGGAAATCTAATACTGCTCTGCAAGCCAAAATTCAGGTCTGGGATAAGCAAGTAAAACCTTGTAAAACCTATGTCCTGTAAGTTCAGCGGGGGGAGATGTTAAAGGCAAAATTTAGACTCAAAAAGTTGAACTCACTATTTCTATATTTCACCCAGGAATTTTCACTGTCTTAATTCCTTTCTCTATAGGGTGTACCATGGATCCTGTTGCTCAAACCCCTGTCTGACGACCATAAAAATAATTTTTCTCTGTTTTCTTTTGTGTGTGCAGTCTGCAGTTCACATCCTGCTGGCGTGACATTTGTGTCGATGTTCCCAGCTGCACGGAAGGGGGTCTTTCCCCTTATACCTCAGCGTGTCACTCTTCACACACCACATTTTGATTTCTTTATCATAGAACAGTTCCAAATAGTCACAGCAAGCACCTGGTCTCTAGGACAAGACAAAGGTGGCTGATTTTTCAGTCAATTTTATGTCCACTGGCACAGAAGAACAGAGGCTCATGACCCACTGAAGCAAGCACAGTCCCAGACCCAACTACCTAGTGGTGGCTGTGCACTCTGAGGCTTGTGCACAAGACTGGGGTTCACTTAACCTCCCAAAACAGCTTCAGAAGTTCTGCAGCCTCAGAACAGATTTCTTCAAAAAAACCTTATACAACTCTGTGGACAAAGAAGCAAGGCAAACCAAGGAAACCAGAAAAAAATGGAGATCCACCAAAAAAGTAGGAATGTAGGATGAAATTCTGACATTTCAGAAGATAACAGGAGCTTTATCATGGTGTTAAGTGAACTAAAATTCCACAATTAAGACTCTAATGATTTATTAGTAAAAAATTGTGTGAAACAGGAGAATTTTTGTAAAGATCAGCAGATCTTTACATATAGGTAATATATGCTACCATATGGAATATGGTAGCATTGGAAATAAAAAGTGTCTGTCTGCAGAGCAGTTACAACCTGGGCAGAGGTGGCAGGGTGGGATGTCACAAAGAATGTATCTGGAGTTATAACAAATAAAAATTTCAGGGGGGGGAGAAGGATGACTTAGAAAAAAGAGCTGTACAAACTGACATTTGAAACCTGAGGATCAGTAACACTGCTGTATGGGAGTCACTGGGACCAGTCTGCAAATCCTCTGCTCTGGGATTGGAAAACCCGGACCTTATGCTGTGAACCACAGCTCCCACAAGGAAGCAAAGAAACTTTACCAAATTTATCTGTACAGGTGTCAAAAGGGATCTACTCATCAAATGTATTGCTTATGTTTGAGAACATGTCAGATTTTCTGGCATCTTCCATCTCTATTTAAACCCAAACCACTTTACAAGAATTCTGGTGGGAAATAAATGGTCAGTATTGCACAGAGGGTTTGTGACAGGAAAAAGATGAGAATCCAAATCCAAACTATGACTTCCTTGTGGCCACCATAGTTCACCATCATCCCAGTGGAACAGTGTCTCTAAGAGTCTCCTGACAAAGAGATTCAACAACGACAAGGCTTCCAACATAAAGGAGGAATAAAATGAACAGAGTAGCTGGTGCAGTGAAGGGGCAGAAGAGAGATATCCCATCCTGCACTAGGATTCCCAATACTGAGGAAAAACCTTCCATTATTCCAATCAACCTAAAGATACTGTGCTAATGCAAAGGATGGTCAAAGACATAAAGACTCTGTTGTTGCACTTGTAGTAGCCTGTAATGAAAGTAAAGGAGAAATTTGCCAAATCTTCTTCTGGCAACTAAACAAAGTTCTGGCAGTGACACACAATGCAGCTTTCAAAACCTCGTTCTTCAGAAGAGGCTGCTTCTTCTTTTCTTCTAGAGAAGCCTCTACTTTGGTGAGAAGGCTGAATTCACAAAACTCCCAGACAAAAGGAGATGGGTGCAATACAGTTTTCTTCCCAGTCCTCATAGAACCATGTTACTGTGATAATTTTCATGGCATTAATTCCAGAAGAATAAGAGTAACATGGTTTTAGGGTAGAAGTGGTAAAAAGATTCACTCTAAAAATCTGGAAACCACTCATTAAGTTTAATTAAATACACACAGGGAAAGTGGAAACCTTGTGTGCTGGCTTGAAAGCAAAACCAGCAAGAGACTCCAAGTCAGAAATAACAATTTAATAGGAGAGAAAAAAAAAAAAAAAACCAACCCAAAAAACCCAAAAACAAACAATAGTACAAAAGATCACGGACAGAGTCAGAATACAACCTGATACCCTGTGGTGGTGGTAGCAGTCCAGATGAAGTGGTCTTGTTGAAGCAGTGATCCCGTAGAAAGGTCTGGTAACTCTTGTCCTCTGGGAATCCAGTATAAGGCTGCCTGTGCTGTCCCAAATCCCAGATTATATCCAGGTGGGAATGCTTGGCTCCTCCCACTGGGTGGAACATCTCACAATGGGCTGATATCATTCTATGAGTCTTGCAATGGGTCCTTGATTGCCCCTTAATCAGAGATAGCTCCTGGAGGCAGTTATCTATGAGTCATGCAGGAAGGCATTGATGGGCCATTAACAGAAGATAGTCTGGAGGGAGGGGGCAAGGGAAACACTGCCCAACCTAGCTTCAACATCTCATGTAGATGGTGATAGAATACATACTTTGGGCACATCTTACATTGTAACCTAGGACACCTTGGGACAGTTAGGGAGGCATCACCACAGCCCACCAGCAAATTACTTGAGCAGATGATGATCACAGACCAAGAAGAGAAGGCAGACATAGAGCAGGAACAGATTCATTCACTGATCAGGAAAGCACGGTGTGTGCTATACATGTTAAAAAGTTGTCAAGCACAACCAGCCAAGAACTGTTTTTCATGTTGATGAAAAACATGGCAGAACTGAGTATTTTTGCATTCACAAATATTTGATCCCTTCCAACTTCTGTTGAACCATTATGCTACTGACTAGCACAGCCTTACTGATTTTTTCTTTAGAGCCTTTTAGAAAGATTTCCACTAAGGACTAAATAAATAGTAATGAAAAAGACATCCAAACTGTTCAACATTATGTTCACCATTGCTATGATCTTAACATCAGCATATGTCCTAATGTCCTGGTCCTGCACCTGGGGAGGAACATGCCCCCATCCACAGGGTGGGGGCCAACCTGATGAAAAGCAGCTCTGCAGGGAAGAACCTGGATGTCCTGTTGGACAACAAACTGTCCATGAGCCAGCAGCATGTCCTTGTGGCCAAGAAGGCCAATGGTATCCTGGGGTGCATTAGGAAAAGCATTGGCAGCAGGGAAAGGGAGGTGATCCTGCCTCTCTGCTCTGCCCTAGTGAGGCACATCTGTGGTGCTGTGCCCAGTTCTGGGTTTCTCAGTACACGAGAGACATGGAAAAAATGAAGTGGGGCCAGTGGAGGGCTACAAAGTCAGTAAAGGGTCTGGAAAATCTCTCTTACCATGAAAGGTTGAGGGAGCTGGGCCTCAAGAAGAGATTACTGAAAGAGAACCTCATTAATATCTATCTAAATGGAGGGTACCAAGAGGATAGGCCAGGCTCTTGTCAGTGGTTCCAAGCAACAGGACAAGAGGCAATATGGAAAAACTGAAGCAGAGGAAGCTCCACTTGAACACAAGGAAGTACTTCTTTAATGTGCAGTGATTTTGCACTGAAACAGATTGACCAGGGAGGTTGTGGAATCCCCTTACTGGATGGGCCTGGTCCTGTGCCGTGTGCTCTACGATGACCCTGCTTGAGCTGGGAGGTTGGACCAGATGACCCGCTGTGGTCCCTTCCAACATGACCCACTGTTTGATACTGTAATGTAACAAGCACTCTTCCCAAGCATGATTCAATGATGTTTGAGGCTAATGCTACCCTACTTGGTTCACTCTCCAATCTCCATGATGGATAATAGCAGATAAAATCTGAGGTCCTGCTTACTGCTGCTTAAAATGAAAGACAGAGTTAAAACATCTTTGAATTTTCTTTGGTTTTGCAAAACCAGACTGAATTTATAGTAAAAAATTAGGTTTTCTTAAAATTAGATTTTTCTAAAGTCATAGATGCTTAAATACAGATTCCATATTCCAGTGGAGGAGAATGGACCTTCATAGTGTAGTTTATAATTAAATACTATCAGAAAATGAAGCACTTACAGAGACGTGTTTGAAACTTATATATACATTTATATTCAAGGCCTACAGCAGTGGCATTCATTGTGGGTAGTGCTATGCGTGTTTAGCTCTGCTGCTTCTCTATTTATGGACAAGCTATGAAAGCAGTTTGTCAGCAACTTTTTCTGAGTGTTCACATTACCAAATACATCCATTCTCAACTCACTCTAATGTAATTATTGAATTCGGCAGTGAGCTGATAACACAGTTAAAGGAAAATCCGAACCTGCCTAAGTGTTTTCATGCTGTAATTGAAAACAGATGGCAACTCGTGTAATTTATGCTTTTCTACAATCAGTAACATGTTGGTATAAGATAAGAATTCTAAGACTAAATTGCATCTGCTTCAACAACACCATATGCTAGTGCACAGCATAAATATTTATTCAAGCCTACTCCATCTTCTCATTTAAAGCTCAGTTCCATGAAAAAATGAAAGTGCCCTTCAGACACCTTCAATTAGCACTGAAGCATCCCTGGAGTGCTTTGAAGGGCTAGAGGCCCAGCATCAAACACAGGTATCTTCTTTTTCCTAAACTTCACAAAGAGGGTTAAATGGGGGCATGTACATTGTGCCTTATTAATACAATATAAATCCCAGTTTTCAAGCTCCCACTAGGGTACTGCTAGGAGTTACAAAGAGATTTCTCACCTACAATAGCCATGCTTCTATACCTTTCCCACTATTCTGTAAAAGACTGGAAACTGGACTTGGGATACTTTTTCTGGGGAGAGGTTTTTTTTAAAGATTTTTAGACTGATTTATCTTGCTTGCCAAACAGTTATGCAATCCTCACGTCTGAGGTCAGGTTGGCAAGGACCATCAAATGGGTTTTGTGTTTCTCTCCAGCTTGAGTACATTCAACTTCACGAGAATCTCACTGTTCAAATTTCTTCCAACTGCAGGATTATAAGACACAGGCAATTCCTCTGACATCACATGGGTTTGGATTGGTTTTCAACCTGCTGGACATTTACAATGTGTGCCTTTCAGTCTTCGATGTTACAAGTCTGTAATATGTTGTTATCGTGGCAGTACTTGAACTCTTTGGACTAATCAGATACTACAGATGTTCTTTTGATTGCATTAAATGGGCTTGATGACCTTGATAGAGTGACATCCAATTGCTTCTTGACACAGCGGCAACTCAATTACACTTGAGAGTGGGCTCTTATTCTGCTAGTGAAATCATTTGATAAACTGGACCTGAAATAATCATTTGTGAATGCAGAAGACAAATGCACAGGCAGAGAATTTATAAAGCTCATCTCTCTGTGCCAGCTTTTAGAGATCAGGAGAGCAGAACCGTGCTGAAAGGGTCCTGGCTGCACATCACAGTTCCCAAGCTAAGCTCCAAACAAAAGGCGTTGGTACCAGTGACAACACGTGGTCCTTCAAACTGCCTGCTGCTGACTCCCTGCTGCTGAAATGAAGAACTAGGCTTGACAAGCTTAAACAGCCACTGGCAGTTTGTATGATTTGAGGATGTTAGGTGTAACAGCTATAAACACCAATTTGATAATAATCAGTTTAAGGAATCAGATAGCTTTCTTTTTAACAGGTTGACTAGGGCACTGTTTTCTTCTGCCAGTGGAGAGAACAGATGATCAGAAAAATGAGTGATTAATTTGCCTCTCTCACAAGCCTCATACTTAGCTAGGTCTGCTTGTTCCATCACACTCTGCTGCAGTTATGTCACACTAAATAACAATATGATGCACAATTTAAGTCACTAGTTTGAAGTCAAGTTGTAACTTTTAAAAAAATACTTGCAACTTAAAAACAGAAATGAACTTACAGAATAGATCACTGAAAAAAAGAGGAAAAAGTTTTACTGACAGGAGCTGGCAATATTTAGTAGTGTCATCTGCAGAGAACTAGTGAATAGTGAATTTTCAGCCAGTCAATAATAAATATTAAAGCAACCTGGGAACTTCAAAATCCTGCTGTTCCTGTCTGCACTGCTGACGACAGCAGACAGCTAAACAGAGCTGCAAATAACTTAGAAGAACGCATCTCAACACTGACTCCTTTCACAGCCTTGTGTCGCCTCCAGCTCCCACTCGTTAACACACTTACAGCAACCACTCTCCTCACAACGCTGTCACAGACAAACACACTTCAGCAAACCAGGCCCAAAAATACTTTAATAAGGCTAATTGACTAGATATTCATTGAATTACTTTCTCAGTTTCACACCTGAAACTTCAGACTGTGAGTGGTAATCCTATTTACCAGCCCCAGAAGAGGTATCGAGTCCTAAACCTTAGAGCCTCTCACATATCTTCAGCAGATCATGCTAGTAAGGATTTTGTCAGAAATAAATTGTCTGAAAATTCCACCAGAAGATGTCACACATAAGGAGATGGCAAGTGCTGCCACGCTGAGCACGCGTGTGCCCGAGCCCACGTGTCCCAGCCGCTTGCGCCGTGCCCAGCCACAGCCCCTGCGGGCAGTCGGAGCTCTGTCCTGAGCTCATTGAGTTTTCTAATCAGACTCCCAATTCACAGCACTCTGGAGCAGGCCAAGAGCCCAGACAAGCTCAAACTGAAAGCAAGCCACCAGTAAGTCCAGCAGGTAGGTTGAGCCTGCAAAGTTTACTGCTTTCTGTGATACATCATGGTAGAATTTCAAATGCACCGACCAAGGTCTTACAATGATATTGTAGGTCCTCTCTCAACAATATGTCCAGCATAATGCAAACACGGGAAAAGAGTACTCTCCAAAACAGGCAAGTGCTAAATCACAAGCATTACAAATAAAGACATTCTAAAAACAATTACAGTGGATGCATCTCCTTACGAGGAAAATCCCTGCTGCTACTGCCAAGAACTTTTCTACTAACTGCAACGCCAAGGCTTGGCCCTTCTTCAAATTCTTGCCCTTTTCATCATAGCCAACTTTCCTTGTTAGCGCTTCTTTGGTGTAGCACTCTTTTTGCAGACAAAAGCCTCTTGCACCAGCCCACCAGAAGTTACCGTGTCCCACAGCCTGTTTTCAAAGTGCCCTTCCTGCAGCTTCCACACAGGGGATTGTTTAATTTCAAGAAGCTGTCATCTAAAGCCTGTCATTTGATTTCTTTCAATTTGCCAGATTGAGGAGTTCTGTAAACAGATGGATTAAGTGACATAGATTTTTTTTTTTTTTTTTAATTTCAAATACCGCACTATGATTTACATACTTATTGCCATGGGAACATCTAACAAAAGCCCTTATTTTCAAAAAAAACACCACCATCTCTTCACTAGGCTAAAGGTATACAGCATTTCCAAAAATGGGGCAACAATTTTTGTGTCTAAAGAGAGGCTCATCTCATTTACAGCTATAAATTTTTATCTGCAACTCTGTTCTGAAAAACATTTCATATAAAGATAACAGCTTTGAAAATAATCAGATCTGTCCTTGTGTAAAATCAAGGCAATATGTCCCAGTTTTACAACACTGTTGGTTCCTCTCAGGACAGGGAACTATTTTGTATTCTTCAATCTCCAGTGGCTCAGGCAGACCTCTACAACCCCATGGGATTATACATATGATACCAAAGTGGGTTTTTTTAACAATCAGGTTTCAGAATTGCTCCACTGTACTGATAGCTTCTCTATTCAGAGAATAAAAGGTGCTGTAAAATACTAAACTCCCAAGTTTAGGATCTAGAATATACACATGAATTATTAGATTATTTTTAAATTTAGGCCCTTTCAATTTTAGGCAGGATCATTATGTGAAAATTATACTCTTCATATAAAAATTGTAACTTATATTATATTTAGGTGCTGTATAAAACATATAAAAAATTTCCAGCTCTCAAGCTGGAACTTTTCCAGAACTCAAGCTCATTTCCAGAACTCATTTCAGAACTCAAGCTTCTTAGCCAGCAGGATGTGTCTGGGTGCTGCATGCACCAACAAGCTCTGCAGCTGCCTTTCACTGTCCCAGGGGCTTTGCCTACTTGTACTAAAAAAAAAAAAAGTTTCAAAGACAGTATGTTCTTGAAAGTTCTGTTAAAAAGAATCAGCAGCTAGAGAGCAGAAAGCCCTGAACTGCACTTGCTAAGGAGGATCCCATGGCAGGTCTGGCACCGTGCAGCAGGCAGGATGTGCATCCCTGGAGCTGTGGCCTCCAGCCTAGTGGTGTGAATAGACAGGTGAGAGGCAACTGGGGTGAGTGTGATGGGAAAGGAAAATGAATTAGAAAGCTGGACAAAATTCTTGGCAAACTGGCGTACATGTGGAATACACCTGAAACTTTCACCTGTGTTGCTGCCATACAATAAAGCATGGCATAAATGGGTAGTTTAATCTTTCTAGCCATTGTAGCAGGTGTAGCAGCTAATTTAATTTTCTTGCTTTTATCTGTACTTAACATAACACTTTGCCTTTATTTTTCTCTTTGTAGGCAGAGATTAATTCACAGATATATGCAGGATATGATCCAAGCCCACAGGTAAGTCAATGGGCTCTGCATTGCAGTGCAAAAGCTAGAAGTGGAATGTGTATTTATTGATTCTTAAATCACTTAGCAAGATATTTCAGTTCTTTATGAAAGTATCATCCGTTGTTCTTTCCAAATTGTCTTGAATCTTAACTGCTTTACACTGAACAATGGGCTACATTAACTTCACTTTTACTAGGTATGTCTGACTTTGCCTGTTCCTATACAGGCAAAGTCCAGAAGGTGATACCAGTGGTCACATAAACTGGAAAGTAAACAGGGAAGCTAAAATTGTGCAGAGTTCAATAAAACCATGAAAATAAAATTAAAAAAAAATCACCAAAACCAGCCAACCATGTGAATAAAATCCACCTCAACAAGGGAAAAGGTCAAGAAAGAGACTTGGAAAGGATAATTGAGTCTCATGTTAAAAAGAGACTTCAAGAGTCTCATGGAAAGAAGAAAAGAAACAGAAAGGGGTTTAAAGGCAACAGAACTCACTGTGCACAGATGTCTGAAACTGAGACAGAAAGGCACTCAGCCCTGGGAACAAAAGCCCCTTTCCCTCCCCAAATACAAGCAGCCCAAGATCTTCACTGAGCAGCACAAATTTCCTCGGGAAATCAGCCTGTTTTGAGAACCCACCTTCATCCCAGCTGCAGCTGCTGGCCCGCTGGGGTCCACAGCCTGGATGTGGCAGGGTTTGCTCCCCCGCACCACAAAGCCCCAGCCCACGGCATCACCAACAATCTGGAAAGAAGAAAGGACATGATCACTTTCAAGCAGCTCCATGAAATTCAAGAGGGCACATTCTAAATGGTCAGAGATGTAATTTCAACATCTCTGTGCTTCCAACACATAGTAGAGCACAGGCCGCTATGGCACTCATGGGAAAGACCCTATCCAAATGATTCCTCTCGCTTTTAATGAAGTTTCCTTGAACTAGGAGGCTGTAAAAGCAATGCTTCCAATGACTAGATTAAAAAATGTCTTTAAAGAAAAGCTCAGATAATGTATGTCAATCAAATTTTCTGTCCCATCATATAGAAAGACCCTGCTAGAAAACTTCAGTTTGGGTAGGCGATCCACTCCTGCAGAGCAGGAGCACCAAGTCCAGGTGAGTTTGTATAATACAAATGTTATTTGCTTTATGTAATTTTACATCCCTTTTAAGTATCAAACTGGCATAAAGACAGAATAAAGAAGTGCTGAATCAGACATGAAATCTGTGGAAGAACTGATAATGGAGTTTGAGATTTTAAAGTATAAACCTCAGCAAATACAAATAAGCTCTAATTATCCCATCAGAAAATGCCTGTTTGGATTGCCCTATGCATATAACATGCAGAAAATAAAGAAAAATACTGGAGACATACCGTAAAAGTTTTTCTAACATATGGGGCTCCAGGCATCAAGAGCTCATCAGCAGTCACAGGTCTCTTTAATACTGTGGAGGTACAGAAATGAATATTCAATAAAAACATTCCTTTGGAGTTTCTCCTAATAAATAAGATGCAGGGTTGGGATACATCTTTTTGGCCCCACTTCCCATATATGCTTTCAATTCTTGTAGACTTGCTTGAAAGCAGTAAGAGAACCAAGGAGAAGCCTGCAGAATAACTCTGAATATAAATTATGAGATCACTGGAAAACTGGGGAATTTAGTCAACAGGCTTTGTTGTCTGCAACCAAAATCTCTAAAACACTGTCACAAAAATCAGAAGTGGCTTTTCCTGTGTCCAGTGTTGAAACAAGTGACCAGCCTTCCTGGCATAGAGCAGTTTTCCTTCACAGCTCACTGTGTGCTTGTTGGGTGCTCTCTGCTATTTCATCCGAGTTGGGTTTGAATCACCGAATTAAATACCAAGAAATTCCTGCTTGGGTGAGGAATTATCGCAAGAGATTTCAGCAACTGCAGGAACAGACCTCTAACTCCCATCTTATCCAGGGACAGATGAGGTAACCTACAGGTGTCTGGGATTTTAAATGAAAGAAAATACCAGTAAGTTTCTGCAGGTTCCCATTGCTTTCCTATATAATGGCATAATTTTCCTCCGAAAAAAAAAAAAAAAAAAAATTCTGTTTTGCCAGATCAAATCAATACCATCCTGTGTACCATTTTTTATCTGTTCATAAATGCTTCAAAGACAAAGGACAACATAAAGATATATGCTGTTCACCCCATTTGCCAGCTTTGCCCTTAATATTATGGCTGTCTTTTAGCAATAATTTTGATGGTATCTGTCTTTTCAGTCACAGGTGAGAAAAAATTTCTCATAGATGGTATTTGAAGATTTTCTTGAGTTTCTTAATGACATTCATGGGAGCAGGAAGAATTCTAGCAGACAAACCAATACTTTTTTTTTTCTTCTTTTTTTTTTTTTTTCTTTTCTTTTCTTTTTTTTTTAACTTTCCCATGCATTTTGATGAACTGTCATTTAGCCAGTGTTACACTTTGCAGAGCATGCCTGGTCATTGTGAAAAAACTGAATGATTGTGGTCATTTGACAAATCAGAATCAGGTAAATCATACATGCAGGGCTCTCTTATGTGCCTCCCTTCATAATACCTCCAGAAATTTTTTTTTGTTTGATGATTGTTTTTCTACATGATTGGTCAAGTCATGACCTGGGTGTTTTTTAACTGCCTGCCTGCAAGAGAGCTCATCTGACAACAAATACATCTCTGCCTTGTGTTTATTATCACGTAGTTCAGCAACACACTCTATGTCTGGATGGCAGGAAGCTATTTGTGAACAAATTCTCTTTACAGTCAGCAAAGGATTAAGAATTCTTCGTAACATTTACATCTGACAGCCTCATGTTAACCTATGCAAGCTGACGTGTATCTGTACTGGTGCTCTGGGAGAAATAACCCTACATTGCCAGTAATTGTATAATTCTTAAAAATCAGTCTGTTTATAAGCCCACTGCTGTCTTTTTGCAAATATGAGTCTGTTAAAGCTATTCACAGTTTGAAAACTAGTCCTAAGGCAAAATTTCTTCTAAAAAATTTATGGAAGAGCAACGTCAGCCTATTCTTTTTCTTCCAGTGTTGTGTAATCAGCTGCATTAAAATAAACTTGTTCTCACTACTCATGGGCTGACACTTCATATAAAATCAGAACCATAAATGAACCGAATAGTTGGCATACTTCAGATAACACACACGTTTATGGATAACACATGAATGCTGTTTTATCTGTCCCAGAAAATTTTCCAGGATGTAATTAATGTACTGGGGACAAAGAGCTCCCCATACAAAAGCTATCAGAGTGTTTCTGGAAAGTATACCTGAGAGACATTCTGAGAAAACGTGATACTGTGGCACTCTTTATACGGGGCAAGCCCCTTGCATGAAGGGGTGAGCATACTGGAAGGTGGTGCTGAAAACCCAGTAACAACACACTCCGAGGATGCAACGGCCACTAGAAGTGACAGCGTCTCCTCTGCTGGGCAGCAGGTCTGCTGCAGGATGTTATGGTTTCTGAGCATATAATCCTACTGAGTCCTTCCAATTATTTTAGTTCAGAGCTTCATACTGAATTCCCAGCAGAGCTTCAGCAGAGGGAAGGAAATGTGTTAAAAGAAGAGAGAGGGAAAATATCCTTCCCTGTCTGATGGCCATTCTGCACAGCAAGAATGAAATGCACTTTAGTTCACTCATCTCCGGAGTAAATGGTCAAGGTTTTGAACAGCATTCACCTAGTGCTGGAGGCACTCTCTTGTAATCACTTCAAATGTCAGCATCCCTCTGAAAGCAAACATTACACATATCCACTGAAGCCTTACCCCTTGTGCAGTACTCCCCACACCACTGGTAGAGACTTGGTGAATTTGAAATAATGAGGAAGTCAAAAGGCAGCAGGGGCCCTGTTTGATATTCAAGGGTATTTCTAAGGGAAACAGAGAGGCTGAAACAATATCTATCTTGGTCTGGTTTTCCCTTACCAGATGTACAGTAAGAAACAATTTTAAATGAACTGTGGAAGAATGGGTGTGTTTAACCTTCCGGCGTGGGATAGGAAATCCTTTCAAAAGGAAAATAAGCTTCAATGCTACTTCTGCCTTCTGAAACATGCCAGTGTAAGACTTAAAACAAATTAAAATATTCAAATGGTCTCTGACAGGCTGAAACAATGCTGCCTCAGCTTTTTTTAGAGCCTGCTGTTTTCTGAGAAGCGATATTCCATCACAGCTCAAGCAGTCACTGGATAGTTAAACTCTCTCTGACTTGCACCAAAGGAATGTCTCTAGGAGGAGATTTGAATTGATTCAGAGCTTGGCAGTGAAGAGGCAAATCTAAGCCTCTGACTGCACGTCCTCCTAAGAGATAAACTACAGCTCAAACCACAATTATGGACTTGACGCAGAGATTACTGGAGGCAGATGTCTGGTTTGCGTTCAACAAGACTTCAGGCTAGAAGATGATAATAGTTCCCTCTGGCCTACAAAACCGGTGACACTGTGAATTTTTAATGTATTCTTGGAAATACAGGCTTAGGCGTGATGATAGGCATTCTTCACACTGCCTTCTCCCCACAGAGATGTCTGCACCCTGGCTGCTGTGCATCATAACCCATGCTGGTGCTCACCAGATTTGGGGTTGCAGAGCACAGGGGGACTGCTGCTGAGTGTCGGGCTACTGCTGAAGTACCCGCTGCTGCCACAGCTGCTCATGCTGCTCCTCCGCACTGCTGACACGATCTTTATCTCCTTGGTGGGACTCACTGCAAGCAGAGAGAAAACAAAGAGAGAAAGGGAGCTGGTACCAGTTATTAAGTCATTTCCCTAAATGTTATTACCAGTTATTAAGCCATGTTATTACCATGTTACCAGTTATTAAGCAATTTTCTTAAAAAAAACCCACCAAGCCATGCTTTCACTGACAACACTGGCAATGAGTTAGTGTGTCCTACACTGTTAGAAGAGTCACTGCATGACAATGACAGTAATGCTGTAACTAACAGGATGGCTGAACTGCTCCCATTGCAGTGTCTTCTAAGAGGCATTTCGATATAGGGAGACATGTTTTTCCAGTTTTTCTTTCCCTTCTTTCAGTTCTTGCTAGATATTACTGTACACAAATGCTGCAGGGCCACTTCTCCTCACTTTTAATCTTCAAAACTCCCCACAGAATGTATGACAAATTACTTTGAATTTGGGTGACTTTAACCAGTGCAGTTTGAACATGGACCCCAAATTTTGATCAGCATCTGAAATGCTGTTGATACAGATACACCCCAGGAGCTATAGGTCTGGTAAAATGAGAGAATGGACAATCCCTATAAACAAGGATATATAATACTCAGCCTTGAATTTTTTTTCTAACACTGAAACCCCTAGTCCAAAATCAATTTTTTAGTACTCCACAGAGTTATTTTACAAACAGCAGTATAATTAGTAAGTCACCTGAGAGAAAGCTGGTGTGTTTCCTGTTGTCATGGTTCTGTTTGCGCAGGCAAAATGGGCTGTCATGGCTTTCTGGCATCAAGCGAGATTTCTCAGTGAGGAGCTCCATTAATCGCCGCCGCCGGCGGAAATTCATTCTGCACTGGTAGAGCAAGTTGCTGTCCATAAAATGGTGCTTGTTGGACACTAGGAAAAGAAATGGATACGAAGTCTATGCCTGGTAGGCTCGGAAAGAAATCCAAGCTTACCCAGTGCAACCCATGCACCACAGAACTTGCTGTAAGGATGCAATGCTCAGGGCTCTCCTCTTCCCCTGTGCAGCCTCAGAAAGAGGAGAAAGGTGGTCAGCTTCACACAGGTGGCTTCAACATTCACTCTTTATAGCAGCAATAACCACTGTAGTTATTGTTAGCAGGATAATTGCTAGGAATTGTAGTGGCAAATGCTGAGAAGAATCTTTTACACTACTCTGATTAATGGTATGCTCTTTTTATTGCCCAGTGGAAATAGAAGTACTTTACCTCTCCGTGACAGGTTGCATAATGTTCCACCTCTGTGCACGAGTCCTCCATACGCCTCTTGCTGCAGCTGGCCACTACAGACCAGACCTAGCTCCTTACGCCAAGTTTTGTATGAATTCACCAGCGCAGGGCAGCCCGCAGCAGCGCTGTCCAGCTACTTTGTTCAGAGCTACAGGGGAGCAAAGAATCAAGACCTGTGTATTTCCTCTGTCTTGTTCACCACAGACACTGTGTCCCAGACATTTCCTGCAGGCCACTTCCCTGCTTCGCACGGATACACAAGGTTTGGGAACAGGCATCTGGCCAAAAATCATTTCTTACATAATGAACAAAATCTTGATTGCAACCTGTATTGACACTGAGAGCAGACCCCAGGCTGCTGGTGTCAGAGCAAGCCTATCCCCAGAGTGCAATATCTCTATAATATCCACGTCTTCACTGCCACCAACATTGTGATAAAAAACGTTGGATGGAGCTCTGTGCCAGGTCCTGAAAGTGCTTTGACTCCTGCAGCTCCTGACTGCAGGAAAGCTCTCTGGAGTACTCTCTGCATCAGTATTGCAGCATCTAAAACAGCTGCAGTAGGTGTTTAGCAGCATTTTTCTCTATTTTCACCTAGCTCCTGTGATCACGTTCCACAGAAATAATCTCCCACAGCTGACCTTTTCAATGAAGAATCCAGATTTTCCTAGTTTATAAATTGCATTTCTTGCAATACTGAATTGTAAGAACTGGTGGGCTATAGATATTTATGTGTAAACTACAACAGCAACACAGGTATGCACTGACGTCACTCAAGTCTAGGATTACATGTCGCAGTCACTTGGCCTCCTACTGCAGACACAGAACTTTTGCCTTGCTCTTTGCTCTGCCCAACACATGGGGTAGAAAAACCAGCAGTGTCCAAGGTGCTACACAAGACCCAGAGCCTGGAGCCCTGCTGGCCTGCTTTCCTTTTATTCTCACCCCCAACACAGTCTTTCTTGCTCTCATCCCTTCTGAACACCTCCCTGTGTCTCAGGTTACTCTTCATGGAACTACAGAACTACTCCACACATGACAGCCTTGCAAAACAGGCTGTATTTACACGTGAACAGCCAGTAAGCCATTTGATGTTTGTGAGCTGAAGAAATAACCTCAAAGAGGAAGAAGTCCAGTCCAGTCACCTTCTCCAGTGATGTCAAGTCACCTAGACAATAAGGAAGATGCCAGTCCTAGATATGATCCTCAGGACACTGTCTTCTGTGTGGATGCAGAACCTGCCTTATGAGACCATCTTGCAAAGAACCATGTCCTTTGTCAGAGAGACCACTGTCTGTACAAATGGACTTCCACCTTTGTGACACAAGTACACAGGAACTTTCTGAACTGCACATGCTGGTGCCCAAGCTGCCACACAAGCCATCTGCCCCAGAGTCGCATGGTGTAGGCTGTAAGGCATCCCTTAGATTGCCTGGTTCTGTCAAAGATCTTCAGAAGAGCCAGCGCCACTTGGCTTTTTGATGCTGAATCTGTTGTGTCCTCAGGGATGCAAAATGGCTTTGTTAAGTCCAATTTAGCATCACAAGTAATTCGTTATTGTGTTCTGACACATTAATAATTGCAGGCACACACTGCTGCTGTGCTCCCCATTTTGGATACATATCATATGCAACACTATAAAACAACGTTTACTAACAATCAGTATTTTTGAAGAATGGAAGTAGAGGAGGAAAGATTTGGCAATCTGCCCACATCCCCTAAAGGATTTGCTATCAGAGGCAGAGTTAGTACATAGGTGTTTGCAGCTAACTCTTTCATTTTAAGATCACTGACATAATAAGTAGCAATATCTATCAATATATTACCATATTATTAGAATAACCTAATTTAAAGACAAAAAAAATTTTTGAGGCCATCTCAAACTCAATCTTAAAAAGGCAAGCTCTCCTTATTCAGCACTATTGTGACTCATAATCTTAAAAGAAAGAGGACTCCACAAATGCTTCCTTGGAAATAGAACTGCCGTGGCCAACTATTCACAATGTAAGAAATATCAACAGGGTTTCTGAGTCAAGTTAAATATTATGATGCCACCGTTTATAAAATTATTCTGTTGTGTCATTAACTGAAGTGCTCTGATAGTACTCAGAAATTATGATAATCAGAGATAAACACACACTCGTGCTGCAGACATTGTCAACCACTCTGAAATTCAAGAATTACTGACCACGAAACTAATAATGTAAACAGAACATATTTTAGAATAACAGTACTTGTTTTGAATTAAATACTATAATATTAATATACTTAAAACTGCAAGGCTCAGGTTTTCCATTGAAGCCATTAATCTCTGCTATAATTATTTCAGTCCACAGAAGAGTAAATTTTTATACAATAAATTAGTGCAAGTGGAAAAGCTAAGTCCAACGACTGTGTGTTGGAGAATATTTGTATATGATTTACACAACAAAGGATTTGCAGCCAAAATACTCATGATATGTAACATCAGTATAGAATTTGGCATGTTGCTTGACTTTCATATTTTATCCTCCTCATGTCTAAGGATAGTTCACATATCATGTGTTTGTAACATCATGTACTTTTTTACATATTTAAAAATAAACTGAAAATATAAATAGGAGCAATTTAGCTCAGACTGCTTCCTTGTGCATACATCATCAAATAGTCTCTCACCAAAATTATTACTGTACCTCATGAGGCTTTTTTTTTTTTTTTTTTGATCAGCTGAGGTATTCATGATTTGTGATTAAATGTCCAGGCTGAGATTCTGTCTAAGGATACGTGCATCTGGAAAGGTGTGGAAAAAGGAACTTCCAGACCACGGATCAGAAGGAAAAGGTTGAGGAGGGGGGAGGCAGATGTGGGTGCTGGCTGCCTCTGAAAGCACTCCTCGGGTGCAGTGGCTGACTTTCAGCAAGAGCCAGGAGAAGCTACACACGCCCTTGTCCTTGGTAAATCGCAATTCTGAATGCTGGATGCAGAGCACACACAGAAGGCTGGGTTTGTTCCACTGGTAGCTGCCGGGTGAGAGGTACAGGTGCAGTCACGGGTGCTCAGCTCAATCGCTTCAGCAGCCCACACTTTGCTGCAAGCAGCACAGAAAGGTGGGAGGGAAAAGCTTTTCTAAACTGATGGCAGAATGCTGAGAGGGTTGCACAGACTTGCCCATGAGCAGTTTCTTTAAAGGTAATTTAGAGGTGGTTACCTCTGAGTGTTGACTCAGAGGCAGTAGCAGATAAACTTGAGGCTGCTGACAAGGCTCTTGCTCCAGGTACTTCTCATGGAAGCTGCAGCTCTAGAAAGGGATTAACGTTACTACTCCTGAATTACTCCACTGTCCTTCACAGTGCAGCATAGAAAAGCAAACTGGCACCCATTTCAGATTGTCTTTAACTGTCAAGCCATGGCTGACGAGTGTCAGGACCTGCATTTGTACATTATGAGGGTGATACAAAGAGCAAGGTGGGGTGACTTCATGTTTCTTGCTGTGATTTAATTCATGGCTGTTCAGGTGGCAACATGTTCATGTTACAATGTGCACTTACGCAACAGAAAGAAATCCACCGAAGAGAGTAAAGTAAAAACATGGTGACTGGAAACCTCCAAAACCATAAAAGTACACAAGAGCATTTCTTGTCCTGGAAGGATAGGCACCAACACTAACATACACCCACCAATGTCAAACTTTGGAGGTAGAGTAATAACCCACCAGTCTAACCTCCCACATACACAGGCCACAAAATTTCTCCCAGAAACAGCATTAAACAATTATCTTTTAATCTTACAAAAAATTTCGTTTACTCATACTTTAAAGCATTTATTGACCAATTTACTCTTCCCTTCACAAGCTATTTAAGCCTTCAGTCACTTGCCCTGCCAGAAAATAAAGATTCAGCTCAAAGCTGAATTTGTCTAACTTTAACTGCTAATCCCTGGATTTTGTCACACCTTCCTTAGAAAGTTATGTACGATCTGGCCAAAAATCTTTGCAAAGAAATCTGTGAAGAGATGAAGCCAACTCCCAAATGTATCTTTTATCAACTGAATAAATACTACCCCCTAAACTCTGACCTTTTTTACCCCTCCTGCAGTCCTCTTCAGAATTTATTTTTCCTAAAAATCCACTTATCAGAACTTCATGCCCACAATTACAACCTCACTCCCTTTTTCTTACTGGGTGTTCTTTTTTGTAATCTCATGCCCACTCTTACTACTGCACTGTATTGCACAAATAGCATAAAATGGGAATAATTTCTGCTCTGCACATCTTCCTTTCCCTGCACAGCATTGCTCCACAGCAACGAGTGGAGCCTATATTCTCATTTCCTAGATGCATTGCTTTGTAGTTATACCATTAGCTATACAAAAAAAACATCTCTTTTGGGGTAATGACCATTTAATTAATAGAGCTCAATTATTTGTTTACTGCCTTATCTATCCCTAGAGTTTGTAAATTTCACTGGCAAGGGCTTTAGCTGGTCATTCACCATTTACGTTACTGTTAAGACGAGAAAAATCGGAATATTTATTTTGGATTTTCTCTGTTTGGGAGCACTTAATGTTGCAGTTTTGGTGCTTCTTGCTCCTGGCTGCTTCACAGTTTCTGTTCAAATACATAAAATATAAATAGTAACATCCATGCAAATCTTCTTTCAGCTTCTGGTTCTGACATAAAATCCCAGGATCTGCATGGAGCTCAAACAGCCTTTTCCACTTTTTCAAGGAGGCTGATGCACAGCAGAGATAGAAATACTAGCTTTACACTGATTTCATAGAACCGAGGAAGCTTAGAAAGTACAAAAGCCTATTTTAATAAATGGTATGACTCATGCCTGAAAAATCAGGCCATTTTCATAACTGGCTTTTCCCCCAAATCCCTCCCACCGCTTCAATTCCCCATGATTTTTAGCGCTGATAATCTGCGTACATCTCCACTGCAGTGATTAATGCTTTCTACCAGCTGAAAGCTGCAGTCCCCGGTAGGACACATCCAGTGAGGCACTCCAGCTGCTCTGCACGTCCCCAGAAACAACAGTGTCACCCGGCAAGCTCGTGGCTGGAGCCAGGGAACGGCTGTTCCATGTTGAGAGAGCAGCAGGAAGGAGATCAAAGGTCCATGAGGAGCCAGATGAGCAGCTTCTCTCAAGAGAGCAGAGGACACATTGAAGTGTGTGCTTGTTTGTTTGTGTGAGAGTGTGCTTGAGCTAGGGTTAAGAGGAAGAGGCTATAAAACATGAGCAGAGTGTAAGGATTTTTCAGTGTGGATATGTCGTATCTTTCTCCACTTTAAGACAAAAGCAGCACTGAACTCTTTCCAGCAGCGTACAACACATTTCCAAGTCTTTGACAGCACAAGGCAGCAGCCCCAGTGTATTCGAAAGTACACTTTATCTTCTTAATGAGGTAGTTTCCTCTATTAAAATAATGTGAAATGCAGTTTGAAGTTGCAGGACATCATTCTAGACCTTCACTATTACTGGCTGCAATAGTCTGTGCCTTCATACAGCAAGTCACAGATCACCATATCAGTTTTGACCTCTGGAGTGGCAAGATATTACCCCAAAAGAGCATCATGCCAAGAACAAATGCAGGATGATGAGACATACACTGACAGGCTGCAGGGGCTGGCAGGGGATGGGGGGTTATCTGAAGGAAAGCACAGCTGGAGCTGCTTCCACTTGCACCCGAAGTGTGCCCAGGGAAGGGTCTGGCTCCCACTCCAGGTCATTTTGCTTTCTCACTCCCCTCTCCAAAGCAGAACCAGTATTTAAAAGGGAAGGAAACAAATCAACACATAAAATACGAGTTCCTTAAAAAAATGCCTCTCGCTATGGATAGCACACAGCTTGCTGAGCCAGCCTCCTCTGTGCCTCAGGCCTTTGGCCAGCCCAGTTTTGGTTCCTTGCCAGAGAAACAGTAGAAGTGTGCGTCCACTTTGGCTTTCACAAGAGCAGCAGTGAGTCCGTGGGCTTGGCAAACACCGCCAGCTGCTGAGACCTGCACAGAGCGGCTGCGCAGCTTTCGCCAGCCCTCACCCCGCAGCGCCCACCTCTGCCACACCAGCCAGCCACTCCTGCGCTGCCCCTCTTCCACTCTGCCTTGCACCGACACACGTGTGGCTGGAGGAGAGTAACTGGCACTTTATTCAGCACCGGACAATGCTTTCCCCACTCCTCTCAAAGCCTTCCTGTTTTTCTGCTAATCTGGCACCGCAAATGCATTTTAATCATGGCACCTATTCAGATTAGTTTCCTTTTACACATTGATGAATTCCACCTGCTTGGATCTCCCACAAATCCAGGGAGAGAGACTACAGATGTTCAGTGAGCACAGGGCCCTGGGTCTTGGATTCCCTGCACTGCATAAACACAACACTTGCATTTCCACCTTTTATGAATGTCCATACGCTACAGAGACCATAGATAAGCCCACCTGTGCACGTATTCAAGCATCACGTTAAACTCTCAGCAGTGCAGCTGTACTAAATTGTATTTTTTTCATATTTGGATTACAAGGAATTAATTTTGAACAGACAATGGATCTAAGCTTGAACTGCTCTTGTTTCCACGGATCCCCGTGTATAAAACTGCAAGGTAGAATCTGGCCCTGCAATACAAAATCCAGAGAGCTGTTCCAGCTCATCCTACTAAGGGCGAAGTCAGTAAGCATATCCAGAAATATACAGGTCCTGTAACTATAAGTAGGTCCAGAAAAAAAATGTTGTGCTATAATTACGGCTCTCTGAGCAATAACTAGGGAGGGCTTTCTGAGCTGTTTCAATAAACTGTAGTATATTCATGTAGTCCAATAAAACTCTAGACAACTTTTATACTGTCTTCAAAGCACCAGGATTACAGTAGAAAATTGTCAAAAGTTCCTCAGGAACTGAAATTCAGAGTATCCTGTTCTTATTAAGGTGGTATGTTCTGATCAGTGCATTAACATGTTATTTCTGCTGCCTTAAAATAGGTATGCAGATACATGTTTCTATATACATTTTGTCTTTCCAGTCAGTTTGCCATCTATTTGCAGTATATTTTCAAATACACATTACTTTTTCTAGCATGAAAAGCCAGTGTTGAATCACATACATTTCAGCAGTCTTTTTGGTTTGTATATGAGGATTTATCATCTTTAATTTAGTAAGTTTACTGAACATAGCCAACTGCCTTTCTTTGCTTCCAAATAAAGCATGGAAAGTACAGTCTGTGGCAAGGGAAGCAGAAGATGAAAAGGCCCATCTGGGTATCTTTTTTTTTTTTTTTTTTTTTTTTTTTTTTTTTTTTTTTTTTTCCCCCTTCTTGTTGCAGCTGTTAAAAACTGAAACCCATTCTCTGTCAGAAAAATAAAATTCAATAGTTAATATGAAAAGAATTTTTCATATGTTATTTACATAAAGCATAGAGTCTGTGGCTCTTTCAAAAACCAAATCCATTCCTGCTGTGGATAAAGACAACTGCAAGAAGAACACAATGAGAAGCTGACAGACTAAGGGGCTACAGGTTTATACAATTACATGTGAAGTTCTTATTCTTTGACTTCTTACAAGGGCAAAATCAGGAAAAATATGTGAAGTGGTCTCCAGATTTAGCATAAGTAGCTGAATTATTGTGGGTGAGGTTACTGTCCCTATGCGTGGGAACTGCCAGGGAAGAGCTGCCACAAACAGCTGAGAGCTCCTGCCTGGAATCAGCACAGGGGCAACAGGACTTCTACTAAAAACAAAGTTGTGGTGCAGGACATCATTGACTGACTGAATGCTTGTGTTTTACTGAGATAAATCAAGGCATCATCTGCAAAAATGTGATGGTTTATATACTTTTAGCATAATGAAAGCTTGGATATATCCAAGGGCTGATGCTATTCAGGTTTTAGATCAACTAGAGAATTGTTTTAAAAAATATATGTGTTGATTTTGGAAAAGGTAGCCTATTTTCAATTAAGTCAAGGATTTATGGAATGCTTCAATGATACTTGTAAATTGCTATCTGCAGTTGGTATTTCCTAGAAAGGGGTCCCAAAGAGAAATCTTGAATTAAGGAAGAGTACATTTCACACATACATGGCAAGTTTTCACTTTGTAAAAGAATCATAATCAGCTAATCATAAGCAGTTGGACATTTAAGGTAAATATAGCAACACACACTTCATTACTCACAGCAATTTCAGAAGAGAAGGAAAGCTTTTCAACAAAAACAAGAGAAACAATACTTTGTTAGATATTTAATCCACTTCCACAATTACAACAAACTTTCAGTTGCATCATGTGCCTTGATGCTTAAAACTAAATGCACTGATCATCTTCACAAAGGAAATTCTGCTGTAAAAAGTACAGAGTCCTTGCAAAGAATAGGGAAAACTAAATATAGATGTAAGACTTTCCTGCAGAGACAGGGACATAGCACATGTCAGCATTTACTGTTCTCACTATGTCACTACAAAGTGTTTGTTTTCATCTCGGAAAGTAATTTGCACAGTGGAGTTTCGCAGATAAAAGATTAACTCTTGAAAGGAGATAAGCACCTGCTTCTGTGCTAAGCCAGCGGAACACGTGCCTACCTTGAGCACACCAGGTCTGATCAAGTGCAATTAGCTCAATAAAACTTTTTAAAGTTGAAAGGTATCTTAAAGGAGAGTGGAGGCCGAAGATACAGGTATCATGTCTATGACATCTTACCACATACATATTTATTACCATCAAAAATCCTAGCACTGACAAAATCATATAATCACTTAAGTTGGAAAAGACCTCTAAGATCATGAAGCTCAACCATTAACCTGGCACTGCCAAGTTTACCACTAACCAAGTGTCTCATCTACACATCTTTCAAATTCTTCTAGGGATGGTGAATCCTCCACTTTCCTGGGCAGCCTGTTCCAATTCTAGACAACTCTTTCAGTGAAGTCATTTATCCTAATACCCAACCTAAACTTGCCCTGGTGCAATCTGAGGCCTTTTCCTCTGATCCTGCCACTTGTTACCCGTGGAAAGAGGCTGACCCTCACCTGGCTACAGCCTCCTTTCAGGGAGCTGTAGAGTGATAAGGTCTCCCCTGGGCCTCCTTTTCTCCAGGCTAAGCACCTCCAGCTCCCTCAGCTGCTCCTCATCAGACTTGCGCTCCAGACCCTTTCCCAGCTCTGTTGCCCTTCTCTGGACACACTCCAGCCCCTCAATGTCCTTCTTGAACTGAGGGGCCCGGAACTGGACACAGCACTCGAGGTGTGGCCTCACCAGTGCTGAGTACAGGGGACAGTCACTGTCCTGGTCCTGCTGGCCACATTACTGCTGATCCAGGTCAGGATGCCATTGGCCTTCTTGGCCACCTGGGCACACCTGGCTCATGTTCAGCTGCTGTCAACCAGCACCCCAGCTCCTTTTCCAAGGGCACCTTTCCAGCCACTCATCTCCAACCCTGCAGTACTGGATGGGGGTTCCTTGCATGGGGTTTTGTGACCTGAATGCAGTACCCAGAACTTGGCCTTGTTGAACCTCATACCACGGCCTTGGCCCATCCAAACTGTCCAGGTCCCTCTGTACAGCCCTCCTGTCTTCCAGAAGATCAACACTCCCAACCAGCTTGGTGTCACCCACAAAATCACCTTTGCTGCCCTTGATCCCTTTATAAAGATCTCCTTAATAAAGATAATTAAGAGGACTGTCCCCAGTAATCAGTCCTGGTCCCAGTACTGAGCCCTGGGATACTCCAGGCCTGGCCATCCAGCCAATTTTTTGCCCAGTGAAGAGTGCACCCATCCAACATCACGGGAATATAGTTTCTGCAAAATGCCACGGGAAACAGTATCAAAGGCTTTACTGCAGTCTAGGTAGACCATGTGTTCCAAAGAAGACAGCTGTTAGGCTTTCATCTCTAAAAGAGACTCTTACACCCCTCAATCATTCAGGAAAGCAAAGCCTCACCACACCTATTCTGCTGCTAGTCTGAGCCTAGGAATCTGCATCCCAACCCCCTGGAATAGAGTGGACAGCCATGCAAAATGCTTCATGCTGAACCATGCTTTGGTCACTGCTCAGGGAAGGTGCTGAGGGCATGTCAGAGAAGAAATTACACCAAACACATGGACTTGGAGGTCAGCAGCAGCTTGGGAAACCACAACAAAAGAGACAGAATGTGATCTGGCATGAGAAGATGAGTTCTGCTGCTCAGGCCCCCATTTCTCCCAGGCTCAACTGGCAGCACATACAGTACCATCTGCAGAACAAGGCAATCCCTGGGTGTTTACATTCCACAATATATTGAAAAGTATCCATAAATGAGCTGTGGTTTGGTTGCTGCCATGGAAGAAGTGCAAATATTCATCTTGCAAATTGTAAGTGCTATCCTAAGACAGTACTGGTTTCTCTTAACCAGTATTAACCAGGTTTTAAATTTAAACTATTTAGCACTGGAGATTCCAGACTTTAAAAATTTCTGCAAGGCAAGCAGATGTTTCTCCATCCCTCAAGCTTTCATACCGAATGAGTCCTTGGAGGAGGACAGGAAGACTGACCATCCTTTCTCTGGTCTGATCTACCTAGGAGCTGGCAGAGAACTTCTCCTGCTGCATGTGAATTTTGACCATGGGAGCTAACCTGTCCCACCATGCCCATTAAAAAAAAAAAAAAAAAAAAAAAAAAAAAAAAAGGTGCACTGAAAAACATGCAACATCTTGGAGAAAAGTTTTGTCTATTAATATTACCTCTGGTGGTCCCTGGACCATACTGAAGAGAATAACCCACCCCCTTGGAGAATGTGCAGCCCTTAAACTCACAGCGACTCCCCCTTGGGAAGTCACCTTGGGAGACTTCCTTGAGGTCAGGGTGTGCAAAAGTGCTTCAACCCCTGTACAAGCTGTCTCAGTTTGCAGGGTCTCTCATTTGAGAAATCCCTTTGAGAGGCCTCCTTGTAGCTCAAGGTGAAGAAAAATACCTCAACCCGTCAGCCCTTGTAGTTCTATATTAATGTTTCATACCCCATTGGTTATTCCCCTTGTTCCTGGTTTTTACCCCCTCTGATTTGTTCTTTTTGGATCCTTCCCCTGATTGGTCCCTTTCCCAATTCCTTTCCCCACTGGCCAAGTTGTGAAACCCCACTCCCACCTACCCTATGTAACCCATCTCACCCAGCAGCACTGGGCTCTTTCCCTGTGGACTTTGTGGAGTAAAGACGGTCTCCTGGAGATCAGAAAGACCCAGTCTCACTACTTTTACTCCTGCATCACCTGGGGTGGCAAATGCGGCTCTGCTGCTCAGGCAGCCTCACAAAGAGCAAATCACTGCACCTGACAGTGCACCTAAGAGCTGATCACTTTGCACCTAAGAGTACACAAAGAGCTGAATCACTCTCTGCCTCTGTCGATATAAGTGTCTTTTTAAAGACACTTCTAGCAAGGAAGGTCGCAGCACCTTCACCACTGGACCAGAGCATGACAATTACCAAGCTCTACATACCTCACCATACGAGAAATGGGCTGCTTCTACAGCTGAGAAATGTGTTCTGCACACCTTTTGTCTCTGAGTTTATTTTATGTGCATCACCAAACTCATAATTCTTCCCACAATCTTTATTTCTGTATTCTGGATGAAGGCCATCAGTGTTCACAAATGCCAAGTAACTACAATCCCAACACCAACCTTCAAGAAATGATTCTTGAAGGTGCATAATTCAGTGCATAATTCCCTGCTACTTATGGGGGCTTTATTCCATATTTACTCCATATTCTTGAAGGTGCATAATTCAGTGCATAATTCCCTGCTACTTATGGGGGCTTTATTCCATATTACATGGGGGTACCAATACACAGGAAAGGAAATCTGGGTCCTATTTGTGAAAACAGTGGTTTCTGGGTTATGATTTCACAGAATCACAAAATATTCTGAGTTGGAATGGACCCACAAGAATCATTGAGTCCAACTCTTTAGTGAATGGCCCATATGGGGATCAAACCCACAACTTTGCATTATTAGCACCACTTTCTAACCAGTGGAGCTAATCTCAGTGATTTGTGTGGGCCAGTGAGATTTTGGCAGGAAGCAATTCAGCACTTAAGTACATTTCATCATTTTCATGCATGGCAGGGGAAATGTGTAGAGTTACATATGTCCAAAGAGATCAGGAAGATTATTTTAAAACTGAGAATCTGATGCTTTTGCAGCGTTTATACAATTCCTCTTAAACCACTGTTTTCCTTTTTAAAATTAGCATAAGTGTTTGTTTCCTGTGTGAAACCTGGTTTGTGTCCGACCAATTAAAGTGAAGAAAAATGTGTCAGGAAGTAATTCTGAATACAGTGCCTCAGCTGCAGAATAGAGCTTCTCTGAGTAATTGAAATAAAAGTCAGTATTAATAAAAAGACATTGTGTAATTCGGTTGTGGCTGGAAAATTACTACTGAAGTTGGCAACTTGATGCAACTATTTCTATTACTTTCCATTGCATTAGGTGGGGTAATAAATACTTCATAAGAATAATGCAGAAAGTTTTATTTTATTCCATATTGTGGGTATTAAACAATACTGCTAGAAAAAGATTTGTCTTTGTGACAGGAAATATTTTATTCTCCACTCCCGTTCAGTCAAGAGTCTTTCTGCTGGTTCTGCCAACAAGGATGCCAATTAGTGTCAAATAACATTTTGGTACTGCTGATGAGAGACAAAACAAAGGAAGCACAGTATGGTGAAATCAATTTATGGTACTAAGACACAGAAAAATAGCTTTCTTTTGTTTTTTAATTGGATATGGAACTCTGTAAGATGGGTGGGAGGGTGTTGGGGAGAGAATACCTCTCCTGCTGTTTTATAGTTTATATCCCTAATTCTGTACTGAAAGTTCTCATTTTGAGCTCCTTCCTTAGAGGAAGCCAGCATTACAAGAATCTTCAATGTGCACAGATCATATCCAGTTGCTAAGATGATCCCCAAACCAGCTCTGTGTTAATTCTGCCAGTACTTTCATCAATATTCCTAGCACTATCCAGACAAATCACTGCAGTGAAATGAACGAAATCTCCTTTCACAAAGGAGAAAGTGTGCACAAAGCATGTTCACTCTTATAAAAGATAAATCTCAAGGACATCATTCAGTTTTACTTCATTTCCAGCATTTCCATCAAGTCCTTGTGAAATCCCCACTCAGTGATGTTTGTTTTATTAAAAACTGGGTGAGGAAGATGACAGTACCTTGCAGCAATGACCTGGTACGGACAAGTGAGGAGACACTTCCTCAACAATCAACTAATTCCCAGAACCCTGTCTTTACTTCATGAATTTCAAATCTCTTTCTAAGAGGGAGCTTTGCACATGCTCTTGACTACAAGAAAACGACGGGCAGGTGATAAATTTGCAGAATGGCCAGGGCTATCCATAGAGGAGCAGGGCCAGTGTCACTCAGAAATGACCCCTGACACCGGGCTTGATAGGACCAAAATTATTTCCCTGCAAATGTGCCCTGTTGAGTATTTGCCTTAGTTAATGAAACAATGGCTGACCTGCAAGAAAAGCCACATCCTGACTTTCTTAGTTCTGCAAAGATTTCAGTAGCTAAGAAAACCCAGATTAGCACCAAATGTTAAGTCCTGACTTTATTTTTTCTCTGCAAAAACACCTGTATCAGAATAAATATATATATATATATATAATTTTTTTTTTTTTTTTTTTTTTTTCCCCCTTGGTAAATGTCCTGGTTTGGGACCCCAGGACAGTAAGGAAAGTTTATCACATATGCAATACACAGAAAATGTTCTGGTAAAAATAGGAATGAAATCATTGCTGCTGTAAAGAGGAGGGGTGGCATACCTTTCCTGTCCATCAAGCTCCAAGCAGTTGGCACCCTATAAATCATAGGAAGCACAGGAGTAATTATAGAACTGAAAGTTGATCACTGTAAACATTTCGAAGCAGCTCCTAGTAATTGCAAATTAAGGTGAACATGATTAGAGCCATGACAAAACTGTGCAGGCCACTTACATGCCCATTCTTCTCGACTCATTAAAACCAGGTCTTCTCACTAAGTAACAAGCAACCTAGTCAATCCAGCACCTTGTGTACTAACACCCTTCTCATATCATCAGTTTGTTCACTGTCAGAACTAGGTTTGATACAACACTTGGACCACTAGGATCGAATTATTTCCACACTGAGCGCTAAGTAAGGCAGGTAACAACTTCTGCCACTCTGTTGTCATCTCCTGGCACCCCTTCATTGCTCCCAGAGGCACTGCCACTTCTATGGTGGGAAATGCCTGGTCACAGAAGGGCAACATGAGAACAGATAATGACAACATGTAAAATGGAGTTTCATGCCAGGGGTGTTAATTTCTCGGGACAAAAAAGAAAGAAGACTCTGTCTCCTCCACCCTTAACAGAAGGAGCTTCTCGGTGAAGGTGTATCTGCCAGACACATTATACTGGACCATGAAGAAATATTTGATTCCTGCCTCAAAAAAGTTATACCACCAGGACAAATACAGTAACACTTACCTAAAAGTGACATCCTCTTTCTTGCCCAAACATACTAGACCAACTTTACCACACGCCCAAGAAGGAAAGCTGCTTTCCTGGCATCAGACTATGCTCTGTTCTGCTTACAAGTAGGGAGATACACAGACCCTGAAATTTTTATCCTGCGTACAGAATTTACCTTATTTATGGCTCTAACCCCTATTTGATCCTTACAAATCTATTTACCTCAATTACACACACTAGAGACAGGAAGTTCTACAAGTTAATTATTACAGGTGTAGGAGTACTGATTTTCATCCAAATCTAAGTTGCTATTACACAGTTCCAAATTGCAGCCATATTCTGCATTGGAGGAAGCAGTTTCAGCTTGCTGCTGAAAATACAATGTGCTCTTGAAAAAGCCACCCTTTTACTAAATAAAGTTACTTAGACTCCTATCTGAAATCATTTAGAACCTAAACATACTGTGATCAGTGATTTGAGTTGAAGAAAGTGCTACAGTAAGTGCAGCTTGTACTGCTTGGCAGTAAATTTCTCACCGTGCTGTATAATCCCGTGCTCCAAAAGCCTGCGGCCGAGCTGCTCCGCTTCGCTCCGTGTCGTGGCCTCTCCTTCCTGGATCAGCCAGTCAATGAACTCTGATGCTACAAAGGTCCGTTCGTACTTGACTCCTTCCTCTTCCCTGGCTTGCAGAAGGGTATTTTCAGAACTCATCAGCCTGGTGTGGTGGGGGGAAAATTAGTAGGGAAAATGGTTCTTCAGAAAAGCAGTTCCAGATCTATTCTGGCAAATCTCATTTTTACCAAGCAAATGTATACGAAGCTTTCAGTGACTCACTAAATCTACTTAGGAAGTGAATTTGAACTGCTTAGTCAAGAAATTTAGGGTTTATATCACTGTGTGAAGTTAATGCTTTCTTGTTTTTTCCCCTAAAAGAAAATCAGATGTTGAGGTTTTGCATTTCCCCTATTTAGTGTTTAACATTCTCTAAAAGTTACTGTATAATCAGCTTTCAAAAAAAATTAGCCTAAACGCACCAGAATGTGACTAATGTGTTCAAAGCTTCCTAATTAGTATTTACAGTTAGCAGGACTACGCCCCGAAGTCATTTAGATGACTTTGAAAATTCCCTGTATAAGCTCTAAAACAGCTGCAGAAAAATTCAAGAGGAGGAAAAAAGGTAGTTCTGCGGTTTGGGGGCAGATAAATATTGTGCATCTAACATTTGGTGATGCAGCTGCAGTCAACGAGTTGCACATGAACCTGAACGCATTTTAACATCTGAGGCTCACAGTTCTCTGTGCCGCAGCTGGCTCTGTGTAACACCAGTCAGAGGAACATCATGAGATATTCTTAAATCTCCTAGCAACTGGCATGTGAGTAGCTGAAGGATACTAATAAAATTTTTCTCTATTCAAGATACCTATGCAAATGACACAGTCTTTAAAAAAAAAAAAAAAAGCCTCAATATTTTGTTAATGCAAAAGCCAATTTCAATTTGAAAGTCTGAAAGAGAAGGCAGTTTTAAAGAAGAAATGAGAATCGTTTCTTTGTAATACAGAATTCCACTTTTGGGGGATGGGAGACTGAGCACCATAGAATCCTTATTAACCTAATTTTTTTCCTAACTATTTTATTTATTATAGGCTAATAATAGGAATAGTGGTAAGACTTTCAGAGTAACAGTTCAAGAATGGAAAGGTTATTTTTTCCATCTAAGGCTAACATGTCCCCGCCCTTCAACTATTTTGAAATAAAGGGCACATCTGAACTACAACAAACATATTCTGGAAGTGCTTAATCTTTGCCCTTCTGATAAAGGAATTGCAATTCAAGTAAATCCATACATGAGCCATCTGCTTTTTAAACTGACAGCATGTCCAAAGATTATGGAATATAACTTCACCTTCTTTGGGAAGCAGCAGAAAAATCTGTGCCATAGGAGCACAGAGAAAAGTTTCATTTGAAATTACAGTGAAGACATTTGACAGGGTCCAACCTCTGCCATTTCACCTAAAAGACACTTCTCTTGACTTTATTAACACTAACCTGATGCCTGAACCTACTGAACCTGACCACCAGATAGCAGATCGTCTAAGCAGGCAAAGGCTGCTCAGCCACATCTGTGTGTCAGTGGCAGCACAGTGAACTGCTCATTTAGATGGTGTGTCATTGCCAGCACCTCTTAGCTGAGGAAGAACTGAGAAAGTCAAAATTAGCTGAAGACAACATATTGACTCCAGAACTCTTGCAGACTTTACTTCTTTTAAATATTATCATTTACAAGCATCTTTTCCCACAGCATTTTGTCCCACACTCACCACATCTAATACAGACCTACTATGCTCCAAGGGACTATTTTTAAATGTGTCTCGTTAACCAAGCTTCCCCCCCGCCGCCAGAAAAAAAAAGGAAAACCCAAAGCTTGTATCTTTTTGTACCATCTTCTGCATGGTTACCCAGAACTGGTTACCCAGGCTCTGCAGGCACCAAATAAAAAAATCCTTAGGATTACAATAATTGTTCTTTGATGAGTCTATAATTAGTTGACCACCTCATTGAAATCGCAGATAGAAAGGCAGTGCTAATGGTTAGATTTTTACAGAGACACAAAAGAAATCTGGAAAAATATCAAGTGGAAAAACACTCAGTTTGACATTTCACACCCTTCTGCATAAACCCAGAATAGCAGTGCAAAGGATTCGGACTTGGGAACAAACAGACACGACAAATTGCCAGGTTAAGAAGCCCAGACACAGCAATTCCTGGATTTACATCACTCACTGAAGTAAATCACTGTAACTCCATGGCTGTCAACAAAACTGTACCAATTTACATCAAACAAAAACCTGGCCTTTCATTAGGCAGAACTGGAAACTTCCTCTTAATCTTCCATTTTCTCCTTGTTCCAAAAAAACATGAGGCTATTAATGTTGAAACACATTATTCACTAAAATAGGCACTGTCCTACATTAAAGGAATGTATTTAGCCAAACACTGAAATCCAAATTCCTTTTCAAAAGAAATCTTTAACCTTGTTTTTATCAAACTAACCTCTGATGAGTTAAACTGAAAGTGATTCCAAGAATGCAGTCTCAAAATTATCTGAAAGATTTCCTGAAATTAAAACCATAAATCTGCACTTCTTTCACTGTGAAATCTGGTTCAAAAATCTCAGTTGCTGTCAGCATCATGAAATGACTTATAGCTCCCATACATGACTGCACCAGAAACAATGATCTTGTGGGCCTGACCAAACCCTACAGAGAATTGCAAACAACATAAAAATAGGATGCCTACACAACTTGATTTTTTTTTAAAGCTACGAAAGGTCTGTGCTGGATTTATATAAGATTTGCAGGGAGATGTTTATCTCATTCCATCTATCTGGTCAATCCTGTATAGCTTGAAAGCTGATAGCAACCTTAGATCTTATAAACTATTCAACGATTTCAGACATGACTGTAGGGACTCCAGTAGTTTCCAACTCTAGTTCTAAACCTGAACCTCAAAGTATATTTGCAGAAAGGATTACCAAAGTTTGCAACGATGTGCAGGGAATCTGAACTGCTTCATGATTTTCAGTGCAAATGAAGGGAGAATGCAATCAGAAACTGATTTTAAATCTTCTAATCCCACAGGTACAGCCCCGAAGCTGCCCACAGTGGGTGAAGGGGGTAATGCACAAAGAAGGGAGAGTTCAGGTTCAAAGCTGAGGAGCTTTGCTGTCATGCACAAGAGAGATGGGAAAGGGAGCTCCTCAGCAGAGGGACAATCCTAACGTTCCCATGTCCCAGGGCAGAGAACAAGGCATTTACCCAAAACCTGTCTGAATGTAAGGAACATGCCTAAGATATCCATGCCTCTTCCCATGCAACAACCTGCTGATCCTCCTAAAGCGTTTTGTTCATTATACCCATTGAGGGTACAAATTTGCATGGACTGGTGTTGGGTAATGTCTGCAGTTTTGGCAAGCACAAACTGCCTTGGCTTCTGAACCTAGTGGTACTCCAGCCCTAATACAGAGAGTAGAAAAGAGCAGGAAATAATTATAATGTCTATCTTAAATTACAAAGCCTAGTTAAGATCAGCAAACTCTACACAATTAGACACAGATTTTCAAAATGTATTGGATTTGGATAGATTTCCTTTGGCATAGCTGCATTTCTCTTGCAATCAGGCCCATAGGCATTTTGACAAACAAGTTGAATATGCTGATAAATTACTTCATGTTTGTGCATGAATACTTTTCTCTGGTTGCTGCCATTTAGTAATTATTTTAATAGCACTGAATTAATATTTTCTTACTCAGGACTATCAGCAAACTTATACAACAGATATATAACACAATCACACATTTCACTGCAGAACTTTTCTTGACTTTCAGCATTCAATTTTGAGTTTAAAGTGTATCCAATGAAATTGTGAAGGTGTTACTAATAAAGGTGCATGAGCAAGGGAACTAACAAAATCTGAAATCTCTGCACAGGGGATTTGCTAAAATAAACAATGTGAAGCCCAGATAGCCCAGGCATGCCTTCTTATCTCCCATGAATATAAAATACTTCTGATGATCCGTGGAGAATTTTGAATAGTTTTGACTGTCACATAGTGGTTTTGAAATGACAGGTATTTTTAATTTATACTATATTTAGCACTCAGGGCTGGTTTTAAAAGTTTATGAACCCTTCAGATACGTTGCCTAGGAGCAAGCACCTCACAAGGATACAGTTATATTTAGATACAGGTGCTGCTTTTGGCATTAACTCCTTTGCCAAGATGGGAACACTCTACAGTTATGAACATTTTTCTGCTAGTACAGTGTTAGGCAAACTGGATCACAGACATTGGTTTGGGGATAGTTCTCCATTCAGAGAAATAGTGATAGAAGCAAACACTGGTAGAACAGAGTGCTTTCTGCTATTGCTTTTCATGCAGAAGACTGACATCAGCCTTGCCAACAAAAATTTATTTTTCTTTGGATAATTGAAATAGAAATATAGACTTTAAAAAGCACTGTAAACACTCTAATCTGCTTTTCAGAGTATGGGTCAGGCTTGTAGACACTGCACGTTTACTGAGTCTAAATAGCAAATGCTGTGCGCAGCACAGAAGTGTTTGAAGGTGGCTGATTGATTTCACCTGTCCCAGTACACAGAATAGAGGATTTTCTCCAGTGATGCATTTTCTTATGTCTTATACAATTTATTATATTTTCACTTTTAATAGTCACAGTCACTGTGTCTTGGGGAATTTTATATGATGGGTGTAACAAAAGGAATGGCATTTACAAGTATTAGTTTATATTTTGGGTTCACTGCTCTTTCACCAAACTGATGTTCAGAGCTGGCTAACCTTGAAAATAGTATTTATTATCAGCTTTTAAATTCAAGAGTTTCCTGAGTGCTTTCTTCTCAGAAGGAAACAAATTTCCTTCACTGAGAAAACACAGCACCTCTCCTGGCTGCTGCACTCTTCTGCTCCAAGCAAGCAGGAGAGTGGGTGCTATTCAGGTCTAGAGCAGTACTTCAAGCTTTTTGGTAAAAAACAAATCACAACTTTTGCATTAGTTTGTAGCATATGGCAACATGCGTTTTCTTCTCTCTGCTTGAAAGTACCATGTCAAAATCTCTACATCCTGAGTAAAAATGTCTTTAATTTTATTTTAGGAAGTATGGTTAAGATACCTAGTTACTTGATGGACGTAATCCAGTGGGATATTCGGTATCTCAGCCTAGTAATCTGTTTAAATGCTCTTGGTTGGGTTGGTGGTTTTTTTGAAATTGCTTTTAACATAACGTTTCTGATACTGAAACTTTGCAGACTGGAACACTGAAAATTCATCTTGCCTATGATTTAAAATCATACATCCCCATGAAGCTGTAGATATGGAGTCTCCACAGACATGTAGCTGCTTGTTGAATGCATTTTGATGTACTAATGTTTTAGGAATAATAATTATGGTTTTACATATCAAGTAATTATGTAATAATAGTAATATTTAGTAATAATAATTATTTTGACAAATAATTCTGTAATTATTTTTATAGAATAGATTTCAAGGACTTCACATTGAATTCTCTTATAGGATATATTTACAATCTTGGTCATGAGATTTTAAACAAAATGCCTCAAGTGATTATGGTAGAAAAGCAAAAGAAAAATAGGAAAGGGAAGGACTCCCAACTGAAGTAATGGAATTACCCAGATTCATTCCTGCATGAATTGAAAGCCTCTGACAATTCAAAAATAGATTAACAAGTATCACTTTTATCAACATATTATGAATACTAAATGCAACATACTTCTCATACAGCCTTTGTCCTCTCATGAACACCTTCACCTCATTGTCCAGTGGAAACGTCCCGTCATCTTTTCTGAAGCGGTAGAACAGTTTGACATCCTTGAATTCTTTATGCTCATCACAGACTGAAATATACAACAATTAAACAAACAGGAAAAAAAAATCTTCACATATATGTTAAGTAACTGAGGACCCATTTAGCAGGTACCACTGCTGAGCTTCAAAGCAAGCATAGAATAGAGTCGAACCCCCTTGTATTTCTCAGCACACAATTTTACTCCATTGTAATGAAAAGCTGAAGAAAACTTTCAGAGAGCTAACCAAATTTCTTGGTGAGAGGGAGAAGTCTCCATCAGTTTTGTGAGTATTACTGCAAACATAAAGAGCAAAAACGCGTCCATCCACTACATATCCAGAAAATCTTTTGATGTGAACGGTCTGTTGACTTGTTTGTTTAAAAGGCCACCAGAGCAGAATGCCCAATAATTTAAGGTTTTCCAAACTTCTTAAAAGTTACTCCTACCAGTTAGCAGAGCTGTAGGAAACCTGAGACTTCCTAAAGATACAGTTAAAACCAAAGCCTTCTGCCTTCTTAAAACTGTCTCAATTGCTCTGCCATGCCACCTAGCAAATGGTAGGTATAACATGAGCACACTGAGAAATGCCGAATTTGGTTTGTAAAACAGCAGCTGATCATGGGCTCTTGTCCCACCAAGGCCATGAACTGATGGGAAAGCTATCCCAAGCAAGCTGCTCCTAACACAGTAGTTCCATACATGGGGGACCTTCTGCACCGCAGAAGCAGAACTGGTGTCCCTTTCCTTTGACATGGGATTTGAAAGAATGTTCTAAGCATCCTGCAGAACTTGATAGAACCTCACTGAATTTACCTGCCCAAGCTCATTTCACAAAGTATTTTATTAGAGTGCAATACATGAATATTTTCAAGAAACACCTGTTCTATTTCTAATATATACACATATATATAAAATTTCTTCTACAGTTTGCAACTGGATGCCAGGGCAGAAAATGCTCAAAGGTTGTTAGAGCTTTCAACAAGCATTCAGCAAATAAAACATCTATTGCTCAATTAAATTAAGTCACTCAGGCATCCACGCAACTCTTCACTGACATTTTCTCAATAGAGGATTAAGCAGACAGATTTGAATACCCTATAATTTCTTTATTCTTTAACTATCTACTGTAAGTTCCAGTTTCCATAACAACCCAGAATTTTCATTTAATAGCCAAGCAGAAGCTGTAGAAGTGGCACTCATTCAATATGTGCATTTCTGACTTTAATTAAGGTGTTTTTAATGTACTGCAGACAGCAGCAGCATTGCTGCACATACAATGACCTCTGCATAAAGTCAACATTCGTCTGTTCGTAGTCACTCAGTTTTCTCTTAAAAAAGAAACAAATGGTACATTTACTGTTTTGAAACGGGTAATACTATAGGCTTGAAATTGAGGTCTTGGATTTTCTTTGCTCACGTGCTTCCCAGCCTCTTTGTGCCCCAAAAGGCAACTAAATGCTACCAGTGAATTGGAAGTCTTTTCATCAGCATGAATTGTTATTCAAGAAGCTGAAAGAAACAGATCTCAAACAGACAACAAGTTTAGGAGAAAATTAATCAGGGCACAGCCAGACCACTAACTTTCTTGCAGCTGTACCAGCACTAATGTTTGTGCAGCTGCTGTGAGGGCCAGGGCCAGGGAACTAATCCACGTGAGAAAAATGATCTTTTTTTTTTTGCTGGCTGATTTTTTGGATGGGTTTTTCAGCTGGAGAACTGCGCTCTTAGGAGCAGGGAAATGACGGCAGCAGGGAGAGGGGGACACGATCCAGCTGGGGCTGCTCTGGGGACCGGGAAGCAGCATCACAGTCTCCAGTAAATTCCCCCCCCTGCCAGGGGGAGCATCACTCCACAAGGCTTCAGGCTCTCATCTCCTTCAGAACATGGGTGACCTTGCATAGCAGCACAGTTCAAGAGAGACGCCTCATTTCTGGCAGGGAAAGGATCCTACCTGTCCTCGACTTGGCTGAAGAGCAGGAGTGGGACTCCCCTTTGTCTCACAGCAGTCAATAAATTTAACTTAGAACTTTTTAGCAGGTGATACAGGACTTACCATGGTGGATAATGCTGTGATCCAGTAATTTCTGCACCAGTTTAATGGCTGTCTCCCTGTCAGAGGCTTCTTTGTGGTCGATCAGCCAGTCAATCAGTTCTTTGGCAACGAAGCAGTTCGGGTATGTTTTGAGGTGGTGTCGCCGATCCTTAATGACCTTTTCTTCATGCAGTCGGAGCCTGGGGGTCAAATCACCTTGTAAATATCATTTGCAAAGGGCCTCTGTAACAGCAAGACTGGGATGAGAGCACAGCAGCGGCACCCAAGCCCTGCTCACAGGATGGGTTTTGAAGGTGCTGGGCAGAAGAGTCACACATCCAGCGCTGGCATCTCACAACCAGGGAACCCACAGCAATCATTTGTTACAACTTTAAACCCCATAATTGGAAAAACTTGTTTTCTCCTCAATGGAAAAGTTTAAAAAACTGAAGAACAGCGCAGCATATTAAGTCCATTAAAATACTTCCTGCAGGTCAATTAAACTGTCAATAATTTGGAATTAATTTTCCCACATTACCACTAATACGTTCCATACTATTTTATAGTACTGCTTCTGTAGATTTTTTTCTTTTTTTAATCTCATTAGTTTTTGCAGATGTAACTTCTCCCTTGGTTGGGTAACTGCATTTTGCCTCCAACTGCACAAGGATAGCATTTATGATTTAAAATTCAGGTGTGAAGCTGCTCCAACGCAATGTAATCTATCAAAAAGTTGCCTCCGACTCCAAATAAAGGAAACTGATTTCTCACTCGGGTATCTGTTGACAAATGCTCTCTGTTTGCAAAATCTCCTTCATCATCCTGAAAGCAAGTTGGTTGAGATGCTTGGATCAGAATGCAAGATCCTGATTAGAGTTAACCTTAAGGTTCTGAATCTTTATGTTAGTCATTTTTTTCCAAATAAACAAAATAAGCAACATTAGCAATAAATTAGCAGACGGAACATTTTAAAGTTATTTGAAGTTTTGATGCTTTCTTGTTCCATTTTAATTAATCATATCAGAAAATCTGGTTTTGTAATATCTATACCTCTATACTTCTGAGGAAAGCACAGAAATGACAGTGCTTGGGCTCCTACCACAAACAGAAACATTGCTGTTCACTTCCAAGTGCCCAGGCACCAACTGCAAAGAGTCCTAAGGAGTGCTATAATAATTGTAGGTGGTACAAGGGTAATAGCACAGAAGGGTGTTAACATGAGCCACATGAAGCACAGAGCAGAGTATGAGAAAGTTTCCTCTCAATGGAATTCTAGTATGAAACAATAATTTCTCTTTAAAATCATAGAAGGGGAAAATGTTTGGCTGAAATCAATGAAGGTAATATTATTAGGGCATCAGACAAGACTTAGGTAGGCTTCTACCAAAAAATAGTAGCCAAGCAATGTTTTGTTCTGCAGCATTTAGCCTTGAAGTACACTGGAATTGCCAATTTGGCTTGTGAATTCAAAACCAGATTTGCAAACATCATTACCAAAAAAAAAAAAAAAAAAAAAAAAAAAAAAAAGCAAGACTTTTATATTAAAAGCACTGAAAATCAGATTAATATTCTGGAAAGAAATGTTGGTAAATATCCCACAGATTGTGAAATTCTCTGAGCTAAAATACTTTTGCTTAAAGCATATTTTCCAGATGTGCTCTAAAAGCTGCTCTAACTATGCTTAGAAAGAAAAGCATACGCAGTTTTAATTATAGAACATGCAATTATCAGTATGTCTGATAGAGCTTTACAATTAAAATATTCAAGGTTCTATTAATGTTCATCTGGTCTTATGTCACACAATAACCTGGAAGAACAAAACCAGAAGAAGAGTGTATAATACAAAGGTAGACAGCTCAATCCAGCTTTCAGTTAGCGGTGTTAAGTCCAAATCGATGGAGTTCATCTGATATAAGAGGGAAAAACCCTTCCACAATATTCTTTGTCCACATGTTGCATAGGAGGATACCAGGACTGGTCTGACATTTCACAAATACGTCAGTAGTCAAGAGCCCCACAAATGAGCACTGATGTCTTAAATTCTGACTGCAGGCTTTCCTGCAGTTGGTGGGCTGATCAATATTTCAATTCCTCTGTCATGTTAAAAGACACAGGTTCCCACTACAATCTTTTTCCTCACTCAGAAAAAGGATCTTTCTGTATACCGTTTTGCCTGTATTTATAAAATTCATAGATACTTCATGATCTGAATTATTTCTGCTCACTTGCTAAAGAGGATCCAAATTTGCTAAGAGGATACAAAATCATTAAGTCAAAGAAAACACATAACCCTTAACAAACCTGAATTTCGACAAGAATGTGGGAATTTCTTCTGCAGTCTATACCTATTATGTCCATACTGAATTATGTCCAGGCTTATTTATTTGGAATAACAAACACAGAAGGAATTCAGATTTTTCTCTTTGGTGGTGTACGCAGCTCTTTTTGTTCAGGCTCCCTCACCTCTACAAATCTTCTAAAATCAGAATCTATGGAGAAGTAGCTCAATAAATTGACACTGTATCTAGTGTAAACTACAAATATAGCAGCCTCAGGTAAAGTTACTGAGTATATATTGTGGTGTGCCAATCAAAAGTTCAGGAAGGAATTCAAGAAATCCATCTGTGCTCAGAAGTATTTATCAGAAGCCAAATCAAATGGAATAAAAAGGAATAAAATGTACCAGTAATACAGTTATACACTGGAACCAATGCTCTAGTGAAGTGGTAAATTCTTTATCCCTAGGCATTGAGATGCAGGCTTCTCACCCAAAGTCCTTGATGTTTTCCCTTTAAGTAATGTTAATCACTTTATGTCAGCTAGTCTGTACGATGACTGGAAAAGACCTAACTTGACATCAAACACATTCTTCTCACTAGAAGAAGTTTTTCTCAAGAGCTGCTCAGGAAAATTAGCTGACTGACAAACCCTGACCAGTTTGAGAGGAGAAGGGGGAGAAGACAGGCAAACAACACAGGGTGATAGGGGGACACCTTGATTCAACAAGCCTCTGAAATACTGACCCACTCTCTGAAACTTAATACATTAACACCAGAAAACAATTCTGTGTGCACCACTACCACACCCATATATAATTTCATATATAATTCAAGATTATCTGCCATATTTTGCATGTGAGGCCACAGTCTGCCCTACCTGAGGAAAATGTAATCGAGATCCAGGGCATTTGAGCAACTGCCTGTGAAGGGTAACAGGCATATGCAAGCCTTTAATATTTACAAATTTATTCCATGGCCCTTACTCATGCTTACAACAAATAAAGGCTGTATTTGCAAGCATGCATGCCAGAATAATCTTCTTGGAGGTTTGTCGAAACAGGAGTCGCTCCTAATTGACAATATGTAGGGACTCTTGCTCCAAACAGAAGTGCCTTCCTCCTACACAGCATGGAACAAAATAACTTGGAAGACACTGCTCCTGCTTTGCAGTAGATGTTTTCAGAGCTTTCTGGAACAATGTTATTTGTTGAGATGTCATTAGGCACTTTCATGATCATGGAAAAATTTGATTTTTTCACCTAGAAATGAAGAATCAGGCACTAACTTGGGATGAAATTGCTCTTGCAGCTACATGAAACTTGCATTTTAGTTTTCACCAAGAGGGGCATTTTTATTTCTACCAGGGACATTGTGCATTCTGAAGTTTCTTGCCTCTTTTCTGAACCAGTGGGTAACAATTTACAACACCAGCACAATTAGCTTTCCTTTCCAACCACAGAAAAGGCCAACATGCTGGATGAAAACAATAAGGTTATCATTAACTGAACCACAGTCCAAATATCTCACCCAGCTACTTCCCTCTAATAAGTCTAGTAGTTTGTGCTTGGCCAACGCAGCTCTTACAAAGCATTATCCAATCTTGTGTTCTGTGAATGAAAAAAAATTAAAAACCACCTGCTCTTCCTAGTAATCTTCTGAATAATTAATCTGCCAGTTCCTACATCCTATATAGTCCCTATGTTTATCCTAGGAAAGCTCAAAAAATGTGCAAGGAACAGGTTGGTTGTTGACACTCGAAATAGACAACATGGTATGAAGACTTTCATTGTGCGCTCCACTCTTTCACCTCTCTCAGCCTTCCTGAAACAATCGCACACACACATGAAATGCACATATAATAGAATCATAGTATCACAGACACACAAACAGTTTCGGTTGAAAAGGACCTTTGAAGGTCATCTAGTCCAACATGAGCAGGGACATCTTCCATTATATCAAGTTGCTCAGAGCCCCTCCAAGCTGACCTTGAATGTTTCAAGGGACAGGGCATCTGCCACCCCTCTGGGCAACCTGTTCCAGTATTTCACCACCCTCACTGTGAAAATTTCTTCCTTACATTTAGTCTGAATTTACCTCTTTGAATTCAAACCATTATCCCTGCCTTATTGCAACAGGCCCTACTAAAAAATTGGTCCCTATCATTCTTCTAAGCCCCCTTTAAGTATTGAAAGGCCACAATAAGGTCTCTTGCCCAGGCTGCATAGCCTCAACACTCCCAGATTGTGTTTCTGTTTTCACAAGGGGCGCTCTATCTCTTCAATCTTCTTCAGGGCTCTTCTCCGGACCTGCTCCAACAGGTCCATGTCTTTCCTGTTCTGAGGACTCCACAGCTGGACACAGCATTCCAGGTGGGGTCCCACCAGAATGAAGTAGAGGGGCAGAATCAATTCACTCAACCTGCTGTCCATGAGGCTTTGGATGAAGAAATTTTTTTTTTTTTTTTTAATGGAAGAACAAAACACCAGAGAAGAGATCATTTAAAACAGAAATCCCTATAAGAATTTACTAATTATTGAACAATACACACTGATGATGTAATTAGTCATGGCACAATGCACATCCTGCCTCAGCATGCTCAACTGCTGCTGAGGAGTTCTGGCATGCTCATGGTTTACTGCTGTGGTACACCCTGCACACTCCCTTGGTTGCAGTGACTATCCCAGACTGAGCACTGCCAGGCAGCATTCACTGAACTACTACAATTTTATCAAATTTGGGCAAACGGAACAAAACTGTATTAGATCTCTTGAAAATTACCAGCTATATGCAGAGAGGCAAAGCCCTGCAGGCATTTCTACCATCTTGAATTTCTTTCACAAGTTTCATGTATATACATGAGAACTTCTACAAGAGAGATGGATTTACTTATTTCCAAGGAAAACTTGTCATGATGTCCTTTGCGAGAAACATATATGGACAAAAGAATTATCCTGCCAAAGATAAGAACAATTCATGGTCGCCAAAGAGCATAGGTTTTTCACATCTCTTCTCAAGGCACACACTAGGTGCTCCATGGCAGGTAGAATTGCCCCTTTCTGTTTGAAATAGAACAGTTTTGTATCCTCCCAGAGGTCACAGAGTTTGGTGTTTCTAACATAAGCATATGGCCTGTCTACGGGATGGTAGATGGGCATCCTACTAAAAGATCACATTTTCCAAAGCATCTCAGTGACTTAGAAGCAGAAATGCCACTGAAATTTAAAACTTACAAATCAGTTACACACCTTATTCATTACAAAATACATGAGCATAAGGCGGCATTTGTGTATATATACACACCCAGGAAAAAACTACTTAAAATGTCCTTTATACGAAATTTTGCCTTCACAGTGTCAGCAAAAAATTAAAATAGGTCAGTGAGGATATGAACTTTATACACAGAGGAGACCGTGAAGGTACTCTGTGAATGCAGTGTGTGTTGCTGGGTCAGGCATTTCCAGCTGGGCTTGCCAAGTCTCAGCTGAAGTGTCAGCGTTTCACTGCTGCCTGTTCCTCTTTCTAGTTATGCTTCAGCTCCGCAATCACTTAGTTCTGTTACTTGATATTCACAGGAGCTACATTACCCTTTAAAACATGGGGTCGTACTGGAAATAGGATGAAGATATTTCTGTTTTGAGCTGTGGCAGAGCAGGAATTCTGCCCTCTCAAATACATTTAGAAAGGATGTCTTCAAAGCAGATCCTGATAGCGGTTCTCATCTCTGTGACAATCTCTCCTTTTTTGCCCACAGCCATGTATGTAGTCAAAGTGAGGAGATGCCAGAACACAGAGCCAGATAGACTTTAAAAAAACCATCTCTTGGTGCACTGCAGAGGAAATCCCAAATCTTCCAAAGAAATGACAGTTCACCAGTGTCTCTCTGGCTATAAATAAAATATTGTGGCTGCCTCTTTTATGAAGTCTTTTTTTTTTGTACACTCGGAAAGTACTAAGGCCACTAAGCCTGCAACCAAAGGTGCACAAGGACATCCCCAATACTCATCTTACTAACGCTGTCAGGAATCAAAGCAAACTCTGGAGAACAGACACAGGCATTGCTCAGGGTCTGGGATGAAATCATGATGTCTCTTAGAGACTCCCTTTCAGCCCACAAATTCAGGCCAGAAATTCAGAGCCACAGCCTCCAGAGTACTCCAGACTGCAGAGGAAATTAAATCTATGTGTTTGTATTGATCTGCCATAAAACTAGAGACCCCTTGTAAAACCTACAGAAGCTGTGAAGTGACTAATCTCCCTGCCTGCCAAGCCATTTCACTTGCATTTCACTTTAAAGAAAAATGTGTTCAAACATGAATAATCAGTCTAACTTGCTGTGCACTTGAACCTTGAGAGATTCTGTCTTTCTGGAAAGCATAAAACTAGGTTTTATAAAGAGGAAAGCAGAGAATACAGGCAAGTTTTATTTCACCTGTTCCATGTCATATAAGTGGAAGTCTGCCTGTCTCAGGCGGGCTGCTCACTTTCTGGGCCGGAACTGTCAGAACTCAGCAAATCATAGCCCTCCTTCTCTAAATGGAAGTCTGACATAATTGTGCTTCTCACTCAGTTATGGATGAGCTGGAACACACCACAGAACAAATGCCTGCAGGTCAAAGTCTGTGAGATACTACTCACAGAGATATGTGGGGATCCCATAAGAAATGATGTATTTTTCACTCACAAACAAGCCATCTTTGCTAATATCCATCAACTAGTTTTTTTTATCCATATCAATTTTCCATGTCTCCATTGCACAGATATTCTTAGGCTTATTAAATCAATGTATACTCTGAGGATTAATTTTTGCAAGAATATTTTCCCAAATCTAAACCAAAGACCACCAAAGTTTCAAAGTACAGACCAGAAACCATAGCAGAACTGTCATTACAGACATCCTATGACTGGATTAACATCGTAATAAGCTCTCCAGCTCTTGTAGACTTATGCAAAATTACCTCTCAATAAAGGAATTATTTTATGGATAGCAAACTCACGAAGAGGCAGTGAGGTCTCAAGGGAGCCCAGTGAAAATCAATGAAATTTGTGTCAGGGAATGCAGGCTTGTTACCTCAGTAACATGGCTGGAAGAGGAGAAATGTTCCTTTGAAATGCTAAATGGGCTAAACAGGGCAAATATAGGTCAGAGAGCCCAAATCCCATTGCTACAGATATTCCTGCTAGCACTGCCATTCAGGAACCTGGAGAGACAGACCAGGAGCTGGGGAATAAGATCCAGGCCTGCATCACTGAAATCAAGAAGAGAGGCTGCACCAAGGACACAAACAGCTGTGGGTAGCAGAAAGCCCTGCTGTGTGAGAGCTCCTCTCCTGGATGCACCTGGCATGCCACGGGGGGAGGGGAACCAAGTAAGTTACAGGCGGAGGTCCCTTATGCAGCAAGGCTGACGCCTCCTTTACCCAGAGGGAAAAGCTGACTTTAACCTTGGTAGGCACCTGCACTGTGGGCAGCAAGTTTCAGATCACCTGAGAATCGAAGCCTTTTCACCACCCATCTCTCAGCACAACTGAGGAAGAGCAAATCTGTAGCACCCCGAACACAGCACAGTACTGAACAAGCCTGGAGTGCAAATAGTAAAAGGGGTTATTATGTGCCAGAGATAACCCAAGAAATCCATGGGAGAACTGAACTCAATTAAGTGCCTAATCTTGAGTTTGGTATTTCTCCCACCCTGTCTATAAGCGACAAATAGCTTTGCTAGGATGTTACATGGGTAACTCTGAGCTCAAAGTCCTTCCAAGGAATGGCTGCTCTCAGCCTGAGAACCACAGACCTGCAGGAGATTTTCTCCCTGATATTCTGCACTTCTCAGAGGAGCACCAACTGTTAGGACTTCTTTCAGTGGTCCTTGGCAACCCTGCTGAATGCAAGAATAAAAAATCTGCCTTCATCATTAATAAAGCATCATACTGCAGTAATATCTCAATTGCTTTTAGCAATTGTTTTCCATCTCTACACAAAACTCTTATCCAAATACTGTGCTGAATCATGACTGTCATTAAGCGTAAATATCCAGTACCTCACAGGTAAGATAATGAGTAATAAAATGCTTAGTGTTATGTACAGTTGTTAACAAACTTGATTCTGCACTGAGGCTATGACTCAAAATTTTTTATTCACTTCCAACAAATACGCAGGTTTACCTTAAAAGGAACAGAGATGCAATATTATTTCAATATACAATATGTTGTATTAAAACCATCAAGCTTTGTTTATCTGTTCACATTCTAAATTAATAGCTTCCTTCCTTTCATGTTTAGTATAGCTGCATTTCTAGGATTTATTTTTATTTTGAAGGAAGCAGTGACGGCAATAAGTGCAAAAGTACCCACTAGAAAAGGCACTTCGTATCAAATTTCTTTAAATTTAGAAAAAAAAAAAAATCTGCCATGTTTTGACACTGATACATGCTTTTTTGCCTCCTCCAGCTGGCAACACCACAATATGCAAGATGCTACACTGACCAAAGACACGATTCAAAGGAGTTCTTTCCACTGTCTTCCAGAAGTCTGTTGAAATTCAGTGATTGACCACTAAACTGTAAAACAAAGCTGAAAAACTGATGCTGATTTTTAAACACTGAAAGTAATGATCCATTTGACTGGATTGCCTAGGGGCAATTAAATTGTTAGAGGATGACCTTCACAGTTCATGAATAGACATGGAGGAACAGGTAAGACTATAAAATGCATGGCTGTGCAGTAACAACAAAATGCTCTGCTGAAAACTGAGAACGCAGAGGCTAAAAGCAACAGAGTAAGAAATAGCTGAATATGCATTAGTGAAACTTTCACTGAGTACAGGCTAAGACCATGCAAAAACCAAGGGCAACCTCACATTGTACTAACAGAGATATCTCCAGAAATGATTGGAAATCTAGTTGTTTATGTCACTGTATCTGATACTACAAAACATCGTCTAAATACTGTGCTTGGTTCATGACATCTCGTTCAAGAATGATCAACTCAAACAGTTGCAATGATGTAGCTCTACTCTGGTATGAGAAATGATGAGCCAGTCTCATGAGCAGAGAGAAAAAAAGATACTGGATTGGGAGCCTGGCCTTACCTAGACAAAATGTGAGAGGAGCAGAATTGCTGTCTACAATCTTTCAGGTGAGTTGAAAGCAGAGAGCAAGAAAAGCTATTTAAGTAATGCTGAGGGATCCTAATGTATTAGAGAAAGTTTTGGAGAAAAGATTTCTGATTCTTACTTAAGGCAATAATAATAATAATAATAAATATATCAAAGGATTATGTATTGTAATATTCTTCAGATGACCTTCCAGTCCCGTGGTTTATAATTACATGATTTACACTGCTATTTCCAAACAACCTTAGGAATACTGTAAGGTAAAAGATTATCAGAGGCTGGCGTTTGAATGCACTATACCAGGACTCAGCCTTTCTGAAATCCTGGTTCATGTCAGCAGCAAAAGAAAAGTTCAAATGCTTCCTATACTAAGACACTTGCTGTTTATATCAAAGTTTTTATTACAAGTGTATATGCAGATATACAGACATTCTTTGTGTGTTTGCCAAAGCTCAGGAGCTGTAAGTACAAGAGATGTCCCCATTTTGTGAACATGCTTCCTTGTTTTTGCCACAGGGTGTTCCCTGCTTTTTCATTTTAACAGTGCAAGCATCCAATAGTCCTTATCTGGCTGATTGGAAGGAGGGGGATTTAACTGGCCAGTCAACACCAAACTAGAGGCATGTTTTCCTCCACCATCTGAAGGAAACCGTGCTACCTTTGTGGCATACAACTGTGTGAAGACAGAGTGGGGGATCTGCTGTGAGGAAACCCCACCAGCTGGGTAGCAGCATGCGTAGAGACCAGGGATCTGCTCTGCTTCCTTGCTAAATTAAAGTGTAGAAGCCAGGAGGAACTGCAGTGCCTGAGGACCCTTCTGCCAGCTCCACAGCCCAGGTCTGCATTTTACCCTTGGCTGAAGTCTCTACACATCTGAACTGCCTCCATGTGCAGCATTCACTCATCCTTTTGAGATCCAGATCACTGGGTTTGCAGGAGCCTCCAGCTTCAAACCTGAGATCTTGTGAAGTTACTGCAAAGAACCTGTATATATAGTCATAGTCAGCTTGGTCTTCTTAACCTGGAAGTTGTCTAATTTTATATAGTGGCACACAGCTTTATTTTATTTATTGAAATAATATAGAGCATTTAATTATTAAAGTGAATAAATCAAAATAGGTTAGAAGTCTAAATCAAATGGTGTTACAGCCTTTTAGAGTTCCCTTAAGTTTTCTTGTCTTTGAGTGTCAAATATAAGCCAGTATGACCTTTCCAGTCAGCTGGAGGCAACAAAGCAGCATAACCCTAATTAACATTCTGCTCATTTATACAATTCCTTCTTACAGAAAATCTTGTAATGTTCAATAAGGCTTCACTGCCAAAATAAAAAGAAAAAATAAACCACCATGTGCAGATGAAAAAATGAAAAATGTCTCAGAAATCTACTGACTGCCCTAGACTACACTGAGTTCCAAATGAATGCACGCCAATGGTAACAATGATTTTACTCAACAATTTTGCAACATAACACTACTGCATTTATTTTTTAAACACAGAAAGGATTGCTATCTGACATAAATGTTTTAATGGCAAAAACCCGTCCTATCTGCTTTAAATCTCTCTATGTAGGTCATGCAAACATGTAACAGCAAGAATTATAGTATGTGAATTTAAGGGGATTATTTAACGGGATGAAGTTGCTCACTGCCTAAATTCTGGTACGCTAATGAAGAACTTCATCATTAGGGAAAATCTATTATTAAAATTCATATTTAAATCCTGAATCTATTTAAAATATTTGCCTTCTGCAAAAGTCTGGCCTGCGGATGGTTTTGTTTCATTAGCTCAGCATTTTTCTACGTCTCATATATTATGGTATGAACAGATACACAGCTGTGGCACAACCACTCTTTATGAATAGTTCCTTTTGTCAGGACACTATCAAATATCTTGTCTTGTTTGATTAGGCCTTGTCAAAAGCTCACAAGTATATAAGCTTTGAAAAGATTAGTATTACAGAAGCAGTCTTCCTCTCCTCTTAAGATTAAATGGAAATTTTCCTTTTAAGTAATAAATAAATCCCTAAGGAGTCCAGAGAAGTTCTGCTGCTCTACTGAACAGCTTGCTCTCATTGCTGGGCCATGTGTTTGCCATCTCTCCTTGTAAGCAATATTCTCTCTCCACACATGCAGAAAGCTCAGTGAACAGGTATTTATGCGCTCTGACAATAAATTCAAAATGTGACTTCTTACTGCTTTAGTAACTCAGACCATGCACCCTGACCCTTATTCACCAAGTAACAGCACCAGCTTTACACCGGCTCATGTTCAGTCATTGTCGACCAGCACTCCCAGGTCCTTTTCCAACAGGCACCTTTCCAGCCGCTCAGCTCCAGCTGGAGCATTGTATGGGGCTGTGAACAGAGTGCAGGACCTGACACTTGGCCTTGTTGGAGCTCATAAAATTGGCCTCAGCCCACTGATCCATCCTGTCCAAATACCTCTGTGAAGCCCTCCTGCCCTCCAGCAGATCAACACTCCCACACAACTTGGTATCACCTGCAAAGCTGCTGAAGTTGTCCTTGATTCCCTTGTCCAGATTGTAGATAAAGATATACAACATTTCAGCCCATATGTAAGTAGGCTGTGCATATATGAAATGCTGAAATTGCAAAAGGTTTGTGACCACCAAAGACATGAAACCACTGATCAAGTGGCCAATGCCTTTTCCAACAGGTTTTTCATTTTCTGAGAGAGAATATTGATATTTCACACAAAAAGATGTGCTGTGTGCATTTCAGCCTGCAAGCAAAATGTCAGTATTTCCACTCCACTAGAACTTTTCCTTAGCCACTATATATTTAAATAAATTCTTCTTTCCATTTTTACTGTGATTCTCCTGAGCAGCTTATACAATCCTTTCTTTCTCCCTCCTTTGGCTCTATATCATCTTTCCCAAGAGTATTGTTGTTACTGGCCCCATCTAAACTCAGATGTTCCACATTCATCAGAAAAGGAAGCAACATAGGGTACAAACATATTTCATGTGAAATTATGTAGGAAACGCTGTTTCAGCTGGTGTTGATTTACAGATTCAATCAAAAAAAGTAATATGAAGGTATTAATTCATTAGTTTGGAGCAGCTCTAGCCCCTCTGCAGCCCAACAAAGTGAATGCAAGCAATTATCTTTTAACCACTGGTGTTTGATTCATTACAGTAGACCCAAAGCAGAGCACTTGGAAAAACCACCACTTCATAGAAAACTAGAGATAGGATTTTCCCCATGAGGAAATACTTTTAAAGAATCTATGCCTTGCAACATTGCAATAAAGCAGAATGGCATATAGAGAAAGCAAAAATCCCATTGTTTTGTGTGTGTTGAAAGAAGTACCATTTTTAAATAGGTGGGATAATGGTCGGGCACATGTCTTTGATTGCAGGACTTCAGGATGAGATGTACCCTTCCAAGGCAAGAAAATTTTAATAGTTCAAATATCTTCCTCCCTCAATATGTGAATGAAAATCCTTTCTCCGCAAGCAAAGCTGGAACTGCAGGACTATGCACGGGAACCGGTTCACACACTGTGCACACAATGAACTCCCAAAGTGGTCCCTCCTTTGTGCACAGCGTGAGGGGATCTGAGAGTGTCATGCAGGCAGCGAGAAAGAAAAGCAGGTGGCTGGCCCTGAGATTACTGTTCCCCCTGTAATCCCAACATGGCACAGCCAGCAGCATTTCTGGCACTGCAACCTATTGGCCTTACAGCACATATTACTCTCTACACTGTCTCCAGTCTTTTTTCTATTCCCACTCTTTAAGGATTGCTATAAAACCAACATATCCCAAATATGTGCACTTTGGTTTCTGCGCCCCAAGTCCTTGAGACATGAATCTACAGATCACAAACATCTTGGAAAGAAATCTTGGTGGTGGGAAGAGTTGTGCTGTTGGCATTTGATGACTCTCATATGATCTGAGGTAAAATCCTAGCCTAACTTAAGACACTGAGGTCAAGGGAGTCAGGCTGTCACCTTCACATCTTCCTAAAAAATCTCAGTTGAAACAGAGGGATTTCAAAAGTTCTTGGGATTTAATTTGGAAATGGATAGATTTCTCATTCTTAAATTTGCTTGAAAAGCTGGACAATATGAGAGCAGTGGTACAAACCAACCCAGCTGATTTTGCACTGAAGTAGGTTTAGAGGAATTCTTAGAAGCCCTCCCACCAGTGTCACTGAACAGATAATCATCTCTGGTTACCAGCCAATAACAAAAAGCTGATAATATCAACCACCACATCTTAAAAAAGACAACACACTATGCCTTCATAAAATATTCAGTTGGAAGGGATCTCTGGAGGTCATCTGGTCCAACCTATACTGAAAGTATAACCAGTTAGTACAAATTGCTCAGGGTCATGGTCCAGGCAAGATTTTAATATTTCAGAGCTTCTCTGGACTCATATTCCAGTTTTTGCCTTACCCTCACAGAGAAGAATATCTGATCAGATAACCCCTTGCAAATTTTGACTACTGCCTCTTGTACCATCCCTGTGCACCTTGGAAAAATTCTCTCCATCGTGTCAGTAGTTGCAACAGAAGAATCCCCCATGCCTTTTCTTCTCTAGGCTGAATAGAGCCAGCCCTCAGCACCTCCTTGTACATCACATGCCCCGGCCCAACCCCAACCTGAGAGTCAGCCCTCCTTGGGGCTTGAGTCTTGTAGGAAGACAACTTTTTCCAGTCTATTTTAGAGTTGCATAATTTTGCATAAAGATAAATAAATAAAGCTTATTAAAATAAAATAAAGCTTTTGATAAACCTTGCTCTATTTTTTCTGTTCAGTATGTTTTTGAGAACCCATTTTCATCCCTTGTCTAATTAGACATTGAGTAACATGATACCAATGGCTCCTATTATGGACCTGTTTTTCTTGTCACAGAGATCTACTTATTAACCTCATTTAATCTCACCTATTTCTACTATTTCTCAAAAGACTTGAAAGGTCTGAGTTTGTCCAACACGCTGTAAGTTTTGAAAATAATCATCCAAGGCAACTCTTTAAGCTTCTAGACACTCAAAATGGTATTTGTACAATCTCTTTTGGGATTTATGCATGATAACGCTACTTTGAGGTTCTTCCCATGATAATCTCCCTCTGCACTGAGCAATCAGCAAAATAGCAGTTTAAGTTAAGAGTTACTTTTTCTACATCTTAGTAAAAATAAATTAATTTCAACTAGAGGAAAGTGTAACTTAATTACATCCTGAGCATCAGGAAACAATTAACAGCTTTCTATTATATCACTCTAATTTCTAAACTATACAATTATATGCTACTGCAGAAAAGGATGTCTGATTATCAAGACAAGGATCTTTTCAGAAAAAAATGAAAGGAAATTGTTCCACTGCTGACAATCAGTGCTATAAATAATACCGAGCTAATATCTCTTCAGAAGTCATTTCCATTATTTGCAATCCTAACTTTGAGTGACGTGTTGGCTGTGTGTTGTCAGATTCTCCTTCCAAAGAGGATGAGCAAAAATGCTGGACTGATTCCTCAGATAAGCCCTCAAAAATCCAGTTTTCTGTGAATATTTTGCAATACTCATTAGAATTAAATTAAAAATCTTTGTTTTTACAAACCATATTGTAATTATGTTTTGCATTCGCTTTGCCTCTTAAATCAGACCCAAGACTGGCTTGTAAAAACACAAAGGAACAGGCAGGCCTGCTTTAAGCAGCCACAATGACTTGAAGACACAAGTCACAGTGTAAAGAGCAACAGACACGACATACAACCACTTCTTTTCAACTGCCAGTAAACCCATTTGGCCCAATATGCATGTGAGAGGTGCAGACAGAGCCCCTGGGCTGCACAGCAGTTCAGCTGAACACTAACAGAAACACTACAGAAAAACAGAAACACATCCAACAGTACTTAGTGTGAGAAGCAAGGAAGCAAACCCGCACAAACCTCCATAACACGAATTCCAAGGCTACTGTGCTGGATGGCCACTGTGTTACTGGGGGTGGGAGAATCTTGCCAAACCAGGTACAGCATATAAGATTCATATAGGATAAATATGATAGTGCTGCATCAGCAGAACATTGGTCTCTGCAGATTCCTTGTGCAATGCCCCTTTCAAGACAGCTGTACCACTCCCCCAGAAAGTTTAAATTCTGTTTCAAGTTCTCTTTCCCTATTATTTTCCACCTCAAGTCTTCTATGCACTGTCCTCAACAAACGTGTTCTTGTTTGAATCTTATCTAGCATTACAGCTTGGAAATATAGTTGCCACAGCTCTTGAGAAGAATAACAGTGTCCGTCTCCTGGATTCCTTCCATTGCCTTCTCCCCTCTTGTAACACTAAACACACTATTACCATACTTGACTTTCAAACTCCCATCTTTGCTATCACCATCAGTGCATTGGCTTTTGCTCTACCCCTGGTTCCTCACAGAAACCAGGAAACTCTCATCAGCCTGCAAATCCCTGTGTCACAGCTGGGGTAGCCCATCTACCCAACCACACAACTGCAAGGCAATGGAGAATTACAGCCTTGTGATGTAAAAACACGCTTCCATATTTGCTCGGAATTAGCAAGTGCAATCAGGAACATTTTTTAATTATCTGCAACTGCACCTTTAAGATCTGAATGCATTTACTAGATTGAGGCATTGCTAAGATGCAAACTTTGAAAACTGTAAAAGGCTGATAATTAAGGTCAGGGTTGCCTTCTGCAGTACTGCTGTCACACTGGTGATAAACTGGTCATGCAAACTGCACAGTACTAATTTCAAAACACATGGAATATCAGTATTTGAACATCCATTCATACACAATACTGTGACAAGAGTGTAGAAGTAAAAGGAAAAGCCTTGAAAGGAAAAAAAAACCCAAAACATTGTCAAACAGACAGTCTCTGTTCCTGTCTAGTAACAGCATGTGCATTTTAAACTCATAACCATTTTTACGATCTGTCTTCTACTGGAGTCTGAATTTTTTTAATGGGAATCCAGTAAATTAAACCCTGAGTGGGTGGTCAAGCAAACCAAGCAGAGGCTGCTGTCATCATTCCCTCTTCCTGTACTTGTCCACGTGTGCCAGTGTCTCCTTCACGCCAGCGTTGACACTGGTCTGACTTCAAGCTGAACCTGTTTAGAATTTTTTTTTTTTTTTTTTTTTTTTTTTTTTTTTTTTTTTTTTTTTTTAAATTTGGCTTCAGCTGCTTCAGTTCCCTGAACTTCTGATCCCAGACAAACACCAGTGCGAAGTGCAAGGGAAGTGATAAGAGCGGGGCACTGGCAGCCTGCACTTAGATCCGCTCTATCAGTAAACCACAGCCTCAAACTGTACATATTTCAGGGACATAGGGGAAGCCAGCACCCATTTCTCCCCCTGTACTTCTTCAGAGAAAGCTTTTTTGTGGTCATGTGGTAAATTGGTATGTAAAACTGACCCAACTGAAATACCAGCCTTCCAAAAGCTCTGCTGATCACTTCCCCAGTGCAGGTCACTATATGGTGATAGTCCAGAGATGCTTAAGCCGTCTAAATGAGAGGCAACATGGAGGAGGAAACCAGAAGGCAAGAACACCTATTTAATTCTAGTGGTTTATACATTAAAATTATTTAAAATATATGGTTTACCCATCTTGCTTAAGAACAAAACCAACCACCCACGATTAACACATGAAATACATTCTTCCCTCAACAAATGCCAGTGGTTCTGCTGAGACTTCAAGCTTTACACTTTCTGTCTTTATTAACCTTTAGAGCCTCAATACAGCTCTTCTTCAAAGACCAGAGACACAACCCAAACTTGATTAGCTCTTGCTTCTTCCCCAGTCTTTTATCCCCTTTGCCAGTTCTTTATTAGTTTAACCTCTTCCCACTTAAATTTATTCTGAGGAGATGACTGGCCTTGAACACAGGAAAAAAAGTATGTTTGAGTTAGCAAAGGGACTTACACAAGCCTGTTCTGACCAGACGGTAGAAGCAAGAAAATTAATAGAATAACAATACACAGTTATGAAAATAAAAAGCAGGATAAGTAGCAAGAGAGTTAGAAGGGCCCTGAGCATCAGAAGGCAATGTCTGTCTCTGAGAGCAGACCCCAAGTCCAGAGCTACCACCAAGCTGGAACTCAGTACCTGGACAGTTAATGACAGGGGCAAAAAAGTCTATGTCAGGAACTTAGCTGGACTGCAGAGAGGCTGGCATTTGCTGCTGTGACAACATCCTTCACTTTTGTAAGTTCTACATCACAGAAAGCACTGAAATTCTGCAAGTTTTACACTTCAAAAAGTACTGGAGTCTACACATACCTCAATTAAGATGAGACACACTGATTCCTCCCTCGTACTTTTCCATCTATCCAAGAGTAAAAGCAGGCTAACCTCCCTCCTGGCTCCAGTCTGGTCTTTGCTGATGTGTGTGACTCTGGGGGACAAAATGAGCAGATCCTTTCCTGAAGAGGGTACCCAGAGCTCCATACCCATTTCAGTACACTGTATCCTCTCTGCATCTCCACACTCGGGAGTTATTTCTCTCTGTGCTTTCAGGATGCCACTCTTGGGCTCGGGGTCTGACCTCCCAAACCAGAACTGCCAGTCCTGACAGAATCCCACCTTGTGGCTTCACACAGATCATCTCTCACCATTCAGAACCCACTAGTGCTGCAAGACACTACTACCAACTGAAGCCAAGATTTCTGTTGCAAGGGCTTTATTTTTCTTCAGAGCACACAGCAGCTATCCCTGTTGGGACCTGATAAACAGCTCAAATTCCTAGGCACTACCAGTACACAAACAGTAAATTGTAATGACAAGTTATAGGAGGGCTTCTCTGTCAAGGTGTCAGCCTATGGCCACTGCTTCCACAGAAGCAGAGATCATGTAATAAATGCAAACCTAGATTGATTTTGGCACATTCATTCTGCCTTGCCTGCATGACCATCAACACTGAAATAAGCTTCTTTCACTTTTTCACAGGCAGCTCCTCTAACATAAAATAAATAAAAACTATTCTTGCACATGCTATACCCATCAACTTGCCTGCTAATCTCTGCTAACCTGAGACAGAAGTTAATGATTGACTCCATCTGGAATGGAATACATAAAATATACAGCACAAACCATTCATACAACATTTGCCTTCTTATGTACATAGTGAAAGAACAATCACTATTTGCACATGCGTTGTTAACCACTTATCTCTGAGCTGCACATGAGGAAAGCTGCTGAGGGTAACAACTGAATTATTAAAAGGCATAGCTAAAAGAAAAGAACTAAAGAACCAAAGCTCTACATCTTCATTTCTAGAAATATTGAATAGCCCCAATTTTACTGAAGAACATGAGAAATTTAAATTCCTGGCCCAGGAATCTCACATATATATAAATATATATATATATATATATATTTATATATATATATATTTATATATATATGTACAGATGCATCTTATCATTAGAACTAGTACCAAAGGCAAGACTGAAACACATGAAAGGGTGCATCCAGAATCAAAGACTCTTGAAAAATGTGCATATAAATTTGAGAAACACTTTAAAAAAATTAATAATTTATAGTAATAAAAATATGCAATTGAAATTGTTGTGATAGGGGAGAGTTAGCGGGAGACCTGATTTCAGAACACTTCATTATGCAGCTTTACCAACCTTCAGTTTGATATCTTTTCTTTCAGTGTATCACTCTGGTGAAACCTCAGAGAAAACTGACAATTTTTTGGTTGCTTGATTTTGAAAAACAAATCGATGGAAGTGAAATTATTTGTACAGAGACTTCTAGAGGAGTCTGTTCCACAGAGATCTGATGATATAATCCCTGTGTTTTATCCACCCCGAAGAAGTGAGCAGACAAGGGTCTTCTCAAGTGACACAACCAAAAACTACTTTTTTCAGGGTTAGGTTTGAACCCAATCAGTAGCTCTCAGGAAATGCAACCACTGGTGAAGATCAAAGGAAGTTGAAAGAAAAATGTTCAGGGGTTAGAAAAACAATCATTCCCTGAGGAGGAAGTATAAAATTGGATTGTCTTAGATTACAAAATCTCATTTTAAGAAATTCTGTGAATTCTTCAAATGGCATAGATGTTTGTTTAACATCTAGGGATGTGACTTGAAAATAAGTGACTTCTAGACAATTATATATCTCAAATACTTTCAAAGTTTGAGCTTACACCAGAGTCTTAACACACTTTCAAACACAGTGACAGCATTTAATAAATTCTGTAACTATACACTTTATATAATCCTATATATATCATAGCAATACATTAACACTAAGAGTCTTTTGATATCATTGCTCTAGAAACCGTCACTGTTATGTCTCATGGGCTTTCTGCATCCTCGAGTGCTAAGGAACTTTTTAATCTTGCCACGATGAAAAAATGTTGACTGTTTGTTGCTTAGAATAAGAAAAAAGTTAGGGACTTGTAGGTGCTGCTATCCTTCACAAGTTAATGACTCTGAAAGTTATGCACTCTAATACGGCCTCTGAAAGTGATAAGGTTCCTGAAGTTTGGAACAGTTCCTGAAGTCAGGAACTTCCAAAGTTCCTGAACTTTGGAAGACAAGCGAAACTGGTTTTGTCTTACCGCTTCAAAATGTGTACCTGCTTACCACGTAAAACTTAACTCTGTAAAACAAAACTCATACATGGCTCTGACAAAAAGGGAAATAAATTTCTGTTGAATCTTTTGTCTCCTCCAAAAGAAAGAAAAATATCTAAGAAACATGCTTCTGTATTTCTCTAAGTAGAAAGAAAGACAATACTGATTATAAAAACTATTCTATCAAAATCACTGCCTCATCTAGAGAAGGCTCATATTTATTGACCCAACTAATTAACCGAAGTGTGAACAGGCAAAATATGTAACTTCTTGTGAAAGCTGGTGATAAAGGATCCAAAAGTCTGCAGAGTCATTAAATGTCATTCAAGTTACACCTACTACAGAGAACTGCACACCTAATACAATGGCAATAATATCTGTTTAAATATTGCAGTTTGGCCAACTGAAGCCTGAGGATTCCTGAATTACTAAGCACATTTTCTGCAAGAAATGAGGGAGTCTTGGGAGGTATACAAGATTTTGCTGACAACCTGACATCAAGAAACAATTAGCAGATGAGGAGATTTTGGATGCCCCTACCTTGTAAGATAGGCAACCAGCACCTACATCAAAACATGCCCATTGAAACTGCTTTTGGTAGCCAGAGGGAAAGATCAGCTCTATCCAATTCAGTGCTCAAAACCACACATAATACTTCAATCATTCTGCCAAACTGTGCTGAAATGGGCCCAACCTGTTGCCTTCAACCATGAGGGAAATGAGTTTGGAACCGCTCTGCTTCTGAAAAAATTCTTAACAATTTCAGTAGTGCAGTTACTAAGCTTCCAACCGTGACACCTTCCTTCAGGCACTCCCAGCAAGGCCAAGGAAGCTCAGGGACATCCACTTCCCCAGGGCTGTACCAGGGACAGATTTGCAGGCAGAGGTGTAGCAGGGTGGAGGCCTCAAAGGGCTCTCCCAGTCCCGAGGAATCTGAAGGCCCCGTGATCCTCTCAAACATTTCAAGGGCAGTGCTGTCGCAACCTCCTCAGAAGAGAGAGCTCACCACTGAAGCAGAACCAAGAGAAGAGCTGAGATTTTGGGTGGCTGGAGCTCTCAGGCAGCCGGAGCCTTCAGAGTCCCTGCAGGACCATCAGTGCAAAGCTTAGAGCTGGATCGTGCCCATCCCAGCTTCTGCCTTGCCCTTGCTAATCTGCATGGCAACAGAAGCGGCCAAAGGGTCTGTTCTGGCATGTCACACTGCTGAAATCTTCAGCTTTCCTTCACAGCTGTCAGCTTAATAATTTAAAGGCCAGCCAAGAGCAAAACTTCTAAGTCCTCACTTTAAAAAATATGTTTCTATTAACCAAAACTAAGAGGCATTTGCTCAGACAGCTACTGGGTATGGCGGCAAAGGACACTACTGGATGTAAAAATTTACCATGTTATCTAACATATAGCTCAAGATCTCATTTCTTTTTCCATAAATCACCCCACCCATGGGCCAGGATTTACATCACAGCCTGGGTGCCGGCTGACATTACACACATCAGGGCAGAGGCTCCTGACCTTGCAAAGGCAAAACACTTATCACAAGCAACCAAGAGACAGGAACAAGGAGAGGGAAAAAAACTCTTTGTCCTACTCCTTTCCCTCCCCCAGCCACTGGGCACTTGTCTAGGGAGTGGAAGAGGGCACAGGGTTTCCATTCCCACCATGCCCACAGGCACTGCCAAGGTGCTGCTCAGACAACTTTTAACTCTCACTGCATCAGATCCCTGACAGAGAAGGACAGATATTCAACAGCCCATGGGAATGAGAGCTACGAGGCAATGCATGAGGCCAGAGCAAGACAGGCACTAGGAACTTCGCAAGGAATTTAAATCAAGCAGGTCCGATAAGTATTTGAGTTTAGACACACGTGCTGTTTGGTCTAGTACAAGAGTGCTTTAAATACCTCCATTTGGTTGGGTTTGTGTAAGTAACACCATGCTCACAGTTTCATTTTACACTTTTACTCGTAAGTTATGTGCTCATCTTGCATGCACTTTCACCCAAATACACACATAATCACCTGTCTGGCTGCATCAATCCCACTGGGGAATCCTGCAGTTGTAAGTATCACTAAGAATAGAGTACAGTACGTTGCCTTGAGCGCATGTGTGCGCTGGTTTTCTATCATCTGTTTGCCTGCCCCAAAGGCTGCTGATATGAACTGTCTTTGATCCCAAAAACACTCTGCATGTTCATTTCTCATTAACAATTATACACTTATCTTGGACAGGAAAAGGGAAACTTTAAATGCAGGGTTGGCTAAAACTTGTCTGCCAGCAAGTCTTTTATCACTTATTCATGTTTTTTACTGCCTGGAAAACTGAAGAATACAAATCCTTTGCACAGAGTATCCCAACAGAGAAACAGAATGAAGTTAAGAAAAAACTGGGGGTAAGCAGACAATTTTGGGTGCAGTTTCACAATACAGTTCCAAGTAGAAAGTTTATCCAAGTAGAAAGTTTGTGTCTTCTCCACCACATCCACTTCCTCCTGGCTCCATATTCCAAACACCTACCTTCTGTGGCTTCTGGAAGTCAGCACATCAGAAAATTAACCTACCCACCAAATCACCACATTGGATCTGCTTTCAAGAAGTCCAAGAAGTTACCTGAGCAGGCACAAACAGGAGGTGGGACTACACTTCAGGGTAGCAGGAAAAGGGTCAGAAGAAGAGTGGATCTCCCTGTCAGCAGTAGCCAGACATTATGCACATTGATTTGTCCATGAACTCCCAGTCCACGCACATCTAAGCCACTTCTTATAGATCCATGAAGGAATTTCCATAGGTAACTTTGCAGGATGTGCAATATTTATTTCGTATTTGCAGATCACCTTGCCCAAAAAGACCACTGTGTTTCAACGCCTTAATAAATTGGCAAATGCAATTCATGATAACAACACTGAGAAGCTGATTCTAGGAGCCTGAATTGATAATATTTCCTCAGTTTCTCCTTAGGGAAAGACTGCAAGGCTTTTGCTTTTACATTTAACTATGAGTTATACAGAAAGATTAATGTGACCTGTTACAGAAATTTTGTATTAGCCTGAAATCTTCAACTTCTAGTAACACAAATTAGGAACAGCAGTATTCTTATCTGACACTTGGATGCTCAAGTCTGCACCAAATGCACCATGCAGGACCCGTGCCAGTGCACTCTGCTACCCCAAGTGTCACTTCAGGCTACTTTGAAGCAGAATCTCAAGCCTGAAGGAGGCACTGGTGTGTACTGGAACCAGATTACCAAAATAACATTCACTTGCCGAACAGGAGTATCACTGCTGTGCATCACAAAGGGGCACTTCTCCTTACTTTGTGGATGCAAACAGCAACAGTGCCTGTACTAGCAGCAATGATGGCATCTGCCAAAGCAGGGAACATTTCTATCACTTTTCAGTGTTTGCCTGGCATCTGAGAAAAAAAGTTTTTAAAACATCAAGAAAAATTACTGGGAAAATATTTTTACCATCTCCTTCTAGTTACTTATGTAACACATTATAATGGGAATTTTCTTCCTGAATCACAAGATGATCCATAACCAAACGCAAATTATCAAAATTACTTTGTTCTCCTCTGTACGGAATAGGTACAGCTGGCACACACAGCCAGCATGCATCACAGAAATTAAAAATTAACTGAGTCAGGCATTTTTGTTCAAGGCTCCTGTGCTGCTCACAACTCCAGTCACACAGCACTGTTAATTGCTGCTGGCACTGACAGTAGGGATCCCCTTCCATCTGCTGGGACCAGCTGATGCCAAATAAAAACAATCCCTTGGAGTGAGGCGCAGCTCTGCGGGGTCGGTGCCCGGAGCCGCTGCCAGCGCCGGCCGGGCTGTGCGGGAGCGCTGCCCTGCGCTCGGCTCGGCTCTACGTGGGGTGCTGAGACACTTTATCTCTTATGGTTTCTTTGGGGTTTTTAATCTTTAAAGACGCCACTCTCCTGCAGCGTGTGATGCCTTTAGTGACGCAGCAGCCTCTCCCCAGCCGCCTCCAGTTCCACGCAGGGGAGCAGAGGTGCCCGCGGCAGGAGCCCCCCGCGCGGTGCTTTACCTCCCCGGGCTCGCAGCGCCGGCTGCGGCCCCTCGTCCTCGTCGCTGCTGAAAGCGGGGCCGGAGCCCGGGGCCGCGATGGAAGCAGGACAGGTGCTCCAGTGCAAAGAAAGCCCGCGGGCACAGACCCTTGCCCTCCGCCCCCCAAACCTCCCCCTCCCGCCGTCAGCGGGGCTGCTGCTGACCCCGGGTACGCGACCCCGGCAAAGCGGGAGGAAGACACCGCTTACCGGAGCTGCTCGCCGGTGAGCAGGACCTCGGCCATGTGCTCCAGCTCGGCCGCTTTCTGCTGCATGCTGCTCATGCCCTCCTCCATCGCCGCCGGCCTGCGGGCACAGCACCGCCGGGTGAGGGGGCACCGGGGACTCGCCTCCCCCCGGCCGCTGCCTCCGCCCGCAGCTCCGGGGCGCCTCCCGCCCGGCCCCGGAGCTCTTCGCGGGGGCGGCGGGCAGCGACGGCCACCTCCAGCCGCTCCGGCTCACCTGAGCGCCTCGGGTCACTTTTCCCCCTCGGCAGGCTGGGATCCCTCCCGCCGCTTCCCGTGTTATTGTGTCACTGGCAGGCGGAGAAACACATGGCTGCAGCCGCCGCGCCGCAGCCGGGCTCGCCGAGGCAGCAGCGGCCCCCCCCGGCTGTCACACGGCAGGGTCGGCGCTGCCTCCGCGGGAAGGGGCCGGCTCCCCGCCGGGAGCTGCGAACCGGGCGGCTGCTGCCGCTGCCCCCGCCGCCAGCCCCGGCCCGGGAGGCAGCAAGCGGCCGCGCAAGCAGGAGCGCAGCGCTCCCCGCCCGTGGCTCCTTCCCGCGGGTGCAAAGTCCCGCGTCCTCCCTTCAACGCGGGGCTGCCGAGAGGTCGGGCTGCTCGGAGGAGCAGTGAGCTCGGGAGAAGCCGGTCCGATTGCTCGGGCGGAGATGCGACTGCTGCCCGCTCAGGTAGTGCGGGCTGCGCCTTGGCAGTGATCAATGAGATGCAGCGCGGGGCCGGTAATAGAAAGGGAGCTGGTGATCTGCGGTTTCACCCTCCAAAACTGTTACTGCCCTCCTGCTGTCCACATTTCCGCTTATCTGCCACCCAGGGGTTATTTTCAAACCCTGGTCCCCTGCTCACGTCAACTCTTGTCTCCAGGCGACAGAGGATGCAGAATTCTTGAGGGCAGAGAAACGTTTTGTCTTGGCAACGGGAAATAAATTGCAAGGTCACGAACACTGTTTGTCAACATTTTTGATAGGAAAAAAAAAAAAAAAATCGTTCTTTTCTTTAAAAAAGTCCAGGAGGAATCATCTGCTGCAGTGGTCCAACCATGGGTTTCATTTGCAAATGCATGCAATACCTTGGTTGCCTACTCATTGCCTTTATATCTGTCTGCACATACTGTGTGTGCATGGAAATTGTGTCTGCTAAAGTACTTGCAATGCTGTCATCTATTCAGAACCAAAATGATAGAACCACAAGATAAACTAAGAAGGAATCAAGTGAACCTAGTAGTAATGACAGTGCAGACAATGGGAAGGTGTTGTTTGCATTGTCCATAGTAGATTTGTGGCATTTATTACTGAAGGTGGCTTTGGATGTAAAAGAATGGACTTGGAACTAAGCAGAAAAATACTTGGAAAAGAAACCTACATAGGGTTACTAAGCAGACAGCAGCCACATCCAGCTCAGGAAATTCTCTGTTCTAAAAATAATGGTCTCACAAGGCAAGCACTTGTGTGACATTTCACATGTGCTTTCCCTGCTGCTCCCTAAGCATCTGTTTATAGCCACTGAGATGAACACAGGACTAGATGGACCTTTGGTTCAATCCAGTAGAGTCCTTTTAATGAGCACCTTTGTGGATCTAAAAGAGCACCAGAGGTCCATGAATGGCAAAGGGAGAAAAACACAATCTGCCCTCGTTTCATTTGGGCCAGAGACAGGGATACCTTAGGACTGTAAGCATTACAGCTTGAGATTACTTTCTGTAAATTGGGAAGACACGCATTTAATCTGAATACTTGCAAACAGCCTCTAATTCCACTCATACTGCAAACATACAAAGTACAGATTCACAGAGCTGGAAACAAAAAGGGAATTGAAACAACCATCTCATCTGACCTTATCTTTAAGACAAAGAATGTACACAGCAATTTTTATCAAGCACTTTATCACATGACTGAAGGAAAGACAATTTCAAGAGAATGTATATTGCAGACCATTTCTGGGTAAATCCTTGGCTCTGTCACCTGGGTTTGGCTGATTTCTTCCATTCACTGCTGCTAAAAGGAGATACACTGTTCTTCCAGACTCCGGCAGCACAATCTGAAATGTGTCTTATGTTAATTTTCCCACTTCTAGGACCTCTGCTTATTGCAATTCAATTATTGCTTATTGCAATTCAATTCACTAAACAGGCAGAAGAGTAACAGAAAGCTGAGAACTTTCTTCTGAGTTGGTGAGCAGAGTTGTGCAGATGATTGCAGGGTGCAATGGGTGCCAGAGCTGACACTGAGGTAGAGTGGGCCTTGGCAGTTTGAAACAGGAACAAAAGAGGAGGAAGAGGGAGAAGAAGCTGTCTTTATGCAGTGACAAGGTATCGTGACAGGGTGCTCGTGGAACTGCAGCCTGAAATCCTTCTTTCCCTGCACAGTTTTGCAACTTGCAAAATGCAGGCCAGTGCAAATTCTTGCACTGGATTATTTAATGATTGTAGAATTTTGTGTTGGCCTTTGCACACTGATATCCCATTTGTAATTTGTTCCACGTGTTCACACTGAAATTTCTTACCGTTATCTTGAGAGGAGGGAATTGGCTGTCAGTCATTCCAAGCCTGCCTTCACCCAAAAAAGGGTAATGACATAACCTTGAAGGGTCACATTGCAGCCAAGAGCCAGTAAAAAGCTACACAAAATAACCTGATGGGATGTTTGCAACTTGTTTTTACTCTACAGACTGCTATAGAACATAAGGACTAACAAAAAATTAGGCTGTGTTGACCCTTCCTCCCAAGGGAGAGGTCATGAAGACTTAAAACGCTCCTTTAAGAGGTGGGACAGCATGTGCAGAGTCTGAAATCCTGACAGCAAAAGAGGGAGAGGCATCCCTCTGAGACAGCATCGGTAAGTAGACTGATTTCTTTTTTCAGATATAGGATCAACTTCAGATGTTGCTGCCTATTTTCAATATGAATACCTGAGTTTTACTTAAGCATGGCTGAAGTTAAGTGAGATGGAGGTAGCTAGCCACCAGTAAGGCATTCCTCAGCAAAAAGCATGCCAGATCTTTGAGCTGGGGCCCTGAGACACTTCAAAAGTCATCCACTGTGACATCAAGAGAGTAACAAAAGCTGCATAGGTCAGCTAGAGGGTTGGTATCACAGGTGTGAGGGTTACTTCCAGTGACTTCTGATGACATGAGCAGCTCTGGCATGCAGTGAAGTATGAAGTTGTGCACTTGAACCACCAAGGTCACAACGCTCTGTGGAAGCTCATGCATGAATAGGCACATTGTATTAAGAGTGCTGGGTTTAGAAAACATGTTAGTAAGTTGTATAAACTTTCTTATCTCATTTAGTAAATGCCCAAGTGGTGAAACACTAAATGTTTACATAATGAAATACGAATATTGCTTTCACTGCTTTGAAGACTGCTGTATCTGTGGCCTACATTTTGACTCGATAAATTAATCTGATATTTGATAAATTAATTCTTCAGTCTCACTAGTCAATTTTCTGCAAGCTTATTTTAACACAAGACATCCTTAAGAAAGAATCACAAGTATTCATGTCTATAGTTCTCATTTCTTCTATAACATTGTTATTGAGTCCCATGTAAAGTTGTTTGGCTTTCTCTTGCTGGGATTCCCTTTTTAAGCAGGAAAATTACATGGATACAAAAGATGGATAGCACTTCGGGGACAAAAGGCATTAACAGGTAAGCTGTTGGATGGTTGTGGGTTGTTTTTTTTTCCTAACATCTTTTGTATAAAAGACAGCGTTATGTAAACATCAAATTTAAAGATACTTGCTCACTCTCTTTGCTGAGAAAGACAAGTGCAAAATGGTTTTTGGCTTTTAAGTTGACCTTTTATCTAAGTAGCTCTTGCAACACTCATAGAAAAAATAGTGTGAAGGTTTTTTCCTGTATTCCCATGCTTATTTGCAAAAAGAGCTCCCTTGTCTTTGTGTTTCAACTGGTTGACTTCCTTAGCACTAGAGGCCTGGGAAGGGGCACCATAGGAACTACCAGGTATTGTCCAATCTCCCCTCCTCTTTTCAAGCTACAATAGTGTTTCCCATACATGGAAGTGCACAGATTACATTCTTTGCTGCTCTAAGTTTGAACCATTTAAGTTTTCTGCTAGGAACTGGTTGTAAGAATCAATGCTTGTGTGATTCAAAGAATTCATCTGGCCAAACTAATTTTAGTCGTGTGATAAACCACAGGAAAAGTTAGTAAGTTTTCAAAAACAAAAACAAAGAAGAAACACAAAAAAACCCCAAAACAACAAAAAACCAAAAAGCACAAGGATATGGTTTAAACTTCTCTTTTTCTATTATTGCATCCAAGTTCCTGCAAAAGTCTCCACAGTGAGATAACCAGGATTTTTCAGTCTGTCCAACTTTTCAGCACGAGAGTGAGAATCATATCTGTTTATATTCTTATATTTTATGTGTTACTGATCTGGTAGTTATAATAGTGAGCTGAAGTGCAGAGAAAAAGGCATTTTGATCCTGAGATACACAGAGACAATCTGAAAGGGGTTCTCTAAGCCTCTCCCTATATAGCTTTTCCATTTTGTATTACATATTTAAACACGCACTAAGACAGACAGAGGTAATGAGATTTGTGTGCAAACTGCCAGGTAAGGCATGACCAAGAGATGGGCACCTGCTTTAGTGCCTGCTCTTGTGAGCAGGTAAATATTTTATAGAAACAAGCAGCTTCAATAAGATAAAAGATCAGAAATACGCATCAGACAGGTAACCCAAATAATTCTAGTTGACACTATGCTCTACCCAATTCATGTTTGCACTGCCCAATGCATGTTCCCCCAACTTTATTATACCTGGAATATTTTCTAATTCCTCTTATTTCATATATTCATTTGTTTTCCAATTATTTCAAATTTTGAGCATCACAAAAATATTTACAAGTCAAAAAAGTACCTGTAAACCTGTCAGAAGCCTCAGTTTTATCTTTGAAGAAGTTTGTATGTATTTCCAGTAGTTCTGTTTGTTTGTTTGTTTTCTCTTTATTTTATTCTGCATTTTAACCAATGCCAATTATGAACTTGTACAACTAGAGTTTTGTCTATATCATATGTTTAGTCCAGATCATGGTCCTAGACTTGTGTAGTATCCAGCCTAATGCATGGACTGGGAAGTGTGAGTCAGCTGGGAAGTGTGACTAAGAGCTGATAAGGAACTGCTTTCTAAACCACTTCTCAAGTGTGAAGACAACACCTTCTAGCTCAGCGGTAAAAGCCAGCTTCTTAAGCCATCCCCCAGCCACATCTGTGTTAATGCATTCTGATACCTGGTTGCAAGATTTAAAATGTTTACTTAAAGCACTGTGGCTTGAACTGACGGTTTGGCACTGAATTTTGATCAGCCCTGAACACTCAGACATGGGTTGGTTTTCTTGTTCTCTGGGAGACACCGCCTAAGAGTAGAGATTCAGTCTAAGACACCTTAGTATTCTTTGCTATCTGTTTCTCAGAGCACGTTTCTGTTGACTGTGTCTCTCCACACTGCCCACGATGGAGCACACTGCCTTAGAGCACCTGGCTCTTTGTTTCCTAGGGTGAGCATCACAGCCAGGGCTTGGGGTAGGTGGTGGGTGCAAGCGTGCAGTGTGTACATCTCCGGGGTAGGTGGTTCCAGTGGCAGGAACAGAGGCCAACACATTGACAGAGTCCAAACAGCTGCAGCTATGAGGCACAGAATCACAGGCCTCCTCACAAGCTGATGAGGCTTCAGCACTGTCTCTGTCCTTCACCACATCCCATCCTGCAATTCATTAGGTGAGGCTGTGGGGCACACAGAGACATCCCGTGCCTGAGGAACACGGCCAGCGAAGCCACTCCTGTGGCTCACAGACCTGGCTGGCAGCAGCACAGCACATTGACGATGGCATCCCTCAGCTCCGCTGGGGTAATCACCACAGCAGTTACCCGGGCTGGCTCAGCTCCGCTGGGACAATCACCACAGCAGCTACCCGGGCATCGCTCAGCTCCGCTGGGACAATCACCACAGCAGCTACCCGGGCATCGCTCAGCTCCGCTGGGACAATCACCACAGCAGTTACCCGGGCTGGCTCAGCTCCGCTGGGACAATCACCACAGCAGTTACCCGGGCTGGCTCAGCTCCGCTGGGACAATCACCACAGCAGTTACCCGGGCTGGCTCAGCTCCGCTGGGACAATCACCACAGCAGTTACCCGGGCTGGCTCAGCTCCGCTGGGACAATCACCACAGCAGTTACCCGGGCTGGCTCAGCTCCGCTGGGACAATCACCACAGCAGTTACCCGGGCTGGCTCAGCTCCGCTGGGACAATCACCACAGCAGCTACCCGGGCATCGCTCAGCTCCGCTGGGACAATCACCACAGCAGCTACCCGGGCATCGCTCAGCTCCGCTGGGACAATCACCACAGCAGCTACCCGGGCTGGCTCAGCTCCGCTGGGACAATCACCACAGCAGTTACCCGGGCTGGCTCAGCTCCGCTGGGACAATCACCACAGCAGTTACCCGGGCATCGCTCAGCTCCGCTGGGGTAATCACCACAGCAGTTACCCGGGCTGGCTCAGCTCCGCTGGGACAATCACCACAGCAGTTACCCGGGCTGGCTCAGCTCCGCTGGGACAATCACCACAGCAGTTACCCGGGCATCGCTCAGCTCCGCTGGGACAATCACCACAGCAGCTACCCGGGCATCGCTCAGCTCCGCTGGGACAATCACCACAGCAGCTACCCGGGCTGGCTCAGCTCCGCTGGGACAATCACCACAGCAGTTACCCGGGCTGGCTCAGCTCCGCTGGGACAATCACCACAGCAGCTACCCGGGCATCGCTCAGCTCCGCTGGGACAATCACCACAGGAGCTACCCGGGCATCCCTCAGCTCCGCTGGGACAATCACCACAGCAGCTACCCGGGCATCGCTCAGCTCCGCTGGGACAATCACCACAGCAGTTACCCGGGCATCCCTCAGCTCCTCTGGGACAATCACCACAGCAGCTACCCGGGCTGGCTCAGCTCCGCTGGGACAATCACCACAGCAGCTACCCGGGCTGGCTCAGCTCCGCTGGGACAATCACCACAGCAGTTACCCGGGCATCGCTCAGCTCCGCTGGGACAATCACCACAGCAGCTACCCGGGCATCGCTCAGCTCCGCTGGGACAATCACCACAGCAGTTACTCGGGCTGGCTCAGCTCCGCTGGGACAATCACCACAGCAGCTACCCGGGCATCGCTCAGCTCCGCTGGGACAATCACCACAGCAGCTACCCGGGCATCGCTCAGCTCCGCTGGGACAATCACCACAGCAGCTACCCGGGCATCGCTCAGCTCCGCTGGGACAATCACCACAGCAGCTACCCGGGCTCGCCTGGCTCGTGTCCGTGCCCGCATAAAGAACTGTTGCCAGTGTTTAATCACTCCGCCACCCTGTGGCTCTTTCAAGAATTTAAGTATGAAAATGCTAATTAGAAAATGGTAGTGAATTGATGCTCCACAAAAGAAAACTACTGTTAAATTAAGCTAATTTTATAAAGGAATAATCTTTAGACAATACAATATTTGCACACAATTAAAAACATGAATATATTTGACTCCGTCATTAATTTCCTTCCCCAATGAACACCAAAAACAACTGTCCAACCTACTACTAAAAGTCAGTAAAACACTGGATAATTTGATATTCTCTTTCAGGAAAGCACTTTGCAAGTATTTTTCTGGGACTTCTTGGGTTCTCAAAGTATTTCTGGATGTTCTAGAGTGCTGAAGCAATGAGATTAACTCAGTAGAACATGATTCTAAAATAAATCAGAATCTACACTGTGCTAAGATATAGCAAAATGATCAGCTGCGACCAGTCTCTCTATTTAACTAAAGAGAAGGTATCTTCAGTGTTATTGAGAACCAGAATTCTTTATGGAGAAAGTGTTCTTCTGCAGCTCTGCATCACGGTGACTGGATGCCAAAAAAACTGTTGGAAGGAGGCACCAAAGACAGAACTGGGATGAAACAGGACCATATCAATGTTCTCTCATAAGACAAAATTCACGTTTCTTGAAATAGATAACCTGGTAAACAATATTGCCAAGGGCTGAACTGTAGTGGAAACACTGTTCTGCTCTCAACAGCTCAGCAGGGGGGAAAAAAAAATACATACATACATACATACATACATACATACATACATATATATATATATATAAAGTAAAAATCAGTCTGTACTTGTTGAGTCCAAGAAGAAAATTTCACCAAGGTGCATTTGCACAGGGAGGAAGGGTGAAATGAGGATATAAAGGTCCAGGAAGCACCAGAGAAGAAAAGAGGATTGGTGAGACAAGCATCCCATTAAGAACATAAGTAGGGCTTGAGCTGGAGAAAACAGAGGGAAAGAAGCTGCAACAGCAGCAACAAAGCCAGGGTGAGGGAGGAGATGGCAGAAATAAATTTTCCTTGTGAAGTCCCTCAGAGTTTTCTCCCTGTATTACACTGGCTTCACAGCAACTGCCAGAGAGACAACACCTTCCCTCCCTATCTGCACTGACTTCTCTCTCTGGAGAGAGAAGACTTCTTAAAGACTTCACTCTTAAAGACTTCAATATAGAAAACTCAGACAGAAGCATCTCAGAAGACCCACCTGCTGAATATCACCACCATGGAATAAGATGAGCTGTATTTTTTCTATAACACAATTTGGCAGACCCCAGTGTGCACTCCCCCAGGAATGGAACCTGCATAAAATTTTTAATTAAAGCTTTCTAAGTTTTTAATTTGCCTTTGATGTTTCTCTCACTCAAATCATTAAACTTTGGAGGAAAACTCATTTAGCTCTCTGAAGATGGGCTTAAAGGGCAGTATTTCACCTCATGGCTCACACAGGATCTCTATTGAAGCAGTTCATGATGAGAGCAGCCTCATCATCCACTTATCGAGCAATTTCCCAGGGAGAGGCAATTCTGATAGGTAAGGTCTGTGTCAAAACTGATGATCCAGTCTCCAACACTTAGACAGGAGCAGGTGAGAGGACAAGAATCTCTCCTAAGTGTACAGGCAGTGAACTTTTCTGAGCCAGCAGTGATTGGGGATCTGAGAGGCAAAAACATCCAGTGAATGGAAAATACTTGTGTTATCCTGGTTATAGCCTACCACATTATGTCAAATTCTTCGACATCTCAAGATGTTGACAGCCCTTTTGATATACTCACTACTATTCATTACTCACAGAGTTGTAAGAAAGAAAATTGAGCTACTCATTTACACAGTGATTACAAAGGAAAAATGTTTGTCATCATGACAAGCTCCTGAATTCAGCAGCAGGAGAAAAAACTAAAGATGGTTAGCATCTTCACAGAAAAATATCAAAAATATAATAGACATGGGATGCCTTAGGCATAGACCCTAGTCCCTGATGAGGGGGCTAGATGGAAATCTTCAGAACAAAATGTTTCCTGCAGAGATGTCAGCAGAGTTTTTCCATTTTCATGTCAGGTTGATGGTTTGGGGCTAAAGGGCTTCTAGGTATATTGGGGAGCAGCGTGGGAAGGGTATAATCTGCTCATCTAACACTTCAGCATTGGGAAGAAAGTTGAGAATGACAAAATTGAGTGAACTGGTAATTCTTGGATGGTTACAGACCGAGATTACATTATTCATCATGACTGAGAGAGAAACTAGAAGGCCCCACAAGCAGAAACATGAGAAACAGCTAGAATGTAACAGGATCAGGTATTTGTTCTGCAGCTCATTCCAGCATTAGGTTTGTTGGACAGAATTTTTATGATATGTTCATTTGTATTGCATTTTATTCTTTCCCATGTAAGGCTTCTGCTCCCTTTGTTGAGCTTTTCCTATATTGGCTCCTTCTCATTTAAGTTTTCATCCTGCCATTTTTCACTGGCATTTTCCTGTGCCACTCTATTCCTCCATTGTATTCTCTTTACAAATAGAATACTTGATGCATTTTCCTGTGTGGGTTTTTAAAAATATTTTGCACAAAATGGCTATGGTTTTCACATTGATTCGATTAATCTATTTATTTTAGATTCATACAGAAAGTGTAAGTGTGTAGATTGCTGGGATATATTTGTAGTATATATCCCCAGCAATGCCTTAAAAATTAATAATAAACTAAACCCCACCCACTCTCTGAGGTTACTACTATGCAGATAGCATCTAGTCAAGAAGTGAGATGATGGGATAACTTGCCAGATGACACATACTGATATTTAGGCTGTCAGTATTAATAAGGTCTGCAGACTGAGCCTTGAAATTAGCCACAAAATTCTCTACACAGTATTTTAAAAACCCCTACATTTATTTGCATTTATCTCATGTAACTCCTAGATATTAATGATAACACCATTTTAAATATGTCTAGCAGTAGGTGTTTTATATGATTAAATTTTAGGGCCTGAAGTAAAGTATTGCTGTTAATTTTTCCAACTAGCAAAATCATCTGGGTCTGAATTACAGGCTTTGATGTTGAAGAAGCACTCTGGAGATCTACCCAGAAAATGATGTACAGGGAGCAAAAGATTTTAACGATATACTCATGCATGAAGTAACACGGCTGCCTGACATATACTCTAAATTGAAAAGGGTCCCTATAATTATTAAATTCTTGAAAAAAACAGCTTGCTCTTTCATGCCAATGTGAACAGACATCACAGCACCTTCCCCCACCTTGCACTAGTGTTTACACAGCGAGAACGTGCTGTGCAACAGTCCTGGCTGACTGGCTGAGACTGGGAGAAGCTCTGAACATAGGCAGGATACCAGCTTGCTCAGGTTTACCCCAACTTATTCTGAAATCAGTGTTGCATGACTGATCCTCTGCCTTTGTTTGCAATTACACATGCAGCCCCTGCAAAGAAATAACATAGCAACAAAACAGGTCTCTAGTTAGTTGTCTCATAAGCACTGGGCATCTGGGTTCTTGCTTGTCACAGCAGTGTGTAGTGAAATTTCAATGTCATTTCTGAATTGTCTTGATTATGTTTGAGCTCTGACTATTTGGCATATGCTTTCCAGGTTTGTGGTTGAGTGTTTCTTCCCCAGTATTTCCAGGCCAGAACCTGGCCAGAACCTTTTATGTCACCGAGACACCCCAAGCTATTCTATGATTTACACTAATATTTGGGTTTGGCTACAGCTGTTTATTTGCTCCTAATTTGAATATATGTGTTTTGCATCTCCCTGGTGGCCTGTTAAGACTGACAAGACGGCCTTGTCTGAGGTAGCAATGAGCTATCTGGTTATTCTACTAATTGGCTGAAATTTTCCCTGCTTGAGTTTTGGACTCATTAGCTCCTGCTTTGTGATGCTTTTCTGGCTGACATCATCAGGTATGATGATTTTACTGGGGTACAGTAATACAAATGAACCAAGGTCTGCAACACAGAATACACAAGCCACTGTTTTGCTATTTTACGTTCCACTAAAAAAAAAAAAAAATAGTTTAAAAAATTAAAGTATGTCTCAATAACCAACTCTAAGAGCAGAAGAGTGCGTGCTCTGGTGATTTAGGGGGTCTGAATTTATTTAGGATCCTGAGTTATGACTAAAACCTGCATACTGTGATTAACAGAGACAGGCACATCTTTATGAACTTGTTTAACTCTTTTGTGGATCACAGTCTTTTTGACTTTAACCCCACCTCCCAAGTTTCTCAATGTGTTGCATAAAAATTTATTCTCTCTTGTAATCCATTACATTCTGTTCTTTTCATCAGTAATCCCCAGTTCTTATATTTAAGACAGACTACACTATCATTATTCAGGATAGGTGTGCACCATGGATTTATACAATGGCATAATATTTTCTGTTTGGTCTTTTCTCTTTCTTGTTTTCCTAGGAAGGAAATATAACACATTTGTTATAGACAGTCATTCTCCCAGTGTCTCATGGGAGTCTGCAATGTGCTGAAACAGCATTCAGAGCTCTTACTCTAGTCACACCTAAAGCTTCGGTGGTCACCTTCTGTACGGAAACACAATGAGCACACCCTATGGCAGGTACTTCTAGACAATGAGAAACTGTCATTTAATGAGTGATAATCTAACACACATGCTAATTTTAAATACTGCAGATGGCATTCCGGCTGAAAAAAGAAATCCTTGAACTAGGGTTTATAAGGCTTTAATCAAAAAGAGCCTCTCTTGTGGAATAATTTCCAATAACTGTAACTGTGAATTGTGTAATTATCACCGAGTTGATAATGTGTTGCTATATTCAATTTTGGCACTGTGCCAGTTTTCCCAGTGCTGGCTTTATCTTTTTTTATTTATTTTCTCAGCTATCTCTATTGTACTTTGAAGGACATTTGTAAATTTCTAGTGTGTACATCTTTGTCATTTGAAACACACCATTTCACATAGCCCTATTTTCTCACCACATTTTACTGTAGAGCTCCCAAGCACTTGACCTGTTATCACACATGGAAAGTCATCCTTCTAATACTACCTAATGATAGAGCCTGACAGTGGCAATGTGCACTGTTATCTCCTGCTTCATCCTTCTATGTTTCAGTTGTGGAGCTTTGCAGTTATTTCTTTTATTTGATTTGTCACAGATGCCCTTCATTTATTTAACGATTCACATCCCTGATGTTTGAGTCCTGGGAAAGATTATACAGGGCCAAGGACTTCAAAGGCAAGACTATAACAATCTTCAAGGATCCTTTTTTTACTTGCTAACTTCACTCAAGATCATCAACCACATTCCATTAACACTAATTTCCGTTAACATTTGTCAATTGAAAAACTTTGTCAAAGCTTATCTTGCTTGAGGCTTGACTTCATTCCTGCCCCGTCCCCAGCCCAGCTGAGGATGCAGAGGCTACTTAGCAGTTCGGTCTACTTCTCCCTCATGCTGACAAGTGTAAATGTTACAGCTCGCATTCACAGCTGCACACTCACAGCAGGTACTTAAAGCCTCCAGTGGGCACCTGAGTGGACTGATAGCAGTTGGTGACTAGTTAAATTATGACGGCTGAATTTACTGCTTCCTCAACTCTTGCTTCCATTCTCCTACAGGTGAATTTCACCCCTGCTTGTGCCATGATGTTACATGCTCCTGAACCCTGACAGTTTCAGCCCACCAGACCAGCTCAAACTGAAAACAGAACTCATTTATGCTATAGCAACTCCAAAGCAAATAAATAACCCCACAGCATCAATATAAAATAATTTCAGGATCCTACGAAGCTCTCTTGACATAGCATGCATTTCCTTATAAATTGACAGCAACATTGATAGTTCATCATCTCATTTTCTCTGCAATTCAAAATCATTAAGTGATTCATCCATGTTTCAAGAAACCAACTTCATGAGTTCCTAGACAAACCTGCTTTTGTCAAGTCACTGCTCTAAAGCAATCTCAGTGAAAGCAGATGCATAATACCAGTTGTTTCCTGAGAAATGAGACATCTCTATAGATTTATGTCCATGTGTTTGGTGATAGGCCAGTTGGCTTCTGCCTCTTGGAATGGATCAGAGCAGCATTCCCCCAAGTAGGAGCTTCAATATGATTTCTACCAAAATTCCAGGAAATTTAACTGCCAAATTTGCTTGACCTTGAACAGCGACTTCAAGAGGGGTAAATGAGGGACAGGCAGAGAAAGATTGCTGGCAGCATAAGCATACACATTTCAGTTCCAAAATATTTATATTTATTTTAGATATATATATATATATAAAAATATACAAAAACCGTCTTCAACCAAAACTACCAGGGTAAAGAAAACTGATTAGAAAAATTAATAACTACTACAAATGCTCCTGACCACAGATCAATGCCAACTATTGAATAACATCCAGTGAATTTATTCCTTTTGAGTTTCTGTTACATAGCAGATCTCTTAAGATACAAACTCCACAAACCCATGCTTTGAATTCAGTTTCTTGGCTATACCAGAACTTTTTTTCTTTATTTCACAGAATGAAAAGTAGAAAGAAGAAGCAGGTTTGCAAGGTCATTGGAAAATTGCACAAATTAAGGCATAAATTAAAGCCAGCACAAATAAGCTGCTATCCAGTTAGTAACTATTTCAGCATTTACTTGGTAAAAAGTGATTTTCTGGTTTACTTGAGAGGTGTGCATGAAGAGATTTACATTAAAGCAAAATATAAGTCTCAGATAAGGCTATCAGTTTGCGCCTACACATCAGTCGAAACTAGCCAACGTTGGAGTGTCTCTGGTTTCCTGTGTGCACAATGACAGTATTTCCACGTTCCAATAACTGAAATAAAACATGAAAACATTATAAATGTCTGAATCTTTGAAGAAGCCACTGCACATGTGTTGTGACAGAGGTAACTGCCTAAGAACTTCAATCAAAGTTTTCTCCAAGGCCAGTTGCCTCACTGGTACCACTCAGGCACCACCTTCTGAAGGCAGAAGATGCCTGACTCGGTCACATACAACAATAGTTGGTCTCTGCCAGGCTGGGACTGAACCAAGCCAGCTCCATCCCAGCAGCTCCTGCTTCTGGTTCCCACATAGAAGGGGTTATAACCTCCTCATCCGGGTCATTTGGTACAGGCTTTTACCAAGCACAGTGTACTCTGCAAGTGTAAAGATGTAACTTAGGAGCACTGAGTAACTGTTAGCGGATGCACACAGCAGGCAGCTAGGGCTAACATACCACCAGGCTGTGTTAATATGCCCTGCAGCAAAAATCAGTGTCTGAGGAGCCAGTTGTCTTGGACAAGGCAGGGAGGAGGCATCCTGTGCTGCTCCTTGCAGAAGTCTAACTCCTGCTGCTGCTTAGCTGCTGTGTTCTGAGCTTCCACTTCTGTTTTCTTCTTATGGTTTAAGGACACCAATAGACTTCCTCCTGAATCTCTGAGCTGCAGACTATTTCCATTGCATTAATCATGCATGCTTGTGGTTTCTACTTGTTTGTGTCACAGCTTTAGCTCAAGCACTTCCTCACAGCTTCCTCTGACAGACACAGCGCCATCAGGCCACAGCAAGAGCTGAGCCCTGAGTCACAGGGAGATGAACCTCTGTGTGGAGGCTGTGCAAGCCCTTTCCTAAGGGGTCATGTGTGGGTGAGAACGTGCAGGTAGCTGTCCTCGGTCAGACTGTCCCCAGAAGGACCTGAGGTGAGTGACACCAGCGGGTGGCAGCTGCCTCAGCAGTGCTTTCCCACCGTCATTGGGTGGCTTGGACATTCAGTCTCCCTCTCTCCACACTTGCTGTCATGCTCTGGTATCAAGGAGAAACTTTGACAGTGGCACAGCAATGCTCCAGGCTTGGCTGGAAAGCTGTCAGGTAGAAAAGGGCTGCTGGTTAACAGTGACTGAACATGAGCCAGGTGTGCCCAGATGGCCAAGAAGGCCAATGGCATCCTGGCCTGGATCAGCAGTAATGTGGCCAGCAGGACCAGGACAGTGACTGTCCCCTGTACTCAGCACTGCTGAGGCCACACCTCGAGTGCTGTGTCCAGTTCCAGGCCCCTCAGTATAAGAAGGACATTGAGGGGCTGGAGTGTGTCCAGAGAAGGGCAACAGAGCTGGGAAAGGGTCTGGACAACAGCTCAGGTGAGGAGCAGCTGAAGGAGCTGGGGCGATTTAGCCTGAAAAAAATGGAAGTTCAGGGGAGACCTTAGTGCTCATCCCCACTCCCTGGAAAGAAAGCTGTAGCCAGGCAGGAATTCTCCCAGCTAAGTAACAGGATGAGAGGAAGTGGGCTCAGGTTGCACCGGCAGAGGTTTAGATTGGATAGTAGGAACAATGTCTTTGCAGAAAAGGTGGTCGGGTATTGGAACCCTGGAACAGGCTGCCCAGGGAAGTACTAGCACCGTCTCTAGAGGTATTTGAAAGACATTTAGGTGTGACACTTCGGCACATGGTTTATGCTGTATTTGCCAGTGCTGGATAAAGGGTTGGACTTGATGATCTTGGAAGCCTTTTCCATCATGAACACGTCTATGATTTTATGTGGCCTCAGAGCTGGGAAGTGACTTCCATATTGGGCCTGGTTTTGTAACGTTTTGTCTTTTTATTTAGTTTTGCACATTTTGTGTATTTTTTACTGCATTTTTAGCACAACGAGAGATTTTACTGAAGCACAGCCCGGCTCCTGCGCAGCCCGACAGAAATCGGGAGGTTTTTCCCAGATTAGACCCGGCGGAGGAGCAGAGAGAAGCACTTTCTCCCGGTACTGCCGCCAGCCCTTCCCGCCCGCCCCGCCGTCTCTCAGGCCGTCTGTCCGTCCGTCAACCGCGGAAGCAACGCCGGCTGCGCGCGCCGCCGCCGCCCGCCTCCCCGCTGGCCGGGCCCGCCGGGGCGGGGCACGGGGGCCGAGGCGCGGAGCTCGGAGCGCGCCGGGGCCGCCATGCGGAGCCGCGCCGAGGTGGACGCCACGCTGCAGACGGCCAAGCTGAACCCGGCGGAGCTGCTGCCCGCCGTGCAGTGCCTCAGCTTCGGCCCGCAGGCCGGCGGCGGCGAGTGCTGCCTCCTGCAGCTGGAGCCGGGGCTCTGCGCCGAGCTGGAGGCGGGGCGCAGGTACGGCGGGCGCGGGGGGGCGGGGTCCCGGAAACGCGGCTTTGTCCGCGCTTGTTCTTCTGGTGTGGTTTGCGTAACTGCCCCTCAAATCCTTTAAACCGGTCTCAGTTACAGTGGAAACTAAAAACTGTTGACACTTATAAGAAGCGTGTTGGGGTTTTTTTTTGTTTGTTTGTTTTGGTTTGGTTTTTTGTGGTTTTTTTTTTTTGGTGGTGGTGGTGGTGGTTTTTTGTTTGTTTTTGTTTTTCTTGTTGTTTTTGTTTGTTTGGTATTATTTGTTTGGTTTTTTAATGGAAAACTCCCTGCTGTGGAGACGTCCAAACAGAACTCAGAAGATGCTGGAATAGGCTCCCCAAAAAGTCGTCCCAGCACCAAACCTGCCACAGTTCAAGAAGCTCTCGGGTACATGTTGTGATTCTTTGGGCAGTCCTGTGCCGGGCCAGGAGCTGGGCTCAGTGATCCTTGTGGGTCCCATCCAACTCAGGATATTCTATGATTCTATGTTCAGAAATATAGGCTTAGAAAAGAGATTATGTCTCTAAAATAATCCTGCTGACTTTGAGATTTTCCTATTACAACTGTCGAGGTCTGATGGATGGCAGGGTGCCTACAAAATAGACAAACTGGCAGGGAAGGATGTGCAGTGTTAGCATGGGCATAGGGTAGGATGGTTATGTGACACCAAACTCTGGACCAAGAGCAGGTTCTCTCTAGGTAAGATTTTGATACTGTTTTAATTTCTTCCTTTACTGCAATGCCAGTGACATAAGGAAAATCTTTAAAGTGATACAAAATAAGAAGTCCCTCTAAAGAAGGTAGTCCTCTGAGATGTATGTTAGTAAGCCTATTCCTATTTAGTGCAATACTGATAAAGTATTATCTGTTAGAGGCCTGAATCATGTTGATCCGTTGGGGCACAGCTGAGCTTTGTTCATGCATGCAGGCTTTGGGAAACAAGAGGAGCAGTTTAATTAAATTGAATCTGAGCACTTAGGTTAGTGCATGTAGCCTTGGAGGAACTGACTGTTCCCCTGTGGTGGTCCTGCATTGGTATTCTCATGTCCTCATGCAGCATCTTTACTTAATCGAGTATGTGAACTGAAGAGGGTGGTTTACTTTGTCTCTTTGTGCAGAATTGTTCTAGAAGATGATTTTCTTTCCTGCTTGGAATTACTTGCAAGAAAATAGGTATTAATTATCTGAAGGGCTCTGCACAGTAGACAGAATTTCTGTTTGCTTTCTTGTTTCACGGTGGGCCAGGTTCAGTCCTCATTAAAGAACAACTCTAGCTGTAATCTAATTTCTAAGATTAGTGATCTAGTTCACGCATTAAGCATCACTTAATCAATGTTTCAGGGAGTTGAGCAAACTAGTGTATGACTGCAGGCATTCAACTGTGTTCTGCATAAAAACTTTGAATGCTTTTGAGTTTTCCCACACGAAAACAAGAGGGGAAAACATAGTCAATTAGATTAATTGGCATTTACATCTTTATATTTTGGTGAACTGTGACTGCTGCTACTAGACGTACCTGTGGTTTGTAATTTCTTTATAAATGTGAGAAAATAGACAAGTTTAATAAGCATTCATCCTGAGACTGCTAAAAATACATCATTATTTCTGTGCTGTTTTTTTGTTTTTCCAGCCTAGTAATCCGTGGTGAAAAGGATGAACACGCAGTGTTGTGCAGCAAAGATAAAACTTACGACATGAAAATAGCAGATACCTCAAATATGCTGCTGTTTGTTCCTGGCTGCAAAACTCCAGAGGAGCTGAATGCTGATCCAGCATCTTGTAATATTATTTATTCACAGGTGTGTCTTTCAGGGGTTTTGTTTGTTTGCTTTAATTCTCTGCTTTCTTACTCTATGTAATTTCTTGTATTTTGTCCAAGATGCATATGTGGAACCCAGCTAGGATTCAGTTGCCTAAACATAAGCTTTTAATGCCATTTTAGATGCTCTGTGGTATTGCTTAGATGCTATTGCAGGCTGCCACTTGAGAAAGGACGAGTCTCCTGTGGCTTCTTTGTGTATTGAGCAGTTCCAGGAGGATTTTTTTGTAAATGTGCTTTTTACACCGGGCCATGCTATGCCTTAGGGTGTCCAGAACAGGTTAAGGGTCCTTCTTGAGGCAGCTGAACTTTCTCAGTAGTGTATGATTATCATTGTTAGAATGGTAGAACTGTGGTTTATTTTCAGTGCATAGTAATTACTTGTGGTACGTATTAAAAGCTTGCAAAGAAAATATAATTTCTCAGTGTTAGCAACTGTTTTTAAAGTAAGCTATTTATAGGTTGATTTCAGGAGTGCTTTCCCCAGAAGGAAGATTTTACAATGTCGTGTCTGACTACTATTTTTTAAATACAGAAATATGTTCAAAGGTGGCTCTTTGAATTAGCGTATCAAAACATTTGTCAAAGTGAATGATTTTAGAGTTCTCAGTTTAAGAATTCCTTGTTCTCTGCCCTTCTGAAGCCTAGTTAATAAAATTCTATTAAAAACAGCTAGGCAAATATTATTAGTTAATTATTTGCTGTAATGGACATAATGACATAATTGGGGAATAATCCTACTTCAGCGTCAGTTCTTCATGAGATCTAATGAGCTGATGGAGAAAGTTAACTCAAGCTGAAGTAGATTAATGAGAAAGCAATATTCTTCCATATACTTTTTTTCTACATTTAATAATTTCACTATTCTTGTGAAGTTACACATCGTAGAAATGTGATTTGCATAGGAACTATTTAAAAAGTTTTATTTCTAAGAACTCTCAAAATTATTTCAAAAATGTTAGATGGTTCATTTACATTGCAAATTGTGAAACATAGCAAAAGATACTATGTGTACTCAGTTCTTCGGGGCTTCACTGCCCTTCACGTGCTGTCTTGGTGCTGATCTTTGTATCACTTGCATGGCTGATACAGCCAAAGCATCTGCCATTTTATTCACCTCAAACAGCTCAGCTCACGTTATGAGCTTTGGAATATTAATTAGAATTTTTTTTTTTTTTTCTCTGCAGAATATCTTATTATCAAATTGATCAGAAAACAACTTGGCAGGAAAAAAAGCCTAGCACTTAAGTAAATGCTAATTGACACGAAGCTTGGAAGTTTATCAGGAAATTGGTGTTTAACTGATTTTTTTGCCAAGCTAGTTATGTAATAGATTAAAATTGAAAGACTTCTGTGTATTAGAATTTGTATACAATTTCTTCTCTATATAGGTGTTTTGCTTGTAGTTGATTTAAATGGAATATTATTTTAAAGTTTTTTTGTTTTGTTTTGTTTTTTTAATGGAGGACTTCTACAATACCCCAAGTACTCCGGTAAAGCACTTAGGGTATTTTAAAGTACTGTCTGGAGGCTTTCTCAAGGAAGCTGTTTTAACATGGGACTAGTGACTGGGTCAGGAGTCACTGAGCTGGAGCCTGTTCTGTCTCTGTGATTCTGTTCCCATTTCTGTCAGTTTGGTAAATAGCAGAAATGATGCCTCCAATAGTGTGTCCTCTTCAAGGAATCTTGCAGGAAGTCAAAGCTGTACCCCATGGAACACCTCAGGATTACTCTGAAAGTAAAACTTTGTTAAGTTGGTGGTGTTGAATCAAGAACAGCCGAGCTTCCTGTTGCACACTCTTCATTTGTGTGTTGACTCAGGGCAAGGAACAGAGAGGTCTTGTCAGTTGTGTGCAAGTGTAGCTTTCTCTCCTTGTTCATGTCTGCTTTGCTTGAGCTTAGGGCTATGATGATTCATTAAGGTGCAAAAAGACTATGAAGTAGATCTCAAACATGGGAAGAAGTGGGGAAGATAGACACAGGTTAATACAGCAGAGCTTTTATGGTAGTAATATAATTTACTGTTGAGACAAAAAACAGTTTGGAGGGGAATTGTGCAGAAATATAGCCCGTGGTGATTTCCTGTCATTTGCATGCAGAATTGAGTTGTTACCTTTGTCTTACGCACTACAAACTGATATTTTTTTATCAATCAACAGTGGATTATTATTTTTCATTGTCTGTAGTAATTTTTTTTTAACATTGCAGTGATTGTTTTGTCTTTAAAGTAATTACTCTATTAATAGTTTCTTGTTTTCAGTGACTAGATTTAACACTGCTTGCTGATAATTTTTGGTAAGGAGCTTTGAATCCAGACACTATGTTAAAATATTTAAAGAGTCACTGTTTTCTCTTGTAGATTGCTGGTTTCTCCAAGAACTATTGGGAATTAAGGAGATGTCGACCAAAACTGAAGAAACTGAGGAAGCTTTTAATGGAAGATCCATATGAAGGGCCTGATAGTCAAAAAGATCAGACTTCAACATTTTCAAAGGTAAACCAGCTGTGTAAATTGCTTTCTTGTAATTGGTAACAAGCAAATTAAAGTGAAGATACATCCTTAAGTAGAAAAATCCCTTTCCTCACAGGACTCACAGGGCTTCTTTGAGTTAATTTTTTACCCCTTCTATTCTAAACAAGTTGGTTGTTGTTAGCACTTCCAGTGAGTACAGGTAAGCAACCTTTTTATTAGCTAAAAGAGGAAAATGAAGGGCATCAAAGGAGACTTGGCATTTCCCTTTTCCTATTGGAAGTTTCTTGGAGGACAGCCTTCAGAATCTTTTCTAAATTCCTTGAGAGTTACATGACTACTAAGGTATAATGCAGCCTTTCATTCTTCTTTGGGTCTGTCATGTATGAGGTCAGAGCACACCTGTGTGCAAGTTGTTTGCCAGTCAGTAATTGATGATGACAAGGAGAAGAAGGGAGTTGAAGAGAGTAACAGGTATTATATAAGGCATGGAGTAAGACACACTAAAAGAAGGGAAAACACAAATGAAATCCTGTCCTGCTGTCTTATCATGTTTCCAGGTGTTTTGAAACAATAAAACTTCTTGCCACTTTGAAAAGAGATGATAAACTTGAGAAAATCCTTGCCACAGGTGTAGCTTGGTTTGCTCAGTTTCTTATTAGTTTTAGTCCTTTTGGTGCTGAAAAATGCTGTCTTAGGCTCGGTGGTGTGAGCTTGTGAGCTTCTGGTGTCTTTAGTCGAGAGCAGCTTTAAACAGTCTTAAGAAAAAAAAAGGAAAAAAGTTCAGGGAACCTCTCTGCTTGAGCTAGCTAAAATTAACTAAAAGCACAGGAGATCTCTGTCCTATGTTAATGCCCGCTTTGAGGATTGATCACCATTTATTTTTGAAGGAGAATGTATTACCTCTAGTAGCTTACTGGATAACAACTAGATATATCTGATAAATGGAGACACATCTTAACCTTGCCTGTGGTGGAATTCTTAAATGAATCTGAAAAATCTCCAGGGAAAAGCTCTTTCCTATGGGACTAATTCTCACTGGAATCCCAAGCAATGTATGTGTAGTAATGATTTCCATGGTTTTGTTTGCTTACACTTAACATTTATCATGTGCTGGGAACTAATAGGCCACCTTTAATCTGTTTGAAAACAATTTATTTTCTTTTGGTTGTTTACTGTAAACTTCTCATGATTGTCAGGACTGTATCATACACAGATAACCCCAGCAAAAGAGCCATAAACATCTATGGCACTGTAGGGAACCTGTTTCATAATGTGATTTAGCAAACTAGAGAAGTGCTTATAAATATATAGGCTAGTACTGAATTTTACAGTGGAATGACATGGCATACTCAGATGGTCACAGACATCTGATAAGAATAAGGATAAAAAACGTATGAAATACATTATCTGGAAGTTGCTGGTGTGGACATGGTGCAAGTTAACCCATTTTATGTTTACAAGGGCAATACAGCTAGCTGATAAAAACATCAGAGCTGAGAGCAGTGATGTATTCAAAAAAGCTGTTGGGATTGCTGGGCTGGCCTCAAAGCAGAAACATATGCCAAGGACTTCTGTGCAAGGCATCTGAATGGCAGCGTTAAACTTCAAACACACATACTGATATGGGGATATTTTTGCTCCCAATTGCTAGCAGTATTTTTTTTAAGTACTGTATAATAGGACCATCCCTCATTGACATACTGGTGGGAGCTTGGCCTGATGATCCTTAAACATACTCTGATAGGAATAGCATAGCAGGAAGTGGAGGCCTTTCTGTATTTATTAAATTGTTTTTCAACATGTGGATGTTCCAAACTTAGTGTTGGTATGTTCCATTTGCATTCTTATAGTCTGATAGCTCTCAATCCAATACTTAATCCATTGTTTTTCTTTCTGATAGGAAATATTCTTGAGCTATAATCAACAGAACTTTTAATATTAGAGTTGATTAGAAAGGCTCTAATGGGAATAAAGGAGTTGATGTCCTATTTCCCGTGCATTGAATTCTGGTATTTCTTCCATTTACTTCACTCTTCATGATAACTTCTGTTCCACCCACGTCTCCACCACAGTATCTTGCAGCACCTTCCCATCTCATCACGTAACTGTTCTGCAGGGAGGCGTTTGTGTTATGGCTGGGTCTGCGCTGTGTGTGTGCCATCTGATTAGCAGACACCAAAACACAACAAATAACTGTTGAGGTCATGGTGGAGGAGGCTTTACCTTAGTGGAGGTATTAAGTGCAGGTTCTGACTTGTATCCAAAAGTGGTAAGTGATTTTTGCTTTGCCTTTTCTTTGAATCTCACAGATTAAAATACCTGATTTTAGGAAAGCCAGAGCACATTAACTTTTCATTCTTGCTGGGATACTTCACTTACAAGATCTGTTTGTGCTAATTTGACATTCTGGGAATACAGAATTTATACAGTAATTCTATATGCCTGGTACAAAGACTTTCCTGTAGTGAGACTGCCTTTTATATTGGATAACTCTTTGAGAAAATGTTTTAAGGTATAGGAAAAGTTTCAGAGAGTGTGGCAAACCTTAGAAAATACAGAGTCTGGGGAAAAAAACATCTATCTTAGGTCTTTCCTTCATTATGGCTTATATTTAGTATGGTCACTGAAGCAAAAAAGAGTAAGAATAACCTCTTTAATTTCCTTCTTTTTTCCCCTTATTGCAGTATACAACGGAAGATTTGTTAAGTCTGATTCAAGCAAGTGAAGAAGAAATACTCCACCAATTGCAGGTTATAGATGCATGCAAAATTGAAGGTATTCATATCTAAAGAATATTATTACCTATGAGGAAATAGCTTTGCTATTTTCCCAAAAATATGCCTCCTTTTTCTAAGGCCCATATTTCATATTTCCATATTCTCATCTTTCAGGGTGCAAGTTACTTCAAAGTTCTAAGACTTGTTTCTATAGATCCATGTCCCCTGCTGCTATGAATCTGATCAGAAGGATAAAGCTGAGCAGGCACTACCAGTCTCTTTCTTTCCTGGATAACTCCTTCTTTATTGCTACAAACACTGGCATCAGAGTATCCCACTCACAGCATGAATATTTTTTAGCTGGTAACCCTCTTCATGAATGAATGGGTACTGCTTTCTGTATTTCTAGAGGCAAAAATAGTTGATTCTTAAGCAACCCAATCCTTTTCATAGTCCTTTCTTCTTCCTGGACTGGGTTTATCTCTGTGTCTTCCTGCCATGTGAGGAAAGGCTTGAGTAAGTGCCTCACCTTGGGACAGGTCCTACTCATCCTTTACTTGGCCATGCCCAAACCATCACTGGGACACAGGGTGATGGCAGTCCTAGAGTCATCTGGACTTCTGGGTTTTTGTGAACTTCTCTGGACCTGGGCTGTTGCTTTGTAGGGCAAATGCACACAGTTCTGTTCATGCAGTTCTGTTCCTGAACTAAATACTACGTTTTCCACATCTGATTTATCTTGGAGTGATATTCCTAGTGTCTTTGTATTTGTGGCAGTTAAAGAATTACTAAGGAATTAGAAACAATTGATATTATTAAGTTTCATTTTCCTTTACATTTGCTCTTATTATTTAGTTCTTTTTCTCAGCTTTTAATCTTGAAAAAGACACAATGCTGCTGCATGTTGTAAAGGTGTGAGCTGAATGTCCAGACTCCAGTAATGTATCTTACTGGCAATAGAATTAAGGTGTTAATGTTTTCCTTCTGACAGTGTTTTGTGGTGCTCTGTTTGGCAGGATATTGGAGAATTCTAGACTTTGACTATGAGATGAAACTCTTGAATCATGTGACTCAGCTAATAGACTCAGAGTCCTGGCCTTTGAGTAAAGTTCCTCTATGTGTCTGCCTTGAAGAACTTGGATCTCTAGAACCCAGGTAAACAATTATTTTTAGTACTTAAAATTGCCTACATTCATTATTAACTGTTAGTAGTTACAGTACTTGTTAACTATTACAATTATAGTCTTGCAAATGTAGATTCTAGTTAGTGGGATGTAAATGATACATTTGCTTTGTTTCTAAAAATACTCAAGGGAATTTTTAGACAGATAGGTTAGCAAACTGATTTTAGTGTTTATTGGTAGCATTTCCATTGATTCATAGTAGAAACAGTGCTGGTGAGTTGTAAATGATGGAAGTAGTGTGTGCTTAAGTTGTAAATTGCTGAGCATCTTGAAATACCTGTTCTGAAGCTATAACTAGTCAAAAATGTTTGGTTTACCTGTTGCATACAACCTGAGAGGGGGGGTATGTTTTTTGGTGTAATTTAAAATTACCATTCAAAGAAAGTCTTCAGTTTACAATATGTAGCATTTTCTAATTAATTGGCTTTTGGCTCAAAAATATATCTGCAGCTAGGCTATAATTTTATGACAGAGCTTCAGAATCATGCCTATTATTCAGTAAGGGATATTTAATTGCCAGATATTTGACTTGCATCATAAGACTGGTAAAAAACATTAAGATCACTGAGTCCAACCATTAATCCACCACTGCCAACTCCAGTACTGAACCATGTCCATAAGTGCCACATCTGCATGTCTTTTAAACATCTCCAGGGATGGTTTCTCCAGCACTTCCCTGAGCAGTCTGTTCCAGCACTTGACAGCACTTTCCTTGAAGAAATTTGTCTTATATCCAGTCTAAATCTGTGGCTATTTCCTCTGATCCTATCACTTGCTGCCTGGGAGAAGTGTCCCAACCCCCACCAGGCTACAGCCTCCTTTCAGGGAGTTGTAGAGAGGGATAAGGTCTCCCCTGAGCCTCCTTTTCTCCAGGCTCAGCTCCCACCCCCAGCTCCCTCAGCTGCTCCTCATCTGACCTGTGCTCCAAATGCTTTCCCAGCTCTGTTGCCCTTCTCTGAACTCACTCCAGCCCCTCAATGTCCTTCTTGTAGTGAGAGGTCCAGAACTGGACACAGCACTTGAGCCTTGCCAGTGCTGAGTACAGGGGATAGTCACTGGCTTGGTCTTGCTGGCCACACTGTTTCTGATACAATTCTTTCTCACTGGAAAAAAAGTGGTATTGCAAGAGTCTCTATTCCTTATTTTCCTTTTGCATTTTAGTCTTTGCTAGTTATAACTAGAAACTGGAAGAGACCTTTGGGGTCGCCAGGCTAAATCAGCTCCCATCTGTTATTTGTCCCCTTTTGTTCTCTCTTTTACTTCTATTTTTTTACCATTTTCTTTATTTCACCCACAAAAATGTGTCTCATCATCTATTCTCTTCAATTTATTTTTCCTCCATAACTGTTTCTTAATCTTCCTGGTAACTGTTTCAGTAGTGTTCTAAGAAACAGTATTAGAACTTGATTTCTGATTTTTTTTTTTTTTTCCCCAGAGAGATGATAGAACATATTCTTTTAAGCTACGGCAGGAAATATATTGATGATGGTAAGTTTGGGAAAGCTTACATGGTTTAACTTTGCATAAAAGAAATAGTTATTAATGAGGAAATGTAGGTTTTGGGAAGAATGGCCCAAACAAATGAGTTTGCTACAGTGCCAGTATGAGGAGGGAGCAAACTGGGCTAAAAATCAGTACAATTGTCAAAGGAAGTTTAATAGGAAAAAGAGGCTATTAAATGGTACAAGACAACGTACTGGAAGTGATTTATTCGGTTTACAAACCATCATTTAATTTCTAAAGAGAGATCACTAGTAAAATTTATATGACATTCCTCTTCAGATAACCTAGAAGATCTCAGATATTTAAGCAATTAATTGTGCTACTATGAGTAGTCAGTGGCATGAATTCAGCTTGCCTGAAGCAGGTATCTGCCTTTGACCTCTTGAACTGCACCACAAGATCTGCTGGTTGTATTGATCAGATTTCTATTGTCCAGCTCCACACAGATACAATACTGCACTGCCCTATTCTCAGTCTGAGGTCTTCCCCACAGTGGCTTTCATCTCACCTTCAGCTGAAGTAGGAGTTGCACTCAACCTTAAAGGATATGGGAAAGTAATTGGAGTCACAACTGACTCTTGTCTTAATATATTTAGGCAGCTTGCACAAGGAACAAGTCTGAATTACAGACAGGTGGCTAAAACAATAGAAGGAAGTGTTTATACCTGATTTGATTCAGGGAATTTTAGCCAAGTCAGCATGAGAGAAAATGAAGTCTCATCTCTTCATAATCTCATAAGGGTAATTAAAGAAGTGAAAGTTTTGTTAATTGTTTAAGCAAATGCTTTAATACAAGGCATCCAGAAATAGGAATGAAAGCTGTAGGAGAAATGGCACACTGTGAAAGGGGAAAACATGGAGGGCAAACATATTTATTGATACAAATTAATACTGTATTTGGGACAGTGCTGCTGTATTCCGTATAATTTGTTCTTGAGAATGAGAAGATACCATAATTTATCCAAATTAATACCAAGTCAAATTATTTCCCAAGAAAAAGAAAAAAGAGGATGCTTGGTGTATAGAAGATTGTAGAACAGAATTGGAAATACAAGGCTGTTCTTTTATCAAAAGGCAAGAACCCAAGATAACCTCGTTTTTGCTTCTCAGCAGGGGACGTTTTCTTTGAAATGCTTGAAGATAAAGTATGCAGAGCTGTAGCACAAATGCTTTTGCAAAATGCAGTAAAATTCAATCTATCAGAGTTCGAAGAAGTCTGGCAACAGAGTGTCCCTGAGGGGATGACAACAAGGCTTGATCAGCTTCAGGTAAACACATGAAGAAGTACGGATTCTTCTGTGAGGAGGCTGTAACTGACTTGTGTCATATATAGATTTTATCCATTATCGGGTATTTTGTTGTTTCTGTCAGCTTTTGAGTTCAAGTATGCTTTACGATAGCCTCTATGAGCACCAGTAGTCTGGAATCATGATAATTCAGGTTTCTGTAGCTCAGGCACATTTCACTGTTTGAAGAAAGGTTGCAGCTGCACTGTCACTACTTGTAAATATGACTGGAACAGAAGCTGAAGCTGTTGTTGAACAGATTGTAGTGGCAGCCAACACTATGGGAATCCTTTTGCTCAAAGCAGGCAGAGAGATGTTGGAACCCAATGGATTCTCCCTTCCTTCTTGTTGTAAAGGAAATTATAAATACTGCCTGTAAAACTCCTTTATGCTGCTTCACTTTGCCTCTGGTAGTGCAGTTCTGGAAGGCTTTGGATCTGCAAAGAGTAACTTGTATGGAATATTGTCAGAAAGGAGGTTTAATTGTTTTGTTGATACTTAACATTTCCTTTCTGACGCTGATCTACAGGGCTTGGCTCTTGTGGATAGAAGTTCAAGACCAGAGACCATCTTTCTGCTAAAAGTAGAAGACCTACCTGAAGACAATCAGGAAAGATTCAACAGTTTATTTGGCATACGGCAAAAGTGGACAGAAGTGGATATCACCCCTTATATACAGTAAGGATGTATTTCTTTTTATTAAAATTACATTCTTTCCTTTTTGCATAGCTGGCTTCTGATGAGCTATCACTGCCTCATTGTTACTACTATACTTTGCATTTTAAATTAATATGGATTCTATATGAATATAATACCCACCTCTGGGATCTGTAACTCTCTTTTTTGGATTTAAATGTGTGTAAAAAGCTGATCCTGCAGGGCTTAAATGGGTGATAAGTCTCATTTGATGAAGGTACACAATTCAAAGGCTTAATTTCCTGACGTTTACAATGAGTCTCTATATTTACAACACTAGAACTACAGAGCAGTAGTGCTTCCTGTACTGCATCCTTTGTTCCTTTGGTGTTTAAGACTTACACTACTGCACTGTCTGGAATGTCCAGCTGTGATATATGTGAGCAGATATTAATACTAACCCAGAAGTAACTGCATTGACCCTTTATGAATGGCTATAAATTTACTGTAATGTAACTGTTTTGCTAGATTGAAGAGTCTATTAGAGAGCAATAATGATAAAAATTCTGCCTAAAACCAAAAATTCTGTTTTCTGAAGTAAGTAAGGTAGTTTTGCCTAGTGCTTAAATGTCAAGGTAAGTTCTAAACTTTAGGTAATTTAAAGCATTATGTAACAGTTACAATAGTTTTGGGGTTTTTCCCAATCCAGTTTATTGCTGTAGTTGCAAATATTTTAGAGATTCATTTTGTTTGAGAATATCTCTTAATGCCTATGTCATGTGCTTTATTTCCTCTTTAGAGACTTGTGTGCAGAGAAGCAGACTGTTGGTGCTCTTCTGACAAAATATGCTCGCTCCTCAATGCTAAATGGTGTTAAAGTTTATAATTCTAGAAGACCCATCTCATAACAAGTATTGTTTGAAGAACTGAGGATACTGAATGTAGTAACAGTGAATGTTACTTGCTGCTGCCTTCCGGGGGAAGGAGTTGCCAACCATCATTATACAATGTACTTGAGTTTAAGCAGCTTGAACAAGTTGTGTTTTCTGCTCAGCTGAGAGTGTGAGGGCACTTGTGGCCTCTAAGGAATGATATTCAGCTCACCTTCCTTTGCCAGCCTTCTTTGCCAACCTTTCTTTGCCCAGCTTCTTTTGCCTTTGTGTCTAGTTAAGCTAGGAGCCAAGCTACTTCTTGAATACACTTAATCTGTTTATCTGTAAGTCTGAAATGAAAATGTAAAACCTCCCTGATAATAATTTGAATAGCAAAATGGAAATTTTAGTCTTCTGCCCATTAGTGGCCATTCTTAAAGATTAAGGTTTCATCGCATTTTGAATAGCACAGAGCCTCATCAGGCTCATGAACAAATCATTCTCCATTGAGACTACACCAGTCTTAATTTTGAAAAGTGGTTCTTTTTAAGGTCATGTCTATGAACACCATCAGTACAAGCACCTGACACTTTAATACTTGGCAGAATGTCCTTATATATATTACAAAAAACCTAATGGTGAAGTGTGACTATAAGAGAGTAGTTGGACATTGTGTTACGAATTTCCTATAAACTGTCATTAACATGTAGCTGAGATAAAACTAAACGCTTTACAGAAGCAGGCTACTTGTGCTTTTTTAAAAAGAACCTACAAAACTTTGTAGCACAATTATTTCCTTAAACTTTGTTATGGCAAATAACTGCACATAGAAATTGTGCCTTGAAACCTTACAGTATAATATTGTTCTGTGTAGAGCAATGAAACAGGATTTTTTTAATGATACTACCATGAAGTGGTGTACCTGAGATGGTAATTTTGTAAACATTGAAAAGGATTGTTTGCATGTCAGTAAACCAGAGTTTAATTTTAGATAGATAGTTTTCAGATTTATATTTTAAACTTAATAGTTGTAGGTTATTTGATACAAAAAGCATTTTTTCCATCAGACTCAGATGTGAGGTCTGAAATGCTTGCTTGGAACTGCCAGCATTCCAGCTGTCGAGTGGGGAAAGGAGAAAAACTCCTCCTAAGTCAAATGTAACTCTTAAGATGCACCGTGTGTGTACTTCGAATTTGGTACAGATAAGAAGCTGAATAAAAGCTACTTCCTGAGCTCTGTTATTGGTGCCCAGTGCTGCAAGGTCAGTGCCCTGTGCTCCACGCTGCTGGTGGAGGGGTGTGGTGTTTGACCAGCTCTGTGGAGACCTAGAATGGCGCTCTGCTGGGAAGAACTGCCTCGTTTGCTCTCTGGTTCCAACAGCTGCAGTCCCCCAAGAGCCCCAGAAGGTTCACTCCCAGAGATCAATGGTAATATGAATGGAAAAGCCTTGGAAATTCCTTCCATTGCCTCACAGGTTCCTCAGTTAAATACTCAACAATTGATACTTTTCTACTTGTGGTCCAAGTTTGTATTTACGTAAGGGATTTCTTTGTAAAACAAAAAAGAAATTAAGTATTTCAAGAATAGAGTTTTATTACAGCCGTAAGAAGAGATTGTTTAAATTAGTTTTGTGTGTGTGTGATTATTCCGTGTGTTCAGTGTTCCTGATTGGTTTCGCTAGACATTCAAAATGAAATGACGCGTTCAAACTCCCGAGTTTCTTCGATGCAAGTATTTATTTCAACCTGCAACAGATGAATCTAAAGTTGCTTAGAGCAGTCTTGGCTCTGAAGGAGCTTTATCTCCTAGCAGCGGCGATACCCTCAGGGTGGCAGGCGGAGGTCGCTGCGCTCCCGATCCGCCTTCGCTTCCCGGGCGCGCGCCACTCCCGCCGCCCCTTCCCGCCTTCCCCGCGCCTGCGCGAGCCGCGGCGCCTGCGCGCGGGGACACGGCGCGGCCTCTCTCGGCTTTGGGGTTATTCGGGAGGCTATTTCCTTCTTCACCCCCTTTTTTTGTCTGACCCCCCCCCCCCCCCCCCCCTTTCCCTTCTTTCCTCCGGGTGCCGCCGCTGAGCCGCCCTTCTGTAAAAAGCAAAACCCCCCCAGCCTTTCCCGCTGAAGTGATAGAGCTCAGTTAATCGGGCCGTGACCTTTCAACCGCGGGGTCGGAGGTGACCGGCAAGATGGCGGCGGCTGCGGAAGGGCCGCGGCGGGCGCGCTGCTGAGGGAGAGCCGCGGGGCCGACCCTGCTCCGGGCCCGGCCGCCGCCCGGCCCGCTCAACCGTCCGCACCTTTCCCGGCTCTCAGCGGACGGCGCTGCTCCAGCCGGCGCTCCCAGCAGCGCGGACCCCGGTGCCTGCCCGGCCGTTCTAGCCGCAGCCCTCCGGACTCCCCGGCTCTCGCCGCCACTGCCTGCTAAGCCGGTGGCTTTCCGTAGTTCCCGCGGAGAGGAAGCGTCTCTGGACTGGTTCAGTAACCCCAGCGGACAGAGGGGCTGCGTGTGCACCCACAGAAGGTTATATATAAACACTGCTTGGTGGTGGTGCTGTAACGATGGTGCTCACTCGAGCTGAAGATTCCTGACTGCTGGGGGTCACCCATCCGCTGAGGAGATGAGTGATCAAATACGACGAGACACGGGGAAAAATCGAAGGACCCGTTGAGTGAGGACGATGTTGATGCCAGTCTGACGGTCAGCAGTGTGCGTTTAGTGCTGCGATTCAGGATGAATAGGAAGAAAGGAGACAAAGGATTTGAAAGCCCAAGACCCTATAAATTATAAGTATCCATTTTTTTAAAAAATTGCTATACTTGAAACCGCTGCACACTGAATCAGGCCACAGGCTATTAATAATGATTTCCTTAAGAAGATTGGAGCTGTTGCTTGTGTAGCTTGCATTCAGAAAATGTGTGTTGCAGATACATGTTTCAGTGTGTAAATGGACTTAACACGGGCAGCAAGTCTGTCAACCACTCAGTCTCACGAAAATATTTATATTATGCTCTTCAAACCTTGGACAGTTCTGCACACAGTGTCATTAGTAAAGACCATACTATGCTGTTCATATATACTGTGTCAAAAAGCCCTTTTGACTTTTATGTGTAAAAAAATTGCTTAACCTTTGCAGCAAGCTGCTTTGTTAAGCAAATTGTCATTTTTACACGTTCACTATTTGGGTTGTAACCAAGCTACAAAGCAGCTGGTGGTCGATTTCAGTCCATTTTAATAGATTTCTTGTTATATCTCTTTAATTCTTTTATAAATCTGGTACACAAATGTATTTGTAAGTAGAATCAATCTTCTAATATACACTTAATGTAAGTAACATCTGAATCTATTTTTAGATTTAATTCTCTTGTAGGAATTTTTATCAAACTTTATGTCATCTGAAGCAATTGCACTTCTTAATCCACAGGCTATGTGCACATAAAGTGTGATATGCCATAGAATTTGAATTATTTCAAGGTTTTATCTTGAGTCATGAAGTTCACTACTGTGAAGATGACACCTACTACAGGAAAACACATAGAAATAACTTACAGGGTTTTTAAAAAGTTGGAATTATTTTATCTCCTACCTTTTGAATCAGTTTTATTTACCAGGAGTTCTAATACATCACTCAAAATTTAAGCAAATGCATTTGACTAGTATAAAGTACCTATCTTGATTAATGTATTAGCATTATTTTAAATTATAAATTCTTATGGCATGCTAATTGTAGAAGTACATACTGTATCTGTTAACATGAAATACCTGCTTATATAAATTACAGACGAGTAATTACAGCTCTCCAGGTAAACTTCCCACAGGTCTCTGATTGCAAGTTTATAGCTTGTGCATTACTGGTACTGCTCATCACTACGGTGTTAGACCTTGACACTACCATTTGCAGTTCTTTATTTTTAAATACAGATGAGTGTTGTTCAAAAATTATGTTCTCTTCCTGTATTACCAGTGAAGTTCATACTGTTATGATACCATGTTTGATTTTTGGGGGGGATTTTCCTGACATCGTGGGTAACTTCAGTATTTGGTTTAGGCCGCATAAAAGATTGAGACAAGCATTAATGATTTTTATAGAAGTGTATTTTATTTGCAGTATTTATCTATATGTACATATATCCTGTGTGGCTCTTTGTTAAAGTGGGTTAAAGTATTATTTTAAATGCTGGCATTTGTGCAAAACTTTACTTTTTTTTTTTTTTTCTTTCAGCACAACTCATCAGGTAGTTTGTATCAACAACATAAATTTTCAGAGAAAGTCTGTTGTAGTAAGTATTTATTAATAAAGTGTGAAGTAGAAATTAAGTGTCTTGGTTTTCTTCATGCTTTTAGAGGAAAAAACTGCACTCTAAACCTAATTATGCTGTTCAGCTACTTCATCTGTTACGCATTCTAATTGGATGCTTCTCATAAATCTGTCATTGCTTGAGATGTATCAAATAAAATACCTACTAATTGAGAGAACTTTTCAAGAAAGATTTCTAAATGAAGGCTGCTGCATTGTAAATATTACAGAGCAATTTGCAGTTCAAAATTCATGCTCACACAGTGTTAGCTGACGTTAGGGATAGGCTTACAGAGTTTTTTACCTTGTATGAGAGTTCACTTGGGCTTTGGAGAGATTTTCATCAAGTCTCCAAGGGTCTTTGTCAATTTACATATCTGTTTAAAAGGATTCTGCTTAGGTTTTAAGAATCCTTGTCTCAAGTTCAGATACCAAAACATCCAACATAGTGATGCTAATAATTTGAAATCTAGGCAATAGAGGCAGTTTTTTTCCCAGTAAAACAAGCATAATTTACGTCAGTCACGTTTTGTTTCATTTACAGCTGTGAATGGCATGAAAGAAAATGTAGAAATTCTAAAAGGCAAATAATTTTCCTTTTGTAAATATGAAAATATCATCTTTATACCTTTTTTTACTTATAATAGTAATAATTTTTTCTATCTCTCTAGTTTTTGAGTTGATAAAGATTTTACAGAATATTTTGGTTTGTGTTTTCATAGGGTTATGTGGAACTGACAATATTTCCCACAGTTGCAAACCTGAACAGAATCAAGCTGAACAGTAAACAGTGCCGGATTTACAGAGTGAGAGTCAATGATTTAGAAGCAGCTTTCATCTATAACGATCCAACGCTGGAGGTCTGTCACCATGAGTCAAAGCAGTAAGTGGTGTGTTTTAAGACTCGGCAGATGTAGTGTTTTCTGTTGCTCTTGAGTATAACCCATTCTATTTTACTGTCAGGTTTTACCTGGTAATTTCCTAATGGTAACTTTTGGTTTGGGGAAGTGTTTTGGCAATAATTTTGACTCGTACACTAGTCTTCTTTGGAATTTCTTGTGTTAATTTATCTTTGTACTGTTTTGTGAAAGTATCAAAAATTTTTCTGTAAAGTACTTTATGAGGAAAAAAGGCCTTGGATTTGATCTGTGTGCTCGAGACAGACACTGTGTATTCCTTTATTCATCAGTTATGCAAGAGCTTCGATAATTCCATTTGCAAATACAGTGTTTATTTATATGGGACACCAAATTTATTACCAGAGTTATGAAATTTTCTTTCAGTCTTGATACTATACCACTTGAGTATATTGGTTCTGTAGCTCTGTTTGCTATGTGACTTGATGTTTTTCTTATTGATGCTGCTGCTCATTATGTCAAAAATTCAGAATCCTTATTGCAGGGATTCTAGATTGTTATGAAGAGCTAGAAAGAAAAGCTTTTGGCCTTTCCTAAGGAATCAAGACTTTCATTATTTATTGTCGTAGATAACAGCGTAAGTCCTAGAACCTGAACTCACTTCAAAATTTGGAAGAAAAAGTTTCAAATTTCTCCACCATCTCATTGAAGAGTATGTTTAAAATCATGTGGCGTCCTGCATGTTGTAGGGAACTGATATGGGAAGGGACTTCAGCAAAAAGTCTTGTAGCCATTTCATTTTTGGTAGGAGCATGATGAGCAGATATTTTCCCTAGGTATTCTCTTTTGATTTGCTTTGAACATTTTGGGACGTTCATATTCTCACACCTTCTTTTAGCTGGCTTGGTTGAATTTACAATTTGCTGAATTGTTTAAAAACTTCTAGTGAAAGTGTTGTTTAACAGCAGCTGATAAAAAATCAAAGTCCTTTAGGTTGCAAAAGACTGCCTGAAATCATCTAGTCCAATTCTCCTGCTCACATGGGGTCAGGTAGGGCAGGTTGCACAGGGCTTGTCTCCATTTGGGATTTGAGTATCTTTGGGGATGGAATCTCTGCAGTCTCTCCAGGCAACCTTCTCCAGTGTTGGTGACCCTCACAGTTAAAAAGATTTTCTCGTATTCTGATAGCATTTCATGTATTTTAACTTACATCCACTGACAGGGGCAGACACAGTGGGCACAAACTGAGACATAAGAGGTTCCCTCTGAACATCAAGAAACAGTTTTTACTATGAGGGTGACTGAACACTGAGACAGTTTACTCAGAGAGACTGTAGAGTCTCTATGCTTGCAATGGGCATGCTCTTAGGCAGGTGCTTGTAGGTGACCTTGTTGGAGCTGAAGGTTTGGACCAGAGGACCATAAGAAATCGCTTCCAACCTCAGCTGTTGTGTGATTCTGTAATAACTGGAATCCTGCATAACGCCTGGAAGATGTGAGAAAGGAGCAGCATTTAAAATTATCAGTGAGCACTCCATTATGTTGAAAAGGGATTAGGAGAGAGAATTCTGTCATTTTGTGGAAGAAGGTGAGGGGTTTTTTGTTCAAACTATTCAAACTTAATAGAAAATCTCTGTATTTCATACCTTATATGTTATTCATAGTTATGAAAGACAGAGGTCACCAAATATTCATAACAAAAGACTAGTATCCCTCTTTCTATATCTCAGAAGTTAAAGGCAACATGAGTTATAAAACATTAGATGAAGTTAGATGTATTTTTTCATTGAGATACCTGGTCACAATTGAGTAGTTAAATACAACATCTCTGCTCTTCAGGCAGGATTGCAAGCAGAAACACTAGAAATCTAAAAACTCTGGAATTAGTACCCGAAAAAAACTGATCAGTGTGTTTTCTCTGCCCTTCTTTACAAAGAACTGCTTCTAGAAGCAGTGGTTTGTAGTAGTTTTTATATCTAATCATCTGGTCATCTCTTCCAAGTTCTCATTCTTAATGGCAAGTTTAGTGATGAAGTCCTTTGTAGCCTGGCAGCTGAACTAGCTGCAGCAATTTTTTTGTATGGGACACAGATTAGACATGATGATTTGTTTCTGATTTTACAGGGATCATTACCTTTTGCACAGTTTTCTTAAGTAGTCTGTTGAACTAGTGAGTGGGAAATAAAGATCGTTCTTGGCAACCTGTTTTTTTTTAAATATTTTGTTTTCAATCTTTTCCCTGTGGTATGTAACAAATGCATACAAAGATTTCCTTCTGTTTTGATAATTCTTGTAGTTTCTTAGATGTTTTCTAAAATAACACGTAAAATTGTAGAAGCGTTGAAATTGGAAAAAACCCATAAGATTGTCATAAGTCCAACTGTTAACCCAGCACCACCATGACCATTAAATCATGTCTTCAGGTACCATGTCCACGTGTTCTTTTAAACACTTTCAGGAGTGGTGGCTCCACCACTTCCCTGAGCAGTCTGTTCCAACCTTTTCAGTCTTTTCTGTGGAGAAATTTTTTCCAAATAGCTTATCTGGGCCATAAGTATTTAGAAAAGTTGTTAATTTAATGGACACTTTCCTACCTTTTTATCAAAGTTAAAATAATCTGAAGACTTCTTGCTCCCTTAGTTTGCAGGAAAGATTAGAAGACTTGCTACAGCATCTCTTGACTTGAAAGGTTATGTTTGCTGATAGGAGGTCAAGAGAAATGATTCACTGTTACATTGTGCAAATTTTGGCATGCAAGAAAACATTTAAAAGAGGGTTGGGAAATTCAGCTTTATGGATGATGCAGTTTTGTCTACTTCACTATGATGTTCTTTGCTACTTCTTGGTGAGATCTGTGAGATCACTTCTTTGTGTTCTGAATTGCAGTATTCAACTTGTTTTCAGTTCAAATAACACTATTGGGTTTTAGCATCTTTGAGGAAAAAATCATTGACATGTGGTCTCTGTCATTTCACATTTTCAGTCCTGCAGAAGGTGAAACAATTTTTTTAGTCATGTATATTTTAAGTTCCCCTGAATATCAGATAAACCCTCACTAAAAAGTTAATTAAAAATCCATAGGAAAGGTTAAAAGCCATTAATCAGTACATTAAATATATTTTTAGCTTTGATGCCATTGCAAATTTATCCACTGGTCCCAAACCATAACTTCAGGTAACAAGTGAGAGAGTGTTGAAATGTTTATCTAGAAATAAAGTTGGACTTCTGTCTAATAAAATTTCCTCTGGAGGCTTCAGGACAGCATGGCTTTTTTGTATCAGAATAGATGGATGAATTTAGATAATGCAGTCGCTTCCTTCCTGACCGAGCAAACACCTGAACAGTGGTGTAAGGCATGAAATAATTCACAGTACTTTACTGTGTGTACACAGGATGGCAGAGAATTCCATTCTGCTCGTGCTTTTGAGAAGAGTTTCAAGTCTTGTGAAGACTGTTGGAGAGTGTCTATTTGTGTCATGTTTTGGGGCTGCTGTTTTTGATGTTACAGCTTTCTATCCTTCTCATCTTTCTTTTTCTTGTAAATTGTTGCTTTTTCAATTCTGTCAGTATAAGAGAAATGAGTTTGCCTTTTCTGGGCTGTATTTCTACTTTCTATGTAGAAATCCCAGTGCATATTCTGAATACTGAGACAACTGCTTGTATCTCAGTCCTATTTATTTAAAACTGGCAAAGGAGATTTTTTTTTTCCTTAATCTTATGGTTGAGATTGTAAACTATTAAATAGGTGCAGCAAAAGTTTGTAGTTTGGGTGCAGTGGTTTGATCTTTGATGAGTGAAGTTTGTGATGATCCTGCTGTGTCTGCTTATGTGCTTCACGTTTGTGCAATAACTGGGATGTCAGGCCAAGAAGCTGCTGCATTTTATTATTTCTGTGTAAAGGAAGTTATGTTTTTTGTATAGCTAGTTAATGTGCACATAATGCTTTCCTGTGCAGTGCCACTTCATTTGTCTTTTTTTTTTACCTTGAAGCCTGTAGTATTTAAACATTAAAAATACGAAGATGTTTTGATATCATCTGACTTCACTGTTGCTTTAGTTACAAGCCAGCAGTAAGCTGTGAGGGAGAGCAATGTGGTAGCCCTCAGGACAGTGTCTGTCTTGCAGTATTCGTTATTCTGAGAAGTCAATGATTAAGCCTTTAGACTTTGTACAAAATAGAAAAATTTCTGGTGGACTGAGCACGTGTTGCTCTCGGTGCCATGGTTTAGTTGAGGTGTTAGGGCATGGGTTGGACTCAATGATCACAAAGGTCTCTTCCAACCTAGTGATTCTGTGGTTGCCTTGTTGCAGTAAATAGCATTTATTTACACTGATATGATGCTTGTCTAATTGAAAATTCATTATAGACTTTGTAGAAATAGACAAAATGTCCTGGCCAGGACAGGGTTCATTTTTGCAGTAGTCAGGAGCGGGGAAGGCTAAGACCTGGAGATCATTCTGTACCACCTCAACTCATTTTCCAAGGATGGTAAAAAGGCTCACTTCTAGGTCTCGTAGCATGGCAGAAGGGTCAGGTATTTTCAGGAGTTTACCCAGGGTGAGCAATACCATGTGAATCATTGACCTCTTTTCTCATACACCTTGTCATTGGTATTGTTGCTGTTACTGTTCATTGTCTTATTTCATTGCTGTCTCTGGTAAATTGTTCATATCTCAATCCATAATCTTTACCTTTTGTGGCTCCAGTTCTCCTCTGCAGCCCACCAGAGGGTCAGGGGGGAGAGATCAAGTGGCACATGGTTTGAAGTAGTTTCAGTGGAAATACTAAATGGGAGAATTCCTAGACCACGACACAAAGGTGCAGAGCACTTTTGAAAAGAGATGACAAAGCCCTTAAATTTGACCAGGAATGAAAATCAGGTTTTTCAGCATGGCAAAAGATTCAAATCATTGCCCTATTAATAAATCACCTATATGTGAATGTGTTACATATTTTAAATGGTGTGTCTCGTATGTAGTCCAGTATCAAGTGTTTATTCTAGATGGGAAGCAAAGTAAAATAGTAAATGAATTACAGGTAATGAAGAGTAATGAATCACAGGTAGAGCAAAGAACTTACCTTGCCAAGTTGATGTTAAGTACTGTAGGAAGACAATGGTTTATAGACTATATATTCAGCACATACATTTGTAGCACTGGTGCAGCTACTATTGAGAAATGCTGTGGAAAGTTTGAAATCAGTTAGTAATTTTAAAAAGTAAGTCTCTGTAGGATTGCTTCCTTACAGTCACTCAAGCTGCATGCACTTGGGCTGTAATTAACTGTTTGGGGTGAATTCTGATAGCAAAATGTATATCTACTGGGAAAAGACCATGAATACATATTTATTTTTCATTGTCAATCTACATTTAGCATTAGGAAAATCTATCATTGTTCCTTGGGCTGTAACTTTTGGCATGTGCTCTGTTTTCCTTAAAATGACCATACTCAGTTTATTGAGAATAGTTCAACCTATGAAAAGATTAATGTATGGTACTACGCCTTTAATGGATTCCTTTTACAATGAATCACCCATCTGAACTGGAATACCTCACAAAAATAGAAATATAAGAATAGACTTGTTTTCCATAAAGTGTTATGCTCTGCAGTCTACGTTCTTTGCTGTAAAATCATAACCTTTTCCTGTCTGTAAACCCTGTGACTTTTAAAGTGTAGCCACAAGCTCATCACAACCTTCAGAGTTGGAGCAAATTCTCACTGATGTGTAGGAAAGGGATACCTATCAATAATAGTCAATTTTCAAAAACCAGTTTGGAGTAAAATTAAACACTTTAGACTTTACAGTCTAACAGAATGTTACTGTGGTTTTCTGTTGCTAGCTTTTTTTGTTCTTAGTTACGCAGTCTCTTTCTACGAAATAGAGTTTTTCCAGTGGTATTTGTTTGCCTTTATAGGGTAGGATTTGAAGGACAGCTTAAAGCAATTTTGCTTAGGGAGGTTCTTTGACCCCTCAGTATGACAGATCACACTGAAGTAAATGAGCTAAAAGCTGCCTGATTAGAAGAAAAGAACTTATTTTCACATTTTCCACTATCAGCTGCATCTCTACAGTGAGTGATGTAGTAGTGATGCGTGAGACTAGGAGACAGCTCATCAGCTGGAGTTTAATTGGGTTGGAATTGTTCTGGAGCCATACCCGAAGTTAATTATGTTCCAGGGTACAAACTCAACCTTTTCTTTTTAAAACTTGTTGGCATTATATCCTACCTTTACATACAGTTAACTGTGAAAAAGGAAAAGAAAAATATATTAAAACTTGACATTTGTGTGTTTCTATACTGAAATGGTCCCATTTATTATTCATGTCCAATTTTCAGAAGCTTCCAAGCAAAGTAGACAAGTTTATTGCTCCTGATATTCTCAATCTTGGTAGTGGTGCCAGGGAATTTGTGCACTATTATTGCCAAAGATGAAGAGCTACATGAAAATATGTTCTCAATATATTTCAGTGTTTTAACAAAGTTTTTTATATGTGGAAGACTCGGAATATTAAGCATGGTGTTTGACATACCTAGATTTACAGAATGATGCTGGTTCCATGGCTAGTTACACTTCGTTCTTCCAAGTAAGGTACTGTAATTTGGGTTGTTTTCTCTGTGGGTGGTGAATAGAGAATGGTTAGATGAGAGCAGAATTCTGAAATGAGGTCACATCTGCTTTGTGTGGACTTCACATTCCATGGAAGGTGGAGTCCCCAGCCAAAAATTAATTTACTCCGTTGTGGTGCAGTCATCCTGCACCTGGGTCAAGACAACCCCCAGTATCAGTACAGGCTGGGGGATGAAGGGATTGCAGGCAGCCCTGTGGAGAAAGACTTCAGGGTGCTGATGGATGAGAGGCTCAGCATGAGCTGGCAGTGTGCATTTGCACCCCAAAAAGCCAGCGGTGTCCTGGGCTGCATCATCAGCCGTGTGGGCAGCAGGGCGAGGGAGGGGTCTCTGCCCCTCCACTCTGCCCTTGTGAGACTCCACCTGCAGTGCTGCATCCAGCTCTGCGGTCCTCAGCACAGGACACCATGGTCCTGTTGGAGGAGATCCAGAGGAGGCCACCGGGATGGTAAGGGGGATGGGGCAGCTGTCTGTGGGGAAAGGCTGAGAGAGTCAGGGTTGTTTAACCTGGAGAAGATATGGCTCTAGGAAGATTTCACTGCAACCTTTCAATACTTAGAGGGGGCCTTATAAGAAGGATGGGGCGGACTGATGCCTTAAGTTTTAGCTTTCATATGTTTCAGATTCTGTGCTGCGTAGGTGTGTAGCTCTGAGCTTCATACTAAGCGTCAGTGAGTTCTCTTCACAGGGTAGGTAGACAAAACTATCCTTTTCCAGCTTGAGACCAAGGACAGCTGTTAAAAGCTTCAGGCCCAAAAGGTATAAACAATGGAGAACTGAAGAGAGCAACAAGGAGGATGGAACTTCATAACCTGAAGCTATAATTGGACAATTAACCCCAATATGCAAATGGACCGAAACTTACACAAGTGTGAAACCTTGTGACTGGTTGTCCATTTTGGGTCCATCTTGGGTGCAGCCCTGACCAGGCTCTTGTACTGCCCAAGGTGTATCCTTTCAGGCCTTTTAATAAATACGTACTTTATTCTCTAACTCTGCCTAGTCTCTGTTCTAGGTCAGCCTCTCAAGGCATCAGTTCAGTAGAGCTTAGAGTTAGATTAGAGTTCAGTAGAGCAGAGGTTAGATTTAGACTAGACGCAAGGAAGGACTCTTACTGTGAGGGCAGTGAAGCCCTGGAACTGGTTTCCCAGGGAGGTGGTAGATGCCTCATCCCTGGAAACATTGATGAGTTCGTTGGACATGGCCCTGAGCCACCTCATCTAGTGCAAGACGTCTCTGTCCTCTCCCAGGAGAGTTGGACTACATAACCTTGGAAGGTCCCTTCCAGAGTATTCTGTGGCTCTGTGATTCCATGACTGCTTTATGCTTGATTGTGTCCTGCTTCCACAGTGCTTGGATTCATCAGCAGGACCTAAATTCTGTGGACAGGTGATAAGTCAAACACTTTCTCTTCAGGTATAGAGTTGTGCAAGCTTTTGAAAAACTGCGTGTACTGGAGAATTAGAATTAAGAAAGATTTTGCTCACATGCTTTAAACGGTTTAGAAATCTGTTTTGAAAAAGTATAAAAGCTATCGCATAAAGCTATAAAAGCAGGGTTATTTTTGAACTTGGCTGATCATACTTCAGTAGCTGAATATAATCACATTAAAAAGGTAACATCCTATTCACAGGTACTTTAACAAGACACTTGCTTGCTCCTCATTTCAGTAGAAAACAATCTAAGTCATAACTGAAGTAATGATATGACTTTGTAATAAAGTGAGCAGTTAATGAGCAGCTGATAGATAGTTGCTTGAATCCGATTACAAAAAGCTGTGTGTGCATCTTTAATTACAGTACACTTTAAAAAAGAAGGGTTCAAATATTACTAGAAACTGAGAAGTATAGCACATACTTCTGTGTTTGTATGTTAAGGCCAAAACTCTTAACGTATAATATTTTACACGTTATTTACAAGTGCATTAAAAAAACCCTATTCCTATCCATCAAGCTCAAGGGGAAAAATACCATTGCCAAGCTAAAATCTTACATTTAGAAAAGCAAAATGAGAGTAAAACTGCAATATATGAGGAAGCAGATCTTCAAGACAGAAGTTTAGAATACAGGCTTCATCCAAAATAAAAACCAGAATTTTTAATTTCTGTTCCAATAACTGTAGATATTGGTCTTATTGGCAAGGAAAGAACACTGAGCATTTCTCAATTTATTGGGAGTTACTGCTGCTTAAGTCTTTTTGATCACTTATCACTTCTGCAAGAGCAGTATTTTAAGTTCTAGTTGTTGAAATCTAGTCTTTACTCTTTTTCTCTTCCACTCCTTTAAAAACAAAACAAAACACTTTGTTGTTCATGCACCTTGAAATTCAGTATTACAATTAAGAAATTGTCTTAATTTCCAAAGTTTTTTTATTTTTTTGTTCAGCACAAGTGTACTTCAAGAATTAACTGGGTATTTCTGACAGGAGGAATCTCAACTATTTCTCCAATGCCTATGCTGCCGCTGTCAGTGCTGTGGACCCAGATGCTGGAAATGGAGAACTCTGCATTAAGGTTCCCTCGGAGCTGTGGAAACATGTTGATGGTAAAGAGACCATTCTGAAAAATTAATTTAAGATGCCAGAGTTGTTCAGCTACAGGGTTGCTGTGGAAGATAGTAGCTTTGAAGAAATAGAAGTAGTGTTACATTACTTTATGAATTTGTTATTACTGTTTCCTTTTTCCTCTCCACTTGAACTCTGAAAAATATTTTCCTTTTTTTGTAATATGGAGGAGTGTTGCAAGGTTTCTTTACACTATATATAAACATACTCTTGAGTGGTCACGACCCTGGGAGAATACTTGAGGAAGTAGGAATATAATGGAGTGTATTGGGGGCTAAATTGTAATTTTGAAGCTACTTACAATATATATGATCCAACAAAGAAAATAATTTACAAGGGTGTAGTTATATATATCTTTTTGCAAAGCTCTACTAATTTTATGCAATCTCACTTTTAGAAATGGTCATTTTAAAATTGATTTGGTTGTGAAAGTAGACTCCTTTATAAACTGGCATGCTAGATCCTGGAATAAATAACTATTTTAAGAAGTTACTCTCCATTGCTGATTATTTTCTTACAGGGATCTTATTAGTTTCTTGTATTATTTCATGCATGGTTTTACTGGTTTGTCCCATGGATTTATGAGACCTCTGAGAGAATAATAACAACTATATCATGAGGCTGACTCATGCAGTATGGTCAGATGCACCTTAATGGAAACGACACTTTTATTTATTTTAATTTTTGTGTAAGTTCCTGTTGCCTTACATGCAAGCCTGGAAGGGAAAGTATTCAAATGTGTATAATTTCACTCTTCAAAGTTTGAGTGCCAAAATGTGGTGATACTTGTGGGATAAATTTCGGCATATGCTTGAATTTCTTTTCTTGCCAGTCTATTCATAGGTGAGAGTTCTGTGAAACTAAACCAAAGCAAAGACACTTAAGTTACAGGAAAAGCATTAACTATGATAAGAGATTTTAAGCAACTGCAAATGACAGTAATACGTCTTTTAAGAATGTGCCTGCTTGGCAGAGTTTTTGGAGACAATTTTTATCAGCAAGATGCCAAGGAGATCATGGTTAGGATACAGTCTGTATAAATATGCTCGACTGTTGGGGAATTGGAAGATGAAATGTGGCTCCAGTAATGAACTTATCACATAATCCACATAATTCAAAGACCTAGAGTCCAAAACTCAGTTACTGTTCTGAAATAAATTTCAGGTAAGTTGTATATACTTACTCCAGTTTTGGTCTTTTGTGCTGCAGAGTTAAAGGTCCTGAAGGTGCATATAAACTTTTCTCTGGACCAGCCAAAAGGAGGCCTTCATTTTGTGGTACCCAACATGGAGGGCAACATGGCAGAAAGAGGGGCTCATGTCTTTTCATGCGGTTATCAAAATTCTACAAGGTAAGAAAACTATCTTTGAATGTTAGATTTCCATTTACTGTTTATTCTCAGAGTATAGAAAATACAAGTAATTTGTTCAAATTATTTTAAGTTTAAAAAATTCTGAAACTTAATTTGTGTTTGAAAGGTGCTTAACAATGTGAAGTAGCATCTAATGACTAGTAATTAGAATGTCTAGTCTTTTTAGCTCAGCAGGCAGTAAAGCCAAAAAAACCTTTTAAAGCTTTATAAAGTTAATGTATTGTAGGAGTCAGTAGGTCTGCATTTATATATTCTTAAAATATTTAGGGATATAGTTTGGAACTTGAAAGAAAAATCACCTGTGAAAAAGTATAATTGTTTACCATTTCCCCCCCAAATCCTAACTTTCCTAGATTTTGGTTTCCTTGTGTGGATTCATATTCTGAGTTGTGTACCTGGAAACTGGAGTATACTGTAGATGCTGCAATGGTGGCTGTTTCAAATGGAGATTTGGTGGAAACTGTGTATACCCATGATATGAGAAAGAAGACTTTTCATTACATGCTGACTATTCCAACTGCAGCTTCTAACATCTCCTTGGCAATTGGACCTTTTGAAATCCTTGTTGATCCATACATGCATGAGGTAATAATCTTCATCACAGAGGCCTTCTTTTTTGTTCTAAAGAATTGCTGATGTTTTATGTTGCAGTCAGTAGATATTAGTCCAAGAATGGGTATGTCGAGATCAATTTTCATCAGTACAGTCGTGTGATAAAGCTTATCTAGTAATGCCTGTACTTAAATTTAACTCAAAAAAAAAAAAAAAAGCCGTTAAATAAGCAGTAATGCCATTCATATCTGAATTTGCTTGAAATTGGGTTTCTTCCCTGATATGTAATATACTTGATATTTATGTATTTAAGTATATTCATAGGTCTTGTAAGAAATTTTCCTCTGTTTGTAGGTGACTCACTTTTGCTTACCACAACTTCTCCCGTTGCTCAAACACACCACGTCATACCTCCATGAGGTGTTTGAATTTTATGAGGAGATTCTCACCTGCCGCTATCCTTACTCCTGTTTCAAGACTGTTTTTATAGATGAAGCTTATGTTGAAGTAGCTGCTTATGCATCCATGAGTATTTTCAGGTTAGTATTTGAGAAAATTACACCTTCTAAATCCATGGGCCTAGAAGCTCTAGATCCAAGACTGCTGAGAGATGTGTAAAACTCTGTTTATTTTTGTAGCGTGAGTTTTGGGCTTTCTAGTTTGGAAAGTTTTGGTTTTATTGACATTACAGGCTTTTAACACCATTTCATTTTTATCTGTTATAAAGATGTTGGATTTATTTAAAAAAAAACAAAAAAAACCCCAAAAACACAAAACCCAAAAACTATAAGTGATTTTCCTTCCGAATTAGAAATATCATGCATGAAGTATTTAATCTCAAATTAAGTGCAGGAGTTTGATTGTGTTACATTTTTCTCCAGCTGGAATAGGATTCCAGGAGAGTGTCACCAGTTAAACTACTTAGGCTCTATACAGAGAGTTATGTATAGATGATGATAGCAGGAAAACTGCCTGCTATTAGATTGTTTAAGATAATTAAGATTATTAAAAAAATTTAAAATATGTAACTAAATCACTGGAAAAACAGTGAAGAAATTATTTTACTTGTTTTGGTTTTTAAGGCAAGGTCTCTTGTGTTTCTTTGGAGCCGGTGCTCATGTTGTGTTGTTTTCTTTTTGTGGGGGTCCAGCACAAACCTCTTGCACAGTGCAATGATTATAGATGAAACTCCACTGACAAGGAGATGCTTGGCACAGGCCCTGGCCCAGCAATTCTTTGGATGTTTCATATCCAGAATGTCCTGGTAAGTATTTTACCATAGTATTCTCCAGAAAATGGGGAGGATCCAGGAAGCTCAAATTTTAATGTGCAAAAAAATAAGTAAAACAGTAATGGTAGAAGAAAGCAAAAATGGGGAAAAAATTAAGAATAATAAACTCAGCTCAATAAGTGAAAACCGTTAGTATTTTTTGTTGTTTAGAAAGGGGAAGATAAAAGTTCCAAAGATTGTATGGATTGAACATATTTTCCTGAATGTTGTAGTGTGCTTTGGCATCTGAAAATTTTAGGAAGGTAACTCTTTTGCCTTATCAGTCAATTTCTGTTAGATATTTTGGATGAAGCATAGCCTGTATGCAAGGTACTTGTAGAGCACAAAACTAATAAATTAAGAGGTTGTTCAGGGAGGAGAATGCAGAAATTAGTGTCAAATAGGAAAGTTATTGCTATAACTTATGGCTATAACTTATGTCTCAGAAAACCTCTTCAAATGGCTGTTGCAGTTCTGATCAGTATTTATTTTGAATCCTTTTGCATATACTTTATTTACTGGGGACAAGTAAGTCATAATTTTTTTTTTTTTTAATGGCAAAAGTCTATGTCCCAGAGCATCCTTGTCTTAAAAATAAGGGAAATCTACATGTTCTTAAATTGATGTTTGTATTGTTGTAATTTCTCTGTCTCTTTCTTTCATTTCTAGCCTACTTCTGTAATCAGGGCAATCTTTTGCATCCTTCATAATGGCTCTATTTTCGTATGTTCTTGTTCTATTTACTTCATCATATCCTGTGTACAATGTCATTTTTCTGATTGAGGTTCTAGTTCATGATCATGTTGTAGTTTTTGTCTGTTTTTTCTCTCTTAGAACTTACAGAATATGTGTTTAAAAGGGTGTCCACCAAATTGTGAGATAGGTATTTTGTCTATTTGCTGTCCAGATCTTCTGCACTGCACTGAGTTATTTATCAAGAAATTAAGGCCATATAGATTAGTAGTTGCTTTAACTTTAGTGTCTGCTTCCACCTGCTTACTATTATTGTTTCAGCTAAAATAGTTTGGTTTTACATTTTAATCTGGATTTCTGTGGTAGCAGTTCAGTTTTTACTGACTTTTCAGTTTCATTGGTCCTGTCCAGGTGCCAAGTTTCATAAATTGGTTCACAGCTCATCAGACTTCTGTTGACTTAGAGAAGTTATACAACTTCTTAAAAATTGTGGCTATTTTTGAGCTGGTCAAAAATACCATCCCTTACAAAACATCCTCTGAAGTGATATAACTCATGTTTCTTTCTTATTATAGGTCAGATGAATGGGTGCTAAAGGGAATCTCTGGTTACATTTATGGTCTTTGGATGAAAAAAACTTTTGGTGTGAATGAGTATCGCCACTGGATTAAACAGGTAACATCATAGCATTTTCTATACCTTTCAGACATTTTACATCAAAAAAAGTATAGAACCAGAATATAATATAGCTTTGCATTGCTATCTAAAGATCTTTTTATTAGTGACAAACATCAGAGCTAAAATATCTTTACCCCTTGTTGCAAGGAAGAACACCTCACATACAAACCCAAATAGATTTTTGTGACTGCAATATTGTCTCTGCATGCAGTTGGTTTTCCTCCTTTCGTTTGGACTCCTGAACCAAAAAAAGAGTCAAAAAATGTATTACTTTTGGAATGCTTAGAATAAAATATAGGATTCATAAGGACTTGTATTTGATGAATTTATTATGCAGTGATGGCTAGCCATATAGCTCAGAAAGGCTCCAGTATTAGCTTGGATCAGTGGTGGTTCAGGTATCTTTTAGTATCATTGAAGTACTAAAGGAAATAATGAAACAGTAAAAAAATTCCTGTTTGAAGGGATTTCTTTTCTTGGAAAATAAATTTCTGTCTATAGCTTACGTTTCCAAATATAATCTTTGAGACAGGTACTTTCTAGTGATAGCAGAAGTGACTACTCATTCTTTGCAAGTAACATTTATTCACAAAAGGATGCATATCTTCTTTGTTTCATCACATTCTCTTACTCTCTCTATTCCTAGAAGTAAATCCTGACCCCACTCACTCCGTTTGCATCTGTTACTCACATGGGGACCCAGTACAAGCTCTTCTCTGCCTGATACTCGTTCAGTTCACCAGTCTTGTGTTGTCTGTGCTAAAGGTGTGGGTGCTGCAGAGAGCAGCAGAACTGGATGGGTCTTTTGTAAGAGTTCACTGGTGTCTGCAGCAGAAGTTGGTCATGTTGTTCCCCATCTGTCCACACTAAACTAAAGGTGTCCAGAACTGGGAGGCGCTACTGTTACAGCCTCCAGTTCTGCCCTTTTTCTAATATTACCAGTATATAGAAGTGTGCATGTTGTTATGTATCAATAAATCTCAAAACATATAAACATTTGGGAAATCTTCAACACTGGGTTGCACACAGGCATCAGATTCCATTTCCTGTGCTTAAGCTGATTTTGATTTTTGAATTTGATTCATGTTGACTTTTGGTAGACAGTAAGCCCTTACAAACATCCTGCCTTAAAGTATGCTTGTTAACCTGGGCATGGCATCACACAAGTTCAGGCTTAACGCAGAGCTTGGGCCAGACATAAATTTTAGTTTGTTTATTTATTTATATCTATATTTAATACATTATATTTATTTGTGTGTGTGTCTGCAGTTGTTTTCCATTGCATGAAATGCTGATCACAGTTATTTCTTTTGGTCAAAGACATTTATTGAATAATAATACTCTGGTTGTAATGTAGTTCTACAGTGTTTGGGATTAGCCCCCTGCTCAGCCCCTGAACAACTATAAACTTCTAATTTCTACTGTTTTATTATTGTTTGTCACTTGAGGAACATCCCTGATTTTAAAATATTTCTCCCTTTGTAAACAAGCTTATTAGGCAGTATGGCTTGAACGATAACAAAAGCTTTCCTGTCTTCGTTAAATAATTTCTCTGCTCCTCAAAATGATACTTACTTGTATATGTTGTTCTTAGGAGTTAGATCAAATTGTGGCATACGAACTGAAGACTGGAGGAGTTTTACTGCATCCAATATTCGGAGGAGGAAAAGAGAAAGACAAGTATGTTTATTTAAGCTGCAAGTCATGGCAGGGTATGTTTTTTATGGGGCCATTAATATATGCCTTGGGTGTGTTGTGTAGCACAAGGCCAAAGGCTGAAGATCTCGAGCTGCCCGAGGCATGTATTACCAGTCTCATAAAGTACATCTTCAGTACATTGTAATACCTCATGTTTTGTTTTTCTTTCAATTTGAATCTCAAAAGAAATGAAGCATAATGAATGTTTTTAATGCTGTTAAAAAACTGCGTTTTAGTAAGAGGATAAGGAGAATAGGAGCTAGAATTTTGACATGAGCTATTTCTGGACTGGTTAGTAATTTCCAGGGTTTTTTATGGTATCATAAGCTTTCTATTTCTTTGCTCTTTTTTCTTTCTGCTCTCAGCTATCACCTTGTAGTCTTAGACTGAGATTTCTTAGTATATTGGGGGTATAAAAATATTAAGTCAGTCATCTGCGAAGTACTATTAGTTACCAGTGTGAACTGGCTGGGTTTTTATTTTCCCTATAATCGTAGCTTCAGTATGTCTACCTTAGAATTATTCCCCTTCCCTCTCTTGTGATAACTCCAGTACTACTCACTGAGTAGTACTAAACACTGGAGGAAAAAAAGCTTTGCTACATGTCAGTTGATAAAGGTTTCAGTGACAAGCTTTTGCTGGGTTTTTCTTGAATAAATTGATCTCCTTATAACACAGCATCACAAGGAGTTGCTTTTTGGAAACACACAAGCAGCATGTACACAACTGCAAGGTTGAGCCTGTGCAGGTAGGCTATTAGGTCAGCTTCTATTCTTTACTGCCGCGGAAGCCCCTGTATTATGCAAATACAACCAAAATTGCCTGTAACAGTAGTTCTTTTGCATTTGATTGTGTGCAAATCCAGATTTTATTCATTTAAAGTTAAAACTCAGGATTTAGAACTAAATGAATTATAAAACTGCTAAATTCACAGTTATAAGATCAGATTAAACTAGAGATAAGGGGCACAGTTTTAAAGAAAGAAATTCACTAAAATCAAAATCTCTAACTGTTAATTTTATTAGAGATTTTAGAATTGGACACAAGTGAGTGACAAAAGCTTGTTCTAATGCTCTTAAAGCTGTGTTTCCTTGCTGTAATATATTGTTGGAAACTGTTTCTCCAGTTATTTTACTATTCATTGCATTACAGCTTGTTAATAATAACCACAGCATCACTTAAATGTGAATTACAATTTGCTGTTTTTTGTAGATTGTGGGGTTCACTTGTATGTAAACTATGGATATGTTCCTGACTCTAGGGGATAATTTGTATTTAAGGAAAGTATTTTCATAATGGGGCCTAGAACATTTTTCTCCAGTGTAGTCTATGCATTTCATTTCTTATTTCTGCTTGTTATGATACAGTTTCCTGCCAAATGTTATTTGCAGCAGTTCCAATTACTAATAATATGAAGAAAATTTATGTTAAGTAATAATCTCATTTTTCAGCTAAATTAGAAGTAAAATATCATAATAAATCATCAAGGGGAAAAAGAAAACAAAACCCCAACTTCCTTCAGACACATGAATTAATTTCTGTGCAAAACAAAGATCTCAGATTCTTCCTGTTTATGTCTGGTGGAGCACAAAGACTGCACTTCAGATTGCTTATTCTAGAAAACAAGATCCCAAAGCCTGGGAGAATGAAGGAAAGAAAACTCCAGATGAACTGCTGTATGGATGAAAACTTCAGAACAAAGCTTTATGTGTAACCTTTTCATTTTGTGTCCTCCTCTCTCAGACTGGGGTTCTCTTCAGCCTTTGATTGTGCCCGTACCACCCTACTATAAAAATTAAGAACTTGCAGAAATTTATGTAGATATATTTTATATGGAAGAAGCTTACTAACCAGGTTTACATTGAATAGCTGGACTGTGTTCAAGAGCATGAGCATTATAAAATTCTGTGGAAAAGCTGGTTCACTTTCTACTTTGACAAAGGTTCTAGGTCATATTGGTAATTTTAACACTGTTTTGGTACCAATTCAGTAAAAGCTGTGGAATTATAATGATTGAAGAAAAATATAATCTGAAGAAATGTATTAACATTGAATGAACTACAAAATGTGACTGTAAAATGCAAACTTGTTTCAGTTTCTTTTGCAGTTAAATAATGTAACCGGTACCAAAATCAATCAGCATTTAGTAGGTTTAAAAAGGGATCTTGGGATTGTGGGTCCTGGCTTGGTTGTAATTTGCAAGAAAAGAATTTTATGAACGTCAATCAACTGTATAATTTGAAGCTGGAAAAATAGTTTTTCTTCTGAGACCAAATAATTCTATTATGTCTGAGCCACAACCTCAGTTTCCTCCTTGAATTTCAGTTCTTTCATGGTTGCTAATCCTTCCCTACCTCAAAATATCTCTATCCAGAAAAACAGGAGAATTGGGATAAGGGGAAATTCAGGAACTGCTTATCAACTACAAACAAGGAGTTAACCTAAGTCCTTTTTTTTTTTTTTACAAAATTACTGTACCTAAGAAGGGTAATACTTGCTTAAATTTAGAAACACTTCTCTTTTTGTTAAAGATGTTTAGACAGATAGTTGTGAGCAAAGGCAAGGGATTCTCCCAGTAAATAGAAGGATGGAAAAGTTATTAAGGTACTGCAGCTGCCTTGGCTCTTGCCATCTGAAATATTAAGGGCTGCAGATAAGGAGCTAAGTGCTGGTACTGTCTTGCTGGAACACTTGCTAGCAAACCTTACCAAACCTCAGCAAACCTGGTTTCTTCAGATGTGTGTTATTCATTCATGGAGAACTCAAATGTCCTGTGAAAAATACTAAAGAAAAAACAGCGAAGCAACAAACAGTTGCCACAGACTTGGGTCATCAATAAAATTAAATCAGACTGTTAATAATTTCTACATCTCAAATAAGAGTCTCCTTAAAAGGAGGCAAAAAAGTCTTATTTTTCTCAAGAATTAAATATTAACCTGCCTAGTCTTCTTTGACATGTTATCTGATTTAGAAGACACCAAGTTTGCCAATATATTGAAAGATAAAGTTGCTAACTAAAATTAAAGGAAGGGAATTCCTTAAGGCCCATCACATCCAAGTGTTCTGTGAATTGTAAAACTCCTACTTTTCTTGAATTGCAACAATTACTTCTTTAAATACAAAATAGTTACTATATGCAGTCACTCTTAAATGGAAGTGGAAAAGGAAGATTGCTGATTCATGAGTAATTTGCAGACTCAATCGCAGGCTCCTTGCTCAGTTTGCTGCTGCTTCCACTGCCTCTACAGCACTACAGAGCAGCTGTCATGTGCCATTAATCTCTGTACAGTACTTGCTGGATGCCAGGTACATGCACCCTTGTCACCTCTCTGGATTAGTGAGCAGTCATTTTAAGTGTGTCATAATTTGTAAGTACAGCACTGCAAGAAATCCTAAGTAATCGTTGGTGCAGCTCTAAGGTTGGTTGCTGGGGTACATTTTAAGTTTCATTCAATAAAATGCAAAATAGATTTTTTTTTTTTTTCCCCAGCCCTGCTGCACATTTATATTTTTCTATCAAACACCCTCATACACTGTCCTGGGAATATTACACTATGTTCCAGTGTAAAGCACATCTGGTTATGAGACTGATTGAGAACAGAATTAGCATGGAGTTCATGTTACAGGTAGGTATTTAGATGATTATGTGGAATATAAAAAACTCTTTGTCTTCAGTTGCATTTCTGTTCATTGAGCAGGGTTCAGGGAAGAACAGACCAGGTTATCAAAGGATTCCATTTGTAGTTTCAGTTTTAGCAGGACTGAACAAACATTTGGTCATTTGGGTTAGGATAAGGTTAGCTGTTATTCTTATGCATAGCTTACAATGCTTTTTATATGCCACATATTCTCTTTAATCTTAAAGTGTTTCATTGTTTTGGGTAATTCTGATGCATTGTTAACACTGAAAGCCTGTTTTACTGTCCCTGACTGGTGTTGCTGTGAGCTAATCCAATGAAATTATAAATAAGGACAATAATGAGAATCCAGCTCTCTCATTATATCAAGTTTTCAGTGCTAGATGAAACTTAGAAGCTTGTATTAGAAGAAGCATTTGAATAGAAGATTCTAATTTTATTCTGAAATACTGAACTTCTGTGGAACTGTATTTTCTCTTCTAATTATCTTTTGTGGCATACCTTAGAATAGGGTGCTACAAATAAAAAATTAAAAAATTAGTGATATTTTCATATCAGCTTCGGAGTTTTGGGGGATTTTTTTTTTTTTCCTTGATTAGGGTTATTTTTAAAGAAAACATGTATGTTACTGTGCTAGAGCTATTATAGGTAGTTGTCAGGTTGAAAATACTGCAGAGAATCTGATGAATGTTTAATTTCTGGAAAAGGACATACAGTCAGAGATTTCTTTTAGTGTAGATGTACATAGTTTTGAAAGTTGACAGTCTTTTAATGGAATTTGTATGTGCATATGTATGTGTAACCTGGAGGAAGATACATTTGGACTGAAAATTTCTGATATGGTCAAGCAAATAATTTTCCTGTAATGTCTTTATTTTGAAAACCTTTTTTTAAAGCCACTTATTAGAGAGTGAGTTTCTCAGCCTTTAGTTGCAATTCAACTGAAATTAAATAGAAAAGCTTATTTTGCATCTAAGTATTTAGGGAAAGTAATAACTTTTTATCATTTTAGGTTTTCAACAAGTTGTTGAGTCTGGCCAGTACTGCTTCATCTCAGAAGTTCCAGTCACACATGTGGAGTCAGATGTTGGTTTCCACATCTGGGTTTTTGAAATCTATCTCAAATGTCTCAGGCAAAGACATCCAACCTTTAATAAAGCAGTGGGTGTATCCTTTTTATTCTTGGTCTGGATTGTTAATACAGAGAATTAATTTGGTTTTTTAATTGGCACTATCAAAAGAATGTGAAAAAGGGTATGAAATATCTTTGCATAAAACAGTTAAGTACATTATTCTGTGAATTAGATATATATGTGAGCTACAAGTTCACAATTTTTTCATAGTCCTTTGAACTATGCTGGCTTTTTTGTGTGTTCTTTAGTAGAAGGGATTTCATTATTTTAAATTTTCCTTTGAAAGAAGCACAGGAACTCTGCTGGAATTTAAGGCCAAATTATACTAAAAGGATTCCAGAGGACACTGCCCATAGAAATATGCTGAAGTCGGACATGGAAAATGCTATAGTCTGGTGCATTTTAATATGTGATTTCCAGTAAATCACCATGAAATAAGTAACCTGAAGCACAGACAATATACTTTACAATACTTTACATTATACTTTACAATACTTTACATTATACTTTAATAGGTTGGTAGCTTGTGTTAATAGCCCAGTTTCAGGTAAAATAAACCTCTGTGTGTTGATTCTTCAAATTTAAGTTACATTAGTCAAGAAACAGGGTTTCTTATTTTGAATTGATAGGAGGGGAAAGTTGAAGTGACTCCATTTAACAGGTTTAATTGTTAATTTCATTTAATATGACTCCAGGCTAGAGTCCGGACGTACGTGACTGCAGCAAAAGCATACCTTACTGTTGTAACAGAGAACAAAAGTAGGCGTTTTGAGCTGACTTAACATCATTCATGCATCTCAATAGCTTAACTATAAAGCACTGTATAATTAGTATTTATAGAGTAATTTGAGAGGTTAGTATTTTATTTGCATCAAAAGTGTTCATAAAGTATGAATATACATTATTCTAATTTCTATACTTTCCTGTGCCAAGCACTTAAGAAAAATAGGAGTTCTGTACTCACACTGCAGCTACACCTAAATGTCAGCATTACTATCTGAGCTGGGTGAATCTTAACCACATCTCTTCTGTAAGGAAGAAGGAATTGTACCTCGCACATTTCCAGGTTTTTTTCACCTTCATTCTTTGGCCCCAAGGTTGATCCTGTTGATTGTAACTTGTAATTAATCCTCCTACCATGCTTCAAAAACTGCTATTCCTGTGACAATGTATTTTCCACCTTGTGAGATCATAGCAGGTCTTTATGTTGTTTGAGAAGAGCTCTTACTGCTATAACTAGTGCTGTCTTACGCCATTAGCAAGGGCTGTGTTCATGCTGAGTGTAACTTGTGTTTCTTGTGCTCAAGAAACTACTAAAAATGTCTTAAACTGTACCTGATGACAATGTCCCAGAGCTTCATGAAGGCAGCCTCCATGAACAGACCCAGTCTGAGGTATTTAGCCCAATGGCCAAATTTTGGGAGGAAAGTTTATAACCCCTGTACTGTAAGAAGTGTCTTTGAATATGGAAGCTCCTGCCTTAAATGTTGGGACATGAAAAAGCAAATTTTCCTCCCTTGTTTTTTTTCTCATATTGTCAGAGACTTGTGGGAGTGTGCATTAGACTAAAATGCTTCGGTTCGGTGTTTTTGTTTACTATAAGCGTAGTATTGGCTGTCATACAGAAATGAATAACGGAATTATTCACAGGAAAAGTTTTCTTGAAGAAATCATTGCCTGGGCAAGAATTTAGAGTGAGATTGTTACTTTTTATCATTCATATTGTTTACTCTCATGTATATGTGAACTCATATACACACACGTGAATGCTCGCATGACCCAGTTTGAAAAACTGCAGTAAAATAATGGAGTTAAATGTAGTGTGGGTAGAAAACAGAACCTAATGTCTACATTTTCTCCTTAGTTTTATTTAACTAAAGCACATAGTAAAACCATATTGAAATTACTGGAGTCTTACACAATTACTTTTTCTGAGAACATGCCAAGGACATTAGATGTGGTGGAGTCCAGAATAGGTTTTCGTAGTGAATGTCTTTGTGCTAGGTAGTTTTCATTGCTCTTCAGTTTTTCTCCATCAGAGACATGATTGGACATTAAAGAACTATTTAAGGAAAAAAAAAATTAAAGAACGTAAAACCCCAGAATTACGTGAATGAACATGAGTGATTTCATTTCCAGATTTTCTTGGAATGGGAGATTCTAGGAATAAAGAAGTACAAAGCAAGTGTAAAGAATTGAGAATTTTGGCTTTTTGTAACAACTGCATTGTGAAGTAGAATTCCTATACTGCTTATTAGGGATCAGAGTGGAGTGGTAAAATTTTATGGTAGCTTTGCATTTAATAGAAAACGGAATGTATTGGAATTGGAAATAAAACAAGATTACACGTCTCCTGGGACTCAGAAATATGTGGTAAGGTCAATTTTCCAAATTTTACTTGCATGTTCAAGTATAATGTATACATTAATAACCATAAGTTTAATGTTAATAACGAAATATGATGAACTTGAAGGGTCCTCTTAAAGTGACAGTGCAAGAACTTGATGGCTCATTCAACCATACGTTGCAGATTGAAGAAAACAGTCTTAAACACGATATACCTTGCCACTCTAAAAGCAGAAGGTAAGAGCTAAAATACTAACTGCAGGTATTTTTATTATGGATTTATGAAAACATACAGGGCATTTGATGATAAATACATACTTCTTCTTAATCTTACTAAATAAAATTTAGCTGTGATGTAAGTGGAGAATTTCTTACTGTTTAAGGACAGCAAGAAACATACACGGTTCTTTGTTATAAGTAATTTTGTAAAAGTTTTATCAAAAGCTAATTTATGTAGAATGAGTTGAATGAAAACTATAATTAATCAAATTATTCAAAATGCCTTTGAATAGGAATCACAAATTAGAGAGGAGACAAAATGTAGGCCAGAGGTGTGCGTGCCTCAAGTGAAGAAAGTGCCGGCACTGTTCGGTCAACCTAAGGAACTAGAAAAGTGATATACTTCCCACATAGATTCTCTCCATCTTCTAAAGCATTTTAATAATTACTTTGAATTCTGCTTCTCAAACTTCTATGTTTATGTGTAATTGTAAAATCTGTGGGAGTAAAAATTGTAGAAATGAATGCATAGCTCAAATGTGTGAATATTTTTTACCAGAGAGAGCATTATGTTTTTGTGTGGTGAAATACACAGAGTACTTTCGTAGTCTTAAACTTCATGTATAAACATGTATTTGCCAGTCAGTTAAGTAATTTTTTTTTACTCATTTTTAATAGAAATAAGAAGAAAAAGATTCCACTGATGAATGGAGAAGAGGTGGACATGGACCTTTCTGCTATGGAGTAAGTTGGCTTGTTGGAGTTTCTCAGTGTGAGTCTGAGCCATCTTTCCCTTGTTTACAGCATGCTATTTTGAAGGATTGGATGATAAAGTTATACTTTACTATATGACTGACAACTTTCAAGAGTATCCCACATTTCTTCATCTTTTCTGCTGTAACTGGGGAAATGCTTCAGTGTATGTATGTGTGCAAAGTGTAAATGTGGCAAAGTATAAAAAGTATTGGTTAACCAATGTAGTCAGATTTCATAACAAACCTTGGGCATGGTATGGTGATAATAAATTACTTGACTCTTAACACATTTCCAATGGCACTTTTCAGCTGACTTTATGGGTAAAAGGTAAAGAAGAATTTGTTTCAAACGAAGTGAGAGCAATTTTTGTTGGATCTTGATGAAGACCATTTAACTGCCACTAATATAGACAAGTTCCTGAAATCTGTAATTACAAATTAATTCCTCTAGATTAAAAATAATGTTTCACACTGAAATCCACACTGACATTAATTTCAGTTTGAACTGTTAAGCTCTATGGAAGCAAATTGTGTAAATACCTGCCGTACCCTCCTTGACTTGGAACCACTCATGCTCTCAGAAACAGTGGAGGTGTTGGCACCTTGTTTTCTGGCTGAAGGGAGTAAAAAATCTGCTATTGAAAGCCAGTGGTGTCTCTTTGAAGAAGGATAGATTGCTTGTCATCTTAAAAGTGTTGCAGATTCTCATAAATTTAACCTCATCTAATACATGATGAGAAAAAATTTTGTAAGATGTATTTACAGTGAGCAAGTCATTGCTATCATTTCCATATGACAGTTGACATACAAATCATTTAATTGTATTGAAGGATAATTACCCTAAATATTTGTGAGTATTTTTGATCAGTTATGCCCAGGTCCCTGCTGTGTTACACTGAGCTGAGACTTCAGTGATCTTAGAATGACCTTTAAAGTGGAATGGGATTTTATGCAAGACATTTGCACTTTATCTGGTAACCTGATCTATGGTGTGGTCATTCTTTTATCCAGTCTGGACTTCTCTGCTTCAAGCACGTATGATAATACACATTCTGTTTTCTAAATCTTGTGTATGCACTTTTTCACTGTTGTTTCTTCTCTAGCTACTAACTTGATGGTAATTCTAGATTTTCTACAAACACATACATAAGTACACATCATATTTATAATGATGCTCTTTTCATCATCCAAATTCTCTCTTAATGCTATGTTGGTATTTTGGTTTTGTGATTTTTATGTGGAAAAATGAGTAAAAGAATGTATTTTATAATTCACGCTTGTTACTCCCATAAATTACTTCTGCAGTCACAGTGCTGTGTGAATACTAAAGTGTAAAATACTTGTTTTAAGGAATGGAATGCAACTGAGTCACTTTATCTGTAGGATAACTTTAATCCTGATTTTTGTCAGCATGTGTGTGGTTGTAAAGGAGTTTCACATCTATTGATTAAAAAAAAAGTGTATTTACCACCAGATTTTCTTTCTTGGATTTTTTTTTTCTTTGTAGTCTTAACCTTTAGCAGGTGATAAAGTGCTTATCAGTTAGGAAAATTGTAGCGTCTGAGCAAATAGAATTAAATAGACTGAGATCAAACAGTAGTTTACCATAAAAAAAAATCTGTAGGTTAAAAATACTAAAACACTTTGATGTATTAGAAGTTTGGACAGATTACCCTGGGAGGCTATAGAATTCCCATCCTAGAAGCAGGAGATTGGAGCAGGAGACTTTCAAAAGTTCTCTCTAACATGTACTTTGTTACGGTTCTTTGAATTTAAATCTTTTCCAATACCTCGTAACAAGGTAATGATTCTCAAGTTAGAAGATCTTTAGAATTTCTGTAGTCCTGAAATTTTGTAAGCTATTGATGTTTTTTATGTCTGTCTTAGTGCTGATTCCCCCTTGCTCTGGATAAGAATAGATCCCGATATGTCGGTACTGAGGAAGGTGGAATTTGAACAGTCTGATTTCATGTGGCAGTATCAGCTGCGATACGAGAGAGATGTGGTGGCGCAGGAAGAAGCCATTCTGGCACTGGAAAAGTTCCCTACTCCAGCATCCCGGCTTGCACTGACTGACATCCTGGAGCAGGAGCAATGCTTCTACCGGGTGAGAATGCTGGCCTGCTTCTGCCTTGCAAAGGTGAGGTTGTGTGGATGGGACAAAGGGAGGAAATCCACTAGATTTTTTAAATGGCTGAAAATGGGTCAAAACTCATCACAGTTCCTGAACTGGCTTGATATTTAGCTTCTTAAATGTATTTGCCAAGTATTTTTAACATGACTGATTTGAAAAGAAAGTTATTTTATTTTAGTCTGTAAATGGAGACTGCAGAAAGCTTTCATAATTGTCAAAATTGAGATGTCAGACATGAAAACCACAAGGGATTTTTCCAGTTTTCATTAAGTGGCAGAAATAAAAGACTTTTATTTAAAATTTTTTTTTCAGAACCAAAGTATATTTTTTATTATTTTAGTGGGAGGTTCCTTGGCCAGTCTGTTGAGAACTCTGAAGTGCTGAAATTCATCTTTTTCTAACTGGACTTCAGATTGCTGCTCTATATAGTTTCAGATTGAATAGGGTCACAAAATAAACATCAAGCTGGGCTACAACTAAATATTAAAAAGCCAAATAATTGCCTTGAAAAGGGAAGATTTAATTTTTCTTAGACATAAAATTAGCATTAAGAATGAAAATTAGTAAACCCCTAATTTTACAACAAGTGGGTGGAAACACAGAAGAACAAGAATTTCTAAAATGGCCTATTGGTGACTTTTATGGACATGAAGACATATTGATAGCCAATTTGTAGAGTTCAGATTATTGACATATGGCTTACTTACTCCTGTGTACCTGTTGGGAGTAATTCAGTTTCTGTACAGAAATAAAGCCTTCAGCCATATTTTGAAAATAAGAATCCCACTTTTTTGACAAACTATTTTAATATTATGAAACACTGATATGAAACTGTCAGTGTATGTTCTCGTATTGGTGCTGCCAGTATCTGAATTAAAATATGTGCTATTCATAACAAGTTCACTTGGAATATCTAACAGTATATATTCCACAGGTAAATATTGAAAGAGCAGTTGTTGCAACATTTAAATGCTGTAGTTTTTTCTGTCTTTACTTTAACTTCTTAGGCAGTTGGACTGCAAGTAATCATTGCCAGTTTTGTTCAGCTGTGTTTGTTTGTGTGCACACACACACATCAGGCAGATTAACCATCAGCAGGCGCAGGTGTTCTTGTCTGCAGGCTTTCAGTGCTCCATACAGCAAATGTGTGAAACTCAGGATGCTGGGAAGGCACAAAAAGCAGTTTTGTCTTTGTGGAACTTTAACTGTCTTACACCAAAGCAGACTACAGCAATAAATTGTTCTCAATGCACAGTATTTTAGTAAATGACAATTAAAGTTAGAGGGAGCTGCCTTGTCTTTAACTTTAGGGGTGGTCTTTTATTCTTAGGGTGGCTGAGGCCTGTTTTAAGGTCTAGGCTGAGGTTACTGGCAGGGTAAATTTGGGAAGTTGGTATTGCAAAATCCCCTTCCATCACTGGCTTCAGTAGAGTCAGAGAACTTGGCTTAGTAAGCACAGAATTTTCATTTAAAATATATAAAAGAGAAAATAATGAAGAACAGAAGTTTATCATGGAAGAATAGTTAGTTGCAGATGTCTTCCAAATTGAACTATTTCCATGAAACTTACCTTTAATGTAGAGAAGATATATTAGGAATGACAGTGAAAACTTAGCTAATATAAGATAATAAGCTTATGAAAGTAAGTATCTATTTAAAGGAGAGAATGTTCTTGGCAATTATCCTTTTTGATTATGGGAAATGTGTATTTTTCTACAGCCAAACTAAACTTGCAGTGGTCACATTAATATGATTTCCCTTCCCCCCCTACTTATTCAGATTGCAAATTCCATGGTAAGTACGTGGACAGGACCACCAGCCATGAAGTCACTCTTTACCAGAATGTTTTGTTGTAAGACTTGTCCAAACATTGTGAAGACCAACAACTTCATGAACTTTCAGAGTTACTTTCTTCAAAAGGTAAAATTTATTTTTCTCAGTGAATGTTTTAAAAATATTGTCAAAAATATGAAAATGTTCTTACAGTTGACAGTTACAGGAATATGGATAGCACAAACATGAATTACTCTTTAAGAAAAATCAAAGTAACTAATTATTTCTCATATCGCTTCAGTTTGTTCCATCTTACTAAAAAAATCAACAAATTCTTAGCTGTTTTTTCTTAGTAGCTGAAGTTAAATTAGCAGTTCCTTTAGGAGAGTGGAGAATTATATAAATTATATTATTATTTGCAATTATTTGTGAGCTTATTCTTATATAGGACTGTAAGGAAGATACTAATTTTATCTTTTAGATTAATTTAGATGAATAACTACTTTTATTCTTTAATAGCAGTTATACCATACTGCAAGTAAAATCTTATAACTCTTAAATTGGTTGGATTTTTAATTCAAGACATTGCATAATTCTTGCCCTCTTCTTTCTATTGTCAGCATCACATATTGGTGCTGTTTATTTTGGTGTTAGCACAGGGGGTTTTGCTGTAACCTATAGTTTTTGGTTGTTCATTGGATAACAAAATTAGTTACAATATTCTTCTCTCAATCACTTGGCTGGGTGATTGAGTTCTTATTTCATAGATTTCATATTATTGATTTTATAGAAGACTCAAATTTGGGGTTTTTTTCCTCTGTTGGAAACTGTTTCATCCTTCACATGATTCTTGGACCTTCTTTTTGTATTTTTCTGCTTTTTTGGTCATTGTTCATTCTTTACCACAAATTCTTACATTTTTCTCCCTTTTTAATCCTGTCTGCCAAGTTTGTAGATCTAGAGTAAGATTCTTAAAACTCTGTGGAGTAGAGCCTAGAGATCTGCTTAGCTCATTCTAAAATAAATACCTAGAGTAACAGCTCTCTGGATAATAGTTCTTCAGGTTTCACTGACCCTGTTGGGTCAGTATGTCTCAGTGAAAGTAGAAGCTTAGACATCGTGTTCACATGGAAACACTCAAATTCAGTGTCTATCTCAAAATAAATTCTGTCATTATTTTCTCTGTCTCATTGTTTTTCATTTGATACCTTTTTAATAGTATCTTGACTTGGGAGTCTGATATATATTTTTCATTTGAAATGTCTGTGATGAATTACTGAGCAATAACTGCATAGTTTATTTGATCTGAAAATTATATAGTACATGATCTGACTTTGAAAAAGTATGTAAATACAGCTTTTCAGACACCTGCTATTGTAAATTTGTTAATTGCTGATTTTCGCGATGTATCTATTTTCAGGGTGTAACTATCATTTCAATAATGTAAAGAGTGATATTAATTTTATTACACAGACTATGCCTGTTGCCATGGCCCTTCTGAGAGATGTTCACAACCTTTGTCCTAAGGAGGTTTTGATGTTTATTTTGGATTTGATCAAGTATAATGATAACAGGAAGAATAAGGTAAAGACTGTGTTTATTTTAACCTCTGACTTCTATTTTTTTTTAATGAAAAAATTTGCTGCATAATGTTTGATGCCACTACTGCAAATACCTAGCTCAGAGTTGATGGAAGGTGATGCAGTAAATGTTAGAGAATGTTCTGTAGCTGACATTTCTATGGCATCACTTCTTGGACGTTTCAAAGCTCTGTATACTTGTTGTTACTAAGGTCCTGCTTGTCTTCATTTGCACACATACTTGCCTTGCTTTAGTCTCTTTCATTCAAAAGATGCAAGTGTTTGGAGAAAATGTATCATGAGAAGTTAAGTGCTGGTTTTTTGATGTGTATTTCACCTTGAGAGGAGTATTTGAAAAAGCAAGGAAAGGAAATAATCTTTTTTTAACACTATACAGGACTCCAGAATTCTGTGTTCTGAGTATCAGTTCTAGCTCACAGAACGGTATTGTCTTCATCTGGTTAAATAACAGGTGAACCACAGGTTTATATTGTTCCATCACTAAACTGAACCATCTGAGTTGGAAATGTTGTCACCCTGAGTTCCTTCCCATACAGACCACATCTGAAGGATGATTAAGTGACCTTTAAGATCCTGAGATGATGCACTATTCCATCTCTGTAGCTAGGAGCCTAGCATAATCTTCCCAATTAAGTATCCAAGGTGAAGTGGAGCCAGTCTGATGTCTCTTAAACTTCATATTTTCTTGTGTGTAGAACACATACTGCAACAACTGGTTGTTACTGAAATAAGGATGATGGATGGGAGAGGTAGAGAGTTGGTCACATGAATGCAAGCGTCAGTAGTGGCAGAAGGGGGTGACATGTGCTGACATCTTACCACTGAGGGAGAGATTCAGCCTCACCTTTCCATGTGTCCCTTCTACATGTGTTTGACATCTTCTGCTCGATCTGACAGATGTTGGGTTTGTTTAGGTTAAAGTAACTAATGTTCAAATCCAGTATTTCTTTCTGCTGTTTGGAAATTTTATTTTTATATATTTTGCTGCTTACTAACACAAACAACAGATGGCAAAGACTGCATAAATGGAAGGGATGAAACTATGGGCCCAGGTAAGAGGAGTGGATGAAGAAGTAAGATTTTCTTCACTAAGCAGCAGTGAGCTTATTAGTTTGCTTCTGTAGCTCATGAGGTTGCTGGCTGGATTAATGGTATGATTTTCAGAACCATTTTTTTCCTGTTTTCCTTTTTTATGCAGTTTCTCCCGTGGTCTTGGGTTTAAGGTTTGTTGTGTAGCAGGGCTTAAGCATTTCTTAGCTCTGAAAGGATATATATTGTTATATTTTCTTGTGTTAAATACTGGTTTTATCTAGTTTTCAGACAACTACTATCGTGCTGAGCTGATTGATGCCCTAGCCAACTCTGTGACTCCCGCCGTCAGCGTGAACAATGAGGTTCGAACCTTGGATAACTTAAATCCTGATGTACGACTTATTCTTGAGGAAATTACCCGTTTTCTGAATATGGAGAAGCTTCTTCCCAGTTACAGACATACTATTACAGTCAGGTATGGTTTAATGATGCTGCTTTTCTTGGGGTTTACGTACCTTTCTGTAGTTAGCTTTTGAGATCTTAGCTGGTATGTCTTAATCTTAAATGTCAAATTCCTTTCAAGTTTCAAAGCTGATAATGGAAGTTTGTCTTGATTGCTTTATTTTTCAGCATTAATTTTTGTCAATGCAGACCTTTAGTAGCAGTCATAATTTGATGATCTCATGCTTCTTTAAGAAGAGCATTTGTGAAAGTTTTGCCTTGTAACAATAACTGTAGAGCATGCCACATCATCTGAGCTGTTTTTTCTCTTAAGTTATCGTGGCTCTACTGAAACCAAGCAATGGATTTGACAGAGTGGAAAATTTTGTGTTTCTGCCTAATTCAGAGAAAATAAGAGCTGTATGTTAATGCTGTGAAAGTAATTGTAACATGTTAATCATGTAATGTGGATAACAATCCAGAAAATTTGTAGTACTTGATTTGGAAGAAAGTAATTTTATTTTTCTTTACTGATATTCCATAAAGCTGATGTAATTTTTTTCTTCCACCATTTCTAGCTGTTTAAAAGCTATTAGAGTGCTTCAGAAGAATGGTCATGTCCCAAGTGATCCTGCTCTCTTCAAGTCATACGCAGAATACGGGCACTTCGTTGATGTCCGAATAGCAGCATTGGAGGCTGTTGTTGATTATACAAAAGGTATTTCTTTTTCAAGTATTTTGACATTTTGTAGCATTTCTCATACAAATGTAATGCTTACCTCATTAATACTAGGTCGAAATAGTGTCCACCAGAAGAGCTTGTATGGTGACAGGTATATTAATAAGAAACTTGAGATTTCTATTTTAGTCTTGTCCTAACAAGTACAAGTGTTATGAAGATGAGCTCTGTTTCTCAGTGCTTTGCAAATTGAATCAGATACCAATGTTTTGAAATAATGAGTCACAGTAAGGGGATTTGGTGATTTGTCTTTAACACTTCAGTGACTTTGATTTAGTTGATTTCAGCCATAATTGCTTTACCATCTTCCTGGTATCTTAACCGTGCTTTTTGTATGTATCTTGTGGTTATAAAATTTGGAAACTTAGATGATTTGGCTGATTATGTTTTGCCATTTCTTATGCACCGCTTACGTTTGTGAGATGTTTACATTCTTCTAATATTGCCTTTATCCTTGTTGACTGTTGCAGGTCCATGAAAAAAAACAAAAACAAAAACAAACAAACAAAACTGGACAGTTTCTTAAATGCTCTGTATTTGATACTCAATCCTGACAGATTTCTAATGGCAGTTAGAAATTACAGTTCCAGTCATTTGCATTACATAAAGTTAATTTAGTATGATATTGTCCTGTTCATTTATTTGGGTTAGTCTTTCCTTGTTCAGCAGATTTGTAATACTTTTGTGTTTGGAGGTTTATACCTTTCACAGTGGCCAAATCCTTCAGTTCTTCCTCTGTAGCAGATTGGTGTGTCTAGATTTCTCATTATTCTGTCTCAGATTTCATGGGTTTGTTTTGTTTTCAGGGTAAAGGAGAGTTTCTTTTGCTTGTTACATGAATAATTGATTTCTCCTTTTTTTTTTAAAGGCTGTATTACTTTGACATTACTCCTGTTATGCTATCCAGAGACTTCCTAAACTAGATAAGCAGTGGGAGGTTTTAAGGCAGTTGGAATCTTTGAGTGAATGCTTTCAGGCATCCAGTCACAGACTGAAACCAGGCTGTCATTCCCAACAGCTGATAACCATGAGGGAGGCTGTGCACCCAGCAGCCTTCAGGCTCCCTCCTGTAATCCACCTGATTCTCTGGATCCTTAATCCACTGCACACAGACCACTTGCTGATCCTGTGAGTGATACACAGCTAGAATTCAGAACTGTGCTAGTGCTATGCATATCTCTCTCTTTTCCACCCTTCATAGAATTTTAGTGGAAATATTTGCTGGGGAATAGAAAGCTTACTCATCAGCTCTTTCCCTTTAGAACAGTCTCCTCACTAATTCATGCCATCCTGTGGAAAGACAAACTGATAGAAATAATGTTTTCTCATGAAATTCTTGACCTTTTATGGATGTTATTTGTAGTTAATAACTGGCTTGAATAAGGAACTCACTTTTATTGCTTTGTACTACAAAGTAATAAAATTCTCCTTTAAAACAGCTGAAAATGGGGTGCTGTAGAAGCCAGATAATAGGGTAAGTTGCTTGAAACCTACAGGGAGATAAAACGAATGGTGAAAACTGGTAGATGACTTGAAATCAGTGGTGGAGCTGAACAGGGTTTTTGACTGAGCTCACTGCGAGATCTGATAATGACAGACTAGAATACTGCTGTACCTAACTGCCTTGACCCTTGCCAACAGCTTTTTCTCTGATGCAGCTGTAGCAGATGCAAATATCTATCTTCTATAAAGTCACTACAATTCACCACACAACCTACTATCTAGCTGGTCATCAGCCATTTCTCAAATACAAGCTTCAGCACTGAGCACTGGAGCTTCTGCTCCTGCTGCAAGACTGGTCTGTTTTTGGTGGAGGGATGATTCAGAAACTCATTGTGCTAACTGACTTCTTCTTCTGCCCATAGAGAACTTAGCAATGCTTGCAGAGCCCTAAACCTGGCTTTGGAAGGAGAAATGATTGGCCATCTATTGCCAAGAGATCTGATTCTCATCATTCCCAGTTACCTGGTTTCCAGTTCACATTGAATGCAAACCAGCAGCTATCAAGCGCCTGTTGCTTGTGCCAAAGCTGGCTTTTAACAGTTCTTGTAAAGGAAGCTGACAGATTTTGTAATTTCCATAAAAAGGAAAGTCTGTGTTTTTTGGGTAGAACTTTCAGAATAGGAATAATACTATCCTTTTTTCGAGTTACTTGAGAAGAAATAATTTCTCCATGGAACTGATTAAGTTTCTTTATTTGCCATTAATAGCAAGGGTTTTTTTGAGAAGTGATAACTTTCTAAAATGTTTGACCAGCACATACAAGGGCTTGGACAGTTTATCTAAAGTGGCTTGAAGTGAACAGAGTTTATTAGCTTTTTAAAGTTAACTTGTGAGAACTATGTGACTATTAATAGTTACTTGTATAGAACAAGGCATACTTAGAAGAGATAACAACAAACTATTCTAAATAAATAACCATTATCAAATTTGATGAATGTTAAAGTTCAGTGTCAAAGATGCTTTGCTGCAATTGAGAACTGCTTGTACAACACTGCTTGTAATTTGAAAAAAAAAATCACAAGGGGATTTTTGTGTCCGAAAGCACTCACTTGTGTTTATATTTACCAGAAGTATGAAAATCTACACGTGTTGCTTTTCCCACAGCGTTCTCCTAGACAAGCTGGCAAGCTGCAGACAGCATGGGTGGTCAGTGCAGTGGGTAAGAATTCAGGTCATGGGCCACATTCAGAGGGTGGTAATCAGTGGTTTTTAACTCAGGCTGGCAGTCTGTCACCGGCACGTCCCCCAGGAAGCATCTTCAGAAACTGAAGGTGAACAGCACTGAAAACAGCCTCACCAGGTTTATTGATGGGAAAGCTGGTGGCAGGGTGGACACATCAGATGGGAGAGAAATCTCACAGACCTAGGCAGGCTGGGAGAGCAAGAACTGGATGAGGTTTAACAAGTGCAAGGTCCTGCATATTATGGTTATGCATATTATGTCCCACCTGGGACACAACCAAAGATCCCAGAACAGGCCAGGATCTGTGCTTGGGGAGCAGCATCACTGAAGGGGACCTAGGGGTCTTGGGGGATGACAAGCTGACCACAAGTCAGCAGTGTGTGGCTGCAGCAGATCAGATCCTGGGCTGCATCTGCAGGGGCAATACTGACAGAGACCAAGATGTGATCCTCCCACTCTACTTTGTAGTCAGTCTGCACTTCAAGCAGTATATTTAGTTGCAGCCCTCACAATTCAAGAAAGTTGTGGGCAGGTTGCAGTGGGTCCAAAGAGGGGCCGTGAAGGTCATCAGAAAGGTGCAGAACCTACTCTGAGGGAGGAGTAATAGAGTAAGCTCTTTTCTCCCTGGGGAAGAGAAGGCAATATTTCAGTACTTTGAGAGTAGGTGCAAAGTGGATGGAGTGTCTCTCTGGAGAAGGATTAACAAGTACAAGTTGCACCAAGAGATGTTTCATCTTCATACAAGAAAAGAATTTTTTACAGCAAGAACAATTCATCAGTGGCACAGCCCCTCCAGGGATGTGGTGGAGTCCCAATCACTGGAGGTTTTCGAGATGGAGTTGGTCAGAGTGCTAGATAATCTCATCTAGGCTCTCTTTCCCATGGAAGGTTAGAGCAGATGATTTTGTGAGGTCTCCAAGCCTGCCTGGTATATGGTCTTCTGGCTAATAAGATTTGTTCTGCCTGAGGTCAGGTTTAATTTGTCACTGCTGTCCAAATTGTTTCATAGTTCCTGTATAAATTTGAAGAGGAGGTTAGATGCATTAGTAGCAAAGCTTTGTAAGCCTAGAAGGGTTAGTTAAAACACACACAAACAAAATTTTAATCACAAAAATATGTTGTTACCTAGTTTTGTTATCAAGTACCACCAGCCTAAAGGATTAATCTCCCACACTTTTCCTTTTCTAATCAAAAAGCATTTTAAGGTCCCTTTTGTTAGTTAAAACAATTACAATTTGCTAATGATTGTGACTTCATGTTTGCAATGTTGCAATTCTTTGCTTTGTGGTAATAAAATACTATTTTTGTTACATGCAAAACAACTTTTGTTTGCAGTGTTCTAGCTGCCTTCTGTCCCAAGCCAGGAAGAGCAGCTGTGCATTGAGCTGAGCACAGGAAGTCACTAATCCCTTAAAAGTATGTTCTCTGCATAGTTTTTCAAAGGTTTCTGGTTTATAAGGCAAATCTGAGATTGTAGTTGGATACAAGTAGATTGGATTGTAGTAGATTTGTTTGGATACAAGTTTGCTCTGGCATCTTCCAGAACTGTGTAGCCGTGCTTTGAACAGTGTGCAGGGTGTGAGCTAATACATTCTGCCTCTAAACAGAGCTTCCTGGAGCCTCAGCAGTGTAACCAATTTTGTTTTGGCTGGATTGTAGGAAGAGCAGGGCTGACTTGCAAGTATCCTACAAAAGACTCCCCAGGCATCGTCTAAGCAATATTTTAATGTGGTTGCCCTCTCCTAGCCCAGAAAGGGCTCTCATGTTCTAATTGTCCAAAGCATTTTTAAAACTTGTAATAGAATGAAGTGCTGGTTCTTACGTTATAAATAAATGCCTCTTCTGTTAAAAGCGATGCACTCTAGTGAAATAACAAGAAAGTAATAGGTATTAGAATTGCTTGGACTAAAGAAGTTATATTTTAAAATTGCTGACTGAAAACAAACCAAAATAAGAAAAGTTGAACTGAGTTATGGAGAACTAAAAATAGAATTGGCATAGGAAAGATAGAAATACATTTCTAGGACCGCAAGATGGAAAGCGTAGAAATGGTTTTGGACCTGTCTATCTGGTAATGATTAATACACTCTCTTCATTGTTTTGAAGAAATGAGAATACTGCTGTAAAAATCTTACAGTTATGCACCTGACAAAAAGATCACATAAAAGTTCTTTCATGATTTGTAAAATCAGTGATGATGATATCCCATGTAGTTTCCTATTTTGCAATATAACTCTGATAATCAAAGGAATTTTGTAATGTAAGTTACATTTCAAACTAAGAAACTCACTTTATTTCCAACACTGTCAAACAGCAATTTTCTAGAAGCATGTGCTGATAGGTTTCAATTAAGGCTAATGATGGGAGCATGATTTCCGTTTTTTGTATGCCCTGTAATAGTTCTCTTTCTGTCCTATGTAAAGATAATAATCTTTCACAGACTCCTGTGTATGAGAATTGTATATTCTCTACAGAGGATGTTAGGCTTCTGAGTCTTGAAAAGATACTTGAATGTGTTCATTTTAGGAAGCACACAATATCAAGATGCGCCTTTACTCTGATTTTCCCAATCAGTGCTCATGCAAATAGTCAAATTGATTGTTATTGAACAATTGAGGCATGTAAGAGTTTTGTAAATGTTTCTATTTCCATGTAAAGTAAGATGCTTTTTACTTTGAATTTGCTCTGTAATTTGTGGAATTCCTCTTAAGTTGCCATGATTCATGCTCTTCATGTGCTCATTCAGGAACTCATGACTGTCTTCATCAAAATTCTTCCAGTTTATGTATATTGATGGTCATTTTGTTTTATTTTGCTTTGCAGTTGATAGGAGCTATGAAGAATTACAGTGGCTACTCACTATGGTTCAGAGTGATCCAGTACCCTACATAAGGTGAGTTAATAAAGAGACAGGTTTTTTACTAATGCTGAGGCTACTGAGTAACCTCTTCACCTAGAATTACTAGAATAGATCAGATCCTTAACTGCTTCTTCACAAAACTGTTTTTCCTTCTTGCTATTTTACATTAATTGAAACATGTTTAGATGTTTCAACAGTTCACATCTCAACAATTAGTATATTCTGTTCTTATTCTGCATTATTTTTGTATTTTATGTTCTAGCTTGTGGCAGAAGTCTGAAGTTAGAGATTATTTCCTGATCATAAATAAAGTGTATAAATATGGTGTTTCATATGGCAAAAAAGACTTTGTGATATTTAGAAAAGACAGAGGCTGAGACATAGTGCAAACAATATTTGGATGCCAAGGGTTGAAAAGCAATTGTCAGACTGTAGATGGGGTGAAAGGATCATGTGAAAATATGGTGAAATTTCTGCTATTGCTTGTTTCAACTTTGTTTTCACACAACTCGTTGGGGATTTTTAGCATGTTCATTACAAACCCGTGAACACCGAGGTTTGTAATAATTCTTTTTTTCCCAACACTTTATACTTGTGACCACCATTAAAATACTGAGTTTCAAAGTTAAATAATACTACTTTTACTCTCTCTATATAGGTGATTTTTTACAAATATCATGCAAGGTTGTTCTGTTTAATTTCTGTCATTCTTGTTAATGGAAATAAATACAAGTTTAGTTTCAGTGTAAAAAGGAGATTTAATTTTATTTGTATCCTTCTGAAGAGGAGTTTAAATTTTGAATTGAGCACGTTAGCCTCTTCTAAAAGAAAGTGAAAAAAAGAGAAAAATCTGCAAGAGTCTTCTTGTTCCAGATGTGTAAGACAGCAAGGTGAAAGCTAGCTATACAGAGAAAATTTGTTAAAATAATAAGTAATGAAACAAAGAACTCATTTAATATTTTCAAGGCCAAGTTTGAAGAAATAAAAATGTATCTACTTTCAGCTCAGTGTGTAAGTACTGTTAGCAGCAGGCTAAGTGCAGGATCTTCAGAAGCCAGTGTAACTTAAGAGGTGGCAGTGTTTGTTTCCAGGAGAATGTGCAAGTCACTGTTTTTGGGTCTGCCATTTTGTATCAGTCATAAATATTTACAGTTATTTAAGAACTCTCTGGTATCAGTATGCAAGGAATTTATTTTATTTGCCACTGTTGTTTCTTCTTGGTAAACTTCCAAGTCAATGTGCAAAAAAGATCAGTACTGAACAGAAAAGCATAATGTAGCCTACAGCTGTTAATAGTTGTGTCAAACACATACTACTGCTTTGCACCTTACTTTTTATCTCTTAAGTTTTATGGTAAATCTGTATATGCACATTGTGAACAAAAGGAAGAACTAAAGGCATGAAACACAGGTTAAAAATTTGGAAGTAATCCTGTAAGTTTAACAGGTTTGTAAGAATATGGCAAACTGAACAGACTTTAGGGTTTTTCTTTTGGATTTAATAAAGATTATTTTTCTGTTTCTTTCAGGCATAAGATTTTGGATATGCTGACTAAGAATCCACCTTTCACCAAGAATATGGAGTCCCCCTTATGTAATGAAGCTTTGGTGGATCAGCTTTGGAAACTGATGAATTCAGGTTAGGTTTTTTAAATTTGTTTGTTGTTTTGTTGTGTTAGGGTTTTATTGTGAAGTGGGTTTTTTTTAAGTAAGCATTAAAAACTTGCTTCAAAATATGAGAAGAGCTCTCTTAGTTTCAGTAGTTAGCAATTGAAAATCCAGTCTCAGAAACTGAATATCATCTATGTACTTCCAGAACACTCTTAATGACACAGGCTACCTAACCTTGTTTTTCATTCTTTTGTTTACTGAGGTAGTGTGCTTTGATGTCCTTCTGCACAGAATCATTCTTTTAATGTTCAGAATTGTTCAAAGCAAATGTTTCCTCAAGTAATGGTGTCTGTGTTACACTTAGAGTTTGCTTTACATTAGATGGTATCTTTTTGTCTTTTTCTAAACTTTCAGAGAAAATGAGAGGACAGCATTGGTATAGATAACTTAAATGACATTTTTAGAAGTTCTTTTTAGACCTAAAACTCAGTTTGCCTTGGGAGATTCGGCAAGAGCCTAGTGAGAGAAGGGCTTGCATCTTTACCATTGACCTGTTTTTCATTACTGAAGCAGTTTTATCCAGTCCTGACAAACTGCCCTTGAACATCTGGCACATTACTACACAGATTACATATAAACATTTATATAGCTTTTTTAGGTCATTGCAGGCTTTCTGTTCTCTGTGTGTCATTATATTCAGTGTTTAAAAGTTTACTGCTACACCCCAGGGGTTGAAGTGGGGAGACTACTAGTAGTTCAGTTTCATAGAACTTGCCAAATGTCAGACACACAAAATAAACAATTTTGATATTCCCATCAGAGAATTTGTTTTTGCTTCTTCATGAGAGAAGAGTGTGTGCAGTGTTACAAGCACTACCTCTTTTTGCAAGTAACAAATAGGGTATACATTCTTATTAAGGCTCATGGGGCTTTAAGCACCTAAAATTCTATGCCTCAAGATGACATAATGTTTCAATTTTTCTGTAAGGTATACCTGTAGCATTCCTGGGCACTTTGAAAAAAATTGTTGATGTGTGACAAGTTAGTGGCCAGGTTTAAAGGTTCTAGGATTCTAGTTTTCTAGAATCAGGAGTTGCTTTCATTTAACATAAGCACAAGTAATGGAGAACAGACTCTGACTGATATATGTAATCTTTTTTTTTCTGTGTTAATCTGAATTAAATTGATAATATCATAATAGTTCTAACATTAATATTTTTGAATGTGTCATTCTCTGGGGAGAATTTTAATGTTAGAAATGTCCAGATTAATATTTGTATTGCTTTCATTTGTTACTGGGTAAGTGTAACTGGTAAGGGTAAGCTAAGCTTACTCCAAACACTCTTTTGGCCCCATAAAACTACTATTTACAGGGATAGATCTTGTAATTTTATTTAGTGCTAACTCTTGCACAGCCACAGTAACATGGCACTTGGCGCATCTGTGTCTTGTTTACCAGATACAGTTCAGTTCCTGCTGGGGAACAATGTGTTCAATAAACTTGCAATCAGTCAAGAGCTGGGCTGAGTTAACACCAGAATTGCTGTATTTGCAGCATTGCACCAGATGTTAAATGTCTTTCTGTTGTGATTGGTGCCAAACGTGCTTAGACCATTTGTGTATGAAGATATTAAAGCAGTACACAGTTTGCAGGGAAAAATAATTAAAAAATAAAGCATTGCTTTGTGCAGGATGAATACATATTTTGAGTTTGAATACAAATTAAATTATTGAGTATGCGGTGCAGTACATGACGTAGTAATGATGTTAAAAAGCATGCTTGTGCAGTTCTCTATCGATGCATTTTCCAGAGAGTAAAGATCTTAGTTGTGCTTAAAGCTCTTACTATATTTTGTGGAATATGTAGGCAAATACAAACAAATTAATTGATACAGGAAGCCAGTTTGGTAACAAAGTCTTCTGGTTTTGTCCAGTAGAAAAACCTAAGAGTGCAACTTGAAAAATAAAGGAATATGGGTGTGGTTATTTTTCTTTTATTTTCCATTATGTTATTACAGCACTTACTTCTCCAGTCTTGTTCTTCTAAATATGTCTAACTTACAACCCAGGAAACTTAAAACTTTCCTTTTAAACAGGAAAGTTTAAAGAGGAAGAAAAAGTTTTAAAAGAAAGCAAGTGAGTAAGAGCTAATAAGAGGCAGGAATAATGAAGGAAGTGTATCTTAAGCACAGAAAATGTCATACTCTGGTGGGTCTAGATTACTTAAGCTGTTATATTTGTGGGAGAGGGGGAGATTTTATCACTGTATTAATAATCTCTTTTTTGTTTTAGGAACTTCACATGACTGGAGATTACGATGTGGTGCTGTGGACCTCTATTTCACACTCTTTGGCCTCAGCAGACCTTCCTGTTTACCATTACCAGAGCTTGGACTTGTTCTTAACCTGAAAGAAAAGAAGGCTGTACTCAATCCAACGATAATTCCTGAATCAGTTGCAATTAATCAGGAACCTGTGAACAGTAGTAACAATCATGGACAGTTAGTAGGATTTCAGAACACTGTAAGCACAAACCACCTGCATCCATCCTATTCAGCTGGCTCTGAGCCTCTTGCATGGGTTGCTGATTTAATTTTGTATTGTGTTCAAGCCTCTCATGCTTTACCTAAGCTGCCTTGTTACCTCATTGCTCTTTATTCTGTCCGCTTGAAAAGCCGGCGTATACCATGACTTTTTTGACATTTTTTATCACATGTTTTGCATCACGTATGCAAGCTTTTTACTTGTTTTTTCTAGTCTCATTTCTGTTCTTTATGAAACTTTATATATTGCTTATGAGATATGAAGTGATTCACAGAAATGTTTGATGCTGTGATGAAAGCTGTTTTCATTAGACTGTGTCTATAGGCAAGTTATCCAATTTTCCAAAACAAAACCTTTTATCAGTAAATCTATTCCATCTTAAAATACATAGATACACCTCATTTTAAACAACTTTTAAGTGATGTGAAGGTTGAAATTTTAACAAATCTGCCCTAAACATTTTAGTACTGTGCTCTGAAGGATTTGTAACAGCTTCTGAAGAATGGCATATATTCAGTTTGGTTTCTCTCTGGATTTGGAGGCTTCTAACTCATATTCCGTTGCAGAGTTAGAAAATAAATTTTTATAAACTATTAAGGTCATCATTTCCTCAAGAATAACTGCCACTGCTGCAAGACTGAGTATTATTGTTGGATAAATTTAATTATGAGGGGGAAAACAAATCAACAGACATGGAAATAATTAGTGCTTTTTCTTAACAATTTCAAAATCAGCATGTGATAAGCATATTTGCAACTCTTTCCACCCTTTTGAATGGGATGGTTTACTGTTACTTTATCAGTCCCATCGTTACTGTCTAAATAGTCTTTACAGAAAAGTATGTTGAGAGTACTAATTGACAGTACCCTGCAGGCCCATTCCAGCAGGGGGAGAAAATGCTGGTAGAGTCAGATATTGTTAGATCTGTCCTGCATATTTACAGAGCATGTAGTAAGTCCTAATTTGCTGCACCTAATCATTAGAATTAAATAGCAGGAGGCATTTTGTTGGCAGATTTTTAGGCTGCAGTTCAGTGAACACCCAATTTTTTTTGCAGCCAGACTATCAAAAGATTTCCTCTTAACGCTTCCTAAATTGTCCTCTCCCTTGTGCTAGCACAGTAGTTGTTGCTACAACAGTGAGCTGGATCAGGGAGGATCTGTGGAGCAGTAACTTTTTATGAACAGATATTTCAGTTTCCTGTGGCAGTTCGTCACATAGTTGTAAAAACGCTTGTGGCACCCCAGGACAGACCCGTGTGTGGATGAGGCTGCTTCATTTAGCAGTGGACTGGCTTGCACTGGAAATACAGCGCTGGTATAAGCCTCAGTTTGTACTTCATCCCTTGTATCTTCTGTTCCTCATCTTCATTCTCCTACCCCTTACCTTAATGTTACAATTTTCACTGTAACTCCCCCAAAATTCAGGGAACGGTTTTTCTAGTAGCATTAAAGAAAGGCTGCCTCTTATATAAGACAAAGTTAATCCAGAAGTGTTTCACAGTAGCAGTGCCTTGGACAGAATAATAGAGATGAAAAAAGGAAAATGCATATTTGAGAGCAAAAAAGAATAAACAGGTGATAGAATTTATCAAATTAACTAGATTCTTTAAAGTAGACATACACTGAGATCATAAACATGTTAAAATCAGTACTGATAGAGTAGTGCCACTGAAGCTGCTGAGTATGGTAAAGTTACCTGCTTCATGAAATGGAACTTGAATTGTTCAGGGCAAGAGTTTGTGGGGCTAGAGTGCCCTTTGTAGGATAGAAGAAGAGCAGTTCAGGGGGGCAGTATATGCCCTTGAGAGTCTATGGTATATATGCCTTTTATAGTTTTTAGTGGGCATTTAATTATGTTTGCTTCTGTGGATGCTTTATTTTCCCTTCTAAATTTTGTTTATTGGACTTGTTGAAACACCTGTCTCCTGTTTTCAGTACTATATGTGTAACTTAGGAGACTCTACTATTTTTCTATTTCTTTGACCTTGTTCTTTTTACAGTCTAAGCAGTAATTTACAAAACAGTTTTACTCTTTTTAATAAATACTGTTGCAAAATAAAAAGAAATTATAAGTACTCACTATGATTTGTACTAAGTAAAGTAAGCGTTAGCTTTTAAAATAAACTAAAAGAAGATTTAGCTAAATCCCATGTGTAGATCAGAGGGTATCACAGTTTTTCAACTGAGATTTGGCCTGAGGAGAGTCTGCAAGGCACAGATTTATAGACAGGCTATTCAGAGGCAGCAAATGTTGTTGCACACCAACAGTACCAGGATTGTGAGAAGCGACAGAAAAGATGCCAATGCTAGATATGCAGAGGGAGCTGGGATAGAAGTAAAGAGAAACTATGTTTGTAGGAGTGGTTGGCACAAATCCATACAGGGTTTTAGAAAATACTTCTTGCCAGAACTACAGAGAAAACTTTGTTCAAATCACCCACTTTACTCAGAAGATTTTTCAGGTATCAGGTCGCTTTCTCTGGAACATGGATCTTGCTATCTTCTAATTTTGGTCTTTTAATGCTGCTTCAGGAGGATGATCATCTTATTAAGGAAACAGCATCCAGCATTTCTGGTCATCAGCAGGGGGTGAAGAGGAAGGCTGATATGCCACTCGGGTCTCCATTGGAGCCAGGGCAAATACTAGAGAAGAATGAAGACAGTAAAGTCAAACTCAAAATCAGAGTAAGAAATGGAAATTCAACTTGCACAATGTGTAGGGTGTTCAGAATAACAGCAGTGGCGTCTGCTGGCTTCCCTTGAAGCTGTGTTCAAACAAAAGGCATGCTGTGTATATATGTACAGCAGTTGTTATGCTTACTTTAGCAAAATCATTTATCAGATTCTTTATTGGCTGACAAGAACTAAAGTTGACAGATGATGCTCTTGTTCGCACAGCTTCACAGTAAATTAGAAGGAAGGAAAGACACTGACCCTTTTTAATTTTCTTGAATTTTTATTCCTTTACAGTGGTAGATATCACTTCCTTTCCCTCTCACCCCCAGTTTACCTCAAAAAAAATATTTTAAATTCTGTTTAGTAATGTTTTTATGAGTTATTAGCATCTGCTTATTTTTTTTTTCCTGGTATCTTAGTTCTCAAACTCTCAAGAGGAAGAGGAAATTGACATGGACACAGTTCATGACAGCCAAGCCTTCATTTACCATCATTTGAATATGCTGGAGAGACCATCCACACCAGGTACGAGTAACTTCATAGTCAAGGTGGTTGTATTTTTTTTAACTACTTCACTGTGAGGTGCTTTTTGATACTGCTTATTTCCATACATACAGTGTTGGTGAGTGTTAAATGTTAATGGAATTCCAAGAACTGTGTAGAGTGCATAAGAATATTTCTTTAGGTTTCAGTAGATATATAGATAACTGTATGCATGTGTATTTTCACATCTATCTAAGTAAGACAAGTATAAATCATGCTTATGAAAGTGAAAAGCTAAGGAATGAATAAAAGGGCACAAAGTTTAGGTAGAATCTCAGAAGCAAACAAGAACTTGTTTTGCCATAGATGTCATTTAAAAATTAACAGTTTTGAAGGTTAAAAAAATAGCAAGCCTCCTCAGTTAAAATGAACACTCAAATGTTGATGATTTATAAGTTGACATTAGCAGTTAAAAACATACAAGCCTCAAAGCTATGCAGAAGGGCTTTCCGAAGTTGAAAAGATTGCATCTGTGAGTAAAATTGTTTCATTTCAAGCACTTCCTTTATTTACTACTTCTCTTAGTATCTTTTTTTATACAATACTTGACAAAATTATTCTCAAGGTATAGTGTTTCTTAGAAACCTTAAAACAGGTTGAACTTCATTGTTGAACTTCCACTTTCTTTGCTTCTCTGTCACTAGCAAGGAAATTCAGCAGCTAGTCTCATTTTCTCAAAAGGTTTTAACAACATTTTTAAAGTTCAGTTACAGAATGTGCCAGTGGAGTCAAGCTGAGGTCATGTGACAATGTACCAAGCCTTTTGAGGGATCTTCCATACAGATTCAGAACAATATTTTAAGGTTGCAGTACTGTATTGTGTAAAAGTGAAGCTTTTAGCTTTAGAATTCAGTTATTACCCTCTTGCTTGTTTTTCTGTTTTTATCCAGTGACTGCTTAGTGTAAAACAGAAATCGACTGTAGCAGCAGGATGTGGAGTGTTGGTTCCATCCTTAGTTGCCCTAGGTCCTGAGCTATTGCTGGCAGGTGACTTTACCTGCTTTCTCTGTGACCAGGCAGTTTAGTGGCCCTGTTTAAGAGAAGGGCTGCTGGATGCTGCTGCCCTGGGAATCCTACTGAGGCTGATTGTGCCAGTGGTGCAGGAGCTGGAGGCTTGTACTTCATTATGAGGAGTAACATAACGTTTTTCCTTCCTTGGCAGATGCCCTGTCCACTAAGGGAGTTAATTTCTTTCTTTTGAATTTTTTTTTTTTAAATAAAGGGTAACTGCTGTCACTTCTCAGCTAAGGAATTCAGTTCATATGGGGACGTTAAAACACAGGGAGGTCTAGTTTCTGGATTCCAGATGGCCTTCAGTTAATGACATGTGCCTACAGCCAACTCCACCAAGACAGCTTTGCTGTTAGGTATCTAGAGTAGCAAAACACAGCTTTTTTACCTCCTTCAACAGGGTAAAGGAGCAGGCTGCATTGGGTTACTCTCATGAACTTAGGAGCCTATATCTGCAAGGCTTTGAACTTCTCAGAGCTGCTTTGAATTTTGTTCTCAGTGTTATGGTTAACTGTTACGTTTTCTGTTATGGCAAAGAATGACACATCCAGAGCATGCAAGTGCAAAGCTGATCTGCTGAGGATTAGTATTTATAACTCTTGCATGATATTTTGCAACAATTTTTTCACTAGATTTACACACTCTGTGGAATATAAAGTCATAAAAAACCCTCTGCCAAATACGTCACAAATAGGACTTAGGGGACCCTCTGTGCGCCAGGTCTGCGCTCCAGGACTGTTGCAGATTAAGTTTGCGCTGGAGGTCAGAAAGAGTAAAGTCTGACCAAGAGTGGAGCAGTGGCTACTGGACTGATGCTTTTATAGACCCAAAGCAGACACAAGCTACTTCAAGTCTCACTTGTGTCCTGAATGACCTTCTCACCTCTGTTGTTTAGACATTGAGCACACTGTAATAAATTTTCTTTCCTTGGTGATAAATGAGACAAATGCCAGGTTTTGCAGCAGAATTCATTTTAAATAGTAAGCCTTTGAAAAGCATTATTTTGAAACATTTCAGATTATTTTGTTCTTTTTTTTTTCGTTTGTGTGGTTAGAAACAGTTCCACTTCACATATTTTTTGCTTCTAAAATTTCACCTGTTCCTTATTCATGGCATTTTTCTTAGAAGCAGAGATGTATGAATTACAGACTGAGTAAATAAAGATAGTTCAATCTTTAGGAAACGGTACACTGCTGAGAAGAAACGTGGGGAAAAATAAAAGCTTACATAAGTAAAGTTGTTCACACATAGGAGTGTTCTGTTTTACGAAGGAATCACAGGGCCTGTGAGGTTTTACAGCAATGATAGAGGATGGGTGCATTTGAGGGAGTGATTATTGTGAAACAGATTAACAGCAGGTTCTGAAATTGTCTCAGTGTCTTGTTAGTAAATCTGCCTCAGTTCTGACTCCTACTTGGAAGGACTGCTCTTAGTCCACTCAGTTTTCCTCCCGCAGCTGAGGGCCATGTCCCCACATGTCACATGAAGTGTTAGGTCATCAGCCAAACACAGCATGTGAAAAGCAGCTGCCAGGAGGAAGTTCATGTTGGGTCCTGTCATATCTCTGGGTTTTTGCTGGATTGTTGGGATTTTTTTTGTTTGTTTGTTTGTTTGTTTTTTCCCAGACCACCCCAAATGATGATTTGGATTGGGTCAAGTTGATGTAACCCCCCCTAACACCAGGAAAATATTATTTTCCTTGGGGGGGGCTGGGATATGTTTTCGTATGGTTCTGCCCATGGATGTGAAAGGTTAAGGCTGAGACAATAAAAAAAAAGTTTTCTAATACAACTCTTGCTGGATTACTGGTTTCAGTGTTATAATTACAGCACCTGTCCTAGTTCATATAGAAAATAAATGGTTTAAATCCTGCTAAAGCATCTGGAGTGTGATAGTAGAACTGTGCACTCTGGCAGTTGTAAGGGAATCTAATCACTTTAATCAAGAAATTATGAACACAAACAAAACATTAGTTGTGAACTGTCTAGAGAATGCTGTTGTGATGATTACTCATCTGCCCTTAGGGCTAGAAACTTGGTAGCCTCCTTTGAACCTCCAAGGCTATGCAAGGTTACATTTCTAATGTGAGAACAGACTTTATTTGCTATTGAATCATCAAGAATATTAGGAACGCTCCCTTCACTTGAGTCTTAAGATAAAAGACTTTAAAGATGAGATTTTGTGTAACCAACAGATTTGATCTCTCAAGCTTTAAGGTGACTTGTCTTGCTTTGTTGACTTCAGTAAAATCAGATAATGGTACACTTCCTTAATATTTCACTCATCTGAGAGTACAGTATCTCAGAAGTAACCATTAAAAGTTTCTGCTGTTATCTGTCAGTGGTTATTGATTGGCCTGGTCTTTTCTGCTTCCAGAATAAATGCCTGGCTGTAGGCTGCATGATCTGACAGTGAAGTTTCATGTCATTATAGCTCATCACTGATAAACACTTAATTGAACTTTTTCCAGCTAGTTTTGATGGTTTGAAAGGTGATAAAAAGCAGTATCAAATTTTCTCTTTATTTCTGCAAAGGAAAGAAAAATACAGTGGTGTTCTTTTTGTGCACTGGCAGCTTGTTTTTTGATGACGTTCAGAGGCAGTGGACTTTGAGGACATCCTGAGCATTCAGACTGAGATCAAACAGATTCCTTGGCCATTCGTTAATCCTATTGCAGTTTTCCAGGATAGTCAAATTGGAAATTGCCACTGCTGACTTTGTGGTTGCTCTGTTTACCATGTAGATGTACATGAAATTTTGGAGGTCTAGACCACGGTCATAATATTGATTGGATTGTGGTCTTGTTTATCACAGTTACTGCACATTCAGAAAATGATGGTTTATCTAGATTGACTTTTTTTCTGAAACACTTTGAAACTGGACATACTGTGTATACTGCAGTAAAGTGTAGAGGTGAACTACTGTAGTTTTTGTATTTAAACAGTACATTTACAGCAGCAGATCCAAGCTTGTGGTGCAGATCACTGCACCTGGAGTTTGGATGCAGGGGTAAGCAGGAATTCAGTCCAAACTGTGTGAGAAGCCCAGTCCTCTGCAGTTACCCAAGTTAGCTGTAAGTGCACCAGTACGTCCAAGTCCAGCCATTAATGGCTCTCTGCCAAAAAGTGCTATGGAAACATCAGCACACAGACAAGTATATAAATGAACACTTCTTGGATTTGAGGACCCCACTGACAATGATGGATTTTTGCTTTACTTTCTAATGGAGGTAAAAGTTGTTAAAACTGTTCTGTTAAAATGCCTTTTAATAACATATAATATTATATGTTAGTAAGTGTCCGTTACACTTTATTACTCAAGATATAACTGTTTCCAAAGTGGCAGCTCATAGACTTTGAGGTTTGTACATATATTTGCCTCACTGAAGTAGGATGTGGTTAATATAAGTGCACTTGACGAAGAATGGTGTTTTCCAGTGCTTTACTCTAAAGTTAAGAAAGCAGCTTTAATAGAAACACAACCCCTGTAGATAGTGACAGTAGAAATGAGAATTGCATCAGTGTGTGGCTGCAGTGTATCAACTCCATGATTTAATAAAAGCAACATAATAATATAGCTGTGACTGTCTCTGGGAAGACAACTAATCATTCTCAAATCTAGAAGATGAATAAGACTAGCAAGTTTTCAAGTGAACTACCTGAAACTGATAGAGGCACAAAGTATTCTGAATTGGCTTCCGGGTTGAGATGTTCTTTCTTTCAAAAACAGGAATTTCAGGGGACATTCTAGAGTGTTAAAATAAACATAGTAAAAATAACACCACAGTTAAGCTATTGTTTTAGTGTAAGGCAGTATAGTTAAATGAATGTCAGATGATGATATGAAACTTTTTACCAGTTAAAACACCAGCTTGTCTATACAGTATGTTAGTTTTACCTTTGATATAGGTATAAGGAATTGTCTATCTGGTTTTAAATCCCACTAAAAAATTGAAGTCAAATAAATCTGTAAATTAGAACTTGTTGAAATGTTTATGTTTGTGCCTAATTAACTGATTTGCTTAGCATATCTTCAGAAAACCTTTGGCTGGTTTTATTTTTTTTAACTGGACCTTTGCTTTTCACCCTCAAACTTTAGTTTTTGTCCTGTGGACCTTAAAAGAGCACTCTCCTAGAGAGAAAATTGATAACCCTTCTCAGAGATGTATAATTTGAAAATTCGGGTTCTTTAGACTAATTACAGGACATTGCATTCTGGAAACTTGAAATCATTTATGCTTGGTAACCTTTCCTATGTACTTTGTTGGTGGTTCAGCAGATGCATAAACAGAGCATTGAATTAAAAAATAGCGTGTCTTGGACATTTCCAGAGTAACGCTGAAAAGAAAAGAAGAAATAAGGAAAAAATGGGATAATTTTGAAACTGTTTTTACAGTATTTTCCATTTTTTGAATGTTACCTCTTTAGAGAAAATGCTAGCCAGAGATGCAGTTCAACTGCTAGCCAAAGAGAGTGCGCTACCTTTCTCATTGATAAGCTTTCTTTGAGTTCTGGAAGAGACGGATTAAGTGCTTGTGTGCTTGTATTGATGTCCCCTTCTTCCAAGAGCCTCTCCATGTCAGGTGCTGCAGCACCAGCCTGTCCTCAGGACCCATGGGGCTTCAGCCTTTGCTATGATTTTTGAACTTTTCTCCCTCTCTGATGTTTCAGTAAATTAGGGTGCAAATGGGGTAATTTCAAACAAGTGTCAATTTGTAAAAATCCTCTATCAGCCAGCTGTTTTACACTCATTGGCCATGCAAAGAAACAGAGGCTGTAAGTTTGTGGCATCCCACTCTTCACACAAATTCAGAAACATAGGAGGGACCATATGAAAGGTCTCAGGAAAGCCTGTTGGCATGTTTAACATGCCAGCAAGTTACTTGTAACTTGTAACTCAAGTTACAAGTTTTCAAATGGTAAAAGTTCCAAAACAAAATAAGAGAAAAATAGCTGAAACACTCTAGCCAACAATATAGTTCAATGTAAGTGCACCAATGACTATTAAAATTTAACTGAACAGGGTGTTAAAATTGTCTGACAGCAATTTTTATTATGACAGAAAATGTTACTTTAAAGCTTATCAGGATCCAAATCCCTTTATTTTTAAAACTAAGCTGCAAGATCTATATTTTCATATTTTATTCCCTCTCATGCCATCTACATCATTTGTATTTGTCCCTGGGGCAAATGGTACACAAATATTCTGATCTTTCTCCTGTGGGATCATAATCCTGTCTAATTTTAAACACCTACCCTGCTAGCTGGAACACCACAAAGCCAACAATTACATTGGAATCTCCACATCTTAAACAGGAGGAGATCCGTGTGGATAGACATATGTGCGTTTTCTTCCAGTAAATGGAATGCTACCAACCACTTCAGAAGCAGCTCCTGGGCTCACCCTCCACTTATTGTGTGTTTCTGTGTTTTGTGAAACCCGGGTTTCAGTCCTGCTCTCTGAGCCAAGAAGTGAGTTCCCTGCAGGAAGAGGGAGTGCTCTGTGCCTCTTTGCATCAGTCCCGCTACCCCCGTTGATGAAAGGATGATTATTATACTGCCCTGTGAGGCAATTTCTGTTTAGCCTTGCTTTCCTTAACTACACTGCCATGTTCCTGGCATAGGCTTTAAGTAGACACTGATTAAACGGAAGGTAAAAAATGGCTCTGTAGGTTCAACACTGAATTTTATGCATGGATCTGTAACAGTCTTGATAGAGCTTTTATAGGTCTGTCCTTTCGGGCACACAACTGAGTTCAGTAGTTCATGGTCAATCTTTTGGAGCCATCATCCAGGATCAGTATATTTGATTCTTGATTTAAAAGCACTTTTTAACAGTAGGAGGAAATTTTCTGGGTAGCTGTTATTTTTGCATTTAAAAATCTAAGAGACTAGAGTCACTACTGACCTCTGTGAAGAAATTGTGTGTGTATTCCTATTGCTGGCTCAGTAGAAGCAGATTTTTGTAATGATATTCTTTCATTTCTTACTGATGTCTTTTCCATATTACCAGTGTTGACTGTCTCCTTAAATGTCAGTAGCCCTTGAGTTGCAGTTGGATCCCATTTCTCTCTTTCCTGAAGATTTTCTTGCCTCTCTAGGTGGTCACCACCAACCCTTTGTTCCTGTTGGCTTAAACTACTGTTGTATTTCCTCCCTAACTCCAGTCAATGGTGTTTAACTACTTTAACAAACAGATTTTATTAATAACACACCTGAAATAAGTAGTGAGGTGATAATACAGACTGTTGCCTTAGCAGAGCTGGTAGTTCAGTAAACTGCAGGAAATGAGCACAAGTGGCAGGTCTTGTCAGGGTCAGGAGAGTCTGTTTGGTTGCATTCTCCATCTTCACTTGATACTACTGCTACATCATCCCTGCAGACTTTAACCAGTGTTTTTATACCAGTTCTGGTTAAAATTTTTTAAAGTCAGAGGATTAGCTTTGGTTTGAGGTTGTTACAAATGTAGTGTCTAGACTTAATGTTTAGTTTCCATATAAAAATAACTCCACAATTTGGAATTAATGGAGCTGAGAAGTTTTAAGAGTTTGTGTCATGTTGTGTGGGCTTTTTCCTTCTATTTGAAGTTGACTTGAGTTTCCATGTGTATTTTAATGTAGCATGTGCCTGTAGCTTGAGAACACATGAGAACGTCTTCTGTACTTTAGATAATCTTTTGTACATTTTCTATACAACCAACCAGTGGTATTCAGGCTTTTTGCCGAGACCTTTATTTCTGTGTTTCTAGGAGCTCTGTTTGTGTCACTGCCATAGTTCACCTGTAACTACTGCAGCCTGTTTTAACAGTGTCAAACACTACCTGCTTTGGTTTTCTGACATGCAGCCTCCACCCTTTCCTTTTCTAATGGTCAGAGCCAGATATACTCCTTTTTTCACCATTATGTCATTTATGTCATGGCTGGTTTTGTATCCTTGCAGCTGCTAAATAAAGTTGTCTGAACACTGAATGCTTTAGAGGAAGGAGCTCAGGTTATGGGGATAGGTTTAGATACAGGAGGAATTACTTTTTAAAAGTATAATCTGAAATAGTTACATAGTGAAGCAATCTTGTACCTTTTTGCATCAAATGCAGTATAATTGCACACTGTCTTCATTGTTGAGAATGGCTCCAGACAACGTAAAAAAATGGTAGTAGGTAGGCATTGAAGTTAGCAAGTGGAAGTTGGAATCGGTGTACATCTCCTTTAGCTGCCATAAGATACATAAAAAAGTAAAGTCGTGACTTCTAACAGTAAGTTTTTGCATTGATAACATGAGCTTACTGCTGCTTAGTTCTGATTAAATAAAAATTTAAAGCTTTTAAAAATACTTTTATATTAGAGATTTCAAGTTTATAGGAAACCATTGTACTCCAGACTAGCCTCCTTCATAACCTCAACAGAATTTTATGTTGCACCATATTCCTGTCTTGTGGTTAAGACCAAACATTTCTAGAAAGACATCATTTTGCTGCTTAAGACTTCAAGCAGTAGAAATTCCACCATGTCCCGTAGTAAGTTATTGATTAACCTCACTATAAAAATGTTTTGTGTTTCTATTCTGACTTCTAAACCCTTCATATAGATGTAGATTCTGTTTTTTCCAGACACATTCATAAACAAACAAAACCCAGAACAGCTCAACCATCTAGAAATTTTCCTATATATATGCATGGTTGAATCAGTCCTCAATCTTTCAGGTAAGGCTAGAAAAATTTGTGGAAATTATTCTCAATACTTGCTTGTCATAGTACAGGGAGCTGTCTCTGTAGACTTCGAGACTTGCAAGAGGCAGTTTTTAGAAAAATCAGTTTAATTTTTCACTATCAAAAAGTTTGTATATTCTTGCAGGGAGCTTTACTTCCTGGCTAAAAAGAGGTCACATCACAAAAATGCACTTTATTATGCCAGTCTTTCACTTCATATCAGAATTTTCACAAGCAGTTATATTTGCATTATTCAGGGTATAGTGCCCTTTCTACTCTACTTAAAAATGAGTTTCAGGAAGCTAGTATGATTTGAAGTTTCTTAGGGCTCTTTACAGTTCCTAATTGTCTGGGATACATTTATGCTGTTGAGAAAGAAAGAATCATTTCTAAAAATTGTCAGTAGTGTGAGAATTTTAATGGCACGTTCAGAGCCTTCTCTGAAGCTAAATGGCACAAGCATCCTAACAGATTCCACATTTTTATGTTTAATGCCTTGAGATAATATAGGTTTTATCTAATATTTCAGCATTTCTTATGTTTGGAAACAATGCAAGTCAAACATGTGCTAATCCCGCTGTATCCATTCTTTTAGGTAAGGAACAGTCTTCGGGAGAGATAAACATGCACCCTGTCTCAGCAGCTCCACTCTCTGTGTTTAGTAAAGAATCAAACTCCTCAAAACACAGCGATCACCATCACCATCACCACCATGAGCACAAGAAAAAGAAGAAGAAACACAAGCATAAGCATAAACATAAACATAAACATGATACTAAAGAAAAGGAAAAGGATCCCTTTGTTTTCTCTAACAGTCCAGCCAGTGCACGATCAATCCGTTCCCCATCACTTTCAGACTGATACCAATGGCTTCTCTGGAATTCAACTTGAAATATTCTTGGAGTGCTTAGAAGGATGTACATACCTATAGCTTCTATCTTTTTTTATGGAACTAAGAATATGTGAATTGCCTCAGCAATTCAGAAGCTCTGCCACCTTTGAAGCCTTCTTTTTGCATATGTGGTTGTTGAAATCTGATTCAAAAAATATGGTTTATGATTCTGACTCATTTTGTATTTCACTGTTCTCCACACCTCCCACTCTTTTTTTCCATTTTAAACAAAGAAAACAGCCCTTTATGTAAGGGCCCCATGTCCACTGGCAACCCCCTGCACATCACGCTTACCATGTGTCTTGCCAGAATCAATTATGGTTTAATCCTTTGAAGAATGTTAGAGGCAGAGTATGTTTTAAGCAGAAGGCAATTGCCAGGCCTTTGGTGATAGACTGTTTCCAGAGCACTATTGTGTGACTAAGTGTAGATCTCCTCAGAAGACAGGGATTTTCTTTAGTCTTCAACTGACCTGTTTCTTGCTTTAACCATTGCAATGTAATGTCAGACTTCAGAAAGAACAGTATGTAGAACATTTGCATTTTTCAGATACTAAAACTCTTGAAAAATTCCAGGCTGCTTTTAAGCTGGCAGTATTTATTATGGACATGAGCCTTTGAATATGATTAAATTCTGCAATTGTTTTTGGAATTTTAGCAAAACGCATAATGCATGTTTTGTCCTGTAATCAGGCTTTTAAAAATCCAATAAAGTTTGCGAATTATTTTGACAGAGGCAGAATTTTTTCTTCAAGCTTATATTGGAATATGCTTTTGAAAGGTATTTGCTAAAATACAAAAAAAAATTCAGAAAAGTTTAAAAATTAAAATACTGAAAAACAAGTATTTCTTCCTCCTGAGGGGGTGGTTTGTTTGAAAGCAAGATCAGCTCCTGAATCCACAGGAGAAATATATCAGTAGATTAAACTAGGTCTGGGACTTGAAATTATGAATGCATTTAAATTTCTTTAGCTGTGTTTTATGCAGTGTACTATTTACACCTAGGAAGTGTTCTATTTAAAAACTTTATTTTAAAAAAGTTTTAATAGCAGAGATAAATAATCTCTGCCACTTTTTACCTATTTTCTTTATATGTGTGTAGAGGCAGTGTTTTATTTTCATGTACTGGTTAGCTTCTGTTGCCCAGAGTTCACATTGCATTCTTTTAAGATGGTTGTATTTGGGTTACATATTTTTTTTAATCATTTTTCACAAATTTTCATGAGAGACTGAGTCTTCTTACTAGAGCAAAGAGAGAAAGTTCAAGAGGGACCCAAGAAGACTTTTTTTAAGCTGTGTTCTGTTTCATGAAAGTTAATAAATACTTTTATATTCTGTACCTGCTGGTGAATCCTGTAGTTCTTGGAATAAAAAGTTATCTGTAGACTAGAAAGATGATAGGTTCAGGTATTTTGTAGTATGCATATACTTAGTTTGTTATTCAGACACCATATCCTTTTATTACTGCATGGGTAGTTGTGCTAATTGTTGCACTTGGAACACATCTGGGCTGGATTCAGACACAATGGCCCTGGGCAGCCCTGCAGCCTCTCCTGATCTGCTCTTTGCCGTGTCAGGGGAAGGAAACCACCTGGGTTTCCTTTAAGCAATAACTGTGAGCTCTTGGAGCTTAGGTGAGCTAAAGGTGCAGGAGGAACACCTAAGCATGGGCTGAATGGGGTACTGAGCGTGTTGTGGGTACTAACCATGTGTGCAGCTCAGCTCAGCATTCCTTGTGAGACAGCGAGTAATAGCTCAATGGAAATATTTTGAGGTGTTTTTCCCTTAGCTAAGCAGTGATGTAACAGTGCCAGGGGTGTTTGTGGGAGACCTGGACTAATAAGCAATGAAAGCTGGCTTTGTTTGGGAGATTGAAGGCAGATGCATTTACGTTTTAAAAATGAGGTCATGGGTAATTTAGACTGGTGTAGTTTCTACTTTCAGAGATGTGGATTTACACTCTTAGGCTGAGGAAAAATGCATTGTTCAGTGATAGAGGCACAGAACTGAGGCAGAGCTGTAGCACAGGAATTTTGCCATCAGAGGTTTTGCTCTGTGACTTTAAGTGAACTATTAAATACACACTGAGAAAATATGGTGAAGACAACGCCAATAGAAAATTGGAAAGTAGGGAAGGGAGGGAGAGAATCTAAAAAAACTTTTTCTAATGCAGTTTCTGAGGTTACATCATGTTCCTGGTTCAGAATATTCGTTACTGTATTTGATGGAATACAAAGTTTGAGATCTGTAGGTGGTGCAACATGGACAGGCAATGTTCACAAACTGGTAAGTGTGCTCAGAAATCAGAGTAATCTGTCAGATTGCACAACTGACTCCAAAAAAAGCAAACTGAAATTCAGAAGGAATGAATGTGAAATACTGAACTCCAGGGAAAAGGAAGTGCATGAAAGTAAGTCATTCTCCTCATTGTGTATGGTGCAGTGAAAAGAAAAAAAAAAACATGCACAAAGGTGAGCAGTTTGATACTATTGCAAAAGTAAAAGTCGCTTAAGGATTAACTGGAATTTTTTAATATAAGATATGAAAGTAATTGTTCTATTAAGTGATCTGGGGCAACATATTTTAAGAAATAAGAGGGCAGATGGAAACAAGAGGTAACATTGCATATAAGAAAATAAATAAACAAACTGAGTATTCCTGGTCTACCATAAAAGAAGTCTCTACATACCTAAAAAATTGCTACACCAAAAAATGTTTATCAGTTGTCCTTGATATTTCCTTTGGGAAGGGTGGGATTAGCTTTATTCACAAGAAAAAATATTTTTGTTGAATATCAAGATGAAAAACATTCTAACAGGCACCTAATGATGATGTGAAAACTCATTTCTTGTAGGCTTTTAAGCAGCAGATTGGCAGACGTCTGCAGGGGATGTTTATGGGATGCTTCACCCCACCACAGTGCAAGGACCTCACTGCTAATGGTTGTTTTCGTGGTTTCTTTAATCTTCCGTTTTTGTCAGTAAAGTTCTCATGGTGCCTCTCTGGATGTGACCAGCACTCGCAGAAGGTTTAGGAAACTGAGGTCTTTGCCAGCCAAAGATCTCACCAATTGTGGTTTAGCTTGATTTTTTCTTGTGCTGAAAAACTGATGACTATTGCAGAGTTACAGCGTTACAGACAGTGGATTAATTTCTTTGTTCTCTCCACCTTCAAACCTCATAGGCTGCCTACAACCTATGCAGTTGATTTTGATCTGGGTTCTGATTTGGGGTTAAAACTCCTGCTTTTTAGTGCATTCTTCTTAAAACAAAAGGAAAAATATTTTATTTGGGGTATTATCCAAATACTGTAAGAATGCATATTATACATATAAGTAGATTTAATCTGTTGTTAAAAATATGCAAAGCAAAGTCTGGAGAATTTATTTTGGTATATCAGCTTTTAACATTAATTCCTTTATTTTGTTCAATAGAAACTTTAGAACACACATAAGTGTAGGGCAGATAGGTAATGTTAAAATATTTTTACACATTTCTAATGCAGACTTTTCACTAGGTTTTTTCTTTATTTCTCAGTATAATTGTAGAATAAAACGTCCACAAGGTAAGTACTGCATCTCTTAAATTTGTTGGCATAGTGAAGCATCTAATTCGGACAAAGCTCCTCTCCTTAGGTGTACAAGTGAGCAGGAGTTTCAGCTTTGGTCAGTCACTGCCAGGCCCTGTCAGAGTGTCCCAGTGCTGTGGAGGGAGGGACAGCAGGATGCACCTTCATGGAGTTCTTGGGTGAGTTTGTGTCAATAAGCTTTGCTGTCCATAAAGCACTCAAGCTGACACGAGGGCTCCTGTCAATGAAAATTAGTGTCTTACAGTGTTTAGTTTTGGGGAATAGAAGAGCTTCTTAGTTTTAGTTGACTTCATGTTCATAGAAATAGATTTTTTTAAAAAAATTCTAATAGAAGAAATTTTGAGTCATGCCATTATTTTCAGTACTTTCAGTTTATTCTCAGAACTTAAGAGCCCAGTTTTTAATGGAGCACCAGTATTAAACAGCAGCCCTTAAAATACACAAGGTAAGTAAAAATGTTTTAGATGAGATTTAATTACTTCTGTATGTTTCAATTTTTATGTATTCATTAATATATATTTACTTTCTGATTTTGTAATTTTAAATTACAATAATATATGCATATTAATTAAGTCACAGCAGCTAATATTTAAAGTCTGCATTATTCCACAGTCATCTGGTGTAACAAATACAGGTATTCTAAACATATTTCTAAGGCTTTTTTTGCTATTATTTTTGTCCTGAAATCTTTGTTGATGTAGAAGAGTCAGGATTTCATTTGAAAGACTTTGCATTTTAATAAAAAGTCCTTCAGTTAGTATGGTGCTTAGGTTGTGGTGACCACCATAGAGTGACAGAACAAATGAAAGCATATTTAGCTGGATTTTCGTAATTTCTGAATGAAAGTGAATCTACATGGGTGTGCTTTGTGCTGCTTTAGCAGCTTGTCCCTCCTGCAGCAATAAGCTCTTTTTGCCCCACAGCTCCTGACCCCACAGTCCCATGTAGGATTTTTTTACTAACTGGGCTCTTCTGTGGCCTGATACAACTCTCTAACCTGTGAATAAAATTAGGATTATTCCTGCACTGTTAGTGATCTGAAAGTTTATGGCAGAGGCTGAGTAGGCAGCAAGGCTCATGCTTGGCTTGTGGAGTCAAGGGTGGAGTGGGAAGAGGAAGGGAGGGAGGTGTGAGCAGGAACAAAATCCTCCCTGGCAGCAGCAGCCAGTTCATTTGGCTCCACTGCTTCTTGTGACTTTGCTCCGAGAAAATCATACAATAGGGAGAATTCAATTTTTCACATCTGCGCCTCTTTGGGAGTCTTAATTTTGTTGTGAATTGGTTGAGTGATTGTTTTGAATCAGATTCATTTTGGACATTTTGGAAGTGAGATGAGCTTATTTTTTCTTTGCTGTGTTAGGAAAAATTGTCTCAATGCTATAATTGGAAAAGATAGTTCAAAATACTATGTTAGAGTGGAAAAGAAACTTCAAAAATTACTCCAAAAGTCATTTCAGGTCAAATAGAAAATTATTAATTATTTTATGCATTCTATTATTGCTGTTATTATTATTAATATTAATGTCATTTTTTTTATTTTAGCCACATATTTTAATTTCACAAGAGTTACTCTGAGATCTTGTGCTCATTCATTCTGAAAATGTACTTTTCGTTTTCTAAATGTGCCTATATTTTGTAAGTAAAGCACACTGAAATGTAAGTAACAGGTTAAAACTTCTAGATTAAAATATACTCCCCCAAAAAAGGCAGAGTTTGAAAGTGGAGTACAAATGAAAGCATATTCAAGACCTGGTTGATTCTTCCCCTTTTCAAAACTGTATTTCTGGGGGAAGAAGTCTCTTGGGAAGCATACGTGTTTTGTAGCTCATTTCCCACCCAGGAGCTGAATCAAAGCATATGGGGGAAGAAGGTTTCTTAGAAGTTTTGAAACTATTTGACTACAACTTTTCAAGTTGATATGGAGGTCATGGAAGTTTTTGGCAATGCATTGTTGTCGTGTTAGTTTTAGTCATGTAATTCCTGGTTTTTCTGTACAATGAAAAACTTGAGGAACAGAAGGGTCGGGGATGGTTTGTTACCTCAGGGAAGAGAGACTTGGAGACATAAAGGTCTCCCATCAACTCTGTCACTCGCTCTCCTAAGGCAGCTGCTACTGCTTTTAGGTGTCACAGAGCTGTTGCGGTCATCACTTGTTTTCCTCTACTATTTCTTTGCCTTCAAGTCTTCCTCCAGTTTATAGATGTAATATGTTGTAATGCATTAATTGGGTTTATATTGTGTTTCATAGGATTTGTAATGTTTTTTCTCTCTATCACGTGGTCTGTCCTTGCTCAGCGGTGCCCATCCCCCACACTGGAATGTAACCCAGCTCTGTTCCACTCCCACTTTATCCCTGATGGAGCAGTGGCTTGTCCCTGCCTCTGGGCCCTGCCCCCTGGGGAAAAAGCCCCAGCAGGGAAGGGCCTTGCTCTCTCTGGCACCGGTGAGCCACCGGGAAAGATCTCCAGCCAGGCAGGGCAGGACTCCAGAATAAAGCCAATATTCCCCCGGTGAGAGAGAGCAGGCTCTTTCCTTTTGCCATTGGCGGTGGTCTGGTCTCATAAAGAAATACCACATCCATCATCTGGCGCCAAACGTGCGGCTCGAAGCCACAAGGGGTTCCCAGGAAGCTGGAAGAGCCACTCGGAGAACACGTGGCCGAAGAATCTCACGCAGGTCACGAAATGTAGCCCACCCACGCAGAGACACAGACCCGTCAGGCTTGGCATTCGCTGTGGAATCTCCAAAAGACAGGATTCCACAGGCCAGGGCTGCAGTTTTCTCCTTTGGACTTAAAGAACCCGTCGGAGTGCTGTGAAGAAGCCCCCAACTGGCAGGCTGCTCCCAGGGAGGGTGACCACATGTTCGTGGAGATATGACCCTGGGATCTGGGAACTGGAAGCTCTTTTTGCACCAAAAAGGGTCAGTCTCAGGCAAAAGGAGTGATTGGGAAAGGAAGGAAAGGAATGCTGGATTTTGGGTGAGTACCACTTTCAGTTTTCTAAGGGAAAATCTTTTTAAGAGGCATTAATCCTCAGGGAAGAGGGTTTTTTCCTTTCAGGGAAGGTTTTTGCTTTCAGAATAAACCCTCAGGGTGCTTTAATAGCACGTTTCTTTCGGCAGCCTGGGGGTGGGGGGGGGTGGGATGGGGGGGTAGAAAAGGAAACTGTTTCCCCTTTTTGGTTTTTTTTATCTCCAGCGAGGGTTTTTTAACTTTCGGTTTCCCAGTCACAGTTAAAGGGGACACAGAAACTTGAAATCTGAGCCAGAAATGGGTGTTAGGCTGTCTGTGTCTCAAAAAAGAATCTATTATCAAATTTTAAGTGCCTTGGAAAATGGCAGGACCCATTGTCCAAATAGACAGTTGAAAAAATTCATTTGATATATATTTTCTCAATTTTCAGATGTATCATTAGAGCAAATAAGCTCCCCGGAATTTTGGGAAGCTGTTGCAAATAAAATAGTTGAATCTGGCTCCTCTAATAATAAAGAAAATGCAAATTTTGCTCTTTATAGCTTAAAAATTAAGTTTGCATTGCAAAAGCAAAATGAAAAGGGAAAAAAGCCAGTACCTTTGCAGACAGTGCGAGTGCTCAAACCTCCCATCTTAGTGGTCCCCAGGTGGGGGGGTCACAAGATGGAGGGATTCCTTTGTCCAAAATGGCCGAAGCCATGTGCTCCTGAGCCATGAGGAGCCCTTTGTCCCTTCAGTGCTGCCCCTGGCACCGCCCTCTCCTCTGACTCTGCCCCCTGCCCTCAAACCTCCACCCTCCGACTCCTCCCCGTGTGACTCAAGCCTCCAGCCCCTCCCTGCCCCTGGTTCCCACAGTTTCCCTGCCCACAGTCCCAGTTCCAGCACCCAGGAGGGTGGGGGGGAGCCAGGAACCCAGAAGCAGGAAGCAATCCCACCTTTTCTGCCACCCCTTTCACATATCAACAATCAAAAAGAGGGGGTGCTGTCCGCAGTAATTGGGACCCCTTCCCCCAACAAGTGATTCAGGGTTTATGCAAAGCTCAGGCCAAATTTGGATATGAAAGAGAATACTTTTGCAACCATTTAAAAGGAAATTTAGCAAGGAATACTACAGTTCCCTTTGACCTCCAAAAAGATTTACTTCGGAGCTTTGGCAAAATCCTGAAACGGCTGTTGGTAATAGTTGCCAATTCGATTAGCAACCCAGCCCGATGGGTCTTTCCAACCTTACAGTAAAATAAAGCAGCTTCCATCAGAACCTTTAGTAATATTTGTGGAGCGATTAACCCGAGCTATCGAGTTACAGGTTAAGAATGAAGGAGCCCAAGAACAGGTCCTGGAGGAGATGGCTCTGGCCGATGCAAATGAACGGTGCAAGGCAGCCATCCTCAGCCTGTCTATAGAACCAGCTTCAACTTCACATGTTCCCAGTGTGTGCCAGGAAGGTTCCCTTCATAACAGCTCACCAAAGCCACAGTTCCAGAGTCAAGCCGCCACAAAAAGCTGCTGCTGCAGACACTGTTCCTCCTGTACCTGTGCCACGGCCACCGTCTAAGAGAGGAACAACGTGTCTCCCGTGCGATCAGGCTGGACATTGGGCATCTCAATGCCCTTTAAAGAAGCAATTTCTGGACTTTTGGGATAATGGGGGCGGGGGGTCTCAAGGGTCCAATTGGGAATTTTTCAAAAAAAATAGAAAATGTAAATGTTAAATTAAATAATCCTGCTTTAACCAGTTCTGCCTTTCAGCAAAAGTCACCGGATATGATAGTAAAGGATCCAGCGACCAGAGAAACAAAAAGTCCTCATGGTCAGGTTACCTGGGGTCGTGGGTACGCCTATGTGTCCGCTCCCCCAGATATCAAGAGGGTGCCAGCTGAGGGCGTGAAACCTTTCATCCCTAAAACTACAAAACCCCCTGCAGAGGCTCCACAAGTGGCCAGTGCTGCCTGGAGGAGGCGAAAGTGCCGAACCTTCACCTTCTAATTATCATTATTCCTTAACAGTGTTTTTCTAGACAGTTTGTTTGCACTAAAAGTCATTTTTCTTCTGCAACTTTAAAGGTACTCAATGTCTGAACTCTGAGCATCTCCCACGAACCGAGCCTTCCTCCTTCTTAATTTAATAAGAAAAGGGGAAATGTTGTAATGCATTAATTGGGTTTATATTGTGTTTCATCGGATTTGTAATGTTTTTTCTCTCTATCACGTGGTCTGTCCTTGCTCAGCAGTGCCCATCTCCCACACTGGAATGTAACCCAACTCTGTTCCACTCCCACTTTATCCCTGATGGAGCAGTGGCTTGTCCCTACCTCTAGGCCCTGCCCCCTGGGGAAAAAGCCCCAGCACAGGCAGGGCCTCTGTCTCTCTGGCACCGGCGTCCACGGGGAAAGGACTCCAGAATAAAGCTGTAATATCCCACCCGGTGAGAGAGAGCAGACTCTTTCCTTTTGCCATCGGCAGTCGTCTGGTCTCATAAAGAAATACCACAGTAGTAGATGTCAGAGGGATGTCCAAGCTTCAAGACAGATCACGCAAAGACATCCACTAAAGCAGGGGGTTTAAACTGCTTAGGAGCAGGTTGGTAACCTACACTTGGGGATTTTGTCTTTTCATGGCTTTTCATGGTCTGTGGCCAGCAGGCTGCTACAGCTTATTTCTCCTCTCTGAGAACCAAACATAGATATTCCTTGTCCCTTGTGGACCTTTGATAGTTGCAGAGTCTGTGCAAGCATCTTTCTTGTCTTTGGGGCAGTATGTATAAAAAATGCTTCTCCATCTCAAATGTCATCTTATAATGTTGGAATTCTTATGTTTCTTATTGAGTAGTTGACTCATTTCAAAATACTGAACACTTTCTGTTGCTTTTGAGAGTCAGATTTTTACAAAGAGACATTTGTTTTTATAGCACTGAAAATCTTCCAGGTGCTCTATGAAACACTCAGCATTCAAAAAGTAGGATAAGACATAAAGGAGGAGAGAGAACAAAAGCTTTTTGTACATCTTTTCATGGAAGAGAAATGCAATTACACTGTAGGAGAACTGGTAAAGGACTTCAAGGAGTTGGTTGTTGACTACTACTATGATGAAGAGATATGAAAACCTCAGAGTAAAATAGTGTGGAGAGGGCAGCTGAAAACAGTACTCTTACTGCAAAAAAAAAAAAAAAAAAAAAAAAAAAAAAAGGCAACTGGAGATAAAATCATTTGTGAAATGAAAACAAGAAAGTGGTAATGTATATAACGTAAAACAGCTGCTTAATTTTTGACCACTGTCCTTGAGTGCTGTATTCCTTAACTGAGAACCTAGCAGGAGCCCCATTTCTTTTTCTGAGTCAAGCAGCATATCATGACTGAATATTGGTCATCCAACAGACTAACAGCTTGGTGGTTCACTTTTCATTTTCCTTTGGTGATTTGTGCTGCCAGGAATAGAGAAAGCTTCTAAATATGTGATTTACAGCTATTTTACAAAAACCAAGTATACTTTGAACCTGATTTGCCTGTTCTGTAATAATGTATGTAATGCATACTTGGGCTGCACACAAACACAGCTGGGAATTAGCCTCTGAGCTGTATTTTCATCAGTATATTTCTGATTGTGGCTGTGAGTTGAGGCAATGACTTGGACCTTTCCCTGGAGTCTGAGATGATTTTGGGTGATCAGTGCCGCCATTTGAAGCAGGTATTACAATACCATTGAGAGCCCCTTCCAGCTTCCTCAGCTTGTTCCAGTTTTTTCTCATTCATCTACTTTTCTTGTACTTAAATATGATGGAGGCTTCACCCAAGGATGATAGGAGGATTCAATCTGTGCAGATTTTCAGGCTGAGGTGATTCTGCTCCATGTACTGGGCTCCTGAAGCAACTCCTAGCAGTTACTTGTCTGCTACAGAAAAGAGGGAAGCTGTAAATCCTAGAGTGGTTTTGGTAACTGATATTTGAAGTGAAAATGAATTACTATAAGGCATCCACAATGCTATTACTGTTAAAAGAAGGTCCAGGTGGTGAGTTGTTGCATGTGTAATACTTAATATTCTTGGGCCTTTGACATTCATTGGAGGGACATGACTTTCCCAGCTTTTTGGATCCTGGAATAATTCAGAACTTTTTAGTTTCTTTTTGTATCTGCAGAGTTCATCTCTGTGAAGGCAGCATCTCTCTCTTCCTTCAAATGACTGCTCAGGTCCTCTATTTACATACTAATTACTTCTCTGCCCTTTCAGGGGGGCAAAAAAGCATTTGCAAGCACCTGAGCTGCAGTCATAACTGCCAGGACGTTTTCTCTAGCCCACCTTCTGCATTGTGACTGATATGTTCATCAACCAGAAAAATGAGCTGTTTTGACATTTCATGTGGCAGCACGTATTGTACCAGCACCCTGCCAGGCAGAGGAGGGGATGGACTGGAAGGTGAACTGCTGTGTACATCTCTGGAGCTGAATACAGTGCACAGATAAGGCCACCTCAGCTCTCAACTCCTCCCTGGCACCATCCCGCTGCTCTTCTGTCTCCCCTCTTCTTTCTCTCCATTTTCTTTTCCTCTACTGTTGTTTAACAATTCCCCAGCTCAGACATGATTTCAAACCTCATTGAGATGAAGAGCTGAACCAGAAGATGGAAGTACGTTTATGCATAGGGCATCAGTAGATGCCACCAAAGTCTCTCGTGGCCTTGAGACAGAGATGGTAAAAACTGCATATGCATGTGTGCAAGTGAGGGCATCTGGGCATTTGCCACTGTCTACTCCCAAAACTTGTTGTTTTGCTTTTTCAGAGGTTTTGACTGTCTTAGTGTTTTCTACAGCCTGGATGGATGCAGTGTTCTGCCCTTGGCACAGCTCTGGTGTGCTGGAGTGACTGGGGACAAGGAGCAGCACTAGTGCCTGGCATGTCTCTGCTTTCTGGCCTGGGGGTCATGATGCTGCTCCAGCAGCAATCAGAGATCTGTTTGCTCAAAATGTAGGCAGCAATTCACCTCCACATGCTGCTCATGTCCAGCACTGTTGACAGGCTGGCCTGGGAACAGGTGACTGAGCAGCATATTCAGTCTAGAGGAAAATAGGAAATTTTGTTGAGGATTTTTGGAAGTCTGAAATTGACTTAACCATATACTATGTCCTTTCTATTCAGAGATTGTAGATTCCTTATACATATATATAATTAAATAACATTTGTTCTGAATTATTGCAGGATTTCTGTATAAATTGACTTTATATGGCCATGCCCCTCTGAGTTAATAATGCTCGTACTAAGGTTTGATTCTTAAATACAGCAAAACCTTAGAAAGGCATAGGGAAATGAGAGGCCTCGTTGTGAGCTAATGACCTCTGTGAAGGAACCAACATGTCAGCACTGTAAAATGAGATACACTTAATAGCTTTTCACAATGGATGCTTGTACACGATACACATCAGCGTACTGTGAAGTGGCTTGTTATGATAAGACCATAATATAGAACTTTTCTGTTGAAATGGTTCTCTCTCCCTACTTCTTGGGAAATATTTGTTCAAATAAATATGTGGGTTAGTGAGGCAACAGATAGTTATTTGTCTCTCAAGTGTGAGTAATGTAATATGAACAAGCATTAATGACCTAACTCCTTAATTCAACAGGAGATCCTTATTTTTCTTACACGCTAGCTTATTTCCTAATATTTTGGAATCCATTGCTCAGTGTGTGTTGTGTGTTCCCGGAGGAGCAGAGAGCAAGTTACAAACTTTGGATTAACTCTCAGTTTTGCTTACTTTATCATCTCTTGGACTCTCTCTGGGGCTTCTTCAACTCAATGGCTGGCAACTGTGCGTATCTGCTCCCTGAATCATGCACTAACATCTGCCTGAAATACTGAAAGACTCAAATTTTTTAGTGGACATGAGAGGTAAAACTGGCCAAACCATTCACGTGATTAAGGAATCTTTGTCTGATTTCCAGAAGAGACTCCAGCATGGCGAAACCAAAGCCCTGTGAATTTCTGTGAGTTAGCACCTTGATACAAGGCTGAAGCAGTCACACAATCACTGCCACCAGGGCAGGGGCAGCAGAAGGGAACTCTGGGCTCAGCCATTCCAGAGTGAAGTCTGTTGGCTTGGACAGACCTCTGACAAAAGTGAATCAAACATGAAATAAAAAGCCAAGCCAGCCCACTGAGTGAGGGAGCTAAGCAAATGGATCAAGAACTGTGAAAGGGAACCAGCAACAGGCCATAAAGTCAAAGGAAGATCTGAGAGGCCACAGCAACAAGGAAGAAAAGCTGGGCATCAAGGAACAATGGGCAAAGATGACTAGACAGAATATTTTAGAGCCACAATCCGCTAGGCTGTAACCAGAGGTTCAGGAGTCTCACTGCTCCTGGCCAACATGTTTCAAATCCATTTGCTTAAAATATGTGTTTTATTCCTCTGTAGGTATGAGTTACCAAAGGGATGACAGCCTACAACAGCTGTGGTTGCCAATCTCTTACCTCATGAGAGCCAGACATGTTCCAGTACTGCTGCTGAACCATGAAGGAGCCACACATCATCAGCACACTAGGAATTGATCTTCTTTAAATTCAGTCTCTTAAAATAATTTAGGAAAAAAACCCACAAAGTACTCTCTTTGGAGAATATGAAAAAGCTCCATTTGAATGTACATAAGACCATCTGGGCAACTTTACACAGTACCTTGGCATTCAGGTATGATGAGACAATCTCAACACAGTGTCTTGAGTGGGGAATGGGGCTGCAGGAGAATCTGGTCATGCTCAGATCAGCTTAATCTCTTTCTGGGGAGCTGGATCCTGTTTCTGTGTCTCCATAGATAGAATTATTGTGAGATGCTGTCGGGTCTTTTCAGCTATAATTTTTAGAAAAGGTCATTTTTAACTTCTCTGTTCCGCACTCAGCTTGAAATGCCCAGCTCTGATTAGGAGAACTGCTGAGTCTTGATGAGTTCATCTGAAGGTAACTGGTCTGTGCTGCACACATCCAGTACAGCCAGTCTCTGGTAGTCTCTTTGTAATGCTGTGCTTTCTTGAAACTGGCATTCTTGAAGCTGTAAGACAGGCTCTTAAATGTAGTAGAAATAGTTTGTTAATGTCACTGTGTCTCATCTGCAAGTGGTGCTGCCTTTACCTCAAAGGAATGCTGTCAAGATATTTTGGAAGCTGCCTGGACACCATTGCAAGGATGTTTCTCGATCATCTTGTCCATAGAGAAGTTCTGGATGGTGCTCCACAATAAAGTCAGGAATTTGCAAGCAGTGACTGTGCTGAGCTGCTGTGCTGCTGTCAGTATCACTGGCAGCACCTGGACGATTCAGCTGGTCCTGAAGCTCTGATGTGCAGCTCTGCAGCGTTTGAACAGCAAGGGTGTGTTCTGTGCCCCTTTCTTCTCAGCAGTGTTGAGCATTGCAAAATGGATGTGTCTGAGAGCAAGCTGGCTCAGCCTTTCTGATCTGGAACAGCTCTCTGCCTGGGTCTGCTGTGTGGTGTTGATGTGGGGAGCAGATGAAGCAAGGGTGTAAGAACACCTGTTTGTTGCTGTGGTTGATCTTGTTTGAAACGAGGGTGTAGAGCACCAAGACCTGTGCAGAAAGCACCTGAACAGGATGCATATGAGCCAGAGAAACAGACATGAATCAGTGTCTGGCCAGAGGACAGACTGAGTGGCAGTGGGGATCTAACCTAGTCTGAGTGACCTGGAGTATATTTTGGGTGATGTATTTTGCTTTTAGGTGATAATGCTGATACCCTAAGAGCGTGCTGAAGCTGGCTGTTGCAGAGATATGAATATACTAAAAAGTGCAGGAGAATTGTTGGCCTACATTGGATGTATTCTGTAAGAGAGAACTTGTTGGTATCTTGATCAGATCCTCAGTAGCAGAGAAGCACAAAACCAGCTGGGAGCTCCTTCTGCATTAGGCAGGAGGTTGTCCCTCAGCCACACAAGTTCTCTTCAGCCTTGTGCTGCTTGTTGAACACCATGTGACTTCTCAGTACTTGATCACTGTTTGTATTTGACAGGAGATCTTCGAGTCAAGTCAGTGGCTACTTGCCATTCCTTGTTAAATCTGCCTGGTTTAGGGTCACTGTAAAATATTAGATGGACTTCTGGTGAATATAATTGGTTTTCTCTTTGGACAGCATTCCAAATTTAGCACGTCTTCTCCAAAGCTTAGCATAGCACTTTCCTGGAGCTGCATCAAACCTCAGCACTCAGTGTTTAAAACTCAGTGTTCATGCCTGTTGGAGATGATGTTGTAACAGCCTCTGTCACACTTTGAGTGATGGTCTTGTTTTCTTGAAATCTCTCTTACCATCTTGGAGATATCAAATTTTGGAATCAAACACTGACTTTAATGCAGGAATGTTCCCCATGGGCCCTGATGTTTTATCCAAGAGTCCCAGCCTTTGTATACAATTGCTCCTATTGATTTCCAGTCTAGGGGATTGTCTCAAATTCCCCCCCAAATTTGGTGTCACCAAAGAAGATCACATCTCTTTGCAGCTAATCAGAAAGTAGGGCTGGGCATTAGGAGATCATCTGAGTTTGTAGACACTGAAAGAAGCCTTTATTAGTAGCTCTTGAGCTGAAGATTTATTAAGTGATTTTGCATATTATATTCCTCTTCAAGGGACTGAATGGATCTTTTGACAAAATGAGACATCCCTTTTCTGCTTCTCACCATTCTGCACAGTTCACGCTCCCCAGGGAGGGGAGGAGTTCCTTCAATGAAATCCAAACAAAAAAGTCAAGATTCAGTTGCTACATGGAAATAGCAATTAGTATTTTCAATGTTTCAAACCTTTCATATGTTTTAACCCTCTTATTCTTGCTTTCTAGGCGAGGAAATTGTTTTGGCTTAAAATTTCCCAGAAAGGCCTGTTGCTGCAATATAGAATTTCTTTGTGTAGTGGAAAGTGCATGAGCTGGGAAGACAGAAAGTGCCAGCTCCTGGATTGTTTCCTCAAAATTTGTAATTTACATGGATTAATTCAGGGAATCTCTTGGTTTTGTTATGAAGGAGGAACTTGGCAATCATGTTGTTGCACCTCCAGCTCAGAAGTATTTTGATGGAAGTGAATTTTTGATATAAAGTTCATATCCAAGCTGCTTTGTGGCCCCATGGGTAAGATTTGCCATCAGGTAAAGGAAGGAATCTCTGTTCTGAATGAACAGCCCAGCTGTGTGTTACTGTTGGGCCTGTTGCTAATGTTATTTCTGATGAGGCATGTTTACTTATTTTCACCATGACTGTCCGGAAAAACCATGGCAAGAAATGTCAGAACATTTGCCAAATCACTACTTCACCCATCAAGCTGATTGTTGCGTGTTATTCGGTCTGGTTCACATTAAGGGTTTGCTCCATCACTGCCTTTGCTCTTTTGGGGTATATTGATTACTTGTGGTGAGTTTTATAACAAACAGTCCTTTTTGAGGGATTACTCCCCCCTTTTCTCCCTGAGCCTGTGGCACGTTAGTAAATACAGGACTAATCTTTTCTACTTCAGACACGGTCTGTCCAAAGCAGTTCATCCAAAGCAACCAAAAGCAAACTCCTTCCAGTGGTTGATTATTATATTATAATGTCTTTTGCAAGGCAAGCAAAAAAGAAAAAGCCTACCTATAAAATAGAAGGAATGCAATAAAGCTGAAAGAGGCTTAATTTCTCCTCCTGACAAGCATCTTATTTTTCTGTAAAGTTTCTTCAAAACTTTTTCAAGAATCAGAAGTCCTGCAAGCAGCAGTAGGCTGGTGCTTCTTGAGGGCTGGCCTGTGTAAAGGGGAAGTTTGGGAGCCTGGGGTGTGGCTGCCCAGGGGTGCACACAGCCAAGGCCCCTCGTGCCAGCACAACTGGGGGGCTGAAGCCTCCCCAGGGGCTCCTCCAGAGCACAAGAGGAGATTTGACTGATAAAGACAGGCCTGAAAGGCTGTCTCAGATCTCTCTCTGCAGTCCCTGTGAAACTCTGCAATGGACAGAGGGGGCCTTTCACAGCCTGGGTTTGGAAGTCTGGCATTCTCCCCAGCCTCTGATTTAACAATTTCATCTTACGTCCAACCTGAGATGAATGGCAAAAGCATAAGGGATCAGAGAGAATAGAGTGTTGCTTTGCAAGAGAGAGGCAGCACTCTTGGAACCCTCTCAGTGTTGTATTACTGTGTTATTTATTTGCGTAGTTACACATTGATCCTGCTGGTTTTACCAATTGGTACAGTATGAGCTGAATTAATAGATGGCTGAAACTCTGCTGGAGAGTACATGCTCCAAAAATTAGTTTTAAAAAATGATTACTTGTTTCATTTCTACTATGCATGTATTGCATTTATACCTAAATTGGCTTTTTGTTGTGCATCAAGAATTCCTGAATGTCTTGCAAGTAACTTGGGAAGGAAACAAGATGGGATTGTGCTCTACAAATCCTTTAAAATGGAGGAAGACATCTTAAAAAGTCATCTCTTAAAGTATATTTGGGCTTGATTTTCCTTTTGAAATTTGTATTGGTCCCCTGGAAGATGTGTGAGGACTGACAGTTCATGTTTGAAAATTCTACTTCAGTAGTACTTTTGTGTTTTCTAAAGGTGCTACCATGTAAAAGGTAAAATGTGGTTTTTTGCAGAAAGACGTTTATATACTAAAATTTATGTGGAAATTACTGTCAGTGAGGCAAGAAGAAAAAGTGGAAGAAGGACGGGTGCTGTCAATTTGTGCCAGTCTTCCCTAGGCTTGCTCTATTAAATGCTTTTACTCTGAGATAATGGATTTAGTGGTGTGATGATAGCAAGAGGCACAGAAAGCTGAATCTGAAGGTGTTTCCACATTTTGAGCCACAAGTGGTGATAAGAATCAGCAGTGATACTGAGAATAATGGATCTGGAACTTTGAGATGAACCAAAAAAAAATCTGAAACCTGAAATTAGGCCGTGATTAAGAGCTTTTAGGAGTTTTCTAAGCTCAACAGCTCTTCATTAATGCAGCCTGACATATGTTTATTTCAATATTGTGATCTGTAACAACTAACTCCAAATGGAAGCAAGAAACTCAGCTGAACACAGCTTGGCAAGTTGCTGTGGTGTCTGAGTTTTATATGCTCTTCTGGCTACATGGAAGAGGTTGCAACAACTTAAACTGGAAATGCTCAAAGCCCTAATGAAATGTTTCATATTTGAAATGTGGACCAAGATTATGCTCTGGGCATGAGCCAGAAAATGAGAGGGAGGAGCTGACATCACCTTAGCTGGATTTGAGCTTTTGTTGACTGAAAAAAGGTCTGAGAAAAAAGTACGTCTCTGTAACAGCAAATTGTGTTGCTTAGGCCACCTTGCTGTGCTGTTCATTCCCTGACATCCATGTCATGAGAGCTGTCAAGAAACACAGTGCTAGGAGATGTAAAGAAAATAGAGGTGTTCAGCTCTCACCTGCCCCAGGCCTCTTCCTTGGCATCCCCTCACAAGTGCATTGCCTCTCTCTGTTCCAGTCACAGACCCCTGCCCTGTGCATGTGGACTGCCAAAATCAAAAAAGGAACCAAAATCAAAACAAAATCAATCAACCCTGGAGAAATGGCTTTTAAATTCTTTGTTTAGTGAAAGGTGGCTAAGCAAGTGATCACCACCTTAAATTTACTGTATGGGTCCTTGTCTTTGCTGGGATGTTTGGGAGTCCGGTTGAAAACGAATTTACAGAAGCAGCATTGATGGTAAGAGATCCTGCAAGAACTAAAGCAAAACCTCAGGACATGCAAATAAACTTCCATTTCTTGGTATTCCTATACACTTATTTGCTGCTGGTGGTGAGCAGCATGGTGCAGCTAAAAAATCTGATCTCATTATTCAGGTCCTGCTTATTACCCTTTGCAGGGATGGGAAGGGATAGAGTGCCATTGACTTGCTTCCTTCATCTAGGCCACTTTTCCCTAGTATTTAATCTCATCATACAGCTAATTAAATATGCAAACACTTATAAATTATACCAGCTATTGGTGGGAAAATTCAGCTGAAGATAAGTCTCCAAATTTTCTGCTGTGACTCTTGATGCATTGGCTCGCTGACACGTGGTTAAAACACAGCTGTAAATCTCTTTGTGAGACATGTCGTGAGGAAGGAAACACACGGGAGTTTGTCAGCGCAGCAGTTACAAGGAAAAAGCTCGGAGCTCCTTGCTGCTGCCAATCCACCCCCACTGGTGTCCGAAGTAATTAACGAATTCCTGGTTTTGTACCAAGGCTGGAAAGTGATAAAAAGAAACAATCAAGTTGCTTTTACCTTGATTCCTGTCACTGAGACGTTCAAACACCCACAAAAGCCTTCAGATGTTTTCACTTGAGTTCAAGTCAAACATTGCAAAGTTTGCGGTTCCCAGCCCCCACTTTTTGACCTGGAGTATGATATAATCAAACTGTTTGCATCTTTACCCTACAAGTAGGTGTGTAGCTAACATGCCAGCTTTTAACTACATTTGGGTACTGCTAAAAATCTGTCCAGGTCCAAAAATTGCCATTGCTATCAGGAAATCTGCACGAAAATATTTTCTTATGTTTTTTGTATTGTAAAATGCAGACAAAAAAGGAGAAGGTCTATGGAGATATGCAGCCAGAAGGATACATGGAGCCATGTCTTTCTCTTCCCTAGTTCATGTACGATTCTACAATTAGTTAATACAGGACTTCTGAATGTGGTGGTCCTGTCCTCCTCCCACTCCACTTCAGGGGATTTCTGAGAATCAGCCCAGAGGCTCAGCTGGATCTGGTGAGCCGGTTTGCTAAACAGCCAGAAACAAGATCCAAAATCAGGGGGGGAAAAAGCATTTTGTGCCTTTTGAAGAACTAAATTAAATCCCCTGGGAGCCAAGTGGGAGCCATAGATGGTACAAGAAGGGGGCAGTGGTGCCAGCTGGGGGCTGCCAGACCTGCAGGGCTCCGGGTGAGATCCTGTCCTTGGGCACCAGGAGGGAACAAACCCCACGGGAGTTGAAGCGCTTGGTGTCGAGGCCTCAGCGGTACTCGGCACAAGGCGATTCCACCGCGTACAGGACACGGGCACAGAGCTGCGGGCTGGAGGCGGCCATGACGCAGTGGATTTTGTGAGCAGATTTGGAGGAGAAAGCCAGCATGTTTGGCCACTACAAGTGGGAGGCTGTTCCCTGCGTGCAGTGTGGGGACACAGCTCCATGAATGGAGGCATTAATTGGGAGCGTGGCTGCAGCACCGGCTCAGGAAAGCCGCTCGGTGCTTGCTTGTGTCCCTTCCATTCCATCAAAGCTCGAGCACCTCATGGAATAAAGGCATATGGGACCAATAAAGCAGATTTAAGGAGACGGAGTCCAGGTGGCAAAAGCGTATAATGGGAAGTGACTTATGGGAAAATGTTGCATTCAAAACTCCTCTGTTGGTTTAGGTGACCCTGTAAATTAGCAGGCCCTGCTTTTAGTCAATGGGACTACTCATGAGAACTAAATTACTTATGTTGTAGGATTGAACCTACCGAAAGGAAGACTTTTCAAGGAGGTCCAAATAAATGTTCTAACTCATGCTTACAGTCTTCTTAGTTTTTAGCATGAGCCCAGTTGTGAACACAGACAACCAATTTGCTGTAATTTGTATATTTGGTTGGCATGTGTTTACAGAGGGGAGATCTGGATTTATTTAAAGAACTACTTTGCCCCTGATTTCCGTACCCTTCCCTTAATCTCTCTCCACAAAAGAAGATCAAACAAAACCCCCATACCCTCCTTTCCCCCCACTTAATGGAAAAATTAAAAGCAAACCCTGCACAGCGTACCTTTCATATGCACAAAGGTACCTCACAGTGAAATGAGAAACGGCAGAAGAGCTCTGCTATAGCCATGACTGAGCGTGCAAAGAAAAAAACAAGCCTTCAGTCGAATACTGCTTCGTTAGATCTTAATAGCAGAAAAAAGTCCCCTAGAAATAAATCTTCAACATGATTCTCAAATGAAAGAGAATCTTTCCACGTTGAAACCAAATGTTCAAAAGGTCTTTGCTTTGTTATATTAATGCCCATAATTTATTCTTCTTAGAAATTATCCCTCACAGGCTGTTATAGCACTCAGTGTGGTACATCATAATAAAAACAACTTAGAAGGCAAAAACATTAGAACAAAAATAAAACTCTGAAAGCTTTAGTGAATAAAGACTTGCAGGGGGGTCTGGAAAAAGGACACAAACGTTGTGAGAAATCAAAAACAGAACTATAAATTGTAAGCAGAAATATAAATGAAGCTTTGTGAACAAACAAGCCCTTTTAGAATTCTCAAGCAGTTGTATGTAAAATTGATTTGTGCAGCCCAAGAACTTTCCTGCACAGTCATTCCTCTCTGCAGCATCCAAAGCTAAACAAGCCAGTTCACTCCTGGTTGGTTTTTTTTCCACAATCAAGTACACTTCAGTGCAGGAGTAGCTGTCACTGTGATTGTTACCTGCTCAGTCTAGCACTTGTAAGGCCCTAATCCATGTTGCAGTTGGGTTTGTAGCTTCCTCTCACAGTGGATTTTCACACAACAAGAACAAGCTGTTAATCACTGGAAATAGCTTTTACACCTCAGCTGGAGATGATCAGAAATGTGAAATGTTTATTATTATATTTTTTACTTCTAAAACATTTATCCAATTTCCCCTGCCTCAAAAAGATTGAGACGTTTATGTTCTCTAGAGATTCAAATTTCTTTTCGGGAAGACGAAAATCCAAGCACTATAGTAATGGTGGCCAACCCATTGATCTTGAATTACAAACACTGCATCAACAACACAGGTCATGTCACAGCTTGGACCAACAGCTTCTTGCTGGCACAGTAAGAAGTCACAGCATCTGCTGGCACAGATGTGGGTGGTCAAAATTCCTGACTTTGCTCCAAAGGCTGGTCTTGGTGTATCACTTGCAAATCCATGTGTATTTTCAACCTGTCCCTGTAGTGGGACCCTTGGAAATCATTAGTCCTTCCTCTGTAAGCTTTGTCTGGAGTTTCTTTATTTCTCTGCTCTCTAGGATATGTTGGCTGTATTTGTGGCTATGTTTGTTGGCCACTGTCACCTATGGATTGATGTTAGCATCTGTGAGTGTGTAATCATATTATTATTTTTTATTTAACCTTCATAACCCTCATTCCTAGTGCAGCATCTCTTATCAGGCCTTTACAGTCAGGTTTCAACACGGGATTTTCTGTAGCAGGTAAAAGCAGCCTTGAAATTTATTGTGTTCCCTTCTTTAGGGATTTTATTAACTCAGTCCCTAGGTACAATTTGTTAGTTTCTGTTTAATTTAAGAAATGTGTGCATCTTGTTCGTGATGTAGAATTTGACTTCACTTGTACTTATGGTACAAGAGTAGGAGATTCAAAATTAGGTGTAGCTGTACTTGTGCTAGATTAAAGAGATATTGTTTGGGATAGGGCATAAGAGATTGGCTTTGGGACAAGAAAACCAGTAGAAGAGAAGGACTGAAGGTGTAGAGAGCAATGTCTTAGTGATAAGGCAGCTAGATAAGGAGCCGTGGTGTCAGCCCTCAAGCCACAGAGCAGGATCTTGGCTGATGCTGGTAATGCTCTGTTCTTCCCTGTGGCTCTTGGCTGATGCTGGTAATGCTCTGTTCTTCCCTGTGGCTCTTGGCTGATGCTGGTAATGCTCTGTTCTTCCCTGTGGTTCTTTGCTGGCCTTACCCAGGGCTTGGAGTGCCCTGCATGATAGCCAAAGTGATAAAGCTGTGAGCTATCTCAGCCAGTTCTAGCTCTCTCAGAGGAAAAGTGCAGCCCAAGCAGAGTCTTTTCATGTTGGTCAGGGAGAACTAAGCCTTAGTTTATGAGCTTTATGATTTTTCACATCTCCAAACTTCATCTCCCCACACATATTTACCCCTGGCTACAGTTTATGGCTGTTCCTTTTCCACCCCCAACTCCCTGTGGCAGACACCCTCACAGAAGTGGATCCTGCTGGTGCAGGTTTATAAAGCTGTGATATTTTATAACTACTTGTAGCCTGGTATACTGTGGCTAACAGAGCCCAGGAAAAGAGGATTAACATTTTGACTGATGATTTTTAGAAGCTCTGGGTCTGATAACTTTTTAGAGGGAAAATATGTTTTTGCTTTAACTGAGGATAAAGGATAGCATAACATCCCCATTGGTGGGCAAAGTCCAGTGGAAATAAAAAACACTAATTTAATGGCAGGAAAATCATCGTTTAACAGAAGTGGTAAACCTTTGGAGTTTGAACAAAGCTGTTATGTAGCTGTAATACTGTCAATGAAGGGTTAAAAATAAGTAAATATACCAAGGCAAAGTCAGAGATACAAGACCATATAACCCATTCAGATTGCAGACAGAGGAACTCCAGCCATGCCTAGAAGGTAACTGGACAAAGTATGTTTTTTCCATTAGCTCAGCTGGTGCAATTATGCTGGTACAGAATTGCATATTTCTGCAGAGTTCTGGCCACAGAAGCTATTTCTTCATGCTCAGACCTGTTTGCTGGAGGTGAAACTGAACTGGGTCATTGGAGCTGCAGAGAAACTCCTAATGAAAGAAAACCGCATGAGGTTGTACTTTGCAGGGGGTGGATGGCTGGATTAGGCAGTACACTAAGTAGTCCCCCAGGATATTTTTCAACTGCAATGCAAGCTCAGTGATCAAATATGGAACAGATTAACAGGAGGAGGGGTTGTATATTTCTTGTAAGTCACAATCTTTTTTTTATTCATGACTATCTGCAGTGCAATTTTTTTGAAGCACTGTTTTTTATGGTTGATTTTAGCGCTGTAATACCCATGGCACATCAAGCTGCCAGTGTAATTTTCTGATGAATTTATTTGCATCAATACTCTTTAAAATGAGTGCAGTAAATGCAGGGATTAAAAGGAGTTATGTTTAAAAGGTCTTTATTTCTAGCAGTTGGAGATATCTGTAAACACAGCTTTTGAAAATAGGATCTTAATGTTAGCTCCAGAAATCCATATATAGTTGCTCGATGTGTGGCCTGATTTAATTATATAGCTACTTCCTCTGATTGCATGAGATCAAGAGATGTTCAGATTTCGGATTCTGGTGAGAACAGCTGCTTTAAAGCTGAGCTTGTAAAATCTTTTCTCCTATGTGTTCTAAATATTGAAAAAGAAATTTTTTTAATCATTTTCAATTACCTTAGCTACACATGAAAGCATGAGCCTATGCCCCCTTACAGTGAATACTTTCCTCAGAGCATTTGTTGTAAGATCAAATACCTGAATACTGTGTTCTTAACCCACTGTACCTGGAAAGCTACTACTTTTGTTTTCATTAGTTTGGATGTTTTGCATGATCAAAATAGGACCTTGGTGTCTGAAATTTCTTACGGGCAGCTTTACCTGTGCAAGCGCAGCCCTGCCCTGATCTGAGCAACTTGTGCCTTACTGCTGCCTAAAGCCAAGTCCAAAAGGCAGATCCAACATCTCTGATCACAGCTCACTGAGGGCATCCTGCAGGGAGAGGCTGTTTCATATTTTCACAAGGGCATGCAGTGATAGGGCAAGGAGAAAAGGCTTCAAACTAAAAGAGGGCAGGTGCAGATTGGATATTAGGAAGGAATTTCTCACTGGACGAGTTTTAAAGTCCCTTCTGATCTAAACTATTCCATGGTTCTGTGAAAATGCAGTGGTGGAGTGGTGGTGGCACCGCACAGATCACCTTCTAGGGATCTTGAATAACTCTTTATACATATACATTTAAAAAAAAAAATGTGGGTTTGGGTACAAATCCATTCCCAGGGCGCTTCAGGACACGCACCACCTTCCACTTCCATCACTATGTGCCCCTCTGCCCCAGGTCACTGCCCCTGCTTGAACTGTGGTAGTTAATTCTGAGGAAGCATTACCTAAAGCAATACCCACTGCCCCCCGTGACACCTAGGGACAGCAGCATCTGTTCTGCTGAATAGCCTGAATGTGTTTATACAGAGTGAGAGTTGCCTAAGATTTATTTTGATTGAGTATGACTCCAAAGTGAGTAGCTGGATGACCGAGAATGCTGTGGTGTTAAACTGATGTAAAGATTGACCAAAATATTTTTAGAGTGCAACGAATATATTGGGAAATGCTAAATCTTGCCAGTTCCTGCAAACCATGCTCAAGTGAGACTAAGTAGGGAAGCTTGTCCTTGTCTCCAAATACAGGTATGTACTAACTCTGTAAATGTGGAAAAATCATGTAGTTTATGATGTACACGTCTTTATGCAGCAGAGCACTTGTAACAATAAGTTTAAGCCCCTCTGCTGTAGTATAGATTCTTTTTCATGGTGTAACAATTAAAAGTGATAAGCTAAAATCAATGGGGAAAAAAGAGAAAATTATATTTAAGTGAAATGAGGCTAAAAGGTTGTCAATGCACAGCACAGCAGGCTGCACATTAGCTTCTAAGTCAAGTGAGATTCACCTTTTTTTTACATGGAATTCAAACAAGTATTAGGGAGCACAGTATTGGGAACAGCCTGCTATGAGGCAGAGGTCTGTGCATTTGCTAGTTTGTTTCTCCTTCTCTGATACTTTTTTGCTCCCTTTGCTCAGATATTTTGTGTTTAGATATTTCAGAAGATACGTGTATTTTAATTTGCTGCATTCATTACTTGTAGTACTCTAACTCAATTTGTATCTAAAATTCTTTGAAATTTTAATGTTCCTCAAACACTTGAAAACTGTCTGCTTCTGTGTTCTTTGTGCATTACCAGGTGTTCTGTGCTGTATTTCCAGCAGCAGCCCTGTTCATTTATGATACAGGACCTGCTACCTATGCAATAGCTCCTCAAAGCTTTGATTTTATCATCCTTTTCCATGTTCCCTCCCTTGAAAGACTGATGTAGGGGGCTGTAGGGAATAGAGAGGATGGCTGGGGAGATTCCACGGTGGGGTTTGGGGTTTTTTGGGGGGTTGTCTGGGATTTAATTCAGCACAAGAAATTTGCTTTCCCAGCATGCTCAACACCACACTTTTTATGGGACAGATGCAGGCTGTGTGTGCAGCTGTGCTGAGGGAGTGATGTATGACAGACAGCCATGACCTCGCTCCTGGATCTGGCTGGGACTGTGAGCACCTTTTAAAACTTCTTTCCCTTGAAATAAACCTGCAGTGTGACCCATGGTCAGTAAGGGCCTCAAAGATATCAGAGAAGATGATCCCCAGAGATCTCAGCCATTAAGTGTGAGCAAGTTGCACACAGTGCTCAGCATACATAGAGATCTCTTAAAGATTTATAACTTGACAAAATTTGTGTGGAATTTGGTAGCAATGAATGAATGTATTCATTTGACAAAAGCCATTCTTCCCTGGTCCCCAAAATCTCATCTGTTCCTCCAGGGTATGTAAGCCTGAGATCTGCTTATAAAAAAACAGATAATTTTGATTAACATTTGTATAGAAAAGCACACATTCTGTGTTTTAATCTCAAAAATGTTTGGTGTTATTTTGCTGTAATGTAAACTAAAAATAGATTTAAAACTCCCAAATCTTTACAGCACAAAAACGTCAGTTCAAATATAAGTTTGTCAGAGCAATAAACAGCAAAAATCAAGGTCTTATAAAGAAAAATTTGGCTAACCTGACAGTCATACTGCTATTAACTTTCCCTGTAACCTAATAAAGGATCACTCTGAGGGCCCAACACTTCACCTGCAGCATTCACTGCCATATCCCAAGGTAAAGGTGATAAATTCTGTCTTCACCCCTCCACCTCCAGCCCAGCTAGCACAACAGCTGGATTTCATGCATGCTGTGTTTTGACAGCCACTATTTATATCCAGTCAAGTAAGAAGCCTTCAAAATACTTAAAACCCACAGTTAAAATAAATTAAATCATAATAAATTTATTTAAAATAAATAAGTCACTCCAATCCATTAAAAACCCAAAGGCCCTGCTCTTGTTATCTGGATGTATAAATTTAAAATTAGATTTATTTAGCAAAAGTGGCCTGAGCTTGGAAGTGTCTGGAATTGTCAGCCACTGGAGGCTGGCCCAAGGCATGGAATTGGAAATTGAGGCACTCTGGTTCTGTAGTTAAATTCCTAAAAGCAGAAAAAGCACTCCAGATAGCAGATCCTGGTGAAAAAACTTCAAAAAGTGAAGAAAATAATCTCATCCATTAGTGAATAGCTCTATTAAATGATGAGAAAAAGCTCAGCACCACCTTTTCATCTGCACATGACCTCTCCTGAGGCATCTGTGGAACAAAATAAAACAGGAAAAGTAAAAGCACAGATTAAGCAAGGCCCGAGAGTTCTGCATTTGAAAGCAGAGTTTCAGGACAGAGACACTTTCCAAAGAGCCGTTTCAGGCAAAGGTCACATGTATGCATATAAAATCATTCCTGAAAGCAGCGCCTTTGTCCCCCTGCTATCTCCCAATGGAGCCATTGTCCTGCCGAGGCAGCTGGAACCCTGACTTCAGCCAGGCTGCAGCGGGGCCGGGGCAGCCCCGGGGCCAGCCCGGGCCGGGGCAGCGCCGATCTCCCGGGACATCCCCGATCTCCCCGGGACACTCTCGATCTCCCCGGGACACTCCCGATCTCCCAGGACATCCCCGATCTCCCGGGACGTTCCCGATCTCCCGGGACATCCCCGATCTCCCCGGGACACTCCCGATCTCCCGGGACACTCCCGATCTCCCGGGACATCCCCGATCTCCCGGGACACTCCCGATCTCCTAGGACATCCCCAGTCTCCCCGTGACATCCCCGATCTCCCGGGACATCCCCGATCTCCCCGGGACACTCCCGATCTCCCGGGACACTCCCGATCTCCCGGGACATCCCCAGTCTCCCCGTGACATCCCCGATCTCCCGGGACATCCCCGATCTCCCCGGGACACTCTCGATCTCCCGGGACATTCCCGATCTCCTGGGACATCCCCGATCTCCCCGGGACACTCTCGATCTCCTGGGACATTCCCGATCTCCTGGGACATCCCCAGTCTCCCCGTGACATCCCCAATCTTCCGGGATATCCCCGATCTCCCGGGACTCTCCCTATCTCCCGGGACATTCCCCATCTCCCGGGATATCCCCGATCTCCCCGGGACTCTCCCGATCTCCCTGGACATTCCCGATCTCCCTGGACATTCCCGATCTCCTGGGACATTCCCGATCTCCCAGGATATCCCCGATCTCCCCGGGACTCTCCCGATCTCCCTGGACATTCCCGATCTCCCCGGGACATTCCCGATCTCCCGGGACTCTCCCCATCTCCCGGGACGTTCCCGATCTCCCCGGACATCCCCGATCTCCCGAGACGCTCCCTGGGGAACATCTCCTCCGACGCATCTGCCGGAGCAGCTCAGCGCCAGGGCCGAGCGCAGCTCCCACGCCGGGCTTCAGACATGGAGAAGAAAGACCCGCTGGTACGGTAGGAGCAGCTGCTCTCCCCTTCTGCCCTGAGCGCTTCCCTGGCTTCCAAAGCAGCCTTAAACAAATAATCATTACAAGCGAAGTCAGCTAATGAAGTACCATGAATGCGGTTTTGCAAAAGCAACTCGGGTTGGGATGTGGCAAGTAGGAAGTCCTTCCAAACTGCATTCGGGGTGATGTTGGAAGTCCCCTGATTCATAATAAAAGAGAAAATATTATTTAATGCACCAAGAAGAAAATGTATTTTAGAAACAATAGCAGTTCTTGCATAGCTTGTTTGGCTTCTGAAGAGATCTCCTCTCTTAACCTTTTTAATATAAACGGCTTTTCATTTATATTCTTACCTTATAGCAATATCAAAATTGGCATCCAGCACAGCCATGAGCAAAGTATCTTGTGTTTTGTTTATATTTGCCTCCTACAGTATTAATATTATGCAAGTATCTAAATATGAGTTTAGAACTCCTACCTCACTTGGCTTTTGATTTATATTAAAACTTGCAGTGTCTGGAGCTTCATTGCTAAAGTCCTGGGCTTAAGGCAACCTGTCTCAATAAGGCTCCTGTTGCAGGTACCTCTCCCTAAGCCTTTTTCTCCAGGGGAAATAACACAGATTTCTTTAAGCAGGGTAGTAACACTTCAAGCATCTGTATTTTTTTCCATAACTCCCTATGCCACAACTGTAAATTGCTGATTAGAGAGGCAAGTTGATAAGGAGCAATGAAACTCTGCATGCCTCATAGCTCCCCTACTCATAATGGACTCATAACGATTTTGATTATTCTGATTATGAAGTATTAGTCTTGGGTCCTTCTTTCAATTTTCTTTTGCTTCTGATTTGCTTAGATTTTGACTGTGATTTGCTTCTAATTTCTGCTGATCTATGCATGCTTTCTGTAAGCATGTGTCAGTGAGTGCTTGTGCACGCTGTTCCTTATTGCCACCACGTCTGTGATGGAAACTCTGAGCTCTGCAAGTGGAATTGGGACGCTGACTTGTCCAATGAAAAGCAAAAAAAAAGGAAATAGGGCATTTCAGGGGTGTTGAGGCTCTGCCTCAAGTTTACAGGAGTGCTGCAGCCCTCCCCCCAGCATGTGTGGTGGGGTGTTGGGGAGGTGGGCTGAGGGCTGGCAGAGAGCAGTGGCTGTGCCTGGTGGATAGGGAGAGATACTGGGGGGTTGCCTGTACCTAAAAAAAGCAAAGATGACTGTGCCCCTAAAACTGGCTGCCCACAGAGGACCTGCTCAGGGACAGATAGCGACATTTTTAGATTAAGAGCTTCTCAGGAAGTGCAAGACTGGAGAAAGGTTTCCTCCTAGTAGGCTGGCCTGTATAACATGTTAAGAAAACAAAATAGTGCTCCATTTATGCAGCATGTTTATTCCATAAAATCTTAGCTTATTTCAGGGGTTGTAATATGAAGGTTAAATTATGAGTTTGATGTCACTGCGGCAAGGAGGTTTCCAATTATTCATCAAAGATGCCAGCTGACTTTGAATGCCAGACAGCCAAAGATATGTTAGCAGCATCCTTGAAAGCTGGAGCTGTTCATATCTGTGCCTGCACTGCAGCCTTCACCAAAGGATGCCAAATAATCCTTTGACATCAGCTGAACTGGAAGTGGAGGTAATGAATATTTGTGAGAGATGAATGGTGGTGCAAGAGACTGCCCCTGGCAGTGCTGGGGCTAGCACCATCTTGTCCAAATTCCCATGTGCTATTGGAAGTGTTCATTTAGGGCACTTCCCCAGGTTAATGGACCACTTACAGAAACATATCAAAACCTGACATTGCCAACACAACAGCAACACAAATTGGTGCTTACAAATCTGACAGCGTCCTTGACCTTGCTGGATGAGGGGATTTGAGCCTTCCAGCACAGGTTTCCCCATGCCACCCACAGCAGCCCAGCTGGGATTCATCCTCCCCTGCACTCATCACCGGGTGAGATGACAACTGTGTTTGTAGGGAGCCAGACCAAATGATCTCACAGACTTTCTTTGTCTCAAAACCATGAAACTGTGTGTGCTCCACACAGTTAGAATAAAAGAGAAGAGGGTCACTGTCTCTTTGGTACACAAAAAAGACATAAATGTAGAAATAAATACATATTGGCCCTATCACTATTGGAGAACTATTTTCCTATTGTGTACAGTTGTTTAAATTCCATGAGAAAGATTCATGGTAAATGGTCTTTTGTCCTAGACAGCTTCATGTTTCAAAACACTGAATTGCTCAGAAGTTCTAGTTGATACTGTTGCCTGTGAAAAATTGGATGAAAAGAGACTAAAAATACAAGATAATTGCAGGTATGCTCAGCTCCTGTCCTCTTGGCCTAAGCCAGACAGAACTTTTCTCCTATTGCAGATGGATTACCTCCATAGCTGAAAGACTGTGTCCTCAGATACCTGCTCTTCTAATAGTTTCTAGCCAGCAATTTTCTTTTATTTTCTTTGTGGGGCTTCATGCCCTCCATCCATACAGTTTTTCTTGTAAGTAACTCAGAAGTCTTGTCCAAAAGCTTTCTCCTTAGTTTATCTAACTTCATTGTTTCTTGTAGAGATTTTTTTACTAGAAAGCTGTGTTGGGTTGGCCTTGTCTGGCTGCCGGATGCCCACTCTCTCATTCCCCCTCCTCAACAGGCAGGGAGAGAAAGTAAGATGGAAAAGCTCAGGGACTGAGATAAAGATAGGGAGATCACTTACCCAATTAGTGTCAAGGGCAAAACAGACTCAACTTGGTAAAAATGAATTCAATTTGTTGCCATTTAAAATAGATTTAGATAGCCGGAAGCAAATTAAAAAATTAGAACAGCACCTTCCTTTCCCCTTTTCCCAGTTCTTCATTCCTGGTTCCTCCACCTCTCCCCACCACCCCAGGCAGCACTGGGGGGATGACCAGTGCATAAGACACCTCTCTTCTGCTCCCTTCTGTTCACACATTTTCCTGCCCCGCTGTGGGGCCTTTCCATGGGCCAGGGTCATTCAGGACAAACCTGCTTCTCTAAGGTATTTTCTGGTGGCTGCAGGAGAATCCCACTCTGGTGCCTGGAACACCTCCTCCCCTCCTTCCTCGGTGACCTTGGTGTGTGCAGAGCTGTTTCTCTTACTGTCCCCCTCACTCATCACTACCTGCACAGTGCTTTTACCCTTTTGTGTTTTGTTCTGCCTGAGGCGCTGCCATCTTGGCCTCATGAGGGGCTCGTGAGGGCCTCAGCTGTGTCTGGTCCATGGCAGCCCCAGCCTCTCCATATAATACACTGCTGCACATGTTTCTGGATTCTCACCCTCTGTTCTTCTGTTCCCATGTATTTTTTTTGGTGAGGTAAAAATTTTAACCAGAAAGCCTTCTAGTTTTGAAGACCTCTCTGGCTTTGCTGTCATTTAGCTCTTCACAAGTTTTATTTTCCTTTTTAATTTTGAAGAAATTCTTGGAAACCCATCCTTGTCCATAACCTATTTATTTCCTGCCACATCATCTGATGTAGAAACCACTGGTGGGACACGGCCAGAGTTGTTACTGCCATTCTTCCCTTCACAGATTTCTGTTCCCTGCTGCTTGCTGTTAATGGCCCGTTCAGCTGAGGTCCTGCCTCACACCTGTGGTGCTCAAAGAACTTGGGATATATGGATTGTCCTGGGTAATAATGCTTTGCTCATGCAGGCTTCTTGGTCTATGCCAAATTCCAAGCTTCTGGCTCTATACTGGCACACGGGGCAGTGAGGGTGGCTGCCGGGACATGGCAGGGTGAGCTGCTGGGGCCGCCAGGCTACACGTGCACTTAGCCAGCAGCAGCCAGTACTCCCAGACACATCCATACCCTTGTGTTCACACACAAACCACCCCCCAAGTCATTCTTTTGCCAGAAGCGGATAATTTGCAAGGGGAAAATGTGTTAACCTGAAGAAAGGATGATTGTACTGCTCTATTTGGGCAAAAGCAAAAGCTCTCAGAGGCAGCAAAGGCAGGACTTCTGAAATGGGCTCCACAGGGGATGACTCCAGGTTTTGCAGAGAGCCCTGTGCAAACCTGGGACAGGATTGGAACATTTCCCTCAGCTCTTTTGCAAACAGCATAACAAAGCAGAGGGGAAGAATACAGCCCAGGGACACCTCATCCCACATCCTGAATTTTCAATTACTTGATGACAGCAGCTGGGCTCTGCAGAAATGCCTCAGACGGTCTCATTTAAGTGCTAGTCCTTGAGGCAGGAGATTTTGGTGTAGCAGGATGCACCAGCACTCATGACAAATAGCAGTAAAAAGGGCAAAGACACTGAAGTGAATTCCAAGGTAGGAGTTACTATCCACAGGACATTTGTGGATTTGAACCTATTGCTGTATATTTCGCCCACTGAAAAATATTTTAAGTATTAGCTGTATGTCCCTGGTGCTGCTGATGAATGTGACAGCCTGAAAACCTTTTCTGGCCAGGAGAATGTGACAGGAGAATGGGGGAATGGGACAAGGGTTATTGGAGCTGGGACAGGATGGTGGATGAGGAACCTGTGTTGTGGCAGCAGCAAAGGGGGCCAGCCCTGCACCAAATTCAATGCTGGAGCTACCAAAGGGAACAGGGAAACTCTGCAACTGCAAGGACTGTAACAAATCAGAGCCCCTCCAGTTGCACCATGGTTTGGTGTGTCAGCACTGGCCTCAGGTGTGAGTGGAATGGTGGGAACTGGCACTCATCTGTATCAGGACCAGTGAAGGATGGGCAGTGCAATACTTAAAGACTTCACAGCCTGTGTAAAGAGAAAATATGGCTTGGTTCAGCTGTCTTTGGAGAAAGAAGAGCATGAGTTTGTGGCTGCAATCTGGTACCTGCACCAGGTGACACTAGAAGAGAGGTACAGCTTCCTCGGTCATTTCAGGCATTCCTCAAAGGCTCTTTGCACACCCCAAATTAATTTTGGCTGGGACAATCATAAACATCCAGTGGATGAAAATATGGTCATTATGAGGGTAAGAGAAAACATCCTGATGAAGCTATATTTTGTAAATAATTAAGTTGCCATCACATGTAAATGCCTGTTTTTATTTCTTTCCATGCTGAGACTGAGCAGCTAAAGTGGCAGTAAAGACAATAGGCAAACCCCAGAAAAGGTCACCCCTCCAACTTGAACAGAAGGAATGCTGTAAGATGGGGTGAAATTCCCTTGGAGCTGATGACCCTTCATCTGGGAGAAATACAAGAAGCCCTTAAGTGCTTCTTCCAAAATAAAAGGATTTCTTTCCCTGCTCAGGGGAACAGCATTGCTTTGTATATTCCTTGTAAATGACATGATTGTACCAGAGAATCTAAGTCCTTGCTTACAGGAAACAACCTGAAGGGTCCCAGTCTCAGCTGGCTGCCAAGTCCAAAAGCACTGACTCGGGTTATTTGTGTTTGACTACATAAATTCAATGCACCTAAAGACGCTCAACTTTTTTGACATTCCCTGACATATAATGGACTTGTGTAGTAGAGTACAATTAAAAGACATTAGCCATAGGGCAGATATCACATGGATGTTTTCCTCCTTCCAAACCCCCACAATAGCAGGGAGAGAAGATTTGGAGTCTCCAAAGCTCTGTTCTCCTAATTTACTTTGTCTCTTTTCACCCTCAACACTAAGATGTCTTTTTCTGCCCTCCCATTGCTCTGCTAAACCAGGCCAGCATTCCCTACAGATGGCAGGAGATGGCTATGACAGTCGTGGGGTACGGGGTACCCTTCATCTACTGTGCTCTCCTGGCAGATGCTGTTGGCAGCATTGAGCCTGGTTTGTGTGTTGAATCTGACACTTCTCCAAAAGTTTCCCCTGTGCCTTCCGTTCTGCAGTCTGACTGTGCTTCCCCCTGCTCTTATACAATGGGGTTTGGAGTTTGGCTTATTTGTTTTATTCATAATGCATCAGAGTAGGAAACAACAAAAGTTTTTCTAGTGGTTTTGGTTTTTTTGTGTTTTTTTTTTCTGTTGTTTTTCTTTTCTTTTCTTTTCTTTTCTTTTCTTTTCTTTTCTTTTCTTTTCTTTTCTTTTCTTTTCTTTTCTTTTCTTTTCTTTTCTTTTCTTTTCTTTTCTTCCTTTTCCTTTTCCTTTTCCTTTTCCTTTTCCTTTTCTTTTTTTTAACTTAGTACCTGCCAAAACCATGCTGGAATTATCTGCAGAATCAAGCAGATGCTTCAGCAGGCTTAGACTCCCAGCAAATAGGGGTATGAACATGAGGTTATAGTCCCACACCTATTTTCAAACCAGCTTTGGTGGCTTAAGATACCACAGAGGAAATTTGTGTTTCTGCTCTCTCTCAGTGCAAAGGGAACACAGTTTGCACAGGGGTTCTCCTCCTGTGAGGACTTCAGCTGTCACCTGAACATATTGCTGCTCCTTGCCTCTTTCCATCATATATCCTGGCTTCTTTGCCCAAAGTGTGTTGGGTTTTTTGTTTTAAAGGTGATTTAATAGTAGTGTTCCTCTTATCCCAGAAGACTGAAATGCTGAGCTCGCACACCTGAGCAGGGACCACAGGCACTGGAGGCCCTCCCTGCAGCTGGCAAAGGAGATGTCCCTGCTCTCTTCACGAGAGCAACAGCTTACTCAAGTCTTTTTTACATGGGTTGGATCAGATGTTGTTTGGTTTCAGTGTCTTGGAGAAGGGTTAGCCATGGACAGTGAAAAGATAATAAATTAAATAGTTTTGCAGGCTTTCTGTGGATGCCCAGGAACATCTGTCTCAGCCACAGAAATCTTCAACAAGTATAATTTTAAGCTGGTTTCAGTCTTGCCTGCTGTGAAAAGGACATTTACTAGGGTGGGGAGCCTTCTCTGAAGGCTGAGCAAAGCAGAGCTGCTGTTGGTCTACAGCAGACAGCAATCACTAAACCAATGAACTGGTTTCTTTCTGAAAGTCTTGTTTTGCTAAATAAAAAAAAAACAAGGTATGAGTTAAACAAAACTTAAATCAGCAAGAATATTTGCTTTAAAATAATGAAAAAAATCTATTAATATTTAAGTGACCTGAGTTTCCTTGCAGTTTACTTGTTTAATCCATTAGAAAAAATACTTCATTCCTTTCCAAAGTTTTATGCTGAGAAAGTGAAATAGAATTTGCCTAAAACCCCCTGATGATCCTTATGCAAACCCGTGCAGTTGCATATTTTTGATTACTAGCATTTTTCTTCATTTTTATATTGCATTCCTGCAGACTTTGAAATTTATACAGTTACACATTATGATATGGGTTAAAAAAAAATCATTCAGCAATGGATCACATTGTTTTGTTGTTGAAATGTTGCTTATACTTTTCTCGCCCGTAGAAAACAGGGAGTACTGTTCCAACAGGATGTTTTTCCCTTTGTACTTACATTTGTCATCTTTGCACTCAGCTGAAATCAGGAAAAAAAAAAAAGTGACCTTCAACTGAACTTGTGGTGACATGTTTCAATATAGGAGAACTTGTGATGCTTGGAAAGTGGCCCATCTGTCCGAAATGACCCAAAAAGCGAGATGAGATTGTTTGACGCTTTTGTGCTTTGCCATTACAACAGGCAGCAGCAGATGCCTATTAAGAAGTGCAGGGTGTTCAGTGAAGCCTGCGGTGACACCGTTCCCCTGGGAGCAGGGGGAGTGGGGGGAGAGCAGAGCTTGTCCCTGCCCGCTCCCCTGCCCACGGATGCTCCTCAGTTCCAGTGCCCGGCTGGGGCTCAGAAGCAGCAGCAGTTTGCAGCTCACTGTGTCCCACTGCTGCCAGCACTGAGGACCGGGGCAGGAAACTCATCCAGCTGAAAAACCTGCCAAAGAAAGGGAAGTTTTTAACCCGTTTTGATTTGCAGTGTATCTCTAGAAATGGTTGGAATGAGAGGAGGGAAGAGATAGCGAGGACTTGCCAGTTTGCCAGGACTGGTAGACATCTGGTATCTGGATTCTGCTTGCTGGGTTTATTTCTGTTTGGAAGGAAAAGGGCAGAAAAGCCAGTTATTTCCAAGATATTGAAATACCTCACCCCCTCAACAGCTAGGGATAGCTTAAAAAAGCTGTACCTTTCAACTATGAGACAAATCAGTACAAATCAATTCTACCCCCAAAAAAGGGTTGCAGATGGGATTAAGTTTGTTAACACATTAGCTGTGTCCCCATTCTATGCATTTTTTCTATGAACAAAAGCCTGGACAGTTCTTTTTGTATCCTCTGCCACTTAAATGTTCATGTGGCCAGTGAATCAGATCAGGCAGTTTAGGCAGTGTTTAATAATGGTTATTTTTCTCTTTAAGAGGACATCTCTTCTTCATCAGCTGTCCTAATTTCTTCAGGATTTCCTTCTCTTTATGCTGGTCTGATTGCATTTAGTGGTGTAGACCTGCAGTCCTCATGCAAATAAAATAGATCTGCTTGAGTCAGGCTCATGCCCATGTGAAGTAGGTTCAAGCCCCAGAAGGCCCTCAGATTTTTTTTTTTTTTTTTTTTTTTTTTTTTGTCTTAACTGCAACACTGCCGTGGTCTGTTCTATGTTCAGGCATTTATTTTACCATGCCAAAAAAAAAAAACCAACTTTCACAGGTGGAAACACACATCACTGTAATAGCAGTCAATTCTTCAGCCTCAGATGACTCTTAAACGTAGAACAAGGAGGAAAATGTGCCCACCTGAAGGCATGTCCCTACTTGTGTGGGAATCCTTTGTTTCCAGCCTGACCCTACTTTGATGTTTCTGCAGAAGTATTGATGCTGCAAAGCACGTCCAAAGCCTCAGCTGCAGGAACGTTGAGAACAATATTCCTAGTGACATATCTCTTTAAACTGAAATCAGATAGGATTTTGCTGTTTTGAAAATATCAGTGAGGTTTTTTTAGATTAACTAGGAGAAAGATATTAATTAAAATATTTCTTTTTTGATCCAAGTGCTGAAAACATGAAAAAAAGTATTTCAAATAAACAGAAACTCTTGTTTGCAAAGAAAACAAAGTAAACAGTGTTAATTATATCCACATTTTACTTGTAAGGGAGAGACTAGCACTTGGAAATTTTTGAAGAAATTTTTTAATCATATCCAAGACTTGACCTTGAAAATGTGCCAAAATAGAGTTTGAGCTGAGGCTAAATGTAATCAAGTCAGAGAGATATGTTACAGGGTTATTGTAGAAGTCCCTGCCAGAAGTTTTATATACCCAGGAGATTCAAAGCTGATATTACACTGAGAAAGGTTTGAACATGGTAAGGGATGTACCTAGAAATTACAAAAATAAACTAGAAATATGATTTGAAATCTAGAAAATCTACTTTTTACATATTTAAGCAGTTTTCCTATCCTTCTGAGGTTTTGTTGCTGTTATCAGGGGGTTTTGTGTTGTTTTTTTTTTTTTTTCCTTTGTTTTGGTTTGGTTTGGTTTTTTTCGCTGTTGTTTTGCTTGTTAAGTTTTTGTTCTTTTCTCATTTATCTTTAATTCATTATTTTAAAGGGCCTATGGTTTTTGTCGGATGTAATGGGTTGTATCACTTGTAAAATTCCAATAAATTAACAGTGATTGTGTGAGCCATATGCAAGGCCCTTGAAACCTCCAGACTGCTGTCTGGGAGGGGTAGGTGGGTGGATTTCACACCACTGAAATCTACATCTCTTTGAAAAAGATCGATGTAAAGCTGTTAATGGGCACCTGTGACACCCATATCAAGCAGCGGAAAACAAGAGTGAGAATCTGAATACACAGCCTTTCATGGGCTGTGCTAAAAATACATATGGGCCCTGCGGCTCCATGTTTCACTCCTTCATATTCTCCCTAAAGATTTTTCCTCACACAACGGTTTTTATTCTGCAGTTGTTAGAATTTCTATATATGACTATCTTAAGAAATACAATCCTCAGTGCATTTTAGTGAAGTATTTGGCCTGCTTCTTAATAGTAAAATTTCAGTCCAGAAACTGAATTGGGTATATGTTAGTTTCTTTGAAGATGAGGAAGGCAAAGACACAGGACCGGTGTTAACGCTGCTGCTGCCGTGTGTGGTTCGCAGTGAGAGGTGTAACACCCTGTGTTGGAGTGGCTGGTGTATTCGCTGTGGTACTGCTGGGAGAGAGACACAAGCATTCAGGCACCTAAAGCTTTCTCCAGGTCGCTGAAAGCTCCTCTCCTCTTGTCCTGCTAAAAGACAAAACGTCACTTACAAACCTTGTTCTGCTCGTATGCCACCACAAAGGGTGATTGTGTGTGGAGGGTGCACTTGGGCTAAGACCCCTCCATAGGCACCATAGGCAGCTTCTGGAGCTGCAGTGCTGTCACCAAATCCACAGTCCTCACTGGACTGCTGACGCTGTTGTATCTGATGTGGGGTGTCAGAAAATTTATTTCTCTACTGCATTATGCCCTCCTTTTTCTCACCAGGCTGCTCAGCAGCGTTTCAGTCCTTATCCCAGTGAGTATAGAAATGTTTTACATAAGTAAAGCAGAGACAGGGACTCAGGTCCTCCCCTGGCCAGTGTTTCCTCTTCTGTCTCTGGGTAGGCAGGGCTCAGTTTCAGACAGGCATGAACCCGCTGTGGCTGTGTTTTGAGCAGGACGCGTACGTGAGGGTGAGGCGAGGAGGGGAGCCACATGCTCTGCTGCTCGACGTGCTTTGCTGGCGGTATTGGTGAGTTTGGGCTGTATCTGGGTGCTTTCCCCCCAGCCTTATGAACCCTGCAAGCGCTATATAGGATGCTCAGAAATGTTGATGGGCCTGTATGTGCCTAAGGCACTTGGTGCTTCAGGGGCTGGGCTGCAGCAAACTGCAATTTTGAAGACTTTAATTTGTCCATGATTGTCCCTAAGGGTCTGGCACTGCTTTATGGATCTTTCTGGCCAAGAAAGTCATCCTCAGCACAGCCCTCCAGGGCACCAGGCACTATGATTTGCATACCATTCCCCTCGGGGCAGTGATGAGCAGACAGATAATTGAAGACTGGTGGTGTTTTGAGAAACTGCGGTGAGGAGAGTGTACTTTCATGTGAGCACAGCCTGGTTTGTGGGTCTCCCCAGGCTCATGGGGTAGCAGAGGGCATAGTGGTGCAGCTCCTCGCCAGTCAGTCCTGTGCCTTCTGAAGTTCCACCTGAATGTGAGGAAGAACTTATTTACTGTGAGAGTGACTGAGCACTGAACCAAGGTACCCAGAGAGGCTGTGGAGTCTCCTCTGGATATATTCACCATCCTCAGAAATGTGCTGTAGGGAATCCTGTTTGATCAGGGAGGTTGGACTAAATGACCTCCAGTGGTTCCTTCCAACTTTAACCATTCTCTGAGTCTGCAATAAAAAGGTGGTTTAAAGTCCTTTATACACAGAAATCAGCTCTACTTGATATGTTGTTCCTCTCTGATTTTGTTAAGACTCAGGGTATCTTCAGTAAGGTGCTCAACTCTTCCCAAGCTCACTCTGGCTGCTGGAAGTTCATTTGGTTTCCCAGTGCTTGTACCTGAGTATGCCTGATGTGGATACTACTTGAATTTCTATGGTTTGTCAAAAGGTTTTGTTCCTTGAAATTGCTATTTTGTGCACTCAACTGACTGTTTTTCTTGGCCACAACTATATGTGGATGCAGTCTTTGGGAGGATGAGAGCTCTGAGACACTACAGAGAAGTCCTTCACCTTTCTGCCTTTCATGTTGCAGTCAACCCTACTTGGAGGCTTTCACCATGGTCCCCCAGCCACCTGATGCATCCAGCATCCAGTGCAAAGTTGACAGGAGTAGTTAAAAAGGCTCATTTTATTAGAGTCCACTCCATCCACTGACTCAGCCAGTATACTTGAATTCTTTGCATTTCTTTTCTCATTAGAAAAACTGCTCAAGAAAAAAGAGTTTTATATAAGACTGTAAGTGCTGTCTTGCTTATATTAACTCTATGGAATAGCCTTTGATACCATTTCCCATAGCATTCTTCTGGAGAAATTTGCTATCCATGAGCTGGATGGTACCCTCTTCACTGCACTAAAAAACTGGTCGGATGGCTGTGCCCAGAGAGTGCTGATAGAGTTAAATCCAGCTGGTGTCCAGTCTCCAAGGCTCAGTACAGGGGTCAGTTCTGTTTAATACCTTCAATGATGATCTGGACAAGGGGATTGAGGGCACCCTCAGTCCGTTTGTTGCCCAGAGGAAAAGGACTTTGCAGTGCTGATCAACAGTGACTGAACATGAGCCAGTTTGTGCCCAGGTGGCCAAGGCAGCCAATGGCATCCTGGCCTGGCCCACAAACGGAGTGGCCAGCAGGGCAGTGACCTGGCACTGGGGCCAAGTGCCATGCACCTTGAATCCTGGGTTCAGTTTTGGGCCCCTCACTTCAAAAAGGACATTGAGGGGCTGGAGCATGTCCAGAGGGGGGAAACAGAGCTGAAGAAGAGTCTGGAGCACAGATGAGAAACTGAGAGAGCTGGGGGTGTTTAGCCCAGAGAAAAGGAGGTTCAGGGAAGACCTCTGCCCTCTTTACAACTGCCTGAAAGGAGGCTGTAGCCAGGTGGAGTTTGTTCTCTTCTTCCAAGTAACACATAACAGGATGAGACAAAAAGGCCTCAGGTTGGGAGGTTTAGAATGGCTATTAGGAAAAATTTCTTCACAGAAAGTGTTGTCAAACTGCCCAGGGAATCTGGTGGAGTCACTATCCCCAGAGGTATTTAAAAGTAGTTTAGGTGTGGCACTTAGGGACGTGCTTTAGTGGTGGACATGGGGTTGGACTCAGTCATCTTAATGTTTTTTTCCAATCTAAACGATTCTGTGATCCCGTGACTCCGTGAATGTTTATAACTTGAAATGTCACAGCACCAGCGTCTCCTGTGAGGCGCCATCTGGTGCCTCGTTGTAAGCTTTGCATCCCGTGTTAAATAATCATACATGACCGAAAAGCCAAAGGCCAATTTTTATGCACAAAAACTGAGGAAGAGGCATTTCATTTTCTGACGATCTTGTTAAAATTCCTTTTTCAATGTGTTTCATTTAAGCCTTAAAACTTTCAGTGAATTGCTGAATTCGTGGGCCAGGAATACATTATTTCAGGTTTAGTCCTTTCTTTTCTGATTAGTAAAATGGCAATTAGTTGCTGAAAAAATTAATTGCCACTGATCCCAACAGTGAAATTTTTCCTGAACAAAATCATTAGACCTTGTTTATTCTAATAAGTTCCTTTTGAATCTGTGGGATAGCTTCAGGCACAATACTGGTGACAAAAAGGACATTGTGCATCTGACTGTGTTCTGTTCAGTCAGAGCTACTGGAAAATGCGTCTTACATAACACAGATGAAAAAGATTAGCAGTTTCAGAGTCATCATCTATAGTTCTAAAGGATGTTACAAAGGAGGTTAATTAATGCACTTGTAACGTGGACTACAAAACATAAAATGAGCTCTTCCATTTACATAAAGTTGTGAAGTTTACAGGCTCCAGAGATGTTACATGGATGGAAGAATGAAACATGTATGTTTCAATGGGTTGAAGTCATTAATAATGCTGTATTTTTTGCTTTTATTTGTTGAGAAGTTTTTTTCTGAATGGACATTTTTAATATATGTAGGAACTTTCTTTCAAAAAAACTGAGCACCTGTGTGTTAGGAAGATATGCAGGAACAGCAAAGGCTCCAAAATTCAGAGCATCTCAGAGAGTTCATGTATTAGTTTGGGCACACAAAATTGGCCACCCAATTTGAAAAGTCTGTTGTGTTTTGCCTGAGTCCCTTGGTGATCCGAAGGTCCTACCCTGGAGGAGAGCTTGGGCCTGCTGATTCCCATATTTTGACTCTGAAATCATGAACCTCATTAGTTAAGATACATAGGCAGCACCGTTGAGCAATTTTATTTGTGACATTTTAGGTTTACCTTCTGCTGCGGTCACACTGCTGTACTTACCTAGTGTTTGGGGATGAAGTTATTTACCCACAGGACATACCAGAGACTAGGGTGAAGAATTTGATAGGAACAGCTAGTAAAACCTTTGGTGGTTACTTTTCTTTAGGCATCTATGCACAGCTTTTTGCTAGAAAAATAGTGCCTATTGCAAACTATTTTTTTTCCAGCCCAGCTAGTGATAAAGTGAACATTAGAAGATGGGTCTTGAATTCACAGCCCCAGTTTGTGCAAGGAAAAGGAACACAATGTCCTGGGGTAGGAATTTTCAAGCTAATTACATTGCCTTGAGCCTTGCAATGCAAAGCTGCAGCTGCACAATGGAGCCACTCTCGGTTAAGAAACTGCATAAAAAAGGATCAGGTCCTAGCAGAGGCTGGCAGGCTGACACTTGGGCAGCAAAGAGAAGGGATTTTTAGACTCTGTCCTGTAAAGCTACACGGTGGGGGAGTTATTTCAGCAGGTACAAGTTACCTCTAAACAAAGTTCAAAAGTGTACGTGTTTAATACTGCAAAATATTTTAAAGAAAACTGTACTGTGTCTTTCAATGCCAGTATAGAATATGGGACAGGTCCCAAGGGAAGCTCAGTCCATCCGAGGGCTTACAAACCTTGACTCTGTCCCTTTAAATGTAATTGTTAGTAAACACTTTCATGAAAGACGCTTTCATCAGAGGAAAAAAAGTGGCAAACTACAGCGGTAAATAACTTGCCTTGGCAAATAATATTTAAGCCACTGATTTGAACCGTAATTCTGTTCAGCATTATCGTTTGCTTTGTAAATAAAAGTGCTTATCCAAACAGCCACGTTTTCTGTTGTTGATGAAAGCGGGGAAATGTGGGGCAGAGGGAACGTGTCACTTCCCTTCCTTTCTGGAAGTCCGGGTTTCCAGCTATTCAGATGAAACCGCTCGTGTTTCCATCGATACGAGCCTTGTCCAGCCGCAGCAGCACGGGAGAGCCCCGCTGAGAAATGCCCCCTGCGCCGCTGCCCGGCGGGAGCCCGGGGGCACCGCGGACGAGGAGCGGGGCGCTCCCCAAACCCCCGGGCCGCCACACCTGACAGCGCCGGGCCGCTCCCGGGAAACGCCGAGCTGCGCTCCGCAGCCCCCAGCCAGCTCCCCCGCTTCTTCTCTGAGCCAGATGGAGACGCATTTGGTTTCTCTTCTAAGCGTGTTACTGTTGTGAGCAGAATAGAACGAGCAGGAACAGCTCTTGGCCGCGGCGGCACAAGCGAGCCCCGCGCTGCCAGAGGAAACCACATAAAAGAGCGCGGGTGCGCCTTTGGGGGAGGGCGTAGCGGGCGGTGATGCCTGGAGCTTCTTGCACTCGGAGCTGCGATTTGTGAGTGAAACATGATGAAATCACCCCCTGGACAAATCACACGAGCCTGTCAACCTCACCAGGTGGGATTACTCGTAGCTAATAGCCTGAACTCCCCGAGCAAACTGAGCTCTGCTCTCGCTATAAAAAAAGGCGACGGTGCGGCGCAGGCTTTTCAAGAATTCCCTGGTATGGCTAAGCAGGGCTGCGTCCACTCGCACCAGGTAGGGGAGGAGAGGAGCGTGTTTGTTTTTAGAGGAGGAGTAGCCCGTCTCTCCTGAATAAGTTCCTACAAAAAGGAGGGTTTCAGCTTCAGAAAGAGATGTTTTATTCATAAACCCCTTCTGGTTTGTGTTACTCTCCAACGGTGACGCTGTCAGCTGCTGCTCCGGTGATGGGAACTGCAGTGCTGGGGAGCTCCAACGTACTGAGGACCATCTCTGCCCTTTATGCATAATGCTCTTAGTGCAAAAGTCCTGCTTCTTGCACAGTTTGCTTACTTTGCTGCTTTACTTCTGCAGGTTATATCCTTATTTGCTTTTGCCTTTGGAGTGAATGTCTGCATGGGATTTACAACAAATCGATTTAGAAGATCTGAAGAATGGGATGAGGGCCCAGTCTCAGGTACAGTAACAGACATGAATTGTACATCACCATATACCCTTATGTTATAGACTGTGGTTGGAAACCATTCCTGCTTTGTAACAGTAGTTTGCTTGTTCCTTTTCCCTCTAGGATATAGAGAAGAATAAATAACTCACTGAGCCCGCCCGAGTCAGTTGACCTTTGGGACTCACCTATAGGTCTCCTATTTACTTAAACTTTTGCTCTGTGTGCATGTGACTATGGAAAATTTAGCTTATTTTAGGACTGAGCACTGTCAATCTCACAGAGACTGGTCTCATCAGCTCCTGAAGTGTTTGCAATGTTTTGTACTCTGCACGGCTTCTTTCTAGTGCTAAGAGAAACTCCCTGATGGCTTTAAGGGTGGTGGGTTTATTTTGGTAGCTATTGAAGCGGCTTCTAGAAACTTGATTAATGCTTTCAAGAGGCAGTGGTGAGAAAAGCTTTTGGGATTTCTGTGGCTCCTGAGGTCATGCTGGTTTGTGAACAGCAGACGGCAGACATCTGACGGTGCATGGAGAGGGTTGCTAGAGGAGAGCAGGTGTTCGTGCAGATGTGCTGTCACTGAGTCCTCTGCTTTTCTTATGCCTTCTACTGTTTTTTTCATTGGAAGACAGTAAGAACATGCCACAGGAGGAACTGATATGTATAAACCAGACAACTAGGTTTTTGTGTGTGTGTGGTTTTGTTTTTTGTTTTTTTTTTTTTTAATTCAAGAAAAAGCAGGCTTGACTTGTGTCTTTGTTCCTTTGGCAGGAGAAAGAAAACTTGTGGTCATTGATTTAGAGCTGGTTAACATAACTGAAGTGAAAGGGTTTCATTTGCAATGCCTGTCTGTAATGATAGACTGTGAATTTTAATTATAATTTTTTTTTTTGCTGTGGCCAGAGTTTGTTGTGTTCCTGGTAATGTATCTGTGTCCTCCTGTCCTCTCTCGTTGAGGAATTGCTGTCTATTACAGACACTATCAGGCCTGCTGGTCACTGAGTAGAGGCATTTTACGTAATCAAGAAGATAGTGGCTGTTGCTTTTGATTTTTATAGCAGTAAAAAAATTGCTTAAAAAATGATTTTAAAAAACTTTTCTAGGATGTTAACTGTAAAACAGATCTGTAGTGTGTGTAATGGGGATGGGAAAGATTTGCATTTCAGGTGCTCAACATCTGAGTGCCAGTTGCTTTGCTTTCACTGGTGACTGTCTAGGGCAGGGCTCAGCTGGTTTTTACTGAACACTCAGAGGTCTGATGTTGGGGTCCCGTTGCAGCTGATCGGTGCCAACTCTGCTGAGACAGCCAGCACCGTTCAACACCTCCGGGGCTGGGAATAGCAGCTGTGTGCTCCTTCCAATAGCAGGAGCATTAGCTCAGCATGCCAGAAAAGTGGGAAGAAGCACAGGATCTCTTGAAAAGGGCAGGAGATGGGGTACTTTTGGAAACCTATTGAAAATTTGCTCACAGGTGGGATTGACCCAGCACCTGACATTGAAGAAGTCCAGTCAAGGGTGCAATACTGAGAGACAAAAGGAAGATTTTGTCCATTCTGTGTTTATGTTGCTTGATTACTTTTATTGCAGGAGGGGGGGAAAAAAAAATAGAGCAAATCATAAGGGGGTACAGTCACAGTAAACTGTAGACAGTGAAAAGTTACACTGGAGATGTGCAGGTTTTTTAGCAAACTGAAAGCACTGTTATCAGAGAACCTACTTAGTCATTCTTAATTGCATGGCTTCCAATTATACTTCATTAGAAGATCAGTCCAATGAAATATGCAGAAAAAACCATTGGTATAAATTATTTTTCAACTTTACTATTCTTTAGCTTATTTGCTCCCAGTTGTCTTGATGTTGAGAATTAATTATTTTATATTGACAAAACACTTACTTTACCAAGCATTATTTTAGAAACCAATTTGTTATTTCTCCAGGGGTATGTCATGATTGTAAGCAAGCTTTCATTTTCATCTAGCATAGAACTCTGCTGTGAGCCAAAAACATAGTTTTTTTCCTAGTGCCTTGCCAAATGCATGCCAAAGTACCACCACAGTGGCTAAAACAGCCCTTCTTGTTCTCTTTTTACAGTATACAGATGTGTCTTTATACACTTGAGATGTTGACTATTTGTACACAACAAATTATTTAATTGAAAAAAATTTTTTTCCTCAATATTTTAAGAGACAGTAGAGAACCAAAGCTCACATTTTTCCATAACTTTGCCTTTGTAAGTCACTTGCTTTATGAATTTCCTGGCCATCTTCTTTAGCACTTTCAGGGAAGATGGCCTTGGTAACATCTTGAAGCATGGTTCTTGATCACATTAGGATAACTTAATGCTTTGGAAGGAGAAACACTGTAGTTTTTCTATCCTTACTGTAGTTTTAAGCATGCCATTAAAAACAGAGTCATGCTTTTCTTCTGTTGGAACACTTGTAATTTTCCCCCTTATCTGACTTTTCGTTTGGATTTAACTCATTGCAAAAATGAAAAGCAAGTTCATAATAGGAGTATCATCCAGCAGAACTAGTGCTCCCAGATGTTTTGTTTTTGTATTTGGTTGTTCCGTATGCGATCCAAAATGGCAATTTTTACTATATATATAATGACTCTGTAAGCATGTCTACATTGTGTAATCCAGTTTTAAACACTACTGCAAATAAATGGATTTTATTATTTTTAAACCTTGTAATCAGACAGAATCAAAATAAATAGCTTGATATGGCACTTTCTAAGATAAATATAACAGCCTTAAAATAGAAATGTAAAAACTTCCTTGAACTGAATCACAAAGGCACTACTGCCCTATTTAGCTTTGTTCTCTAACCCATTACATAGAAGACAATTAGATGGCTGTTTTGAACTTAGTGGCAATAAAAGGAATGTATGGAAAACAATGTGAGAAGCTTTATGTAAGATGTATACTTTATGTAAATAAGAAAGGAAGGATCTTCAGGCTGAGGTCCCTATGCCTGCTGCACCATCTGACTGCAGGAGCTGTGGAGGTATGCAGGAATTTTGAAAAGGATTTTAAATTGTCTAAGTTTGTTCTGTACAGGGGTTTCTGCTAATTTGAATGTGCTCACCAGGGAGAGAACTCCTGATGATATATTTTCAAACTATTTTGCATGTGTCAGTACCTGTGCCATGGCATTGTGCACGACCTGAAAATCTTGGTCTGGCTGCAAAGGCAAGGTCAAGCATGAGAAACAAAGGAGCAATCTTAATGTGTTTGGAGAAATTCAGCAAGTTCTCCTTTGTGCTGTGGTATGGAAAGCATCCTACATTGACTCAGGATGTGTGACCTGAATTTGCTAAGCGGTTTGGGATAATTCACTACATCACTAATGAAGTGGTTGTCAAGAGATGTGAAAAAATTAGATGAGGTAGGTGGGCTAAACCTTTCTTACATGAAATGGAAACCCTACTTGCAGTTATAGAAGATGGAGCTAGAAGGGATGTTGAACAGCTGTGTAGACCTCCATATCCCAAGGCCTGGTCAGTTGTTACAGAAGTGCGTCTGACGGGTGTTGGCCTAGCCCTTCTTCAAAATCCTCAAGCTCTGAGATTGCACAGATTCTGTGGGCAGTTTGTTTGGGTGGTTTCCTGGTATAAATGAGCTGCTCTTTACAACAGCTCATTCCTTGAGCTGCAGTTAACTGTCTCTCAAGTAATCTGCAGTCAGATTTATATCTTCTCTTTCCTAAACACATGTTGATGTGTTGGTTTTGGGGGTTTTTGGCCTTCTGAAAAGATCTCCCTCTCAGCCCTCTGAAATGAAAAGGGTAATGCCCAGGGTCAGGTTTATATGTTGGTATGTAATACCTTCAAGTTTCTAATACCTTTGATTTGCAGTTTACTGGATCTGCGATTATGTATTACCTAGCTTCTAGAAGAGAAAGTAGTGGAAGAGGTTAAATGACACGAAAATATTTTTTGGTAGTAGATTTTCAGAAGCATTTGATAGGAAGCAGCTGTCATCAAAAATAAGTACCACAACTTCATAACTCTGAAAATTTGTGTGTTTACATGATTTGAAGCAATTCTCATGTGATTAATTTCTAGTGCAGCTTTGTGACCTGCTTATGTAAGCAAAGGAAATACTGATCTATGCCAGCATAGATACGCAATCTTTATCTCCTTGGAATTTCAGATGGCCAGAATACTAGTGGCTGACTAAGAGTATGCTTGCAGAGTATGTACCTATAGAGCGAATTTCACTGTGTGCATGATGTTACTCACCCTGAGCGCTGCTGACCTGATTGAAATAAAACCCCACAAAACCAGAAAGGTGGAGTTGTCTGCTCCTTGCCTTTTCCAGCAGTTATATGAGTGTGCCTTGACACTGCCATGAGCCACAACTGCAACCACTGTACATTTGGGTTTCTTACCTATGTTCTTGCTGGAGCGCTGATTTTCTGACAGGTTTGCTGTCTGAAGTGGTTTGTGCTGGTGTCGAGTCAGTGCCACTCCAGGGGAAGTGGTGGAGCAGTAGTGCTTGGGATGAGGGCTGGTGAGACATCAGCTGCTACAATGTCACCTCCAAACTCTCCATCTTTTCCATCCATTCTCACAGTGTTCATTTAATGCCATCTTATTTGGGAAGAGTTTTCCCTTCAGTTTATGTGGAAACTAAACTCTCAGCTATGTAAAAGTGTAGGGGGAAAAATACATAAGAAAATATCAGAGCAACTATTTCCCAAAAGTGCCATTGCGTCAGTCCTCTAAAAGTCATACTGCTAATCATGGTGAAGTTTGCCAAACCCAAAACCAAACCATGGCTTACAAGAAAACAGAACACAAGACAATTTCAAATACTTAATTTTTATAGGTCTCTCAAGGAACAAAAGGCATTGTGAAATTTTCCTTGGAACACCTCTATATTTAAAGGATAGCATACTTGCCTTACTTTATTTCATAAAATACAATTAATTATAGAGAACAGCACCCATTTTTCCTGCTTCGTGTAAGCTACTAGGTAGGATTCTCCCACAAGAAAAACTTTTAAAATATATAAAGTGTATAAAATAGTAAGTTTTGAGTAAAGGGCAGACATGCAGCAGCTTTGACATTAAGGGCCCTTACTAATAAATAGATTATTGAAGTCTAATACATTATTCGTGGTTTGCAGACTGGCAGTCCTCCATTTACTTAAACACATAATAATTACCGATTTCTTAAATACTTCTGTGTTTTTAAAATTTGGTGCTATGCAGAAGCCCATCAAAAAGCCTTGCTTTATTTCTCCTTTAATTTATAGAGCATTTTAAAGTTTTCTTTCATGCTTCACATTGATTTGACGCCTTCCAGTGTAGCAAACCAAGTCCTGCTGTCTGCGTGTAGATTAATTGGAGTCCTTTCCTATGTAAACTGCCCAGCCAGCCATGAAAATGTCACTTGGTTTCTGAAAACAAAGACCTGCTTCTGTGGAATAGCTGCAGCTCCTGGAATGGGGCCTTGGAGACTTCAATACATTTCTGCTAATGATCTCTTGATTGTTACAGAGGTAAAGCCAGGGCTGTTTCTTTGCAGGATGTTGTCACAGCATGCTGCTTCCTTTTTTTCCCCTCCCCAAAAGAACAACTTTTTTGAATTTGTTCTTTTTTGTTTTCTTTCTTCAAGCGATTCTCCTGCTCTCTTTGCTCCTTTCCTTGAGCAAGCATCCAAGGTCTTGCTCATTCGAGTGGCTCAGGGCTGAGCCACTGTCCCATCGCTGCCAGCCTGACAGATGTTGCCCTGTTTCTTGTTCCGCACAGTCCTGTCAGATTCCCCCTGGATCAATACCTCTGGCTCCTGCAAAAACAGATGCTTTGAACTTCAAGAAGCAGAGCCTCCTGGCTGCCGCTGTGACAACCTGTGCAAGAGCTACAACAGCTGCTGCTTCGACTTTGATGAGCTGTGCTTAAAGACAGGTATGATGGGTCTCCTGTCCCGCAGTCAGGCGCTGCTGACACCTGGATTCTGCCAGTGCTCAGGACCTGCTTGACAAACCAGCCCTCCTTGGCATAACCTTCATCTCCTCCTACCTTGCCTTGGCCAGGCAGGTTCAGCTCAGCCCAAAATATAGCCCATGTTTCCTTGCAAGGAGCAGTAGGAATTTTCACCTATCACTCCTTACTGTGGGGGCAGAAAAAGCAGGGTACTCTTCATACCACATAGAAAAGCTGATCTTCCGACACTGAATTAAGAGCAATAATCCGTGTTCAGGCACCAGTCTGACCTCCAGTTTACAATCCAAAGCCATGGTAAAAACTGGACATTGGTCATTTTGTGTCAGCCATCCCTTTTCATCCTAACTGATAACTTAATATTGGAGCAATTCAGGCTCACATGAGAGGGTGCCTTGGAAGCTGGGATCATTGAAGGGGTGTGAGTCGTCTTTGAGCAGGGGACAGCCAGGGCTGGCTACCCATGCCCTAGACCCCAATTTCCAGGTGTCAGGATGCATATTACTGCACTGGTAGAAACATTTGACTTCAATTCATTGGACCCAGGGGGGACAGAAATAGAGCAATAGGTTCACTTTCTTTGTTTGGCTTATTTTCTCCATGCGTCACAGGCAAGGAAAACTTCAAAGAGGGACATGAGTTATATTTTACTTCTTAGCATAGTGCACTGAAATTATTAGTTGTACCCATCTCCTTCATTGTTTGCACTGTGGTCAGAGTTGACACAGGTGCCTTTTATTTTTGCCATTGAACTTTTTCTTGCTTTATTGAAGTATTATACCTTCTAAGCAGCCAGAAGAAAAGTGCAATGATTTAAAATATCATTGCCCATGGATGTGCCATGCTTGAAATTCCTGACTTCCTCAGTTCTGTTTATAATTATACAATTTTCATATATTGGTGTCAAGAAAGAGTGAGCTAATCTAATATGAAAAACAAGAATGGTTCCAGGCCAAAAATTTCCGAATTTTAGGCTGATGCTGTTCCACCCCTGCTGTAAATGGCTGCAAAATGAGAGGCTCTTTTTGAAGACTTCCAGCATGATGTCTGCTACCAAAGGGCAGAATTTCAGTTCCTCACCCTCCTGTCCACAGCAGACATATAGTTTGCATATGCATATGGATACCTGTATAGCCCCTGGGGCTATATGCTCCCATCGGCATTTATTCAGGCAATTATCACGTGTGTGATCTGTAAATTTTACACACTTACAGAAGAAAGCCCTAAATGAAGCAGAAAAGGGGATAAAAGACATTGCTCTGATATGTGATTTTTTTTTTACTGGGTGCTTGTTGTCTGAAGTGATTTTTATAGTTTCTTAGGTGCGTCTTATTGTGGAAAACCATATGTTTAAGACCACAGGCTCTGTTGCAAAGCACTGTACTACCCTTGAGTGAACACCTAATATAAACAAGCCAGATCTTAAATTCATTTACAAGATGAGAAAATATGGTGTTTTCACAGCAGCTATGCCATGCTTTTCCTTGAAGAGCAGCTCTTGTTTTTTCATATCTTTGAGGTTGATGCTGGATCTGCACTATGGGTGAGGAACTGATGGTGGGAGTAAGGCTTCACTATGCATTGACATAGTCTCTTTTCTGCTTTCTTTCTATGGGTTGAACAGGGGACGGTAGAAGTTGTGAGGAAAAACAAAGTTTACCCAAGAAACACCAGAATTCTTAGTTTGTGCTTTAGGTTCCACCATTTATCTGTGAAGATCCTTTTTTGTCTTTTTCTTTCTACGCTTCCTCTGGCATTCAGATTGTACAGAGTTTGGAATACAACACTTGAGGGTAGCAGAAATACTCACAACCGTGTTTGTGGAGGAGCCCTCCTGCTCTTGCAAGTCACAAGGTTGACATAACTATTTCTGGTTGACATACCTATTTTAACAACTAGAGTGTTTTCATTATAGCGTGAATGAATATTTTTTGTTTTGATTACAATCTCTCATTCTTGCTTACATCGTGAATATTTTAGCTCGGGGCTGGGAGTGTACCAAAGATCGCTGTGGAGAAACCAGGAATGATGACAATGCTTGTCACTGCTCTGAAGACTGCTTAAGTAGAGGAGATTGTTGTACTAATTACCAAGTCGTTTGCAAAGGTACGTCTTTGGTCTTTCTAACTCCTATCTTTCAAAACTGAATAGAAGGCAGGGTAAAGAGTTTTCATCCAAAAGAGGAACTCTCCTTGCTTTGCTTTGCTTATTTATTTATTTGTTTGTTTGTTTATTTATTTTAAGGAGGTAGGGAGAAGTGGGGAATTGCATTTGTAATTTTCTGGGCACTAGTAGAGGTAAATAATATGTTGAAGGACGTTATCTTTGCCTGTAAAAATACTGGTAGAAAGAGAGGAGGTGGAGCTGGATGAAGAAGAGTTTAAAGTAAAGCTCTAAAGAGTTTGGATGCATTTGTCTGCATCACAGGAAGTTCGGGGATATCTAATGATCTCAGAAGGAATGGAGCACTCCTAGATATGTTATCTCTGTCCCAAAGACCTCTCTCCACCCCCACCACAAAAGCTTCTGCTGAACCATTTGGCCTAGTATCTGTAGGCTTTGTTTCTTGTGGAAGAGGAGTTGCAAGAATCCAAGGACTATCGTGGTCTTCAGGTGACCGTGACACACCATGGCTGCAGAGCAGCCCACATTGCTTGGCAGGTGGATGGGCTTTGAAGACTTTATTTTCATCCTCTGTTCCGCTCTTTTAGAGTGTATCCTGCCTGTCTAGTGTGTCTGCCATTCACAGCAGGTCTTCTGATCCCTGGTAATGAGGTCTACAGGTTTTTACTTCTGTGTCTCACCTCGTTCTTACCTTTTTTCATTTGTAAAATTTACTGGGGCAAGGGTTACAGTTTGAAATTGTTTCACCATTTTGGACAAATGCATACATTCAGAAAATTATAATAGTCCAGATCCATTCTGACACTAAAAATGGGCCTTTTTGTTTACTTGAGTTTTGCTATTGGGATTCCAAATGAAATATGTATTTTCCAACAAATCCCTGTAGATTGCCCTTCCCAAAGAAACCAGAAGCTGAGACCACATAAATACTGGTATAATTTCCAGTTCCTGCCTTTTTTGTGAGCTTCCTGTCACAAGAGTCAAGACAGAGGAATTTGAATGTCTCCAGCTTTAATGTACATAATCTTCATTTAATTGGGTAACAACAAACTATCTCAATGACCCTGGGACTCTGACAGGACTATGCTTTATGTGAGACCAGTGTTTCCTCCTTATTTGTGCCTTTGCCTATCTGAGGATAGTGTGTTGTTTGTTGTCTTTTTGGTTTTTTTTCCTTGGAAATTGTCCCTCCACCTCCTGTCACAGTCGGTGTTGCTGCAGCACAAATTTCCTGCAGGTCTTTTTGATGATGTTTTACATTTTGTTCTTTTAATTGAATTGCAGTTCTTTTAACACCTCCAGGTTCAGGAACTAGGCTGTTAGTTAATAATTTGGGGTTTTTTCCAATTGACCTGTAAAAGTGCAAGTCACGAGCCACTCTATACGCAGCATTCAGCAGTGAAAACTTTAAGAAAATAGTTGATTACATGAAGTGGTTTTAACAAATCTAGGTCTGAAAGAGTATTTAATGCTTTTTTTAGCTTGAGTCTCACCTGATCCATGAGCTGATCACCCCTCTAAACCAGCTGGAAACTATTTAGAGTTGTTTTTCTTCCCCAGAATGAATTTTGTTTTGGGCCTTTAGCCAGATGAATCAGCTTACAGAGCCATCAAAACTGGTGGGAGGAGGGTGGGAATTCACAGCCAGAAGCAGCACTACCTGTTTTTGACAGATCAAAAATTTAAAAAAATGAAAATAGATGACCACTGTGTCTAAAGCATTACCACTGTCTCCTGCGGTCAAAAGGACACTTTTAACTCTAGTTTTAAGAGCTGCTTGTAGAAGTGCTAGTTTGGATATTTTTGTTGAATAGAATATAACCAAATCACTTATTCAGCTTTGTGGAAAGACATTCTCATTATTCATGGCAAATATGGCAAGTCAGTCCATTAACTGGAGCTAGACTTTCTTTTTTTAATATATATTTTCTGTGAAACCTGTTGCTGTATCCACAGATTTTGTATTTTTTATGTTTTTAAACTCCAATGTGACTTTTCTGGTAGGAGAAACCCACTGGGTGGATGATGACTGTGAAGAGATAAAGGCTCCTGAATGTCCAGCCGGGTAAGTGTTTTGCTTGCACCTGGAAAGGCAAATGCAGCAAAGCCAGTGGTCCCCAGCTCTGCCATGGACCTTTGCCCACCACATTTCTGCACTGGCTCTGTCACGCAGGCTGAATGTGACTGAGGGTTGGATGCTTTCCTGGGCTTCACCATTTGTACAGTTAGGCTCATAATATTGTAACTCATTTGCCATTATTTAGGCTCATAATATTGTCATGCGTTTGCCTTTGAGCTGCTGTGTGAGTAGTGGCAGACGATATTTGGGTTTGAGCTCTTGGTCTTCAATCACCTGCTGCTGGGTTTTCCTGCTTCGCTTACATGCATAGGGAAGGTAGCCAGACTCCTGTGAAGTCAGTGGAAAGACTTAGGTTGTTCTGCTTTCAGTAAAATTCAGGTTAAGCCATACAGGAACACAGTTCAGGCCTTTTTTTTTTTTTTTTTTTTTTTTTTTTTTTTTTTTTTTTTTTTTTTTTTTATATGGGGTTTTGTACTTCCAGCATTATGTTCTTAAATGAAAGGATTTCTAAACTGCATTAAGTACAGGCTTGACTTAGTGAGGAATTTGAGCACATGAGTAACATGGAGAAAGTAAATAACTTTTGAAACCATTTGTTTCACTATTACCCCTAAAGGTAAGCATCTGCTTGGGTGCTGTGTTGGGTTGCAGCCCAGCCTGTGCTGTTAGGATAGTTTGGAGATGTTTCTCCTCATGACAGTGACAGCTGCTAATCCCTGCAGCAGATGACATTAAAAGCCCAGGTACCTCCATCCGTGGCATGTTACCCTGCTGCTTGGACTTGACTTTCAGTAGGAGTACTAAATTCAAATGTTAGAGTGAACTGTGCCTCACAGCATAGCATGCTCCAAATACCCCATGGACTTCTGTTTGAGAAGGAAGACCAACTGTAATAAGACATGTGGTTTTTAACTAGAGAATGTGTGCTGGGCTGGGTACTTGTGCATGTTAAATTTTCTTCTCCAATACCTTCTTTAACCATTTGCATTTATGGGTTCTTAGCTGCTCAGGGAAGATGTCTTATGTTGGGTATCAACCCTTTGTGAGTGAACACTGGCTGTTACTGAAGTGTGAGGGTTATCAGTTTCTCTTGGTCTGTTAAGTATGTAAAAGACTATAGGTATATAATTTATACAGTAACTAAAGTTCTGGATTTCTTGGAGGCTCAGTGAACAAGTGGAAATTAAAAAAAAAAAAAAAACAAAAACCTAAAATTTTGAAATGCTGCTTAATATTCCTGCTGCTTTTGCCTTTAGCTTTGTTCGTCCTCCTTTGATCATCTTTTCTGTTGATGGTTTCCGTGCATCGTATATGAAGAAAGGGAACAAGGTCATGCCCAATATTGAAAAACTGAGTGAGTACATCTATTTTCTGTCAATAAATGAATGACAGTCTCTTGCAGCCCAATTGCTTTCATTGTTTGTTGAGCAACAGAAGGGTCAGCGTGGAGGTGAAATGGCAGAAATCCCCTTTAAATTAGGTGATATCAACTGGTGACTTGAAAGCACCCTGAATAATGCAGCACACCGTTGCTGCTTTGGGAAATGCTCAGAATCAGTGACCTACAATGTGGTTTGTCAGCAAAGAAATTCATCTTTAGTACACGATACATATCATGCATGCTTACAGGCTAGTTGGGAGGTGCCCATGAAATTCTCCACTTGATTCAGAGATGTCAGAGGTATGGATAAGTGGCTGCAGAAGCTGTACTTGGATGCTTGGTAACTGGCTGAAAACATGCCCTGCACTCACCCTCCTGGGAATGGGCATCACCTTGGGTTTGTGGAGGACCAGGTACACTGCATATTTGAGGCTCTCTGTATTGCATGGTAGTTTCTGTGTTTCTGTACCTTTGAAATGTGTTGGGTTCTTTTCCCTGTGTGCTGGCCCTTGTATTTGTGTAGCCAGCTATGGTTGGATTCAATGATCTTGAAAATCTTTTCCAGCCTAAATGATTCTATGGTGGGGGCGGGGGGGGCTGAGGCCACAAAGCCCAGTGTGAAACTGCAGCTTTGGTATATTTATTACTTAACATAAACCTGTGTTTTCTCATGTTCTTTTACTTAACAAGAGACTTCCAATGACTCCTAGATGGAGACTAGCTCAGGAAAAAAAACAAAACAAAACCGTCTATGGGAATATAGCTGGATCTGTAGTCATCTGGATGCATTATTTCAGTTGTTGGTTGTGAAGTACAAAGAGTGCGTGGGTAGATTTACTACTGTCCTTACTGCTGACTGCTGCTAAGCAGCAGAAAGTTTATATAAATTAGTTAAAATTTAACTAGTTTCTGCACCATTTTGAATCACGGAAATTACTTTCTCTGGCTTTGTTTTCCATGTCTGAGTTTTGCTTCCCCACGTTTGCATTTGATTTTTCAGGATCTTGTGGAACACATTCTCCTTACATGCGACCTGTTTACCCTACGAAAACATTCCCCAACTTGTACACCCTCGCTACTGTAAGTCCCTGGGAAGGATTTTTTCATGATAAAATGTTGCGCTGGAGTAGAAATATGTGTTATGGGGGAAGCAAGGTTTAAAAATTTTTATTTATTTATTTATTTATTTATTTATGTTATTAATATATGTTAAGTATTTTCTTCATTTTGAAGAAAAAGTGTTTAAGTATTTTGTTTTATTTTGAAGTGGTGAAATGGATTCTATCTCACCATTATACACTGTCACAGCTTTCCTATGCTTTCTTATGCCTGCTTTTGCAGTTATTTGTACTGCTGCATAATTACAGGTCAAAGTTTTCCAAGGGGGGGAAAAACCCCACCCCTGCAATGCTGCCCTGAATACAACCAGCAGTTGTTTCTGTGCTGGAGCAGCCGAAGTCAGTGGGGCAGAGTGCAGCTGCTGAGTGTCTGGACCCCGTGCTGCCCCTGCAGTGAGAGGAGCCATCGCTGTGCTGCTGTGGCAGGGCTGGCAGCCAGGCTGTCCCCACACCTGTGTGACACTAACAGCACTCCCAAACCTGCTATAAAGTACTCTCTACCTGCAGCTGCAATTCCTTCCCTTCCTTTTTTTTTTTTTTTTTTTTTTTTTTTTTTGGTTTTTCTTTTTTTTTTTCTTTTTTTTTTTTTTTTTTTTTTTTTTTTTTTTTTTTTTTTTTTTTTTTTTTTTGGTGCGGCCACTGAACAAATGTTTAAATTGATGAGACAGGAGCATATGGAGAAAGAATAGGTTGGGAGGGGAGAGGCCCAGAGAAAGGAATTTTCTGCTCTTCTCCCTGAATTGCTTTTACCACAGGACAAATTGTGATATAAAGCCATGGCTTTGAGTGACCTGCCTCACTTTTTTATTTTTTTTTTCTTGGAAATAACTTATCTAACAGGAGGTCTCATGAAGATAAAATACCATAAAATGGAAATGCTGAGTATTAGTCTTGCAACCAAAGAATAAATTACCGTGTCCAGAAAGGGCATCCATGAAGAGGAACTGAAAGTACAAATAGATCTTCTTTTCATACATTTATGATTTTTCTTTGACCTCAAACTAACTTTTAAACAGTGTGAAAACGTTGAAAGTACTGAGTAACAGGAGTTTTTATTCTTTTTAGCACAATTCAATTATCTCTTACTGCTTTCATTGCTACAGCCAGAGTGAAATGTGCTTACCGGAAAGTAAAAATCTTTTCTGGGATGTAGCTTCAAAGATACTTATTTTAAAATAACTTAGTGGTATTTGCAGATAGCTATGAAGCACTGTATTTGTGTGTATTAGGGTTTTACTAATTAATCTACTTCTGTACAAAGGGACTCTATCCTGAATCGCATGGGATTGTTGGCAATTCAATGTATGACCCAGTGTTTGATGCCAGCTTCAGTCTACGAGGGCGAGAGAAATTCAATCACAGATGGTGGGGAGGTCAACCAGTAAGTTTCAAATTCCCTCCTACTTCTTTCTTCCTCCCTCTTCTCCCCTCCCCCTGTGCTGTGGAACGTAGCCAATAATAATAATTAAAAATCCATATGTGAACAATTTGTACCTAATCCCTACCCCGTCCCCCCCAGCCTGCCCTCCGTCTATCAGTTCAATGTAATGTTTTGAGTTGGCTTTTACTTTTCAGAATAATAAATCCATTGACTATGGAAAGTTGCTTGCACTGATAAGCATAAATTAGACACAGCTAGGACAAAACCCTCACTTGAGGCGGCAGTGTAACACTGTAATTTTTTTACTATGGCATAATGTTTCCTTCTCATTATGGGTTTCTCAGGTTTTTGTCCTAGTAATGTTCTTGAGCAGTTTTAGTATAAATATTTTATCAGCATAGCACAGCATAATTTCATAATTATTCATTAAGTCCACAAATAATCGCTGTTACCTGATTTACTGCAGAGGCTGTGGAAACTTGAGAATAAATTTCTGCCTTGAGCACAGCAGCAGAGGCTGAACTATGTCCAGTCTCTTAGATTAGTGTTGGACTTGGTTTGTCTAGCTCTGAACCCTTACTCTGGGCAAGGAAATAGTCCTTCCAGGTATTCTGTGTTACTACAGCTTAGACAGTCCCCTTGCTTCTGCTGCGCTTGCCCCTATTGGTGCATGCTGTGGTGGCTTGCTTTGACAATAAAAGTGAAACTAGTAAGTTTTAAGCGCAGGAAGCCAAGGTGCATACACATTTCATTGCACTGATTGCTTAGGAAACTATGGTTTAAATGCTCTCTGATGAATTAACCTCACAAAAGAGCGAGATGGTAGAGGTGAGGAAATCTGAACGGGTTTGGGAACACCCTAATCTGTCATTTCTGTTTGCTGAATTGGTCCTTATCATCCCCCAAATTCCTTAAGACAGAAATATCCCAAGAGGCTAAAGGGAGTTACTCAGACAGTTGTAGGCTTAGCAAGTGTGTGTGTGTTGTCTGCATGTGGTTTAGTCCGCAGCAAATGTGAGACAAGGAGATTTAGAGCTGCAGGCAGATGTGTCTGGCTGTAGCTGAGCCAGAATGAGGTACTTGTGCTGTTGTAAAATCTGTCAGTGAGTGTAGGTACTCCCTTGGCTAGTTACGACCTGGGTTACCTTTTGGCATGGGTGGTGAGGAGAAGAGAGGGTGAGAAACATACCTATTATCTTTCCAGATAGAAGCAAAAATCCAGGAGCAAAACTAGGAGCAGTGAAAGAGCAGCAGTGTGTAACCTCTTTATCTCAGCTACAGCCAGAGCCGCACAGAGCAGAGCTTACTCCAGTCTGGAGTTGAGATCATAGATAATGCCGTGGCTCAGCTGCTGTGTGACAACTCATTAAGCAGCTGGAATTTAATTACGCATTACAAATTTAATTCTGCATCTTACCCTAATTGTGGTTAGATAGGAGTGAGTGGAGGACTAATTGTTGGGGCTGGTACCAATGTCTCTACTTTTAAACTATGATATTTTAGAAGTACAACACAAATCTCTGAATACTTCATCACCTGCTATGTTGTGTGGGGAATACTGTTAATTCCCACACCTATGCTACTCCAGGGAATAAAAGATTTTCTGGATGAAAAATGTCATCTGAGAAGAGTTCAAGAAAGTTACACAACAGTGGGTGACCTTATTACTGCATGAAATCCTCAGAGGATAGGGTGTGTGGGGGTGTTGCATATCCAAGTAGGGATGATACAATAAACCAGTTGTTCTGAAGAATTGTTAAAAAGGAAACACACAAATCATGTCATAAACTGGACATGTCTTTGGAAAATTGCAAGCAAATGCACAGAGGAAGGACTGTAATTCAATCCCCATACACATAATATGAGGGAAACCCGTAAGTTGGGCAAACCTGATAGAGTGGCCACAATAGCTGGATAAGGAGGTGATAGATCTCTTGCAGAAATATGATATAAATTATACTCTGTCTGCATGTGCAAGAATTGCACATTTGATAAGAAAACGGCAGATTTTTATAAGAGATCTCTGTCTATGTATTGGTTAGATACAGTCAGTTTCTGACTCCTTTTTATAATTTTCTTTAAATATAACATTGACATAGACTTCCCAAAATAGCTGGGTATTGAAAGATAAAACAGTACCTTTAAGGGGGTAGGAAGGAATCTTGCTCTGCATATCACAGGAGTCCTGGCTGTCATATCACATATTCAGCTGGCTCTTCTTAGGTCCTGGGTCTCAAAACCTGCAGAGTGGGATATGGTTTGCACAGGATTGGAAATTACTGTTTTTCTGTGCAAGAAGGCAGAAAACTGAGAAAACTCTGAGACTCCCAGCCTTGTATTATGCTTAAAAATTCATAGAAGAGTATGAAATTTAATGGTGATAATCTCTGAAATACTTTTTTGCTCCTGGAAACTGGCCTACTGTATATGGCTCTATGAAAATGTGGCGGGGGTGGGGGGGGTTGGTGGTCTTTCCTTCTTTCTTTCTTTCTTTAGTTGTTCTAATACTCAGTCTTTTGCTGGAAAGCAGCCCGATAACCACGGACATCAGTGGGATTTGGCAGATGAGCATCCGAATGCTTTTACTCCAGGAATTATGAGAAATTAATAGCATTAGGAAAGGGAGAGAAGGGGGGAGAAAGTAGCTTGGAAGTGTTTCAGGGTGCTGTAGCTGGTTATGGGACTTCCTGATTTAGTCTACAATGTTGATTTATTATATAAGCTTAAAGCCACCTTGTTTTCAAAACAAAAGTGTTTCATAGGAAACAGGCATCAAACCACTCCTCATACTGCAACAGCATCTCACAGAAAGGGTGAGCATCAGGGCCCATGGGGGAAACTTAAGTTTACTGCTCATTCTTCATGACACTGACATTTTTGTTTTCATCCCAAGTAACTTTAGGCACTAAATTTAGGCCCCAGCTGTCTTTGGCTTCTGTTGAGCAGTAGTTTTCCATGTCTTGGTTTGATGTAGTGAGTTTAAGGTTACACTACAGACAATACATTGGGTTTTTTTAAAGTGGTGTTTCATGATCTTTAGAAATAATCCATTAGCCTCTCCAGGGTCAGAAGAGGCAAGGTATAAAACTGCTGGTCTGTGGTTAGAGGGGACAGAGAGACTCCTTCACAAGGTAACCTGGTTTGGATCTGAGTTTGGGTCCAAAAGATGTCCTTCACTTCAGAAATATCATAATTATAGCAGTACTGATGTGTGTTTAGGGTGCCTTGTATGTAACTTTACATCCACTATCAACCTTTTAAAGACTACAACCCTCAAAAAAGGACTATCTTGAGATGTTAATCTTTAAACATAGCTGTGACATTCCTAGGTAATAGACAGCATGTTGAGAAGCTGTCTTTGTAGTCTTCAAGGTATGCCTGTGGACATTAGTTATCATCAGCCTGCATCTTAACTTGATATTCCTGATTCATCCAAATTTACATATTAGTATCTAGAATAAAACCATTAGTGGAATATTGTTGATTTTATCTGTCTAATAATGACAGAAGGAGCTTCAGAAAGCTGTCAGCCTTTCCATCCTGAACAGGTCTTGCAATCACTTTGTTGATTGGTAGGGGAAGCAGAGGGGGAGATGTCTGTAATTCTGTTTTATAAGCATTTCTTTCTATCCACCTTGAGCAAGCAACAGGATTCTGAGTCTGTCTATTTATTTAATAAACTTCTTGTACCAAAAATCTTCTGTCTGGGCAAGAAGACAATGCTTAGTTGCCAAGTCTGGGAGAACATTTGTGTCATGTAAGAGGAGTGGAAGGGGCTACTCTGCATTTTACCTTGTTGGCAGAACAAATTACAAATGGTGCAGGAGTGGTATTAATTCTACATGCTTGCACCAGTCTTGTACACATTTCTTTACTTGGAAATGCTGTGATTTCCTCCTTCCCACCTTTGCCTGGATGTAGAAGGGACTTCCCATTGCTACATCAGTCTTTGATGCATCTGATGTGTCAAAGATGTGTCAGCCTTTGTGAAGTTGTGGGCTCTTGTTTATTCATGGAACATTAAAGCCATTGAGATGTCCCACTTTCTGGGCAGGTGTTCAAAGAAAATTCCACAGCTATCTTGAATAACTCTGGAGGAATTACTTGCACAACTGTAACTGTGTCTAGCAGTAAGAAGGGAGAACCTGGGACTTCGGTGTTCCATAAGGTATTGACAGCTGACCTATTGCTTAGCCTTGTCTACTTTGATCCATAAATAAAGGAGGAGAATTGTAGTTATTCAACACAGAGGATGTAAAAATAAAAGTAAATCAACTTACAGGATATGTTTCATATATATCTAGGAAAGCAGGTATACTGTTGCTTGGGACATGTGCCAGTGTACTAGGTTTGAATCTGTGATTGCATAATTTAACAGATCTTACTGTATTGGAAAAGCTAGATGCTGTTGATTTCCCATGGCATGGCATGAAACAGAGTGGTTGATCTCTTATTTTTTAAATATTTATTCCCCTTGTCTCTGCTTAAGCATTTTAATTCAGAACTATGGCATTCATATAGTTTGCAGTACAATTTGGCTTGTCCCCTATGCAAGCCAAGAGTGGACATTTGACATGGTTAAACAGCTGACTGTAAAATTCTAACATATTAACAGTTAAACGCAATGTAATCATGTATTGCAAATAAATTGCATAAGCTCACAAATGGTACTGACCTTGCAGAACAGCAAGCCTTATTTACTTCTTAATTTCATTCAACTGGTTTGAATGGACAAGGCTGAGAGGGCATCTGGTAACTTTTTTTCTATCCTGCCCTCCTGCACCACTTGTAGTCTGCCTTGAAAGACAATGAATTTAACTCAAAGACAGTGAGAGATGTTCACTCGTGATAAGGCTGCAGTAAGATTTTGCTGCCAACATTTCTACTGAAGTTACTGTCTTATAGCCAAAGTAGTAAAAAACTTGTGTGCTCCTATCAGTTGCTCCAGTCTGTTTTCTAATTTTGCCTACATGCTAAGGGGTCTGGGTAACAAAGGGTATTTCCAGTAGAAGCAGCTACCTCTAGATTCACCAGCACTGTCTCAACTCTAAAACATGCTGAGTAGTGTGTTTTTATTTAGAGCTTGATCAGTGCAAATAGAAATTCTTCCACCTTGGTATGGCTGCTTCTCTACAGGCTGAAAGACATCCACAAATATACTGCTCAGTAGCAGTTTCAGGCATCACGGTGGATAGTGTTGATTTTTCTTAGTTTGGGTTTAAATAAATCAAAGAGCTGGCTGGTTTTTTGAGTTTTTTCCCTTCCCCTTAAAAAACGAAAGAGAACAGAGGTCCAGCAGTGGTTTGTTGTAAGCTTGAGTTCAGTCAGGCTCTGCCTGCCAAAGTTAGGATGGAGTCATTCAGACTCACTCAGATGTTGTAGAAAGATAGGGGCCTTTTGATTTGCTGATTTTTGACTTCAACAGATCCTTGTCTTAGCTCTTCATCTTATTTCAAGTGCAGCAGACACATGTACTCATCTAAACAGCTAATGCCAATGTAAATGGCTGCATTCCTGAGGTGAAATACTGGCAGGTGCTGCTTTTCCCTCTCTGAAGCCAGTCTGGATGCCTGTAGGCTGCACTTCCTGCTCTTAGGACTGCACAGCTGGGAGTGATCTCCAGTGCAGAAAGGTGTGCATGCTGTTTTCACGTGATGTTCATGAAGCACCACTCTATGCTCAATGAGAATAAAAATACAGCAACCACTTTGTCACAGATGTGCTGGCTGCCTTGGCAGTGTACCAATGATACAGTTATTCATCTGTCAGGATGACAAGTGTTTTACTTGCCTGGCTGGAGGGAGGCTGTCTTTTGGCACATGTTTAAAACCATCGTCTAAAATACACAGGGTCAGAGGTGAATTCAGCTGTGCTAAGACAGGAGTGGCGTGGGACATCTTCAGCAGCTGAGTTTCTTAAAGTGGCTGGTCTCATTGAGACAACCAGGCAGAATGGACAGTTTGGGCCTGTGTGGTCCAAAGCACTAAGAAGTCAAACTGGAGTTTGCAGATAGTAAAATCCAAACACAGAATTCCCTGGACTTAGTTGGTAACTCCCCAGAGATATCTGCAAAATTATTTAGAATTTGCAGGACCACAAACATTTTCAAAGAGAAATGAACTGTTGTGGGGACTGTGGTTTTCCAAGTAGAGTGAGACAGAACATAACAGTGGGAGCTGGCACACATTTCATGCTAAATGTGTCTTTGACCTCCTTCCTCTGCCATGACTGGATTTTTCTCTACGAATAAATCTGCAATGCAAAGGAAAATGTAATCACTTTAAGTGTGGGCCCTTTTTCACCTGGGAATACCTGATGCACTAATGAATATGTAATAATTAACTGCCTTAATTAGACAATATCTAGGCTGGTTATATACCCTGACTGTGCTGACTTATGTGGTACTAACATCCTTGCATTGCAGTCATACTTCTGACTGTAGTGACGTTGTCACTGGGTTGTAGGCACACTTCCTCTTCTTTCCTGTTCACTTGCATCCTTCTGTCCCATCCCATCAGAGCTAGTATCCTGTGATATTCAAATTTCAGTGTCCTGATATATTGAAAACAATATTGCTGTTCAACGGCAATTTTTGTTACTGTGCAGCCACATCATCTTGTGATCGTTGTCACCGTGAAAACTGCATTGCTGATGCAAAGCTGGAGCTGTACAGGCTGGGGGAAATGTTTGGGGGACTCCTGGTTTGGTGGGTGCTTGAGTGTGTGAAATACGAACCAAGCCTGAAATCAGGTTCTGGAGGAGAAGCACCTGAATACTCCAGACCTGTGGTCATTCTGCTCCTGATCTTGCTGCACGTATTTAGGAAAACATCATTTCTATAGTGTTACTCTGGAAGTAGTTTTCACTGGAAAAAAGGATACATTATCATAAAGTTGGAATAAAATGAAAACAAATGATCTTTTATAGCTGTGATTTTAATTTAATTGGACTGAGTCTAGTCAGATTTGGTGGAATAGAAGATGAGAGGTAAGGGTTCTGTCCAGGGCAATGGAAAGGCAAATATGACAAATTTTCCCATAAATAACATTACAGTATCCAAGTGTAATTGCTGTTAACTATAGCCTCATTGTGCACATGGTCTTTCATTACTGTACTCAATCAATCTCAATTAAGACTGATGCGTGAATTTTTCAGGCATGACATTTGAATGATGCATGTCCAGATGAGAGTTTGTAAATGCCTGTTTGAGCAAGGTACAGGGACTTTGAATGTATTTTCAGAGTTGATTCAAAGTAAACAAAAAGCTGCAAATATTATGTAAGTCAGCTACATTTTGTCTCAATTCCTTATGAAGCATATACATTGCAGTATGTATAAATAATGGGAGGAAATAATCTAGCTCTGTACACAGTGCTGGCCTTTAAGCCACTGCTACTTTTGAAATGAGTTCTGAGATAATTTGAACAGTTCCTTGCAAGACAAATTAAGTTCTGTAGAGCTATACTCATTGTTTGCTTTCCTTGATTGTGAACCTTTCTGATATTCCAACATTTTCATTTCCCTGCCTTGCATAGAGTCATAGGATAGAAAAGAGAAAGAGGATGATGAGGATAACCAGGAGTATGGTATAGCTTTCATTAGAGAAAGATCAAACAAACTCATGTTTGAAAAGGAATAAATAGAGGGGAATGTCATCAATGTCGTATAGAAGTGGGAAGAGAAAATATTATAACCTGTTTCGAAGTGTGAGAATGGAACCCTAACTCCACTGAAAACCAAAAGGTTTTAAACCAAGCAAAATTAAAAATATACTCATGGAGTCTGTGATTACATTGCAGAACTTTCTGCTGCAAATTGATATATAGCTAGAAAAATAAAAGGGACTTGAAGGAGTGAAAGCAGAGTTTGAAAAAGTTCTTAAACATCTGTGTAGGAAGGTGTCCCTCCCTGCAGCTTTAACACCTCATCACTCTCTGTGGCCTATTTTGTGTGCTCCCTTGTAACACATTTTCTGTTGATGGCTACTGATTGTATGAAAATTGGGACATTTATGCAGACATTGTTTGGTTTTAAGGTATGTTCTTTTCTAACTGAGTATTCTCCAGAACCTGAATGCTAAAAGAGTCCGGAGAGTAGTGGATTTTGAAAATGAAATTAAATACTGGAGGAATTCCTGGCCGTGAAACTTAGTGCTTTTAATTAAAAGCAACATAGAGATTTAGGGGTGAAAGTCTACAGCACAGCAGCTGACCCACTGCTACAGAGTTTGCATAGGTTTGTCACTCCTCGTTTTCAAATTAGGGCCGAGGCTGAAAACTGCAATTTTCACTCCTAGGCGTAGGGTAGAAGAATGTGTCTTGAAAGCATTTTCTTTTGATTTCAGAGAGTCATTAGAGATCTGAACACATTCTAATCCTCTTATATTTTCCTCATTAGATTTGGATTACTGCAGCCAAGCAAGGGGTGAAAGCTGGCACGTTCTTCTGGTCTATGTAAGTACCTTCTGTTTTCTGGAGATTTTTAACTAATAATTCAGAATTAATTCAATGTGTAAGTGTTTATTAAGTTGTTTTTCCTTTCTCTAAGCATTTGGTAGGTTGGAGACTACCTGTAACCCTCTATGGTTTCATTTGTGCAATGTTTCTGATAACTAAAGCTGATGCTACACTTTGCTGCTTTAGATTCATGTGCTGACTTTTAACAGTTGTCTAAAGAAAAGATGTGTGACTGTGAAAAATTACTGTCTTTCACTTCAAAGTGTGTTTTTTGCTTCCTTAGTATTGCTAGTAGTGTTTCTTAGTCCTCTGAGTGGGGAGGACTCTTATTGTGCTCATACGTTAATTGACATCACCAGTCTAATTGACTTAAAGGTCTGATTGATTCATTTTACAATAGTCTGTCCTTTGAGCAAGATATCCAATTTCCCTTTCCTAAGAGACAGCCTTGAGAATCTTTGCTGTTTGTTCCCTTGTTTAATGTTTCCAGCTTATTTTCCCTTATTTTCCCTTGTCCGCACTGAAATGAATGAATTTTGATAATTTTTGAGGAAGTCATGTAGATCAGTCTTTTTATTACAGCTTCTGGCAGGATTGCAGGAGCAAAGAAAATGTTTACTACAAAAAGCTACAAGACTGAAGTAATAAGGGGATTTGACTTTTCTTTTTTTTATTCCTTCAGAAATAATACGTTTTACTATTCTAAATATCATAAAGCATGCGTGTAGGGAATAATAAAACACACCACAAGCTGATGATAGGTTTAGGCTTGTAAGATGAAATCTGACAGCGCTCCAACTCTGGTGCTCTACAAACCAAAGAAATGAATGCAATTCCTAAGCTCTGTAGCTACACAGTCTACATAAACACCCTGGCCAATGTATGCTTGGGGATATAGAATGTAAAAAAGCCAAGGACAGGTTGTATGAATAGCACTAGTAATGAAGTGAGGCAGCCACTTTATGTATGATTGAAACATATATGCCTTAAAACTGCATTATTTTGTTTAGTGCACAGAATATTTTTGGGAGAAGTTTCAGGCAGACTCAGGAAAACCGAATTTTCAAAATATTTTAGTCAGAAATGAGTTATTGAAATAAATGATTCTTTTTTCATATTACACAGGTAATAAAAATATAAAAATTGGACAGTAACCAAAATTAGTAATCCAGTTTAAAATTTTGCCTTATTTGCAAATTTTAGTATAAATTCTCTTTTTTATGGTTTAAGTTCTCTGTGTAGTTGGAGACTGGGGGCTACTGTTTGTCTCCCAAGGCATTAAAAACTAAGGTACTTCCAAATGGCTGCTGCCATCTGCATTTCTCTGCCAGAAGTTTCCAGAGGGTGCGGAATTCAGTTCGTTACGGTGACTGGTTGTGGTGTCTGATTCCTGCCTTGGGATTCTGCTATTGATGTAATGGATTCTGGGCTGACTGTGCTATCATATTAAAGTGACTGTCTGGTCACTGCCCTGCAGAGCTTTCCTAAGATGAGATATTTGGAACTTTACAGCTATTTCTAAGGTTAGGCATTCTCATAGCATGAACTTGGCCTCAGCAGCCGGGTGAGAATGGCAACCACTGTACAAAGAGTAAAGTGAGATGGGTGTGTTCTGCAGAGTGAGAAGCTGTCAGGGTTTGAGTCCCTGTGCTGCTGGCGTGGTGTTTCAGATGACTGTTCTGATTCACCCCAGCCTAGCCTTCAGTGGCTACTGTTAAAGCAATGGAAATTTTTCCAGTGTCTGGAAACAGGAAAAAGGAATAGTAGCAGAGCAGGGTGTTTTTTTAACTTGCACTGATGTGAGCAGTATAGTGGATTTTGCCCATGCTAGCTATCCAATGGCAGCATGCAAAAAGGTTCATCTGGGTTAAAGCCACAAAAATGGATCTTTTATTCACTCCGGCTTAGAGGAGGTAAATTTACTGCTTTGAGTTCTGACTACATTTGCAAACTTCTAATCAAGTTTCTTTTGGACTATGTAGACATTCAGGAGGTCTGATGTAATTCTGTTTGCAAATTAAGAATCAGCATTAAGCAACAAAGAATATACAACATGCTGAAAGCAAATTATCTTATTATGATACATTATATTAATATTGAATTCAGTTCATAGCAAGCATTTTGTTGATGCTTTTTGTATTCTGTGATAACAAGGTATATCTTTGTATTTTGTGGTCCAGTGTCATCCCCCACGAGAGGAGAATATTAACAATACTTCAGTGGTTAACCCTTCCAGACAGTGAAAGGTAATTCACTTGTCATCTGCTGTTGGATAACTGATAATTTGTCTTCTCTTTATAAGTAGCTGGAAGAGTAATTAAAAATTTAATTCTGAAATTTATTTTTGTCTGTTACAAGCCATCACTGATTTTAGGACTTGCTTGGGTTTTGCGTTTAGTGTGAGTTCTTGGGGATTTGGAGTTTTTTGGTTGGTTGGTTTGGGGGTTTTTTGGGTTTTTTTTTCATACCAGCTTTTAACCATCAGCAGGTTGATTCTTCCAGATAAATGTATGGTATGAGTTCACTTCTTAACCAAAAAGTATGTAGTTGAATGGATTAACTTGGGTTGTTCTTATCCACTGGGCCTAACATGGTTTAACAACCTTACAGGCAATGGCAGTTGTAGAACTGGACACTGAGCACAAGGAAAATGTTAAGACTTTAATTATGAGTGGATTTTACTATACAAATTCCCACATGCTGCTGCAAGGCTCAGCTGTTGTGATTTCTCCTACAAGATTTAGAACGAGCATGTGTCCTCAGATGGTACCCCATGTGCCTCATTGCACACGTTCTTGGGTTTAATAAAGCTGCAAAACAGCTAATCATACCATGGAAACAAAGAACTGCTAAATAATTGTTGGATTCTATGACTGAGAAACAGTTCTTTTTCCATAGAGCTAAGTCTCATTGGAAAGCTGACTTGATTTGACTTGACCTGGCCAGCTTGTGCTTCTGTGGTGTTGTTGAAAGAAAACTAACCTGAATGAGACCTTTCTTTCTTTCTTTCAGGCCTTATGTTTATGCCTTCTACTCTGAGCAACCAGATGCTGCTGGCCACAGATATGGTCCTTTCAACTCAGAGGTTAGCACAGTTTGGTTTTGTTTTGTTTTGGTTTTTTTTCTACAGAAAAAGCAGATAATACTTTTTTAAAGTATTTTTACTTTTTTTTTCCTAATACTTTTTTTTTTTTTTCCCTGAAATATTGATGCTCCTCAGGAGTAATAGTTTTAGCAACTTTGTTTTCACCTGTTTCTCCATTATGCTTCCCCTCTGCCAGAGAAAAATAAGTTTTCTTCTATAGGATTTAAAATTCAGTTCTGGGAGAAGGAACTGCCTGTGCCTTTCAGGAGGCTATTTTCTTGGTGTGATGTGATAATGCAAATGGAAAGATTTATTTGTCAAAGACAGGAGTATATTTGTGTGCACCAGCATAATTTAGCTTTCCTCTAGCAGTTTATCCTTCTGAAAAGTAATTAAAATATAATACAAAAAATATTGAGATAAATGCAGAGAAGAAAGCAGCTTTCTTTAAAGCTGACAGCTGGCAGTAGCCAAAGTAATAATTCCAGTCTGTCAGGAAATGTAAAAGGCTGCTAGTTCCAGTTTCATATAGGCCCTACAGGGGTTCAGAAAGTTTTTCCAATACTGTTCCCTCAGGACCATACTGTTGAGTTTGGAAGTTTTAAAGCACCATTAGGCATTTTAATGAAAAATTGTGTGCAACGTGCTGCAGTAGTTTAACCCTTTGCTTGACCTTGTGTAGCTGGCTGGGACTGATGGATATTGTTTCCCTTGACAGCACTGTCCAGGTGACAGGAGCTTAAAGACAATGCACTTGTCTGGGCTATGTGGGGAGGGAAATTAAATGCTGTACCCAAATATCCTGCTTCGAGTGGCTGGGAACTGGCATTTCCAATGATGTCTGACGTCTTGCAAAGGTCCCCTAGTTTCAGTTCAAATGCATGCCTGCAGATTCCCATCACAAGACTTCAGGAGGTTTTATGTAAGATTTTCAAAGGATAAGCAAATGTTTGCAATCTTCAGAGAGTGAGGAGTGTATCAGATGCCTACCCTCTGGAAGGCAATCCCAATCTCCTTGAGCAGCCAGATATCCAGCATTAGTTTCTTATTTGTTTGGTTTATATCTGGTGGCTGTTCTTGACGGGAGGAGAGAGCAAAGAGAAGCAGCATTAATATTTTTTAGTATGGTTGAGTTATTTGAGCTGTTTCTAAGCAGTTTGCAGAGGTTATGAAGTTGCTGTGGGTAGCAGCCCTGTTGGAGCAGTTTGAGCCATGGTCCTAGAGCAGTGGGTGTGAGGAATTACTCCAAATCAGCACTGAAGCACTATATTGGATGGAGAGAAGCAGTCCTTTTTCTGGATAATCAGAGGTTGAGGTCTGCCAACACTTGCTAAATTGATAGACATGGATATGTGTCCATGTTGTCATTTGCCTCAGAACAGGATTTGTGTTTGATTCAGTCAGGCAAGGTATTGGTAATGAGAGCTCCCTGATTTAATGATGTATTTCTTAATAATGTTTTATAGTTCCTCTTGGTGAAATGTTATGATTACTATATGTGCCTTATGATTGAAAACTCTAATTTTATTTGTCTAGATACAGCCAATTCCTTCTGAACAGAATTGTGGAGCTTTTGTTGCATGGATTTAAAAGGGGAATAATAAGATGATGACATTGAATATGTTCTTTAAATTGTGGTGTGTAACTAATCTGCTTAGCATCTACTGTGTCAGGTTAATTTTAAGAGTCTAAAAGGTGAAGTGTAGCAAAGTGTTCATATTAGGAAAAGTCATAAAAGCAAAAAGCCCCCAAAGGCTCTTCCTGTATGGGGGTCCTTGTGGATGATTATCTGAAGGATCATCTCGAATAGCAACACAAAGCTTCGGCACTTCATAAGTGTGAATTAATAGCTTGCAAGAGTTTTGTAAATAGATAGTTTTATGTCATTTGTATTATACACAAGAAGACCATGAAATCGATTTTAAGCAAATTGAGAACAGATGAGTTAGCAGAAGAGCATGTATGGGCTTGCCGCTCAAACACTGGACCAAACTTTGTGAATGGAAATTTAAGTAAACGAATACAGCTGTGTAAGTACACAGATGCTGAGGTTTGCTAGGGGTCTGGTTTCAGGATAGAAAAGCTAGAGGAAGTATTTTGTATTGTTTCTCTTGACATTGGTTTCAGTATAATTTTTAGGAGCTATGAAATTTACATCATCTGGAAAAAAGTCCTCAAAAGGATCCCTTTTAGCTAATTCTTTGATACCAAGAGCATGACTTCCCTGTGAAATCTTTATTTTTCTTGTATACAGCTGGCAGTGGTTAGACATTTGGAGTATTACTGATCATTTTTCTTCATGCAAAGGCAGATCAACCAAACAATGAAGTTTGAAAACAAGCTTGTAACAGCTCTTGTGTTATATTTACAACGGGCTTCTAATTTCTTCTTTTGAAGAGTGAATATTTCATGCTGATTTTCTTACTGCAGTTAGTAGTTTGAGGAGTAGTTTTTTACCTTGAAAACCTCCAAATCTTTATTAGAAGTAAGTAAATTTTTATTTGAGTTTATTACATCAAATAATGTTCTAAAATTTTTTTGAAATATGTAATTTTAGAGGTCTAATGGCATCCAGATGGCTCTTAGACCTTCCCAGGACATGCACAGCAGCCTATGTGCAGTGTGTTAAAGCAAGAAGCAAAAGCATACACTTAGATTTAATGGTGAATTGCCAGTGATTTTCATATAAATGGAACTGATATTATAGCTAGTCTCTACAAGTATAATTTTGCATATCCACTAACATGAATTTCAGTGTAAATGAGTTGATCATCTAGGTTTTGGGAAGTTTTTGTTTGGTTTGGGTTTTTTTGATTGTTTTTTTGGTTGTTTCTTTTGTTTGTTTATTTTGCTTTGGGGGTGGGGTTATTTTGTGTTTGTTTGTTTGGGGTTTTTTTCATTAAAAACAGTTTAGGAGGTGTTTCAGTGGGTTCTATTATGTTTCCAGGAGCAGTTATGGGAGTTATAAAATATATGCTTGCTTTTGATTTACTTCTGCCTTTTTTTTTTTTTTTTTTTTTTTTTTTTTCTTTCCCTCTGTGCTTCTGCAGTTGAACTCTGGTAGGTTGGTCCATCCAGGTCAAGAAGCAAAGCTTTGGCTGGCTAGTTACCCTTGTGATGTTACAGTTTCCTTCTGTAAGCAGGGAGGGATTCGGTTCCCTCCTCCATAACTCTGTTCTGACTCTTCTCAAGCAAGACTAAGAATTGGCTGGTTAATAAAAACTTGGCTTTTTTTTTTCCCTAGCTAACTTTTTTTAAAAATATAAAATATTCTAGAAATGTACTACCATAAGAGCTCTAAAATACATCGAAATCTGGCAGTGCTAAGCCGTTTCTGCTGCTCCTCTAACATGCTATCTTGAGACACTTCAGTGCTCAGACATGGGTCTCCCATGCTCGCGCGTTTCTGGCGTTGTGGAGCTCTGTCTGAGCTGATTCAGAGACAGCAAAATGAGAATCCTTCCTTTCCCTGCCGCTCCTCTCATCAGGACTGCACAAAGCTTGAAGAGTTTTAAAAACAGAAAACTCTGGTGCTGCTTTATTAAAATGCCTTTCTGGAGAAAGAGGAATGAGACTGGACTAGAATCTCCTTTCCAGCTGCTTGCGTTGGAAGCAATGAAACAGCATGGCACATGGTAACATCCCTTTCTTCCCCTTCCCTGTTTATGGAGCTCCGTAACTCAACAACTCAGAGAAGTTGCCTAAGTACATAGAACTTAAATAGCATCATAAATCTCCAACTCTCCCCCAGCCCACTCAGTGCGCTCCGTTGCAGATTGTGGTTTGTCCCCTGGTAGGTGTCAGCTCTTCTCATGCCATCTCGAGCTGTGCCAAGAGCCTGTGAGTTGTGTTAAAGTCAGCGAGAGTGGAACAGTTTAAAATTATGACAAATTGATTAATGGAATAGCAGTTTATTCTAGCTAGATCTTGGGGGTTTTTTCCTTTTTTTTTTTTTTTCCCCTTCCATAAGTCTGTCCTAGGTAATTGTGCATTTAGGAACAATAACGTTACCCAATGAGATGCCACACTGAAACTCCTAGGAAATTACATTCTCAAAATGCCCATAAAACTGGTAATAAAGCAGGTAGCAACACAAATTTCTCATGCACTGCCACCAGTGTGCCCCACCTAGCTAATTTGAAGGATATGAGCTCTGTGTTAACCAAGTCTCACCTGCATAGCTCTGATCTGCAGATCCCCAAATAGTGGCAAATGGGGTTCTGGTGATTTCAGTGAGGTGCAGGGCCTGGTACACAATAGCACTGGTATCTACTAGTGCTGTGGATGAGGGTGCTTGATGTCACTAATTCAGCCAAAACATTGGTGTGGGTGGCGTTCCAAAAGTCATTGAGAGTGGGCAGCCTCTGATGCTCATACCTGAACTGTCACTCAGATGAAATGTTACATTTCCACCAGTACTCTACCCTGGACACTCATTAACTTGTGTGCAATGAATTTTGCTGTAATTGAAATTAACTTAAATCTCAATAATATTAATGGATTAATGTTTCATAACTAATGCCCCCTATATAACTATGTATTTTCAAACACGGAAGCCCCACCTATCTTTTGAAACACGAGTTTAATTTGCTTTGATGCTGTCTGCTCTTGTAACTGCTATTCCGCTTTCAGTACAATTTGGTGAATTCCTCCTTAAAATGAGGTAGATCCTAAGTTGTCCAAAAAGCCTAAATATTTGATAAGGCCATAGCATTTATGCTTCACGATTATCTGGCGCAGGTAGCTTTACTATCTGATGTGAGTTGAGACAGGCTTTTTTTCTGAGTCCAGACATCTCTCCCTGTCAGTACAGGAGAGTAGTTATGGCTCCCCTCTTACTCCGCCTAAGAGACCTAAGAGAAAGCTTCCTCCTAAGAGGAGACAGGAAAGACCAGTTGCAGCTCCAAAGAAAAGAAGAAAAGTACATAGAGTGGATCAACACTCTACGGAAACTCGTCGGAAGAAAGTAAGTTCCAAAAATTTATGATGCAAGTGCCATTTTTTAGGCACTACGCTATTTTTTTTTTTTTTTTTTTTTTTTTTCAACTTGGGAGTTCACTCCGTGCTTCAGGTTTGGATTTTGCAGCCAAAGCTTTTATAAATATACTGAAGGACCCAAAGGAGAGCAGCCAAACCAGACCAAGCCTTCTGGGAGCTGTGTTTTTCTTGCTTCACACTGTTTGCATTAGGGAAAGTTATCTTTATAATCTCTTTATTTTTTAAAATCCAGCCATCAGCTGGAGGCAATGTCAGAAAAATCTGTGGGAAGACACTACCACTGCTGCTAAACCTTCTGACCTATTACAAGTCCTGAAATATATTGTAGCCTCCGTAACTCCCAGCTCATGGGAGCATGGTGATTATTTGAGGTTTTGTGTCTAGTCATCATGGTTGTGGAAATGTCCTGAAAATGTGACTAATAAAATCTAAAAGGAAAAGAACATTTGTTTTAAAAATACACATTTCAAAGTAATTTTGAGACTTTGGAGGGTAAGGAATTTTATTGCAGGATTTCTGAATGGTGTATTTGCAAGAGGTGGTGTGTAAGGAAAACATCAAATAGAAATGGCTTTATTAGGAAAAAGTGCAAGTGGATAAAGAGTATTCCTTAGTGTACTATCTTTATCCACCTGGCACTAACAATCTACATATTTCTCCTTTAAGCTAGAAACAAAAGCCTTTGCACTCCACAGTATCCTACAAGTGCCTATAAACTTTCTTCTCAAGAGATATTTTGTGGGGATGTTTTTTGACTTGTTGCACAATTCAACTTTAAAGAATTGAGACACAATATTTAAGTGTAAATACATGGCAGATGGGAACATGCAAAAAAAAAAAAAAAAAAAAAGAAGGTTAAACTTTTGATCCTGTTTGACAGCAATGAAATGCAGTACAGGATGGATCCTACCAATTATTAAAAAAAAAAAAAAAATTAAAAGTGAGATTCTTTCTTCCTTCCTTCCTTCTAATTAGATTTCTTCTATGGGAAAACTTGTGAGAGAATCCAGCTGTTTTTTGTATGTTTCAGAACCACACCCAGTACTTTCACAATGCTACAAAACTCTTTATTGTAGCACCATCCGAGAGATCACTGTATCTTGAGAGATAAAATGGTTCTGTACAGTCTTTCAAAGTCTTGATATTAGGTGAAGAAAGGTTTATGCAACAGCTTAATTTGTTTGCCAATAAATCTTTGAAAGTTACATCTGGGAGGAGCTGTAAGAGGAGGTCAGATTGCTGAAGAGAGCATAGCTAACAGAACTACCACTTGAAATTCTTGAATTATTGTTGCTCTATCTTTTTTTTTTTTTTTTTTTTTAAGAAGACTTGAGCTTGCTGACAAAAATAAACATTAATGGGAAATCTGTCTGAATTTCCAGCTTCCTTGAATATGCTTTGAATTCTGAGTAAAAGTTGTATTTCCTTATATGATTGACACAATATAAATAGGCTTCCATTAAAGTGGAATTTCCATTTGTAGAAGAAACTCTTTGTATTGGAGAGTGAAGGAATGCTGAAACAGACAATTCTTGTTTTTTCTGAACTTGAAGGTTTCAGAGTTTTAACTTAAGTGACTACTAAGGATTTCCTGAATTAAAAGATTTCAGAATGTTACCCTTTGTTTGAACCACTTCCATATGTTGCAGAAATTGTTCCTCCTGTTCCCCACCGTGATTCCTTTAAGTCCTTTCTCCGTGTATTTATAGTGCCATAGGGGAATTGACATTTCCTGTCTTGTAACCTAGCAGACTCATTTAACATCTATCCCTTAATGACTCAAGCAGAGGGGGAATTTCTGAACCATCTCTTTCTGGGTCACACTGGCACGGTGTTTATTTTAGAAAATTCTGCCAAAATCTATTTTTTTCTCATTCAGAACTTGTTATCACTCTGTTTGTCATGGGGAGGATTTTTTATTGTGGATACTTGAACCAGCCAAATCAAACAGACAAGTGAGGAAGAAGTTACCATCTAGTGACAATAAATGCTTCTTAAAATCAAAACAAAATGAACCCTCTGTCTAAAATCTTGCTTTTTCCCCTCTCTGTGCCATCTGGTAAAAAATGTTTTATTTTCTTAAGGCTGAAAACATATTCCTGTGTCTTGCTTTTTTCAGTTTGGGGGGGTGGGGAGGTTTGGTGGTTGGGGTTTTTTGTGTGTGTGGGGGGAGGTGGTTGTTTTTTGTTTTGTTTTGTTTTGTTTTAAATGAGAAAGAAACTTAAATGAAGAAATCACAGTATAGTATCTGTGTCCTCTGGGGCCTGCTGACAGTTTTGCCAGAACTGTCATTTGAGCTGTTGGAAACTCTTGGCTTTGAAACTGAAGAACGCTCCCTCTGAGCCCCACGTGCTACTCAAGTGATGTGCATGTTGTCATCCTGGTATCAGATGTCCTTTGAAGTGAATTTCATTAAGTGACTTGGCATGTGAATCCAAAATCTAAAGCTTCATTTCATGTTCATTTTTTGACTAAACCATTCACATAAAATACTGTTTTCTTTTAAAAGCACTGCTTTCCATCTATAAGAAACAAACTGAGCCCCAAAGTCACATGTGTTTTTCTACTATCTACACATTGTTTTACCAACTGTACACATGTTCATGGAAGGCCTAGCATCAGCCATAAGGACCTTTTGCTGTCTTGTGTCAGCATCTCAGCAGGGCTTTCTCATGATGAAATCACAGTGTGGATATAACAAAAGGAAATGGTACAATACTTATAGGAGTAACAGCTCAGCCAAGGCTTTGCCTCTTGACCTGGATGATTTTCCCATCAGAATTTTGCCAAAGGACCCCCATTTGTAGAAGCAGGAACATTGCAATGATAGAGTTAACTTTTTTTTCCTTTCTGAATATTTATACAGATGATGGTGAATCCCCTGAGAGAGATTGACAAGACAGTAGGACAACTAATGGATGGACTGAAACAGTTGAAACTACATCGATGTGTTAATGTTATATTTGTTGGTGATCATGGTAATTTTTAAATCATAATATTTATCAGAAATTAAATGCTTAAGCAATGTAGCTGTAAATATAATAGGTAACCTAAATTGAAGTTCCATTTAAGATATTTTTGTGCTGATCTTTTTTCTGCTAGTTTAACTCTCCCAAATAAAAGCCAGTTGGTGTGGACTGACCACTCAGCTCACCTGTTAATTGTCATGGAGGGACACTTCTCTTTAATAACAGTGATGTGGATATTTACTTCTTTACTCAGACCTTTCCAAATCTTTGTGTTTCTGATACCATATCCAAGTGTAGTTGTTCTTGCATGTATTGGAGGACTATCAGTTGCCTAGTGTAATCTTGTCAGTTTTTATGGAATGAAAAATTTAATAGCATTGTTCTCTGTACACGAGAAGAATAGGATTTCAGATTGAGGCATTTCCATGGCAATTAGTGGGTCAAGTTATCCTATTAGAAGAAAGACTGGAATATCTTTCTTTCATCTATGGAATAAAAGACTATGCCCCGCTTAGATCGAAAAGTCATCATAACAATGAGGAAGGAGGTAAAAAGATAGTTCATGGTCAGATGTAGTCACCTAAAAGCACAGATATTATTTGGTAGGTCTTACTCCTTCAAACTTTAGAATAAATTTTGCAATATAAGAAAGAGTAAATATTAGCAAAGATAAAAAGGTAGTTTTATTAAAGGAAAACCTGGGTTTGTGTAACTTTTTTAGTGATGCCACCAAAGGTCCTCTTTTTAGATCTTTATTCTTGATAGTCTCACATGAACTGCTCCATTGGCAATAAAATGGCATGTGCCTCGTTTCTGAGAAGGATAAGGGTCAGGAAGGATTTCCAGGGGTGGCAGTTTTGCTGAGAACCTCCTGTGGCTGACAGTACATTCCTCTCCACCACAAATATCTACAAGAGAAAATTGTTTATCTGCGGCTGCCTTAGAGCAGACCACCAACAGACAATACCTTTTGTGTGCTATTCCTCTTAAAATCCGTTGTTTAAAAAGAAATAATCCCCAAAGTAGTACATTAAACTAGAAACAGACTTTGATTTTTCCATGAGTTTAATTTGGAGTTGAGTCAGTGCACACATGGTGTATGTGGTGACTGTTCCTATGATGCTGAGACTGGTATTTCTCTCACACAGGCACTCCTAGGTTGAGTCCTACCTGTGTATTTTGTTGGAATCAGATGGCTGTAAAGAGCAAGATCAGTCATCCAAAAGGAAATAATACATAGGGTGTCTGGGGTTTCCTTTTTTTTTTTGCTGTTCTGGAAAATGTGTTTATTTTCAGGGGAGATTAATTTTGCATTTTCTTTCTGCAGGGATGGAAGACACAACTTGTGAAAGAACTGAATTTTTAAGCAACTATCTGACTAATGTGGATGATATAATTTTGCTGCCTGGATCTTTAGGGCGAATTCGCCCTAGATCTAGCAATAACCTAAAGTGTAAGTCAATTTAATTGTACCTCTTATATCCTGAAAACTAGACTCTATTCCTTCCTTGAAGTGATGCTGTTCAAAGGGTGTGAATTTGTAGGGTGTTGGCATTTCAGAAGGAATCCCAACTGAGGACAGCTGCTCACTCCCTTCCCAGTGTGTACTTCACAGACCCCACAGTGATAGAGCTGTCAAGGGGAGGGCTTAAATGTTCTGGGTTAAATGCCACTCTTTTATATCAAGGAGGGATGGGAATTCCAAGCCAGTTTCACATGCCAGTTTACATGTCATTGTGAGTTTATTCATGCACTTATTTCCTCTGTCAACAAAAACTGTTTTTGAACGATCTCAGCACTGCACAGCTTGGATATTAAAAAAGAAGCATCTGGTACATTTTATGAGCTAATAGGAAAAAAGTGACTTGGTAATTTTGAATTCAGTAGTTTTATCATACTTTTGGCATAGATGAGAAGTCATGTGGGCTGCTAAACAGCAAGAGACTGGAGATGTTGAAGTATATAAGGAAGATTAGCACATGCATTAGCCCAAGGGCCAATGTTGTCAGTATAACTTGTTGCTATTTTGAACCATGCTTTTAGAAGCTTATCCTGACAGTGCTTGAGATTAACTGATCTTTGACAATAGTTCTCAGGGCTCAGGCAGGAGACCTCTGGTGAAACTAACTCTGTAATTTCAAGCATTACAGACCAGCTGCCCTCCTTTTGCCTCCAGGGCAGCAGTTACAGGACAGGGCTTGTGCCACCACCCTGACTGCTCTGGTTCACCATACGAGGGCAAACCTGGCTTTGCCGGAAGTTTAAACTACCATGTAACTCATAATTAAACCATAAGTACTTGTGGTTTTTGCACCATACGCTTCCAAGAGAGGCAACTTTTCATAGAGGGGAAGATCAGATAGCTGAGATAGCCAAGTGTTCCCTCACAATACTTCAGATACATTCTGGGTAAGGACAAATTTCATAGGAAGATCCATCTTTGAGGATTAAATACTTCCAGAATAATAGCAGAAATCATAAGAATGTGGCAAAACATCCTTAATACTGATTTGTATATGCATTTATTTTACTATAAACTTTTTTTCACCTGAGTATTTATGCTCAAGGAATATATGATGAATGTAAAGATTTGTTGAAAATAGTGCACGTTCAAATTTTGTGGGCTATTATGAGACTGAATTCCTACACTCCACAGTCTACTGAGAACAAATTTCAGTTCTGAGAAGTAATTTTTTTTTTTAAGGATCCTTCAATCCTTGTCTTCCCAAACTGCTAGAAAATTAAGTTTTCCTTAGAGAATGAATGGCAATATGTTTCAAAAAGATCAGCTTGTCTGTCTGACCTCTGAGTCATACCACTGGTTTTCCCACAATAACGTTTTTCTCTTTTGGTCTCTGTCTGCAGCTGCCTAGTTTGAACGTTTACAATTGTTTGTAAATCGACAGTTTGAACGTAGAACAAAGAAGCATATTTCTTACCTTTAAAACTGGGGTTTACCTCCTTAAATGCCAAATTACCAAATTCTTTATTCTTTATGGTTCCATAATACTGTCTCCATACTGCAAACCCACCTTTGCAATGCAAAATCCTGCAGCTTGTGTTTTGAGATGCAGTAGAGCCCATTTCAAACTCAGCAAGATCATGACTTAAGTAACCAAAACAATAGTATTTGAACAAGAGATTTTCACTTCCCAAAATGTTCTTTTAGCCTATTTTTCCTCTCATGACTGAAAAATGTTTCCCCCTCCATGTTCTATGAAGAACATAGTTAGTATGGATCTTCGCTGGGGTTGGGGTTTCTACATCTTGCCTGTCCCTTTAATGGCCCAAAGACCAATCCAGAATATTTTACTGTGCCTTTTCACTTATTCAGCAGTAGCCTATGAAATTGGTCAAATGTTAAAAGCGACCAAAAAATGCTACGTATTTACCTTGCTCTTTTTAGCAGAGCGCATTTTTGCATTCAAGTGTGCTTTCAAAATTTTTCCAGGAAAGTCATTGTGTTTGGGATTTTTTTTTTTTCTTTTTTATTTTAAAGTAGAACAGCCAGAAGTCTTGAAAGTATGTGTTTGCAGAAAACAAAGTAAGTATTAAGGCCCAGATTATAAAACAGTAAGAACACTGCCTAAACAACTATATGTCACCAAGCCATTACACAGCATATGCAGGACAGCCAAGGGATCAGGCCCACCCAGCATGGGTTTAGGAAAGTCAGGTCCTGCTTGACCAACATGATCTATGACAAGGTGACCTGCTTCTGTGGATAATGTTTACATGGACTTTTGTAAAGTCTTTGACATTGTCTCCTACATCATTCTCTTGGAGAAAATGGAAGCCTGTGGCTTGGACAGGTGCACCCTTCAGTGGGTTAAAAACCGTCTTGATGGCTGGGCCTGGAGTGTTCCCTGGGGCTCAGTATCAGGGCCAGTTCTGTTTAATATCTTTATTGATGATCTGAGCAAGAGGATCAAGGGCACCCTGAACCGGTTTGCAGACAACACCAAGCTGGGCATGAGTGTTGGTCTGCCGGAGGATAGGAGAGCTCTGCAGAGTGATCTGGACAGGCTGGGTCAGTGGCCCAAGGCCAGTGGTGTGAGGTTCAGCAAGGCCTTGGGTCACAGCAACCACCAACAGCACTGCAGCCTGGGGGACAGTGGCTGGAAAGCTGCCTTTGGAAAAGGAATTAGGGGTGCTGGTTGACTGTGAGAAATAGTAAAGGTAAGAAGACTTTTAGAAGTTGTGAAAGCTGGCCTCAAAAAAAGAGCAGAGAACTTAGAGCTAGCTGCAGCTGCAAAGCCTGAAAGTAGACAAGATACAATGATACAGCACGTAAGGACATGAAACAATAGTTTGAGTTTTTAGGTTTGGCTAAGATAGACCTTAAGGTTGCAGGAAAATACGCTTAGCAAGTGAGTAAAAGGTTTTAAGTTTAATAATAGAGTATTGTGTATTGTTAATAGAAAGCATACAAGCAAGCATTGTTTGAAGCAGGTGTATGTGTCCTTTTAGTGATTGGCTAGAACAACTGTTTGTAAGCTTCAGCTTTCAGCTGGAAACTTTTAAAATGCCCTGTAACAAAGAGATCTTTGGCTGCTGTTGGCAAGACACGAGCTTTCACCATCTTTCAATTGTCTCACCCTATACCGATGCCGCAATAAAGCTCGTGGAAACATCTCCCAGCACTCCCGTCCCGTTTGTGAAAACCACCAGCAGTTGACAGTGACTAAACTGAGCCAGTGTGTGCCCAGGTGCCAAGAAGGTCAATGGTATTCTGGCCTGGATCAGAAACAGCATGGCCAGCAGGACCAGCGCAGGGATTGTGTCTCTGTATTTGGCACTAGTGAGGCTGCACCTCAAATCTTGGGTTTGTGTTTGGGCCCCGCTCAAAAAAGAACTTTGAGGGGGGTGGGGTTTGTCCAGAGAAAGGCAATGGAGCTGGGGAAGGGTCTGCCTGGAGCACAGGTCAGATGAGGAGCAGCTGAGGGAGCTGAGGGTGTTTAGCCTGGAGAAAAGAAGGCTCAGGGGAGACCTTATCATGCTCTACAACTCCCTGAAAGGTGGCTGTAGCCAGGTGAGAGTCAGTCTCTTGCCCCAGGTAACAAGTGACAGGACAAGAGGAAATGTCCTCAAGTTGTACCAGGGGAGGTTCAAATTGGATATTAGGAAAAATTTCTTTATGAAAACGGTGATCAAACACTGGAGCAGGCCACCCAGGGAAGTGGTGGAGTCACCATCCCTAGAGGTGTTTAAAAGATGCAGCACTTATGGACACGGTTTAGTGATAGACTTGGCAGTGCTGGATTAATGGTTGGACTTGATCTTAAAGCTCTTTTCCAGCTGAAATGATTCTATGATACATACAAAGCACTTTTAGTAAAGGTCAGGGAAGTATTAGCAGGTATACTTATGTAAACCTTGCGTTTTCTTTTGCAGATTTTTAATATTTCCTTTTTTTTTTTCCCCCCCTCCCACCTTTGCTTAACAGATGACCCTAAAGCGATTGTTGCCAACCTTACAGTGAGTATTTAGGACTGGGAGGTATCTGTCTATACTTCATTGTTCACTTCTTGATTTGTGGCATTATTCGGCTTTCTTTTCTCACTCTTTAGACAGGAAAATCAACCAATCATTATTATAAATAAAGAATGTTAAATGGTGCCCTTCATGAGCACAGATTAATGTTTGTCATGTTTTCCACTGTTTGCTGCTCTAGTAGTTTTTATAACCTTTTTGGGCAGTGCAGAGACAAAATCTCCAGGATTGTCTTTATTCCCTGAATTGAGTCTATTTATTCATTGCTTCAGAACTGAAGAGTAATCTTTTAGGGTAAACGTTTTACTAGTACTTTAAAGACACTGAAAAAGTGCATTTGATAGCCTTCAACTCTATAGCCTTGCCATTAATGGAAGAAAAATACTTAAAGTTAAAATTTGAAAAAACAATCAAGCAACAACAACAAAAAAACCCCTAAAAAATACCAAAAAAACCCCCAACCCCCCCAAAAACCCAGATGCCAAACTCAAGTTCTTTAACCAGATGGTTTTAAATATATCTGCAGATGAGGTATTTTTGAGCATTCAGGTTTCCGCTGGAGCTTAACCTTTTGTTCAGTTAGAATAAAATTCTCCATTTGTGAGTTAAGTGTGTGTGATATTTTGTTTGATAATTTCATAAAGACTGTCATGAGAATGAAACTTTCCAAATATATCTTTGAATGGCTCCCTGGGCCTTGGCTGCATGTAAAAACTGCAGAGAAATGACTGGACTGCATACTCTATGTGGTTTTCCAGGCACCATCAGTGGTGACCTTAACAACTTGATTTCTGTAGTCAGAGGTTTTATGTGCATCTTCAGCTGACTGACTGCGTGATGTTTGTAACCATTTATTTTTCAGTGTAGAAAGCCTGACCAGCACTTCAAGCCTTACCTGAAACAGCACCTGCCTAAACGCTTGCACTATGCTAACAACCGAAGAATTGAGGATGTCCATTTACTGGTGGATCGCAAATGGCACGTGGCAAGGTAAACCCTTGCTTTTGCTTCCATGCTGATTTTCAGTCTTTTCTTCTGAGGAAGTGAGATGCTTAGGATTGCCCTGTCTGTTAGCATCTTGCTCCTCTACCCTGTGAGCACGAGGAGTTTTGAAAACAAAATATTTTCAAGTTTGGGAAAATCATCTGCTGGATAAAAGATAAAAACCCAGACTAATTTGCTCAAACAGCTTAGTGGTTTTGACTGATGAGCTCAAATGTAGAAGCTGATAAATCTTTCTAATGAGGTGCAGGCTTAGTGCAACAGGAGAGCAGGGAATATGAGAGGAAGGGGCAGGCTTATGTGGTGAGGGGATGTTAGGGAACAAGAGTTTGAGTGGATGCAATAGGTGAATGGAAAGAAAACTTAGATATTGACAGAATGGGTGAATGTCTGAGAACATGTGGAAGGATGTGACAGGGTGGCCATCAAAGTGCTGTGCTGGTAGTGTATTGTGTTTCAGAACAAATCCACAGAAAGCCAGGATGCTTTAGCTCAAGCAAAACCTCTGGTTCGGTTGCTCTTAGCCATATGACTCTGAATTTTTGGTTATAGAATGTGGGCAGTGTTTATTAGTTCGCTCAAAATTAAATGGGGAAAAACCAGTTGGCACATACACATATAGACTGAGCAGGAGAGGAGTAGCCTTTGTTTATGGATCATGCACAGCTTTCTATATTGCACATGTTGCCTATTACAGTATGAGAATTGTGGGGTCTTTTTGCATGTATCTGACTCGGTGCTTCTTGGAAGATGACACAGCTTTTGGCTCATGGCTCTAAATTATGGTAGGATTTTTTGCCCATATAGCTGCCAGGCAAACACACAGTGTGTTGTAAGTGCCTTTTGACATCTGTGCTTATCTTTCCATGAATTATGCAAGGATCACTCTGCCGAAGCAGTGAATGAGAAACCCCATTTGCTTTCTTGCATAACTCCACTGGCTGCTGGCAGGCTGACCCATGGCTGGGGTTATGTATATTTCAAAGAATCACACTCTGAATTTTAGGTCTAAAAAAGCTTTAGTTTTAAGAATTTTACTGGAATGGATGGGATTGCCCAAGTTGATTTACATTTAGTAATTTCTTATTAATTACATCAGTCTTTCTTTTGCTTATTTATTAATTTTCAGAGATCTCATTCACCAGTTACAGGAAAATGGTGGTTACAGCCCTAATTGCTGTAACTCTAATAATTTATAAGGCCAAAATCAAACTTTGACTGAGCATTATTCTTTTGAGGATAATGTGGTCCTCTGCATGTATTCCCTGCACGTGGCCCTATAAAATTTATAGAACTACTCTGAAATAAACTGGTGATTATAATTCCTATGACACAATACTTATTTTTCCACATATTTTGTAAAAACCCCCATCTCAATAACAAGCTGATCATTAGCATTCCTATGATACAGCATTTATTATCCCAGCTATCTGTCCTCATGAAAATCTTTCTTTTTTCAGCTTTTTTTTTTTTTTTTTGCTACCTGTTTTTGTTTATTGGGGTGAAGGCAATCAGGTGAAAGCACTTGATAACTTTGTATGAAATTTGCAGCATTGTAACATCACAAAAGTACTTTCTGAGAAGCCTCTGTTGGCCTTTTGAGGATTGGAAGAGTATGGTCCAACACCTCCAGTCTGCAGGAGATTATGTGATCTGAGAAAATAATAGATACTAAGATTTTTATCAATAATAAGAGTTGTTTCTTAGAGTGGGATTAAAGGGAGAAGCCCTGGGGATGCTGTATAAGCCTGCAAGTCCCTACTACTGCTGCTCATGAAAGATAAACAATACATTGTCCTGTAACCTTATCCATCTTGCCCCAAAGGATATTGTCAGGTCAGGCACCTTTGAGGAAAATTTCTAATACTTTTTTCAATTTAGGAAAGCCATGGACGTTTACAAGAAACCAACAGGAAAATGTTTCTTTCATGGAGATCATGGCTATGACAACAAGATAAACAGCATGCAGGTATGAGAAGTGTCTGGGAAGAGTCATTGAAGGTCTCTGAAATGTAAATATTCAGTGAAAACCCCCTAAATTTAATGCCTTTTTTTTTTTTTTTTTTTTTTTTTTTAAGACTGTCTTTATAGGATATGGCCCTACCTTCAAATACAAGACCAAAGTGCCTCCTTTTGAAAACATTGAACTTTACAACGTCATGTGTGGTAAGCTGCCTGCTTGAGAGATTGCAAAAGCAGCAACTTATTTTAACAGGGCTTCATTTTAATGGCAACCTCTTTTAACCCATGAGCTTATGCCCTGACTTCCTCTCCTAGTCCCCCTTTCCAAAGCACTTGCCAGGAGGGCTGAAAGCACTTCTCAGGTGTCTGTTTGCTCTGGAGTTGGCCAGTAAAGGGAGTTACTATAGTTTTGATGTTTGCAGCTTGACAGAGATCAAGTGGACATCTCTACAATGTGAGGTGTCCACATCTCAGCTGTCTAGGACGGAGATTTCTGTTCAGAGACTGCTTTTGCATCTGCATGTCTCATGCAGCAGTTCAGGTTGATCACTTAGTTTTCTATGGCATTTCCTGGTATGATTATGTTTTCCAAACTTGAAATGAAGCCCTGAAGAAGAATCTGATGATGTATACAGGTATTCATTAAGGTCTTTTCTTGAGTACTGGTTTTCTAGAACAATGAAACTTCCAAGGTGTAATTCACAATAAAACTTTGTGTTTCAAAGATGTAATTCACTTTTTTTTTTTTCCCCCCAGACATGTAATACCTAATGGGCAGTTAGATCTTACTTAGAAATCACTGTGTTGCAGATATTTGGAGTGAGACCAGCACATTGACTGTAGGTTTGCACTGGAAGCTGAAGGAGCAGTTATAATAAAACTTTGTCCACTTTTAAAGTTTGCCAGTGTCTTTGGACAATTAATGACAATTAACATTTTGTCGTAAAGGCAAAGATACTATTCATGCAGCATTTACAATTTTAAGATTTAGACAAAGAATCAGTGTTTTTATTACATTAAAAACTTTCACTAACCTGCTGTGGGTGTAAAGAGTATTACAGGTGAATGTGTTGGCTCAATAGAGTGGCTTGAATACATGTTTGGAGTCTAACCACCATTCATTTTTCCTTGGTGGTTTCATAGATCTGCTTGGATTAAAGCCTGCTCCCAATAATGGCACCCACGGAAGTTTAAATCATCTGCTGAGAGTCAATGTTTATAAACCAACTGTGCCAGATGAAGTTGCTAAACCACTGTATCCTGTAGCTCTACCTTCTGCCTCAGATTTTGATATAGGATGTACATGTGATGATAAGGTAGGTGTTTAGGATCTGTGGAAGCCTCCACTGCTAAAGCAGTAGTTTTGGTAAAGTTGTAGCCATTTAATTTGTTTTGAGAGGGTTTGATCTGTAAGAATTCCCCAGGTCCCACCTGTGAAGTTTTTGTGCCCCCTTGGAAAAACTATGTTTTTTGTAAAAGAGGAGACAAGAAAATCCTCACTGTCTTATAGCGCTAGTTCTGTTTTGTTAGATTCTAGTAAAATGAGATGTCAGAGTGCTCCAGTGGTCCTAATCTTGTTACTTTTTTTTCTATCTTGAGAAGAACAAGTTGGATGAACTCAACAAGCGCTTTCATGTCAAGGGAACAGAAGGTAAGAGCCTGGTGCCATAGTTAATGAAAGCTGATTTAATTTTCTTTTGTAAATTACTTTGCATCATTAATCCCAGAGCAACTGCTGGTGTGGTTTAGTTAATGTGTAGTAAACTGTCTTTTTGAATAACTGTCAAAGCAGCCCACAGACACACTGGAGATTCATGGGCAAGATGAAGTGCTGCTCACTTGAGAAAGTCCACACTACATTTTGCTGAACCAAGACTAAAGAATTGTTCAAAGTGATGTGAGTTTTAACTCTTCCATTCCATCACCTCTAGAAGTTTTTAGCTCAGATGCGAAGGCAGAGTCAAAAGGAAAGAAGAGGGTGCACAGGGCAATACTCTGTTCAACTACAGGCTGTAAATGGTGAAGAAACCAGGCTGTATTTGCATGCTGGGTTTTACCATAGTTATCCAGGCTTAGATTTCACTTAGAGAGAATGCTCCAGCTGCTTTGACAATCCCTGACTGAGTCTTAATGCTTGGCTCTTAGGGCGCAGGTTACACAGTGAAACAAGTGCTCTGCTAGTTCAGGCTGCTCTGTGCAATTCTGTTCCTCTTCAGTGTTCAAGTCAATGTTATTCCCAGGAGAAGGCATTCCCAGCTCTCCTGGACACAAGTTCCTGCTGTTTGTCAGCACTGACTTCTGTGTGGCTGCATGCTCAGCTGCATCAGGATGGTGATTCAGGTTAAAGTGGAGCAAAAGGAGCAGAGGAGAGGGGATGGGAACTGCTTTCCTGAGCAGCACTGCTGAGTGAAAGGCTCCCCAAAGCAGAGTTTTCCTTCTCACAGTGGTGATCGAGTTCAGCATAACAATTCACAGTATTTCCCTTACCATAACAATTGTCCAGATTAGCAAATTCTGAAGCTTTCCGTTTAGACATGGATTTTTGAGGTATCTCAAATTGCATTGTTCAGATGATTAAGGAGCTTTGTTTTAATTCCCTTATGAAGGTATTTTCAGTTTCTCTGTTGGAAACAGGCAATGAAGCCTCTCCTTTAGTTTCTAAGGGTGACCTTATTCCTCTTTGTGAGTTAAATTGCCTTTCTGAAGCTTTCATCTTATTAAACTGATTTTCCCAATTTTTGAAGAGCTGCTCCTCACTATGGCAATTTATGGCATCAGGAAAAACATCCTCACTGTTGTAATGCAAATCTCAACATCTTTATTTGTTTCCTAGTTTTCATTTTTCTTCACTATAGTAATATAAAAATTGTATTTTTGGTGTATTTTAAGATGTAACATTAAAACCAATTGCACTTGCTCATTTGTCAGTTCTCTGTTAAATGGCATGATGTGTCCTTATTTAAACAAGCAGTTCTGCTTCACACAAGTTTTGTTTTACTTCATGGTACACTTTACAACACAGTGCACCATATTGTTATTTGCAGGCAGAAGAGAAAGATTACTTCAGCTTCTCTTGAATAGAGCAAGCTTATCATCTTTGTCCTTAGATTAGGCCTTTCCTACGTTTTTCCTTGTGCCCTATAAAAACATCCTCTGTTTGTACTCAAGCACTAATAAAACATGCCGTTTTCTTTCAGGTTAAATCCCTATCTGGGAACTGTGTTAAGTTACTTTCCTTGTTTCAATGTTTTAATTTCCCAAAGCAAGCCAAGTGTGTTTTCCAAAAGGTTATCAAATTCAATGGACTGTACAGGACAATGCAAGATTATCAAGGAAATGTATTTTTCTTCTATCTCTTTCAATGTTTTTGTCTTTTTATAAGTAAGCTTGTCAGAGTTATCTAAGGACATTTAACCATAACATACCACCAAGACGGAAGAAGGGCTGTTTTTACAGAGCTGAAGGCATATTTCTGTAGCCAAAGTTAGGAAAACGTTTGGGGTTTTCTTAGTTTGTTTCTTTGATATTACTGACAAAAAATAGTACATCAGTCTTCAGAAAAAATCTGTATCAGCCAAGTGGGGGAAAAAAAATGAACTCTTTCAGTCAGTGACCACTTTTGCCTCCCTTTTGAGACAGTCTTTACAGAAAACATAGGAAGGAGAGAAAGAGTGGCAGGACTGATGCATTAGGGACTGATTTAAAGCTGTGAAAAGAAAGTACTTATCGCCTCCTATGTGACTGAGATGTGGACACAAAGATCGCTGAAGAGTCTCCAGTTTTTGGAAAAATACCCTCTCTCCACTCTGTGGCACAAATAAGCTTTCAAGTGTTAGAAGAGACTTCTAACCCCGAAGGGTGTTTGTGAGCCTGGAATGGGGATTGCAGTCAGAACAGTTGAAGAGCTGTGTTTCTCTCTCTGTCAAAAGATTTCCTTAGTAGTTATTCGTGGTCAGTATCCCATTAATGATGACTGAAAAATCAACATCTAATGGAAAGCCAACCCCCCCCCCCCCCTTGGTTTTTTTTATCCTTAAGATTTTCAGTAATAAATGTAAATGTAATTTCTTTTGATCTTTAGAGAAGCATCTTTTATATGGACGCCCTGCAGTACTGTACCGCACAAAATACAATATCTTGCATCACCACGACTTTGAAAGTGGCTACAGTGAAACATTCCTGATGCCTCTCTGGACATCCTACACTATTTCCAAACAGGTTAGTGTTCTTTCTACTCTTGAAATGTGCTTAAAAATCTTGGGGAAATTTCTTTGATATCTGTGTTCTTGAAGTCCTAAAATTTCTCTTTGGCAGGGAGATTTTCCCACCAGAAATTATGTCAAATACCATTGCAAACAATGCCCAAATTCTTTTGTTTCCTTCATGAGAGAAGAATTTTAAGGTGGAAGGGTTGTATATTTCTTCTCCTGTTTTAATTTTATTTTTAAGATTTGTTCAATGAGGGTTTGTTTTATTACAAGCTATTTCATTTGAATTATTTCCAGTGGGGATTTCTGCTCCCTGAAGAAAGGGCTGTGCAGCAATGCAGGAGCAGGATTTACTTGTACAGTCATGTGGTTCATTTTACTGCACACAAGGCCTTCTCTGTATTCTGTTAACTGTATGACCTAGTTTCCTTTTATCTGTAAAAGCTGAAATTACATTTTTTGTTGTCTCCATGTTCCTCAATGCAGGCAGAGGTATCAGGTGTCCCAGAGCACCTGGCCAGCTGTGTGAGGCCTGACCTCCGCATTTCTCCAGGCAACAGCCAGAGCTGTGCCGCCTACAGAGGCGACAGACAGCTCTCCTATGGATTCCTCTTCCCTCCTCGTAAGTTTAGATAGCTTTTTAGTGCCTAGGGATTTTGTAATTTTCTTCTTTTGTTGGGGAAAACCTTTGGTGTTAACATACTCCAGGCAAACCCCATCAGATATACACAGACTAATTTTGATTTCAAACACCAGTAAGGTAAGCATATTTTTAATTTATAAATCCAAAGTAGACTCTTGCATACTGTAAAAGTTTCTACCATCCTATAGAAATAGTGATAGTAAAAACCTGTGTAAACCAGCATTCTTGATTCTGATGCACTTGCTTTGCTTCAGTCAATGATCTGGGATTAGTAAATGTTGAAGGGGCACAACTGTCTCACAGTTGTGAACTTCATTACTCTGCCTTCCTCACTCTGTGGCTGAAATATTTTATGGTAGATTTCTGAAATGGAATTACTGGTGCAGAGGCTCTCTTAGAACTAGGAGATAATCCCACATTCCTCTCGCAAGAAATTAATAAATTTTCATCCATCTTTCATAAAAGCCTGCAGAACTCTCTGCCTTTTAAGACAGCAAAGATAGACAAACTGTATGAAAATATTTTGAACCAACTGACAGTTGAAACAAAGATAAAATTCTTCCTTTTCATGTTTAGGTGTCACATTAAAGACAAATTTTGTGTATATAGTGTGCGCTTCTGAATATAGGATTCAGATTGCTCTTTAGATCACAGTATTCCCTTTGGTTAATCTCTGAAGCCATTTTAAAAACATTTTTATATTCTCTGAAATTCTTATCAATATTTTTCTGTTTCCCTGTTTTCAGAATTAAGTTCCTCTGCAGAAGCAAAATACGATGCTTTTCTAATAACAAATATCATTCCAATGTATCCTGCCTTCAAAAGTAAGTATTCTTTCCATGACTATACTTCTCTTTACCAACAAGCCTTTTTTTTATTTAGTTACCTGTAGCCAGCAGCTAATACCTGTGGGCACCTGTGTCATGCTAGGTATGGGCAGGCAAAATACATTAAAAAAGGCTTAAGTTTTAAGAAAGGTTTGTTTTCCTTGGTGCTGGGCTAAGATAAGGGCACAGCTGTGCTCTGGGTCCACAGTTGTGCTTTAAGCCACAGTAATTCACCTTCTGTAAGATCATTCAGATTCTCTTGTCTGTAGCCCAAGCTAGTGCAAAACATACTTAGGCAACAACTGGAGCCTGAGAGTGTGCACAAGTCTGGGAGTGTGCCCTTGGTATTTTGTAGTTCAGGGACAAGTGATTATATTTTATTTTTCTCTCCGTACCCTTAGAGGGAGACTGAACATATTTATTACCTATAAAGAAAAAAGAAGAGAAAACCAATTTATGGAAAATGAGGGATGATTTAAACCTGTCTGAAACTTTCAGTGCTGTAGGGTTGTATTACTAACATTTCTTTTGTCTGCGCATCCCTTTTCTCTCTAGTATTGCCAAGAGGTAGGAACACCATCAGGCTATTCTGGTGGCATTTTTTGGCTTGGCAAGGATTGACAAGCCTTGGAAGAATCTCAAGAGCCTGTTGTGAGATTTTCAATTCAGATTTTAGGCCAGAGAGGTTTGGATAAACATCAAAGTCTATGGGAGCCTTTTTCTTTTTAACCAGAAAAGAGTGTTTTTAACTGTAAAACCTCTGCGTAGGACCAAGTGGTGGTGTTTGCTAGAAATTTGAGCAAAAGTATTTGACTGATTAAAGAGTGAAAAATTACTGGGGATTTCCCACTCCTGAATCACTTAATAAAAATGCTCTTAATGCTAAAGTTAATCTAAGTATTTGGCTGAAATGCTAATCACAGGACAACAACCCACCTCTAGCAGCTCATTTTATCTTGCGGCCTTCTTCTTCACATGTTGGTTGAAGGATTCCTTACAAGAAATTCTGGTACTAATGTCATTCCTGGGGAGTTATAAACTACTCCATGTGTGCAGGTTGCAGTGCTGAGAGCTCATTATATGGATCTTTTTCTATAACAGGTTAAATAGCAGATGGCAGTGGTATGCTGCACTGGCTTTGGTGGTAGTGCTGGCTGCAGAGGCCCCCTCCCCTGCTTTGTGTTCACTGTCCCATCCCATCCCCACAATAATTCTGTGTCCACCTTTTCCGGAGTGAGACTGGCTTAAACAGCTCCTGCTTTGCTGGAGCTCCAAGAATGATCCCCCTTGGCTGGCCCCTCATTGCCCTGGTGTTGCTCTGTATGTGGTTGCAGTGGGAAGTGCAGCTGGGATCTGATTTAGATACAAAACTCGAGGCAGTGGGGCAAGAGGGAATCTTTCCTTTTTGGACTGACTTTGTTGTTAAGGCATATGCACTGGGGGAGTGAGCAACTGGAGAAGTGGTATTTCCAAGTGATTAGGCTCTTGTTAGACCACTGCAGGTGGGGCCCTGGGTATCAGCCCCAGCTGGGACTGCATGTGGCACAGAGCAGTCTTAGAACAGGGGGCTTTCTAAGGCTGTCATTGCCACCAGCTCCAGGGAACCATGGACTTAATGGTCTGAGCTGGCAAGACATGTGTTAAACTCTTACAAGTCTGACAAGTTTCGTTTAACCACACTTCTGTTAGTTAAAATAAAATGGAAAAGAACTGAAAGGATATCGCTGAAGGTTCCAGTGTGTTTCCCATCTCTGGGAGAATCTTAACTTGTTGAGGAGGACATGGTGTGAGAAAGTGTATCCTGCTCTTCCCAAAGGTTGCTGTAATGACATGATTTTGGTCATCCTTGATGGCAACTAGTTTAAAAGTTAAGTGTTTTGTATCGAGGGAGAACTGAATGAATGCGACCTTTGTATTTCTTTTAAAATGTTTGGTTTTATCTTTTAATTGCAGTACTGTATCCTTTTAAAGATTAATAGAAACCCTCAAAACACATCACCCAAGCACAGTTCCCTGTAAGCAGATAACAAAGACAAAGGCAGTGTTTAAAGATGTATCAAAAATCTGTGAATAGCTGTTTCTACAGCTTGGTGAAGCAACAGCAGAATCTCTGTGCAAGGCCTATGGCAATACCAGCCTGGGAGTGGTATCTTGTATTTCCTTTACCACTGGCTGGGGAAGAAAATCAACAGAGAACAAAGAAGTCTGAATAGGCTTTATTGACAAAACGTTGGTGTATTGTGGGGTTTTTGTTTTTTTGGGTTTTTTCTGTTTGTTTGGGGGTTTGGGTTTATTTATTATTTTTGGTTGATTGGTTGTTTTTTTTTTTTCCCCACAGAGGTATGGAACTATTTCCAAAGGGTTCTAGTGAAGAGATATGCCACTGAACGAAATGGAGTTAATGTTATAAGTGGACCAATCTTTGACTATGACTATGACGGTTTACATGACACACCCGACAAAATAAAGCAGTAAGAGTTTGTCTTTAAATTGGTTTGCTGTTGCTTCTCTTAATGATGACTTTATCTTAAACAATTAATTACCTTCACACTATTTAAGTTTTTGTGAGGAGACATAATTTTCTAGCCTTTTCTAAAGTTAGTGGAACTGAATGCCTGTGTAGGTAGTGGTAAAAAAAGGAAATTATGATTCAGCAGTTAACTGTTCACCTTGACATTGAAGTTGTTTTCATCCTCGAGATGAAGTTGAATTGGGTTCCACATAGTCTATTGTCTCTAAAAGTCTCCAGAACTTGAGAGCTGTGCTATTGTGTTACATGTTTAAGCCTTTTGTCAATTCAGTAATGCATTCTCTCTGTGTCTCTGAACTGAAGATGATTTTCAGTGCTGCATGAGGTATTTCTGTAGCGCAGCGTGGGCTAATTGGATGCTCGCTTTGAATAGTATTCAGGAATCAAACATGTCTCACAATGTATGTGTGTCCTCACACGTAGGAGAGGAAAGACCATGTTGTTTGTGTAAACTCCTTCCAAACAGGTTCATCCTTTGTGGATAAATATTTGCTTTATTCCCCCAGGTTTGTGGAAGGCAGTGCAATCCCTGTTCCAACGCATTACTATGCCATCATAACCAGCTGCTTAGATTTCACTCAGCCAGCTGACAAGTGTGATGGACCACTCTCTGTTCTCTCATACATCCTTCCCCACCGGCCTGACAACGATGAGAGCTGCAATGTAAGTTTGGTCGCACTACTGCAGCCCTGTGGTAAACGTGTCCCTGGGACATGTAAAAACCCATTACTATTAGAAGCAAGTGTTCACTAATGTCTTGAATGGGAAGCACAGGGTAGTGCCTTGGTTAAGTGTCATTAGCTCATTAGACAAAAGCACTCCCCCATGATAGCAGCAAAAATATGAAACTATTACTGCACCTAAAATTGTCAGGAAGAACTGACATACAGTAGATTGGCAGTATTGTTTTTTGCCTGTAGAATTCTACATTTTGTCAGCGTAATCTCAGAGCAGGCTGGGGGGAGGCTGTATGTATAAACACACTGTGCTGGCAGCCTGCCTGATGTTTTTATGGAGGTCAGTTTCCATTTGCAGGTACAATGCAATCTGTCTGCTATGGCGGTCTGGATGCATCAGTCAGCAGGATTACATCCAACCCACACATCCAACCCAGTAACCCAGTATTAAAAGTATAGTATATGCTATAGCCTGCCAAGGGTAGAATGCCAATTCTTGCTGTTTCCAGTATACCTTGATTCAATGGAAAAGCTTGGCTTCTTATTACAGAGATGGCCAAACACCCTCCTGGTTTCTTTTCTCTCTTCCATTAGGATGCAAGATCTCTACTCTAACAATCTTGATGAAGGCTTTGGTCTGGTCAGCACTGCAGAAAGTGCACACTTGGCAGCTGATTGTGTGGCAAGAGGGCGTTGGGTCCCCCGTGGGCTCTGGCACTCTGTGAGGACAGTAGAGCTCCCAGGCAGCTGTATTTAGACTTGTCCTTCCGCCTGAACTTGTTCTCCATTACACAGCTGTGTGGATTCCTGCACACAGACACTTCACTATAGGCTGCCAGGAGACTGTTTCCTGAATGAACGCATTAATGTTATAAATTTTGTATTGGCAAAAGAAGTTCAGACTCCTATTCCAGCTACAGGCAAAAATAGTCATTCCAGTTCTGAGCACAATTGACCTTGAACACTGTTTCTTTTTCATTCTTCAAACATTGCTTGCTTTCGGGGCCCACTTTTTAAACCCATGCTTTTGGAGCAGTATCCCTCTCTCTTGAGCACGTCTGGCTTTCCCCTGTTTGGATCTCAACTGTTTTGGGCAGAGATGTCTTCCATCAGAAGTCTCAGAAAAGTCCTACATATATTGCATTGTAGCTTTTCCCTGGACTGCTTTTCTCTGAATCAAGATCCAGTTATTGATCTGGAAATTACTATTTTGGCAGTTATTAGTGTCTCTGCCCTTGTAACTCTGCCCATATGTAACTTTATGACAAAGTAATTTATTTTTTCCTCCTTATATTGTCTGTCATAGTTCTCTTAAAACGCTGAAATCTTTTTTATGAGCTCTTTACAATAATGGTCTCTTTTTAGTCTTTGTTTTCTTACATTTCAAGCCAGGCATCTTTTCTCTGTAGGCCATGCTACTTGTAAATACATACGGTGTGTGTATTTACAGTTTGAGAGAAACTTCAGTGCTTCTGCAAGGTCATTAGCAGATATTGGTCCATGCCTTTTATATAGCAAAGAAACACTCCTAAATATTTAAATGTTGCTCTTGAATGAAAATATAGTTAGGCAAATTTTTGCCATTGAAATCCATCATCAGCCTTACTTTTGCACATGGTGTTCCATCTTATTCATTGAAAGAGGTGATTGCGTAAAACCTTACCATATTTCATGGATGAAATGCATGGGATAGTGTAGGAATTTTACCTTAACCTCTCCACCGTTTTCTTTTAAGATTTGAAGAAATACTAGCTTTCCCTCTGCTCTGCTCTAGCTGTACACACATTATCTTCACACAGCTGTTGAAGAACACCACTACTCTTCTCATCTGAATGTATTCCTTTTCTAAACTATGTTTATTCATGGTGAGGTTATGCCCATTTATTCTTGTGTCCACATTTTTTTGTGTCTTAAATAGCACTTCTCTGGGATTTACCCTAGAGATGATTTATGATGGTTCTCAAGGCAAATAACTTCTCTTTATTCATGGAAGACCCAGGATCTTTTTTGTTCTTGTAAGAGAGGATGAGACTGTTGGTAGACTTCCTATGTATCTCATCCAGTCCAATGTTTTTTTTCACCTGAATCATGAATGAATTTAAGTACTGCAACTTGATCACAAAATGAAAATGGTTTTCTTTCCACTGGACACAGCTTCTCTGATACTACCTGTGATTTGCTTTTTCCATAGCTGTATTATAATGGTGGCCCACATCCATGGACAACTGGTACACTCAGGTTCTTATCTTCTGTCTGTCAATTTGGATAGCACAATTTCATGCTATCCTAGGAGCCTCCTGCATCTGCATCCTCCCCTGTGCTATTCCAGTCTTCCTCTGCATTGACAGGAGTTCCCAACTGTTGGGGTTTTTACTAGCAACTAATGACCTTGGCACAAGAAGTGAGTGAGAAAACGTTACAAAAAATCCTTTCCGAGACTAAAGTTGAAGGAACCCTGGAAACAACTAGAAAATTCCTTCAGGCCACTGTTTTCTCTCTGAGCAAAACATTTAAATTTATTTTCGTGACTCCTTCACCCATCTGTCTACATGCATCATATTCAACTTTCCAGATGATATTCAGAGAGATTCTTGTGCAGAATAGCTGGTATTTTTTCCACTGGATTTTGGCTTAGCCTCCTAATTGATCACCTATTTCTATTTTTCTCCATGTTTTCAATTGTTACTTTTCCTTCTAAAATTCTCCTTATTTTTGATGTGAGACTAAGCACCAAAGCTGGAGAAAACTGTCATTTTAAATGAATATGCTTCATGCATCGTTACATGGTAATATGATACTGTATTAGTTGCTGTTGGGCCTGAGGCTTCATGTGCCAATTGTAGACTGGAAAAAAAATAAAATGTAGATCAGTTGATTGATTTTCTGGAGTCATGCAAATGGAATAGGTTAAACAAGCCCCCCCCCCCCCGCCAATAACGTGATTTATTCACGTTGCAGATCTTTTGCAAACTGCTTGTATTTAAAAAAAAAATGAGCTTTGTAGGTCGCTCATATAACTTCTTTTGAGCTCTGCAGATTTCCTGCTCAGAAAAAAGTCTTGAAGAAAGCAAAAATGTCACAGTGGCTGCATTTGCACTAACAACCCTGTTGGGGCCTGTTTGCAGACTCCTGATTGCCAGGTTGAAAACTGAGCAGGGGCTTCTTGTGGCCACATTCTGCCAGGTGGCATCCCTGGAGCACGGCAGAGCAGGCAAAGGAGAGTCAGAAGGATGCACTCCCTCCTCTTCCCTCTTAATTTGCATCTTTCTTTTCTTGTTCCAGACCTGGTTTTGCTCCTCAGGTTGTTAGTGTTATGGACAGGAAAGCTGGTTGAGGGCTGAGAGCTTTGAACCAGGCAGGTGCTGACTGGGTCATGGACGTTTGCTCTAGAGCAGTCAGCTGTCATCTGTCTGGGACTTTGTGTCCTCCCTGTGTAAACGATCACGCTCACCCTCCTGGCTTTTGTTGGGTGACCCACTTCCTGCTCTGTGGCTCAACTGCTGTACTGGATAGGCTCTGCCAGTGCTGGAGTTTAGTCTTGATCCATGAGAGGATCATTTGGTAGGAGGACATTGCTGAGACAGTCAGGAAAGGGTTCATTTCCAGGAATAGGCCCGGAAATATATTTTTGTCAGCAAAATTTCCAAGTAACACACATGAAGTGTAAATACCCAAGATACAACCCACCATTCCTTTCTTCCCTAGCAGTGGTGTAGAGGTACCAGCCAGAAGGGCCAATTGGGGAAAAGTCCTGTTTGCTTTGTCCTTTTCCCACGTCCCCGTTGTGCCTTCCCCAGGCCTGGGTGCAATGCCTGTGGCACATGTTGCTGTGCTGGTTAAGGCACACAAACAGCCAGTCACTGCAGTGTTTTGCAGGGCTTATTTTCTGATGTGTTTGCAAGTTACCTTAGTTTGTGGATAACTCTAACATGTGCCGGTGCTAGCACAAGGCATGAGGCAGTAGCCATCCCCTAAGAGAATACAACTTGACCCCAATCACTCTGGCAGCATAACCTTCCTGATTATTTTTTTCTTTGTATCGGGAAATGCTTGGGGGAATTCTCTTTTCTGTCAGTGAATAATATGTATGTTCCAATCACAAGAGCTTTTAGGTACCTACATAAACCATTGTCCCAACCGTGTAAGCAATTGTAAAGGTCCCTAAAAGTAAAATGGAAAGATTAAAATATTACTGTGTTAGATGACGTGATTCAATTGAGAATAATGTGTAGGCGTAGAATTCAAAGCCAAACAGAGTCTGGGCTTTAGTGATTCAAAAGTAATTAACACTGAGTTCTTTCTGTGAGGTAGAAACAACCAGAAAGTGACCAGTGGATCTTCTGAAAACCTATGGCTGTTCTTCTGAAACACCTGCAACTTGAGGCTAGCTTTTTCTGGATGATTATGTTCTTTGTGTTAACCCCATCATAAAATGGGTACTGAAGCAGAACTGTAGGATTCATCTTGCATGTTAAATGTCAAATTTATTTTCTTGGCACTCATTTACTTTATTTGTTTTTGAATAAGACACAGAGATTCTTCAAATCTGCAACAAATGTGTAGACAAGTTGCATTTGCTTTTGGAGATTTTTGCCTGGACTTGTTATAAAACTTTTTTTTGTTGTTTTTGTTTTTGTTTTTCCCCAGAGCTCAGAGGATGAATCAAAGTGGGTTGAAGATCTTCTTAAGACACACACTGCACGTGTCCGTGACATCGAACAGCTCACTAGCTTGGACTTCTTCCGAAAGACCAGTCGCAGTTACACAGAAATCCTCTCCCTAAAGACATACCTGCATACGTTTGAAAGTGAAATTTAGCTTTCTAACCTTACTCAGTGCATCCTTTTATCAACTGGTGTATATTTTTATATTGTTTTTATATTTATTAATTTGAAGCCAGGACATTAAAAATATTAGTATTTTAATCCTGTATCAAATCTTAAAACATTAAACCTTTGTGTCATTTGTTTTGTTTTTCTAACGTTTAATATAGATATGTCTCTTGGTTGATTTAGTAGTGCTTGTAGTACTGCATTTTGAGTCCTTACTCTGAGCTTTTAAGTGGTGCTGCAAGGTTTGATGCGTACATCAAGGAAATACTAATTTCTCATGCTCCTTTACCACACTTGTAGTCCTGTACTGTGTATCAAAATACTGAACATGTAAAATTACACTCATTTACTGATAACTGTGTGACAGACATATTTAAACACTATAGACAAATAGCATCTTAAATATAATAAACCACACATTCAGTTTTTTTAATGTGTTTTGATTTCCTTTCATAGGGATGTTCAGAGGGGCTTGCTGGCAGCTGAGTGCTGACAGATCTCTTACTGGGTAGAGCCCTTTTCAAGAGCTTAGGTTTTCTGGTAAGAGGACTGCCAGGTTCCCAGGTGCCTTGCCCTGGTACTCAGCGGTGAGACCGAAAAATAGACACCCACAGCAGTCATTACTGGTTAGGTTTTGCTATAGGGGGAGAGCTGGGAGGGTAGGATACTTGCTGTCATGAGCTACCAGGGGTAGCCTCATGCCTGAGGCCACTTGGCCCTGCTCCAGAACTGTGGAAAGGATTCAAGGTGATAACATCTATTATCACTTGGGAGGGCTGTGTTACACCCCTTCTCTACCACAGCTGTGCTGGTTCCTGGGAGTACCTGCTCCATGATCCTTTGCTTTGACTTTGGGGAAATTGAAATAAGACAGATGTTGAAAGAGGTGACACTGCTGACCATGCAGTGGGTTTTTAGCTGGGAGGAGAAAATTTGATTTTTATCATGTTCTAACGGACAGAGCCTGAAATGTGTTCCCCTAGTCTGAGGCTTAGTGCCAGCCCTCGTTCTCAAAGGAAACCCATAGGAAACCACATATAACTTGTGGTACAGTGAAGTCTATACAGTGCGTGTGATTTAGAGCCATCACCTACTTGGTCAAATGAGTCAAGTCTCTTTTGCTATTTCACTGCACTAACAGTCTCATAACCCTAGCAAGTCCCTTCAAGTGTCACTGAGGGCAGAGTCCTGAGACAGTGCAATAGATACTGTTGTGTGCTGGTATCTGGATAATGGCCTGATTTGGCTTGGGCAGTTTTTATAGAAGACATATGTTATGGAGCATTAGTGTACCTAGATGATGTAAAAGAGAAATTATTGTTTAGAATGCCTTTGGTGCTGAAACTACTAATTCCACTATTGTAAAGCCTTCATCTGGCCTTACAGATTTCCCTCCCTCACAAAAAGTTTTTTGTGTCTGTTTTCTCCTTGAAAATTGCAACTGCTGAAGGGAAGAGGGAGGGACTGGAAAGCATCTCAGCCATGTACACAGACGAGTAGCCAAGGTCTCCTAAGTAAAATTAATCTAGCACAAGAGCAGCTTGCATCCCTGTAGCATCCATCTAAGAGAAAGTAGTAAACTGGAATTAATCATGTTAACATAGATAATAAAGTTTTTTTGACCAGACAAAAATTTATTATTCTGCATTCCAAATTCTGTTTAATTTAGAAAAGCACAAAACATGAATACTTTATAAGACATCCAAAATGTTAAGATGGAAATTCTAATAACTGCACAAAGCTATGGGAAACATCCTATTCTTGCAACTTAAAAATTGTCTCTTGTGGTTGTCTGGTAGCACAGAAATACTTTCCTGTAAGGTTTCAGCAGGGCTTCTTGCCATGATAAACTTCATGTTCTTAGATGTACTACAAAGGGTATTTCCGTTGGATTTAAAAGAGCTTTCTCTTAAGACCTAATTCCTTCAACATAAACTTTAGCGATGATTTAATGTGGTGGTTCATAAATTAAACTAAAGACCACCACTGCTGTTTTGCTTTGACATTAATCTGTTACTCTGTTTGTCTGGGTTTTTAATCTAATTTAACAAATTATGTAATTCTTTTATTTTCTCCCAAAATAATGTGAAATTTATACCAAAGGAACATTTAAGCTCTGAAAAATAATCTTGCGCTCAGAGAAGTTTGCTTCTGAAATGTAATTAGTGATTGAAAATGGTTGGGAGAGACAGTTTAACTCTTGGTCTTACTAAAGAGAGGTGATTAGTGTGTAGGGAAACATAATTTTTTTGACTGAGTTTCTTACTGCGACAGTAAATACTAGTAATTTACTTCTACTTACTTCTTTTCAGCCTTTGGTTCCAGCCTCTTGCATGGTATTTCTGTTTTATTTTACTGCATTAGCAGAAATGACTGTGCTGAGAAATATTTGTGGAGACCTCTGAACATGGCAGGGGGTACTTTTCCCATTGAAAGATGCCTTATCAACACAAAAGCCCTAATGCAAAGCTGGTAAATCCCTCTGAGCAACATCAACTCTGCAGGAATAATAGGTATTTTAAAGGAAACTTGTAAATTGCCTTCGGTGAATCTTCAAGGTGAATGTTAACTTAGGGCAGAGGGAAGGAACCCTTCTGCCTTCCAATCCTGTTAGGCTATTTTGAAAAGATGAAATACCACTTGTTTCCATTACATGTTGCCTTTTCTTGATATTTCTCTGGCTTCAGCAAGAGGTCCATTGAGGAGAACAAGCACTGAATTTTTTCTGTCGAGCAAACACTAATTTTGAGGATTTGGGTAAATACTGTTTGCACTTGGTGATAAAAATTTGAGCCATGTTCAATGGCTTACAGGCAGTTCAGCTGAGCAACTGCCACAACAACAAAAGCCATGGTGTCCCGCACACCTAGCAAAGTCATTCTGGTTTGGGAAAAAGCCTTCAGATGTAGTTATGCAACTAGAATAACCCTGCTACAGGAAACTGTTACTTTTTTTTTAACCCTTTTTCTGCAGTCATGTATCCTTAATAGATAAGCAGTGGAAGCAGGTCAAGTAACCTGACCAACAGAATGGTTGTGATGGTGAAATTATAGCAAAAGTCCCCATCCTGTTCTGTCAGTACCAGAGTACCTGATGATTATGTTCTCTCCTGGTCAGCTAATAGCTTGATTAGATAAAGACTCTCCACTTACTGTTTCTCTCTTCTCTATGTCCAACCTTTAGCCTCTTTTTGGGGTTAGGTACAATATTCAACAGTTTCTGCACTTTTTTGAACGTTGGTTCTGTTTTGGTAGCAGTAGATCAGTTTGCATTGTTATGAAGCAGTTTCATCTCCAGATGAACAAGAAAATGAAAAGATTTAATTGTCATGTCTGTACCATCTTGTGAAGGTTTTTCCAGCGTTCACAGGGATTTAGTGTGAGTAATAACCATGTGTAATTAGGCCAATCTTGCAGTGACCCTCGAGGCTGCTCCATAGTAGTCCTGCCATGATCCCTTGCTTCTCAGTGCTTTATATGCAAACAGTTGGTCAGCTGAATGCGTGAAGGTTTTAAGACTTTACAAATGAAGATACGCATGCATGGCAGGTTTATGAAGTCCCTGTTTCCCTTGCATTTGGTTTCTTCCTATACATCAGTCTGTCAGGCACAACAGGTGAAGTAGCTCTCTAATTCCTGCACACAGCCAGGAAGCAAAAACCTTTTCAGGAAAGCTGAAGGAGGTTCCCTCTGCAAGTGTTGTTGCAGAAGAGAACAGGAACTTGTGCAGTGTCCATCTTGGACAGTGAGGACAGAGTGCAGGACCTGACCTGAAAGAAAAAAAATCTATAGCAGCAGGAACGGATGTTCCAGCAATCCTTCCCTTCAGTCTCACATCCTCATCAAACATCTTTAATAACCTTTAAATTTGTATTACACTTCTATGCAGATTACCTTGACTCCTTTCTGCAGGAGACAGAGGAAATACTGCTTGCAGTGTAATTGAGAAAATTCCCCCTTTATTCTTTTATTTTAAAAAAAACCCTGCAAGCTCCTACCAACAGAGGGGCAAACCCACTTGTTCTGCCTTATGAGAGAGAGATACAACTGGGCTTTCCCAGAGAAGGGGAGGGTGTGGGTGTTGCAGAGCTGCCACTTCTCTCTGCTCCAGTATTGTGCTCTTCCACTGAGTTTGGCACTTACAACAGCCAGGTTTATTCTGCTGGTTTGGCACAGAGAGACAAATGAAATTTCACAACACATCTGGGAGGCTGCTGTTACCACAGGCATGGATGAAACTGTGGCATGGAGAGGTTGGATAGTCTGTTTAAGGGCATGCATGTAGTATGGTCGTAAAGCTGGTCACACTTCTGTGTGGAGTTTAATATGTGACATTTTGAAATAATTTCTAGTAGTGCTATCACTGACAAGGTAAGTTTTGAAAAGCAAAAACTTCAGAATCACGTGGCTGACATAAAATTTGAATACAGGGTAAGAGAAACAAAACTCGTTTCCTTTGGGGGCAATAAATTATGCTGAATTCATTTTCTATCAATCTCATGCATCAAAATGCTTTTGGTAGGCCTTGTTCCTTACCAGAGTCCTTCTGTATCCCAGAGGGATGCCACAGTGTTTGTCTGTCAATCCTATTTGTGGTCCTAGTCCAGGTCAGTTTTTGTCTAGTTTCAATTTCCCTTACTGCAGTCTCAGACCAATGTTGCACTTGACCTAAGAGACTTGGTATAGTCATGAAAATATAAGTACAACCTGACCAGGATAGACCTGCCAGTAAATGATTAATACCACATTAACTTTACGTCTTCCAAATGAGGGAAATGTGTTTGAAATGTTTAAAGTTCAGCCCCTGTTCAAGAGAGGAGGAAAAGGGGGGGTTTTAAACATTGTGGAAAAATATCTAATCTCATTTCTTTGCACTTGTTGTGTAAACAGAAGATAAGAGCAGTATTCCCAAGGTTACTGCAAACAGCCTGTCACTACAGAGTACAAACTAACATTTACTAAATTGTATGTTGACATAAAAAGCAGCATTGCTGCAGTCAGCTGTGGTAAAAACCCCACAGGTTTCTTTCCCTTTACAAGTCAAAAGTTTGGGATGTAACTTATTCATTCCTGCCCTCACAAAGGAAAATCCCTGCCCTTACAGCATCCATGGTATGTGCACAGTTGTTGTGGAGCCCTACCTTACTGTGTTACCTTATCTGTTGTTTTCTAAACATGGTAGGGAAAGGCAGATGGAGGTCTGGAGGTCACCCAGGTTTCATCTGAGGGTTTCACCATGGAGACATCAGCAGGCAAAGAAGTTAGCAACCGTGGATTAGCACAGCTATAACTGATTGACCCCAAAACTGGAATTTACTAGAAAAGAGGTGGGATTATTTGACACCACAAACGGTCAACAGAAAAGGATTAAATCCTTTTCTGGGGATATTTTTCTTAGTTTTCTTTTTCCTGGCTATGTGTAGCAAGGGAATTATTTATTCTTTTCTACATGGAGGACTGATATATCAGAAGAGGCTGGATGAAGAGGGCACAGGAACTTTGTACACTCACCAAATAAATCTCCAGCCCCAGTCCCCTTCTGGCAGCATCTCCTGGATTTTCAACCTGTTCAACCTCTTGTGCCTCCTGAAGTGGGAAACTTCTCTTATCTCCTTGCACAGCAATCTTTTTTCTGCTGACCTCCCTGTTTTATTTCAGCTTTGATCTGTTAATCATCTGCAAATAGGTTCAGTGTTAGCCTACCAGCTCTTAGCTTTTTCAGGTCTTTCACACTTCTTCTAATGAAAAGAGGATGTGGAAGATCGTGATATATCCCTATTCTCTTTTCCAGTCCAGTTAAAACCCAGGGCCAGTTTTGCTGATAAAAACCCTCTTCAGAGTATTTAATCTGGTGGCCTTTACCCAGGTATGTGTCTTTGTCTGAAGGTGTTTAATGTCATTGAGGGTGGAATGCCCAAGCTCTGATGAATCAACTAGAACTTCTCCACACAGACCATTACCGACTAGACCATTACTAACAACAGAAAATTAGCTATTCATGTCAGTATTTTCTTTTCTGGGACTAGAAAGTTCAGCCTTATCCAGATGAGCCAGAGTTCAGATTCTATCTCCACATTGACTGTGACAGATCAACTTTGCTCATGGGCCCATTTTCACCTAACAACATATCTAGGACATTGCTGGTGGCTGTCGTTTCACCAGATCTCTGCTGGATGCACACTTGTAGTTGCAGTTGTTTCTATGTTTCTAGTTGGCTTTAGGATGTGTTTTGGGTGCATGGACATGGTGTGGGTTGACAGTAACTGCATCCTTCTCTTCCTCCTCCATTGTAGTGCCACATGAACAGCTGTCCCTGCTGCCCCATGGCCACAGGCCCCTTGCTGGACTCAGGATTGTGGTACACTCTGCAGAGTCTAGAGAAAAAGACCGTAGGAAGCAGGTCACAGATGATGTGTTATCTTCTCCTGGGTTGTATCTAACCTGTGTGAGCTGCAGCTGGGGCAGATGTGGTCAGTCTTTTCCCATGTGATGAAGCTTGAATCCCCAAACATTATTTATTTGCAGAAAAATAAATAAATAAATAAATAAATAAATAAATAAATAAATACCAAAAGAAATACATTAATAAATAAATAAATTTTTAAGATTCTCCTTACTGGTAACACCAGAAGAAACATTACTGTATGAGGATCTAACAATTCACATTTTTATGATGATCCTTTTACGGCAGTAGAGAAAAAAAAAATGCAGAAAAATAGGGTTTTTTTTCTCTTCTTTGTTTAAGGAAAAAAAAAAAAAAAATGCAGCATGCTTAGCTGGGCTTGTAGGCGTCCACATTGAACTAAGAGTGCACCTCCGTGGCTTTCACCTGCTGTGCCTCATCATCTAATTCTAACCTTTCTCAGAAGGTTTCCATATGCATTCATGAAACCTTGGAGCCCTCCTGTGGTCAAAATCATGAGCTGTTCTTCCGGTTGTAACTTGAAATCTGATGCAGTCAAATCAATTTTAAACTTTATCCTTGGAGTATTCGTTGAGAAAAATTCATTCAGTTAAGGAAGAAAAAGTTTAGATAGTTTCCTGAGCTTTTGCATACGTCAATCTCATTACATCTCGCTCCCCTTGGCCATTACCTGATGCTGTCCACATCTCTTTTTCAAGGTTGGCGTATTGCCTGACAATCTGCCCATTACTTCATCTTTCTTCCCTCCATACTCCTCCTCCCTGTTTGCTGTCCTTTGTGGGCTTCTCCCTTTCTGCTCTGATCTAATCAGGCTCTCATCATCAGTCTGTCTTGGAAACCCTCCAGCTGTGCATTAAATAATATCATTAACACAAATTCTAAGTATACTGTCTTCCTCGCTGGAGAAGTACGTGATTCTGAGGGCTTTGGTGTGCTCATTTTTATCGTAGTGCTGAAGTTGTAGAAGAGGTTTCACATTTCCTTCGTTTTGTGGGCTTTGTAGAGCCCCTCAGGAAAATTCTGTTTCCGCAAGGGCAATTGCTGCCTTTTCAACAGCGTTTCATTGTGCGTGAGAAGCAAAAGTGTCAGCTATCTTGAGCAGGTTTATGAGGGAGCAGAAAAGGGTGAGGTAAAAATGAGGAAAGGCAAGAGGAGAACTCGCCCCTTTGCTTTCGCCTGTAGCGGGGCTAACGCCGAGTGTTCTTCCCTGCTGTATAATTAAAGGGGACGGCACCCCCCGGCCGTGCTCACACCCCGTCACCATGGCTGCATCCAGGCTCCCGGCTGGTCCGCTGGAGATGCTGGAATTGCTCCACACGCTGACCGGCAGGTAAGGTCCGAGAGCCGCAGTTCTTCCCTCTCTGCCCTGGAATTTGCAAAGGCAGTTGGGTATTCATGAGGGTAAACACTTCAAGGCTTGTCATTTGTAAGATAATAGCACATACCACAAGGGCTTGAAAAGGATTTGAAGTTTCTAGGCTGCGCTGCTGTTACGACATTTGAAGATGCAGAGGTTAATGGAAAATCCCACCCAAAATTTCGGCAACAAATATACACTGTGTAATTCTTACAAGGGATGGGGCTTTTTGAGCTTTGTTTTTATCATAAGCATTACCTGACAGAAAAAGAAGTTTCCCAAACTCCACAGTCTTTGATGTTGCATTTCTGAATTTCACTCAAAAGAGTGACAAATACTTTCAGTAGTGAGTTTTTGATATCACTGCATCCCAAGTGGATGCTGAAGGCAGCTAGTCTAGGAAACCTCTAGTAAGAACTGCAACAAGAGGTTGGGTTAAGCTGTTGGCTTCTCTGCTCTAAATGAAAGCTAAATCCAGAACTGAAATGATAAAATAATTGTAAGCCTTAATGTGTTCATGGTCAGGACGTTATATCTTCTTATCCTTCTTATCCTGCCTGTGTCAACATTATTCTTATCCTAACAAGCTCGTTTTCCTCACTGGTATTTAAATAGTCCACTCACTCCTTTCCAACATATGTTTTTCGGTGGTTTTTTTGTTTGTTTGTTTTAATCTGCAAGCACATCTCTTCTGAATAAGAAAAGAAGCTGTTGCAACTGATTACTGAAAAAGAGGCTCATTTAATATTTGTATTTATCTTACAGATTTAGATTTATGTGAGCACATGCCTACATTTGCATGTAGGCTTAATTCTAGTTTCATAATATGGATGCCATAGAGAGGACTGTATTTTCCACTCTCATAATTAAATGTACACTAGCAAATAAAGCTTGCACAAAGATAATAATTCTTCAGCAGACACTCAGTCTATTCCCACATAATTTAGTGTTAGCTTTTGCCTAAGCATATAGTCTTGTGGGACTTTCTAGGGTGGTTTAACAAGGCACCACCTCCAGCCCAGTGTTAAATTTCTTGGTGTGGCAGAGGCAGATCATGTGATATTCCTGAGTTTTGGGCACAGACTCTCAGCTGCACTGAACGGGCTGAAGAAGTAATTGTCTCCTCTCCGGACAAGGGCTATTGTTTCCGCAATATTTGTTTCCTCGGTGCTTGCAGAATTGCTTCCCTCTAACCTGCACCAGGAGGAGAAGGAACAGTTTATTTCACTAATGGGTTTAAAAGCTAGAGTTCTACTTGTGTGGCTCATTTTACTTGGAAATGGGTTAGAAAGCAACACAGAATATGCCCAGTTAAAAACAAAAAAGAGTGGTAATTAGTGATAGAGTGACTGAGATGATCTAGTGGGGACTAAAGATACTTTCATTTGAGACAAGCTAGAATTAGGTGAGATGATCTTTCACAGCCCTTATCTCCTTAAGTTACAAAGAAGCCTGATTGTTTTAGATCACCTTTACTAATGCTTCTAACTAATCTGGATACCCATATTGGTGCAGGCTTGCCCTGTTGTGCTATGAGGCAGCTGAGTCTGTTAAACAATGCATTGCCGCCAAAAAGTACATCTTTACCACTTAGGCACATGTCTTCTCAGCTCAGCCCACCCCTGGCGCTTCATCCTTGGGCTGCTTCCAAAAGCAGTGACTGGGGACACAGCTGAGGGGCTGGCAGGTGTTAACAAAGTGAACCTCTACTGGTGTTCATGAAAAGTAGAAATGAGGGTGTCTGTAGAGGATTTCTCTACAGATACATGTTACCAGTTGCAGTGGGCCAGAGCTAAGAAGCTTTCTGTTTTGCTGTGTTCTCTTCTGACAAGTTCTGTCCCTGCTCACTGCAGGAGGATGATCTCTAAAGTTCCCTTCCAACCCAAACCATTCTATGATTCTATGTCTCTGACTCTCTCTTGCTTAAGAGAGCTTCAGTCCAAAGCACGAGGATTTTGCATGTGTTGAAATAATCGTTTTAAGGCAGTGGCCTGAACACCTAATTGCTCAATTAGCCATGGCTTGATTTTTAATGGTGCTGGCTGTTTCTCTGGACTTCAAAAAAATTCCTTACTTGCTTATCGACATTACTTGAAAACAGTGTCCTGACACTGCACAGCTCTATTCAGCAAAGCATTTCAGCGACTCTCTAAGTCCAGGTATTTGTTTAATGCAACTGCTGGGTTTGTTCTGTGTGTGAAAAACACACTCTTCTCAGGAGTGACACGTATTTCTGATTGTATCATTTGTGTGATCTCCTATCTTCAACAGCCTTTGTCTCCATGGACTTATTTCAACTTGTAAAATAATTAACCAATTATTATACCAATTATTGGTAATTATAATAATAATTTCCAATTATTAACCAAAAAAATCTGGGCCCAACAGGTGCAATAAATAGAAGTGAAATGGTCTGCCCAGTGTTCTGGAGGGGACCTTCACAGATGCCTCAATAGACCTGCTAGTCAGGGGAAAGCAGAAGATGCAAATGGTGGGTGTATATTTTGACATCTATATACTTTTGTAAGTCCTGTATATGCCACTTTTGTGAAAGGAAACAACCAGCCTTGAGGAGATGTGGGCCTAATAGAAATGTGGTTTCCACATCTTCCATCACACTGACACTATTAATGGAAAATCCTTGTTAGATGATCTAATTCTTGCCTTTGCAAATATCCCCTGTTCTCAGTGGCACTGAGAACCACTTCACAGCAGTTTCCTCCCCTTTCCCAAATTCTTGGAATTTTTGTTTCTGCATCAAACATTTTCTCTGCTGCTTCACACCTACCTTCCAGCTGAAGACCCTCCCACTGAAACCTCACAAGCCCATTTTGGGCAATGCCATTTTTTCTGTTCACTTTTTTTTTTTTTTTTTTTTTTTTCTTTTTCAGTGGGTGTATTTTCAAGGCTGAAAGAACAGAAGAAGCCATTTTTGCAACACTTCACTGCAAGTGTCAGTGTATGCAGGATCTCTTCTTCAGAATGTTTTTAACATTTGAATGAAAAAGCTCCCGCTATTATCTGATTCATCTGTGTGTCCTTTGATGCCCTCTATTTGCAATGTAAAATGTAGTATTTCCCTTTGAAAAGTGCTTAATCTCTTCCTGCCTTTCATCCTGGTCTTATGCTGGATCATCTCTAGATCATGACTTTCCACTGTGATTTATTTTTTGTTCTTCCTATCTAGTTGGAACATTGTCAAGCCATTTATGAATAGATTTATTGAGGGGAAAATAATAGTTTTACACTGGGTCCTGCTTGTGGTTCAAACTTGGCATTGTCCTGGTTACCCAAGCTGTACAAATTAGTACATTTATAAGTGTAAAAGAGTTCCAAGAAGTTCCTTTCAAACCAAAAGGAATTTCAGTGCTCCAGACCTTTCTAGGAAAGATGAGTATTTAATGTCACACAGTATAATTTTTTTGCAAGGCTAGATAGTCTCTGACTGGGACAGCAAAACAGATTGAATCATATTAAATTAGTTTGTTCTTTCTGGCCTGGCCAGTTATTCAAAACTCTGGAGTCTTGAAGGCTGGCTGAATCAAGAAGAAGAACCGGTAATGTTATTCATCTGATATTGTTAATTTCCAGGAAAGTCTCCTGGAATTAGCCTGGCATTTGAGAAGATAGGTGCAGTGAGAGACAGACTGGCTGTGGCACAGCCAGTGATTCTTGGATGCTCTGAACAATCCGAAGCCATCAATGCAGTACTCCAGTACAACCCAGGTCACAGGATGAGCATGGCACATCTACCATCTTCTGGGACCTGCTGCCCCCAGAGCCTCTGAAAGCCAGAACTGAGGGGCAGCAGGGAACAAGTCTGTAGTATGGAAGCTGCCTGGACAAATTTCTCAGCTGAAAATAGAGGAGGAAACATGACCTTAAGTAGCTCTAATTATGGTGAAATTAAAAAGTGTTTTTCTAATAAAGCCAGATGCTAGAAAAGAAAATCCTTCTCATCATGTCTATTATTTCCTAAATCTTTTTTATAGACACTTTACCCTTCACAGACCTACTCCTTGGCAAAATACTGGGGTACTTTACAATGGATATGTTGTACCGACAGCCATGGCTTTAAACATATTCCAGTAATCAGAGTGTGGGTTCAATCAGTCATATCAAATTCATGTGTGTGTGTGTAATACAACAGGATACTTAAATATGTGTTTAGCTGATATCTCCATACTTAAAGCCCTTTGAACTTTTGATCATGTGAACACTTGATCATGTGTTTAAAGCTGCAAAGTATTTTTCAACATTGGGTTTTCCTTTTGGGGGAATGTAGGAAATGGAAAGATAGAAACTTCCAGTTACTGAAGGGTTTGATTTGCAGCCTTGGGAGAAGCTTGGATTAATGTAAAAATAAAAGTACACAGACATTAAGCCAAAAAATAGTTGTAAGTAAGAATACTTCTTAAGTAAGTAAGAAACTATATTAGGTAAGACAGTGAAGAATTTTATAGTGCAGTAATGTAATTTTACAGAGTAAGCTAAGAGTTTAGATGTTATAATAGAAGTATATGTGTGTACATGTAGTAGTAGCCCATTGGATAAAAGTATACACAGTGTGGCAAAATTGAGCAAATGTGATAGGTCAGAAAAACAAAACAAACTCTGTGGCAACTTTCCATTGGATTAGAATGTTATATACTGCCTTGTAATGAAGAAACTTGTGACTACTTTGAGCTATGGCCATTCTTGCTCCTCTAAAACCTTACAGTTTGAGGCTGATGTTTATCTGGGTAATAAATGGGTTTTAGCCCAACAGTGGTCCCATCCCTTCATTTAGGCATCAACAATAGGGGGAGAAATATATTGTGGTGTAGGAAAAAGTATTTACAAACTGTGAATCCTTTCATATCCTTTGGGTTGCCTGCTGTGTCCCACTGCAGCTTCAGAGTAGGTCCCAGACCTGACTGAAGTCTAAGATAATTCCTGTTACTCTGGTAATAGGAGGTTTTGTATTAAAATCTGTTTGATCTCTTACACCATGGATTGTAAGACTGAACTCTTCTCCACAGTGATACCAGCTGTGACTATAAATGACGTGTTCCCTTTGGAAAGAAATCACTGTTTCCCATTTTCCACATCTGTCTAACCATGTCCTTGGCAAATTACTTAATCATTTATCCAGTTCCTAACCTGTGCTAAAAACAATGTAGATTGATTTTCCAGGAATGGCAATGTATAGTTGAAAACAACCTTGATCTTGGTACGTAAGTATTATGTCTGTCATCCATGAATTATATGCATAAAGGTACTTGCTCATTGCATTTCTGTGTAACTTCTGCATTTCTGTATAACTTCTGTTTGCTGGAATAGTAATTCTTTGCTCCATTAGCTTCTTTCAAAGTGCATGAGTTTAGGGGGTTTCTTGTTTGTTTGTTTTGTTCTTTAAGTATGCCCACCTGCAAAAAATTCTTATATTGACTGATTATCCAAAATAGCATATAAAAGGAAATGAGAAAACAAAGATGGATTTCTAAGAGTGCCTGAAAAGTAGTAGCAATTAATGGTCAATTAGCTTAGTAGTTCATGATCTACCAGATAGTGAGCTTTCAGTAAGAAACAAACAAAGCAAGCAATCTTTGTCTCTTGATGGGACGTTTTCATATTACAAATTATTGAACAATATAAAAATTGACTTTTATTTTGGATAGATAGTCTTGGTCTGAGGTCCCAGAGAAAAATGAGAGGCTGAGAAAAATATTTCTGCAAAGTAAGGAGGGAGAGGGGAAAAGGGCAAAGCAGATTTGGGCATTTTAATTCCTATCTTCATATGGGCCATTGACTGTCCTGTAGTGTTTTTGCTGGTGCTGGTTTAACTCACAAGTCTCAAAGCTTGTTAAAGAACCTCTTTATCTCTTCTAATCCCACACATTTAACTGGCAAGTGCTCTTCAACATATGGTTTCACCCTGTATTTTAAGTGGTACCTTCATCTCAAGTGATTGCCAGTATAAATGAAACTTTATATGTTGAACCTTGGAAGATTTTTAAGCACTTAAACCAGTTCTTAAATGATCTTTAAATGTTGAATTAAATTCTCTCTTTTCAATGAGATAAAGGTTAAAATACATGTGTAAGAGGTATTAAAGCTGTAAAATGTTAAGTAACATCTAGGCTAAAGATACAAATATTAAGCTGACATCTTTTCATATATCTCTTAATCTGTTTCACATATACAGTTCAGTCTATTTTTGACCTGTTGTGTTCAAATGCACCAGAAAACGTAATGTGTTGGGAAAACAAGGTGACCTCAGAATATGAAAAATCAGGCAGCAGCTCATGGGTTTTTTTCTTAGTGCAGAGGCTCAATTCCCTTTTGTTTCTCACCTTAGAAGATTGAGGACATCAAAATCCTTTTTTTTTTTTTCCTAAACTTTTTAGTAGAGAAGGTCTCACAGCTAAAATTTTATTAAGCAATGCAAGGTATATTTTAAAGTAATAAGTTTTCATTAGTAATGTTCCTTGAAATAATTCTTAGAGTGAGAAATAACTGTATGTCTAGATAGAACTTAAACCTGGAAGCGTGTCTGAACAGTTTCCAGAGAGATGCCCAACTACTTTGCTCCCACATGCTTGTCTTTCTCTGGGAAATGTTGTTGCAGCCACCTTGGCATACTACAAGGCTGAGATGAGAGAGCTCACAAGAAGAAGAGACCAGTCACAAGAAGAGAAGAAAATCCCAAGAGGCCACAGAAGCCCCTGCTGGGGACCCCACCAGAAGCATCACTCTTTGAGCAACACAGTGGTTGCAAATGAAAGATCAGTGAGCTTGTTCTCCAGTCTCTATTTCTGTGTAGAAATTTATTAAAATAAGGCTATATACCCAGATCCTCTTGTTTGCAGGGCTTGCATGCCCCTCTGAGTAGTTTGCCCGAGTGCCTTCCAAGGGTCCCCCTGGGAGCTGGGGTGGCAGCAGCAGGAGCAGCTCCCAGACCAGTGGGGCAGTAAGGCAGGGACCAATTGGATCAGCCAAGCTTGGGTACATGTTTGTCAATTATCTCTACAAATGCTTTACCACGTGTCTTGGGTTGCAAAAGATTTGGAAATCCCATCTTGTACACAAAAGGAAAAAAGGACCTCACATCCAGCCTGTATGAAATCCACTGTTCCAGGCCACTATTGGCCAAGGGTAGTGAAGAACCAGGCCAAGGGATTCAGCCCGACACAGCCTCAACCACAGCCTCAGCTTTGCATTGTGCATACCATCATAGAATCATTTAGGTTGGAAAAGACCTTTAAGATTATTGTGTCAAACATAATGGTCTGTTCCTGTTATTTCCCCTCTGGACTGTCCTTTAAATGTGGAAGAAACAGGCAGCAAAACCCCATTTTGCAGAAATGCTTCTATGGTTGCCTTTTTTCCTTTTCTAGCCAGCAATTATCGTAACATCCTTTGGTTTTAAATTATATATATATATTTTGATCCTGAGGAGGATGTGCCATGAAAATATTATTTTAGGGCTTCTTATAGGTGGAATTTTTTTTCTTTAGCTATGTGTAATATTTATTGCAAAAAAGTTGTCTGGAGAGGGTGGAATTATAGGAATGGGTGAAAAGGCCTTGGTCTGGTTTTGAGCCTTGTCTTGAGGTGATATTGGCTGTCAGAAGAGTGGGTGATATGCAGAGCTCTTGGAAGATCTGTGCTTTTTTTCTGAAAATTAGTGCATCCAGATGCCAGAAGAGCTTGTGAACTGCATGGCCAAGCTTTACTGGAAGATAAATCAAACTTCAAGGAAATTTGGGATTAAATTTAAAAAGTCTGTAAACAAATGTCATTGCTGCTCATTGTGTCCTTGTAGATAGGTCCTTTCCTTCAAACCTAAGCTTAGTTCTGCCACTTCTTCAGGTGCATCCAGCCTTGCCAGTCCCCTCTTGGCATCTGGGAGAAGACCCTTGCTGCATGTTCCACCTTATGGTCTGTTGAAGGACTCCCGCTTTGCCAAAGGAGGATGTTCCCTTTGCTCACCACATACTCCTGCCTACAGTTTTCTCCCTTTCCCAGGATTTTCAGAGAAAATGTCACCTGCTATCTGCTTTCCCCACAAATGGCTCTGCCTGACCCACAGCACAGCAGGGATGTTTGCCAGGATGAGGCAAACTGGTATAATTTCTCTCTGTTGTTCATCCAGATCCCTTCAAAAGGATGTAACAAATTCATATTCGACCAGCTGTGACCCAAGCACATAGCATCTGTCACAGCAATTGAAAACCACTGTTGTCATGGCCTGACTTCTTGGAAATCATCATAAATGTGATGGATCAAGTTACCATAGGACTCTGGACTTCAGAGTCACTTTAGAGATGCCTCTTGTATTTTGTTGCTGGGTGAATTGTGAAGTGGGATTGTTTGTGCAGTTTTTTTGCAAAAGCTGGTTTAATTTCCTCTCTAAACCAGCTTGTGCTTTTGTTTTGCTTTGCTTTGCTTTTGTTTTTAATCCCACTTGACATTTTTTGTGCAATGTGAGAATGTGCCTTTTGGGGCACTTAGTAAATTGTGTTTAAATAGTTCCCAATTATCACTCACATTTTTCCTGTTTAAATTCTTTCTCTGCAATAATTTGGCTCATAATTGTTTTCAGTTTTGTGTAATTTGACTTCTCGAAAGCACTAAGTACATAGAATTGCTGGTGTGGATTTCATTCTGTCTGCATGCAATTAAAGCAAACCAGCTTCTCCAATACTTCCTTTGTATCTGTCAAGACAACCCCGGTGTTGGTACTGCCTCCAGTTGTGTCAGTATTTCTTACGTAAGAGTTTCTGCAGGTGTTGTTACATGTCTGTTCCTGTAAAAACTGTGTGCTCTCTAGTCCTCCATGTTGTATTTTCCTTGTCTGTGGTTATTCCCTTCCCTACTTCTCAAGCTGAAGGTGTTTCCTGATGCTCTCTACCATTATCAAGTGGCCTGCCTTTTTTCCATTACTAGGAAGGAGTACTGAGAGAAGAGTGGAACATCTGTGTTAAAAACTAAATGAATGTTTCACATTGCTTAATTGTGGACAAAGTAGAAGAAAAATTGTGAAACTGTGACTTGTTGCTTTCCATAAGACAGCTCCAGATTTACACAGCCTTTCGGTGCATGAGACTCAGCAAAGTGATTATTATCATTGTGCTTTAATGCTTAACCTGGTTTGATTTTTATTTTCTTCCTACCTACTTTTGATCACCTATCACAAAGAAGAACCACAGGAAGTGTGGTCTGGAAGGACAGATACAACAGGAGGCAGGAAAGGGGTCACTGTGGGAGCCTGTCCCTGTGAATTGGTGGTGGAGACAACTGTAGACGGCAAGACCCACGTTCAGTTCACTCTTCCATTTGAGGTCTGTTACTCCTCTGTGTCTCTCCTCAGGCACATACAACAGCTCTTATGGTATGAGCAGACCAGTCCGGCATGTCTCCTATCCTCCTGATGATGCTGGTACCCTCCAGGAAGCAATAAGCTTTCCACAACTTAGTAGTTGGGACCACGTGCCTTGGGTTCTAGTTGTAGTGAATGTTTCAGTAAAATAAATTCTGTAAAATAAATATTTTTAAAGAAAAGATGAGATCCCAGTCTAGACCTCCATGTGGTTGCTTCTGAGTTAAAAGAGAATATAATTTGCTCTCCTGTGTCTGTTTTGAGCTCATGCCCCTGATGTTCCTGAAAGCTAGCACAACATAACATTTATCTAGCTACAAAGTATATATTTGCTTATTATTTTTGCCAAGGGACTTGATTGTTTCTTGTGTGCTTTCAGACTTCTTTCCTCAGCCATATATCATTGCCAAGCATCCAGGATTTTAATTTAACAATATTAATTTTGTCCATATAAATCTGCATGTTTCACGAGAGAAAAAAATTATGCCAGAAGGGTCTAATGAAAGCTGATAACAGCTTTGCACAATGAAAAAAGGCATGGCACAGGGGAAGCAAAACGCCCCCTTATAACCTTGTGAGGTTGTTTCCTTCTGTCTAGCTTAAGGCTCTATTAATTTTTAAACTGTATGGTGTCCCTAGTTCTACACCCTAATTTTTCCTCCTTCGGGAAGGCATTGATCAGTATCGTTACCTGGGTCACCATGTTGGATCTCAAGGACTGCTGCTGTTTACTCCTTCCCCAGAATGCTCATTTTGGTTTATTTACACATCACTAGTAATCCCTGAGGTTTGTCTATTTTTGCCAAACAGTATGATGAAAGTAACTTTCAGTCTTCTTGCAGTAAGAAGTCTACTATATCTTCAAAAGCACAGCTGCTGAAACAATATGTCTTGCATTTGCAAAGATTATTTTGTATGGTTTAAACATCATTGCACAGCAAGGGCAAGTTGTTATAGTTGCAAGTTGATCTGTTCTTGGTTCTAAATTTCTGGATGTAGCTACGTGTGACAAATTTAAAAAAATCATCTGTGTATATGATAGAGAAACCTTCAGTGCTTGCTAAACACAGGTATCAGTGGCAGTAGCTTCTTAGAGAGTGGGGTAAAAAAGCAACAACTAATATGAGCCAAAAAAAAAAAAAAAAAAAAAAAAAAAAGTCTGTGTGCTTTAAGAAATGTCTTGGTTATGACTCTCTCTGTTTCAGAAAAAACCTTTGGTTTCCAGTCTCCAAATGTCCCCACATCCTGATAAGCCTGGTGCAGATAGGCAAAACTGGCTCTGAACTATATTTTTTTCAAGCACATTTTCCTGTGTAATTAAGAAGATGGTTTGACCACGGCAGCTGCAGGGGTTGAATTGTGGCTCTTGAGTCCCTGACTGCTGACCAAGCCACCTTGGCATTCTCAGGGGCTGCTGAACTTTTCTGCCAGGCATGGAGAGGCAGGCTACCATTGCTGTTTCTTGGAAAGACATGGAGTGCTGGGTCAAGGTCCTTCTTGGACTTCCTTGGACTGCCACAGACTTGAGGCGAGGACAAGCATGAGGGGATGGGGGCAGCCTGAGGTCCAGTGTCCTGGGGCAGCTGCCCACAGCTTTGTTCGGTGGGCTCAGTCCAAGCTCAAGATGTTGGCTCCCTGAGGTGGTCCTTCAGCTGCAGCACATCTTAGACACATGGGCTCAAGGATATTTATGCAATTTAAGACACAGGAGGAGCTTAGTGTAAGCATGGCAATACATCAAAAAAGCTTGGGAGTTCATTTCATTTCTTCTACTGTGAAAATTTGTGGCAGGCCTCAGAGGAGGAGGAGAAAGAGGTTTGTGGAGGAGACAGCGTGGGGAGATCCCACCATACACCGAATCAGCTGCTGGGACAGGTTGGAAGAAAGAAACATGCAGCCAAAACCTGCCCTGAAACAGCACAAAACCTAAGTTTGTAAGTCTGTTTATCTGAGGGGTCACAATGGACATAGTAAGAGATGGAAGGAAGTCAGGAAAGGTAAATAAGGAGAAGAATGCAAGAGTATAGAGGAGCCACTTAGGGTCCTAGAGACTGGCACAGAGTTTATGTAGCTCAGTGATACATGAGGAAATATCATCAGTGAACAGTGCTGTGCAGTTGACAAGTGTGTTTAGGGGAACACAAATAAAGCTGGATTTCTTTGCTTGCAGGTTTTTCTCTTTTCTTTCCCTGAGTGTTTTGGGGTTTTCACAGGCTTTCTGAATTCCTCAAGGAGCTTCTAAGATGAAATAAAATGAGATTAGATCTAGTCTTCTTTCTGTATTTCCACCAAGCAGGAACCTGTGGTATCATGAGTAGAACAGACTTTGTGTTATTTCAGACCCATAAGCTCCCAGATTCCAAAAACAATCTGTGAAAAAGATTTTTTTAAAGAAGTAGAACTGCTTGTTCACACACACAGCCCTGTCAAGAATGTAGGTGCTGGCTCTCTTCTCTCAAAGAGCTGCAAGGCTGCAGAAGGACATGGAGCCATTGCCTCCCTGCAAGTTGAGCTGCCTTGCCTTCTGCACCCTAGTGGGGTGTGCCAGCCCAACTGTGGGAGCTGGTGTGTGATGAGGAACACACTCCTGTGCCGTGCCACATGTGTAACAAAGCTCAGTGTCTGCACCAGGAGCTTTGTGCAGGCTGGCCCCTAGCGTGGGAGTGGAGCTGTGAATGCCTCTGAGCATCATGGGGTTCACACATGCTTTGAAGCACTGGAAGCAAAAGAAAAGAATTTTTTTTCCCCTGGAGGGACTTAGGATTGTTTAATTAGATGTCACACTCATTTCTCAGACACGGAGACTGAACAGCGTTGGAACAGCACATTGTGTGGAGTGCCATGGGCAAGCATTAGCATCAGCTTAGTGTTGTGTAAACCAAGTATATCTACATGATCTTCCTTGAATAAAACACATCCATGGCTCTTCTATTTCATGAAGCCGTGTGCTACCAATGTATTTTTCTTATCAGAGTACAGCTTTTGCTCAGTTCTATTTTTTTTCCCTGTAAAAGGTCAAAGATAAAGAAGAATAAGAAAAATTTCTGCTACAACACAGCAAATTTGCATTACTTTATTGGCTCGAAAACATCCTTGAAATAAAATAGTATTTTTCCTTCACTAATGTTGCACAAGAGACAAATTTGTCTCCATAGGCTTGGCCTAGGAGTACTGCTGCTGTTTCCATTTGTCAGTTTTTTAGGGGTGGTATACAACATCTTCCTCTATGCAATCTCTTTTCCAGAGTTTTTAATCTTACTCTTCCTTGCTCCCTCCCTCTCTGTGTTTGCCTAAGTGAGCTGCCTTTTGCAGTACTGGGATGGAGGCATAGGGTCAAGAGAACAGAACATGTAATCATCATTCCTTGCCTCGGTTTTTGGCCCTGCCACTGATTTTCTGTGCAATTTAGAGCAACTGACCCAACCTTTCTGTATCCAAATGATAACATGCCATTAGCTTCCCAAGCAGCTACAAATGCTGTCCAAGGAGCCTTGCCTAGTCCAAACTGGAACGTGCCAAAGATGAATTTCATGTACAATTTCTTCTGAGCTTTTAAATGCATTTGCAAGGGTTCACCTTAGGGATGGTCAAGAAGCCTGAAAGAGGTCCACTAACTCCTTCTGGCAGCTAGAATCCTGTTTTCTTGCCTCTTTGGTCTTTGCATGATCTAAGCCTGTTGCTGTCTTGGGGAATTTCCTGGTAATTATTTACATGTCCATGAGAGAGTAAGGACAGAATGAGAGTTCTTCTTTGCAAAGGCACCATGGAAGCCTCAAGTATGTTAGTATTAAAGAATACGTCCCTTACAATATGCCTACACTGCTTCCTGGGGTCATGGCTACACTATTTGTACTTACTGAGTAAACTTGTTTAGAGACAATTTGGGCTTCTCTACCTTGCGGTATCCACCTACACCCTAAACGAAAATGTTGGCTTTTAAAGTGCACTGGGCTTCTGAGCATGGCTCTGTGCAATGCTATGTAGTCCTCAGCAAGGTCATCTATAGATAGTTAAGGCATTTCTGCACAGCACCTCACTGTGTCCAGTAGATAAACCCTCTGTGTATGTGAGTACGTGTGTGTACATGTATTACAGCAGGTTAAACAAGTACCTGCTATTCAGTGTGTAATTAGAGTTTGGATAAACCTAAAAACATAAACCAAGAATTCAAGGATGCCCAAGACATATAAGAAAACTGTATTTGGGCAAGACTCGGAGTAGTCATTTGTGGCTAGAGATCTCTGGTTTGTAACTGCTCCACCTCCTATAAGTGAGGAGGAGAACCAGGACTTTAAATACAAACTCACAAGACTCTGAGACTTTTAAAAACCAGTCTGGCCCGTAACTAGTTAAACAATGAAGCAAACAAGAAGGGGAGCAATTAAACTTTTTTATGACTAGCAGGAGAACCATTGATTGTGAAATTTACTGGTAGCCAAGTTCTCCTCCCTTCCCTACCACTTATAATTTTGCCTTAATTGTAGCTACTGGCTGTGGCACAAAGCTCATACATATAAACAAGTCCCAGGATATGCTGCAAAAAAATACACTGTATGGGAGACATTAGCAAGAAGACAATCAGGAACTGGAATAGCATTCCCACATGGAAAGCCGCGGGTGGTATAAGGAGCTCTGTATCCATATGGTTAGTTATGCGTAATATCTTTGTAATGGCATTAGTACCCCTCCATTGCTTTTTCTGGCACATGCCTGGTCTTGAGTCAGTTGGACTGATAATTACAAAATTGTGGTTTGCAGACCATTGGTGGTCTACACTCTTATGGTAAGTGGTCCACAGATGGGCTGTAGAATCAAGCTGAACAGCTTTCAGTTGTGTTTTCAATTAAAAGTTTGATGATACAGGGTACATGGTGGTCCACAAGAGGGTCTTAGCATTAGTGGTGGTCCCATTACTCTAAAAGTTTGAAAACACTGGCTTAAACAATTATGCAGATCAACAGTCTGTTTGTGTTGTGTTGTTTGAAGTTAAACGTTACAGCATGTCCCCTCCTTTCACATGTTGGGAGCTGTGTTGCCTGCTCTGCTTGTCAGTTTTAAAAATAAGAGTATTATGAAGTATTACAAATGTTTCTTCATGGTCTTGTGTTCCCAGTTTATGATTTATTTAACTCATCATTTCATATCCACTACTGCATTCACATATCAGAAGTATTTTCCCAGAAACCTGTCATATTTTGAGATGAAAAGAAGAGGGATGTTTTTAACATTTTGTTCAGTTAAGGGGGAGTTGAGCAGATGCAGGGTATAGGGCTGGTTCTCCTCCCATACCTTGGTGCTTACAACAGCATCCATCATTCAAAACCATGGCACCCCTCAAACAGCAGATTTTTAGGGACCGGCTCTAGGCTATTCTGGATTGTGCAAACTGCATTGTTCTTGGGAAAACTACAGGAAAAAAATTCAGCATTCCTTGCAGGAGAGGAAGAGCACAAACATGACCTTTTATTTCAGGGCAGAAGGCATCTAGCTGGGAAGGAAATGGCCTGGACTCTCCTCTACCTCCAGAGCTGTATTGTATCCAATGCCTGATAACATTACAGAGCAAGGAGAGGAGCAGGAACAGCAGGGAAGGTTCCATCTGTCCAGAGACTTCTGACCTCCTCTTGCTTTACTTATTCCCTACTGAACACGGAACAGGGTGAGTTCCCAACAGGTGCTGATATTGTGCTCCACAGACAAATGTTTTTGTTGCTAAGATAAAACACATGAGAAGACAGCACCCCTGCCCTTGTCACCTGAAGGAAAGTAGAATTGTTACTATGTGTATAGAGACAGCAGAATCTGCTCTCTGGTGGTCTCACACCAAAATCGGCATGTCTGAAATCGTTTAGGAGGTGCAAATCTCAATTTTGACATCCCAGTTAATTTTAGGTGTCAGTGAAGTCTCCGGCTGCTTCCTTTGATAAGACTGTGCGCAGCCAGGACTCTCCAATGCCAAGGTCTGTAAAGTAACCCAGTTTTAATTCAAGTCCTTTGCCACTGCAGTAAAACAGAAGGTTCAGAGGTCTTTAACAAACACTGTCCTAGAAATAAGTTTGGTTTGGCGCTTTTTCCCTTCCTACTGGAATATCCTCCTTTCTCCATTACGAACCCTTTTGTAAACTTCCAGCCTAAACTTCCTTGCCACCCTGTGCCCATGTGCTCTTGAATGAGATTTTCTACTTCTTTGTGTTTATAGAGAGTAATCATAATTTTTTCTCCATGAGTGTTTGCTCCAGGCTAAGACAGATGCTTCTAATATTGTCTTGTAAAGCAGGCATTCCTGTTGCCTGTTTCCTTCATGGCTCCTGTAGCTGTAAAATCAACCTTAATGAAAATGGATATGTAAGCAAAAATGCATATAAAATCCTCTTTCTCCAAACAAAAATCCTCTACCTATACTGATTAAAACCTGGAATATCGGTTTTATTTTGTACCCACAGAAATGTTTGTCCCTCTGTATGCCATGTGTATGCCTGGCTGGCTCACCATATCAGCTGTAATACATCTGTCATTCTCCTCTTCTGTTGTTCTCAAATCACATTTTGATGTTTCTGAATAATAGCCTTAATCCCCAAGATGTACAGCTTTGCATCATATACCATAAAGTTTCAGCCTGTTTCTTCTCCTCCAGTCCCCAAGCAATCCAAGTCTCGCTTGGTACTGCTTTGCTCTCCCTGTAGGCTGATCAGGACTGGTATGTCTGAGGCTCTCCCTGTGCTGTGTAAGCCAGGGCCACGCTCACTGAGCATCTGCACCTTCCTGCATGAAAAACAGTGGCATGTCCTAGCATTTAGGGACAGTAAAGCAAGGCTGTATAAAAACCACTTTGTATGGACTCCCATGTAGACCAATATCTTGTTTTAATTTGTCCCAAAACAGAATGCTCTTTGGTTGGCCCAAACAGGGTGGTTTTCTTGCTGGATCTGAATGACTTCGCAACTTTCAAACTCCCGGACACTGGACAGTCTCAGCTGCTGTTTGTTAGGCACAAGTGCTATCCCAGTTACAAGAGACCTATGTTTGTTGGTGGCTAATTCCACATTGGATCTATTATATTTCATCATGATCTATATTGCACTGGAGCTATAAGTACAAGCACCATCATGCTAGGCACATGTAATTAGGTTCCTTTCCAAGTGATACGTATTTTATACTGGAGAAAATTTATGCTGAGATTTTGATCTCTTGGTCAGAAATCATTTGCTCTAAGTCTTACAATTTCTGTTTTAGGTAAGCACCTGCTTTGTCTGTGCCATCTGATTGATACTTTTTGACTCTCTATCTGAAACAGTAAAAATTTAGAACTGAAAGAGAAGAACTCAGAGCCAAAATTGTTCAAACTTCAGAAGCATCTGCAACATGGTCGTATTAGGGGCAATTTTCTTCTGGTGACAATGTCATTGCAGCCTGTGAGATGCTGTGGAATATTTTTGGCTATGTATTACATGTATAACTTAAGAGAACATTAATTTTTCTCTTTCATGCTGTTGTCTTTAGGTTTACCACAATTAAAATACTGAGCTTTTTACATGAACAAAAATTAATTTTGGTAAAATTCGCTTTTATTCAGGGCTCTCAAGACCTACAGGAAGCAGATCAAAAGCAGTACCACTCTGCAGAGAGATTGTAAGGTGCAGTGACAGGATGGTGCTCAGATTGGCTCACTGCCACAGCACAGTGAGGGCATCAGGAATCAGGTTTTTACCTTTCTTTCTGATGTAGGTCAGGCTGAACAACACAGTCTTTTGAGCCTGGGCCTGGGCTGCATCACACTAGAGGTGATTTCACAACCCTGTTACTTATTTGTGTATTCAATACAATTCTGGGACTTGGGGGGTGGATAGGACTGCCTGGAAAAATAAAGTCTATTAAAACACATCTTGATACAATTCTCTTGTAATGATTTTCTGGATGCAGATTTCAAACAACTTCAAAAACATCAAACAGGGGAAAAGAGACCTGCAAATGGCACAAAACAGAGAAAGCCCTGGAGGCTGGAGGACTGGCTCTCACTTCCTGTACCTCAGCTGCCAAAATCATTTATGAGAATTGTCCCCTGTGCAGAGCTCCATTATGCATACAGAACAATTTATGAAGATTCTTTGGGATCTTTTCTGCTGGGTCATGGCCCAGATAACTTATTCATAAATTTCTGGCACTTCTGGCTACCCAATCTCCTTATCATCTTGTATTATTTTATTCCTATTGTCTTATTGTACTCCAATACTTGTGTTTCTAGAAGTGAAATGTAAATGACATTTTCATTTGAAATACAGAAACAGCTAAGAATGACTTTGTGAAAGCAAAGTCCCCACATAGCTTCTATGACAGCTCATGTCAAAAATGCAAGAGGGTAAAAAGAGGGTCTGAGGGATCATAGAAGCTAAGATGTGGCTGATGTTATAAGTAAAAAGAAAGCAGTTCTTGTAACAGAAGTTGGTGGATTATAGTCCATATAATCACTGCCTATTTTAATGATTAATAATTGCAAGTAATTTTGCCTATTTAAATGCAAGGAAACTGCCTGAAGTTATTTCACTCATTCATTTTTTTTTCCCCCAAAGGGACAAATACAAGCCTTAATTTATACTCCCACGAGAGCTGTAGAAACTAGAAGCACTTTGAACTATGTAAGGTCTGTGTACAAGGATGTTCTGTTGAGGATGATGAGGAGAACTTTGTAAATGAGTTAGTTACCTACTAGCTTCCTTTAATCCTTCCTCTAAAGGTTAGTAGGAAGTCAAGACATTGGAGGTACAAACTGTGGATCTTGCAGAAAGAAATGCCTAGAGGATGATGTTCCTATGATGCTCCAGGGTGGCTGTAACATCCACTGATCTTTCTGTATTTGGTCTGAAGTCACGAAGCACATCACCACTACAGCCATTCCACTCCTGCTTGGCTGATTTAATTTTATTTCAGAGTAAGCATAGATTGTTTGGTACATACATTTTAGTTCTCTCTCTGTCTGGAAGGGGAAATCAGCTCCTACTGCCTTTGCCCCCGTCACTTGGGTATGCCATCATGGAGCCTCCTCCAGCTGCTGTAACCAGTACTCCCAGGCTCTTCAGAGGTGGGCTCTGTAACAATACACAGTTGTTGTTTTGACCACATGTCATGGGTTGGCATCCCAGGTAAGATGTGATGTCCTGGTTACTTCAATTGGGATTGTAACAAGATTAATAATATAATTTGTAATTCATGACATCGAGATACCTTCAAATGGAAGGTTGTTGGAGCTAGATGATCTTTAAGGCCTCTAAAACAAACCTTTTTATGATGATAATGATTTAGCTCTTAAAGCAGTTAAAGACTGTGTCTGATAAGGGAACCTGTTTGAATCACACCTCACACAGGCAATTTTATTACTGACATTTCTAGGCTGGGAAGGACTGAATTTGCAATAATGTTAATTATTCTCTTTTAAATGGATTTAGATTTTAATTCCAATGTTTCCCTTTGTGGCAGTCATTTTTGCAGGTTGGTTGCCTGATCTCCTGGCATTGGAGAGGCTCTGTTGACTTTCTTCCATGTGTAGAGAATATGCTTTGGGCTAAATCCCAGTGTTGTGCCAGGACCCAACTCACTGTTACCCCATGTTCCCATATGCCAAGTGCATTCCCATTGCCTTTGGCTGCAACCCTCTTTTCCCACGGGCTTCCTGTAAATTCCTTTCTCTGTGGTTAGGTACACCTCCATCAGAAACCAGGGTGGATGCAGGATTCTTGCTTCATGGTAATATGGGAAATGACTGTGCATGATGGGATGAGAACTTGCCAAGTGGCACTATAGATCTGCACCAAGGTCCCAGAATTTCTTCCAAGGTTTCTTTTCTATGAAACTGAGTTTGCCCCAGGGCATGAGACATCACCTGCAAATTGCAGGGATCACAGGAGGCCAAAAATGTGCATTTTCTGGGGTCGACTCTGTTGCAGATGGTGTCGTGTAACCATGGGGATGAGGACACATTTTCAGTGCTGACATCTTACAAAGGCTGCACAGTTGCTCCTTGTCATCACTGCCATATGATATGCTCCCAGTTCTCTGTGGCTCAGCAGAGCTCCTACAGCTACCGTTTGAGCAACTCATGGTCACTAATATCTGGAAAAACAAAGTCCAGCAGCTCAGCGAGTTTCTGAGGGACCACAGCCCCTCTCTGGCCTTGTTAGTGCTGTGCTGTGCAATGTGGCCTTGGGCTCGTGGGACACGGTACTGCTGTGTGGTCTCCCCTCACCACACAGCTCAACAAATGGGCACATTAACCTACTGCAATTAAAAAATGACACATCTTCCAGCAATCACTTAATCCACTGTCCATAGTATGAGGCTGGTCTGAAAGCCATCCTTCCTTGCCAGGAATCCTAGCAACTCAAAAATATGTGATGCTGAACATCTAGAAACTATCATTTTGACAGTGGTTACCCCCCTTGCTGTGGTGGTATGCCAGCAACTCTGCTCTGGGCTCTGCAGCACTGCCCTGTGCAGCAGCACTGTTGCAATCCCTGGCTCTTTATGCCATGGAAACTGAGGCAAACAAAGGCTGAGTAAGTAGAGCAGTGCTACTGAGCAAGCCTGTGGCAGAACTGGGAACCAAACACAGACTTTCTGACTCCCAGTCCTGGACTTCAGCTACCCACTGAGCTCTGACGTGTGACGAAGTGAATCTCATTAGAGACATCAGATAACCACAGTTTAATTTGGTTTCTCTGTGCTCTGTACCCTGGGGAGATAGCAGACCTCTGGCCACAAAAGGCAAGTTATTGAGAGATTTGCTGTTAATTCCTCCTTATGAGGTCCATCTTGTTATGTTTGGAGTTGCCATAGCTTTCTGTTTGTTTTGCCTGTTTTTTTTGCATGCGGGACTTGTGTATTTTATTAAGCCCTTGGCTAGTAACTTGTGCATGTTTAAGATTTTATAAGGGCTTCTTTCGAGGTCATTCATTACAGCTTTCAAAGGTGGCCTATTCTGAAGGCTTGTTATTGAATACCAATCTTTGATAGATTCATGTCTCACACAGGGGAAAAGACCCATTTCTCATAGGCTCATAATTAGTGTTCCCAAAGGGTTCCCCAGCTGCTTTTCATAGCTCTTTGCTCACATTGACCTTGGACTTCAAATTCTTCATGACTGTTGAAGTGCAGTCATCAGAGAAACTGAGAGAGAAATGTCCCTTTATTTTCATCACTTCAACAAGAAAAGTCATCCAAGAGACACATTACTAGTCCCTTGTATTTTGGACCTGACACTGATCTACTGGAGACCTGATCTTTCTCTGCCTCATCTGGCTTTCTTCTCTGCCTTGTCTGGTCATGCTATGGGCAGTGGAAGGTTTTGATGACCTTAGTTATCACCTTAAGACTTTTCATGTTCTTAGATTTTGACAGATTTTGACAGTCCTTAAAAGTCCTGTTGAAGACACAGAGAAAATTAATTAGTTTGAGGAGAGGATTTGGAGTGTGTAGAATATTCTATTAGAAAGAGAAAACAGCTGCTTTTTCATCACAAGTATGAATTGTGTAATTCAATATGAAGTTTAAGTTGTGAAATTTAGAAAGATTTTATCTACTTCATATGAATCATGCAGCTTGTGTTTGTGGGTTCATTTAAGTTTTGGAGAAGCAATTTCTATTATTTGTCTTTCTATATAAAAGCAAAAGCATAATTTCCATTAGCACATATCCTTCCTCTGGGAAATGTTGAATTTTATCCTAACTGCAGTTAATAAGATTAAAAAAACCCCAAACTTTACTTGAAAGTATATGAATTGTTGGTAGACATAAAAAGATTAATATTTTCCTTAAGGCTGAAAACAGATTTCCTTGCACTCTTTTTGTGGATGTCCCAGTGTTTTTTCATTAAAAAATGAGTTCTAAGAACAGATGTCTCATAATTTTTCAGCTGCCTCCCCCTCGTGGTAAATCTGGAAAACCTCTTTTCATGGAAATGGTGAAAAGCTGGGTAAAGTTCCGCACTTGCATTTCAAGAGATTTTTTTTTCTTTTTTAGTTGGGGAGAGGCATTAAAATGCTGGAAAAATGTGAATTAAAACAAGAGCATATCAGTTCTTTCCCAGAACCAAAAGCCCAAATAAGCTTAAATAGGAGAACATAGATAACCTCAAAGAACTTCAGATGGCTGCAGCTGTCTTGAGGCTTTTTCTATTTCTCAAAACAATTCCTCTGCCCTTCCCTCTCCCCTCCCACTTCTGATGGGCCTGAAGGTTACACCAAAACCCAAAAACTTCAAAATTCTCTCTTTTTTTTTTTTTTTTTTTTTTTTGGGGGGGTGGGGGGTGGGGTGTGGGTGTGTGAGTGTGTGTGGGTGTGCCAAATGCCTGGGAGACAGGGCATGGACTCATTGCCAAGCCCTGGGGCTCCCAGTCTTCCTTGTCTCTTGATGGAGTTGGAGTTCTGTCACTTTGGATGGGCTGCAGATACTGATCCCTTTGTGATTCTTCTCATTCTTATATGGAAATGAAAATGTTCACCACAGCTTGGAAGAGGAAAGATTTGGCAGCCACACTGAATAATGGTTAGAGCAGGTCAGGGATTGCTATTTCCTCCACAAGCATCCCCAGGAAGAGACGCAAAGCCATATTCCACCAGGCACTCTGTAATCCAAAACAAGGGGGTTTGTAATCCGACGGAGTAGGACTGTCTTAAGTACATCTGCATCATACACAGAGAGCAACTTCTCTGTGGAGCAAATAATCACCATTTCTGAGACCATCATTTTCCCTGGGCTCATTGTCCTTCTATTCTCTAAAGGTCTATCTGTTGTGGAGCCTGAGATCCCTCCCGTTCTCTGAAAAGAAAGCAAATTGCTCCATTTCCTCTGCAGCGTGATCCTCTGAAGTGCAGAGCAGACTTGAAAGGGTAAAGCTGAGGAGCAGGAGCAGGAGGAGGAGGAGAGCCTGTGTGTTTAGAGTAGTAGACAGTGACTTAGAGAAATGGCTCATTTCCTGGGTTTACCACAAACTGTGTGTGGTGGGGAGCAAGCTGCTCATATATTCTGAGCTTTTAGTGCCTTGTGTGCTAACTAGAGAAAAGGGCCTCCCCTTCACCCTTTGTGTCGTTCCCACTTAACTGGAAGATCTGGGATGAGAAACTTCTGCATTGTAGTTCCACACAATGCAAACAAGGTCCTGGAGGAGGCTAGGCCCTGCCATTATGCTAATAAAATTTAGATACATTTAAAAGTTGGGCTTCTGGCCTCCCCCGCTGTTGTGGACTCCCCGGGCAGCGGCCGTTCTCACTAGCGCCATCGGCTGCCCTCGCCCTGCCCGGGCGCTCCCAGCAGCAGGCCCGAAGCCGGGCCCCGGCAGGTCCCGAAGGGCCGTGGCCGCCAGGTGTCCCCGTTCTCCACGGTCTGCAGGAGAACCGAGCCGGACGCTGAAACACATCTTGAGCTGTAAATTTGAAGTGAAATACTGCTTGTAATTCTGGCCCCAAGTGACGGGCTCTTTCTTTCCTCTAAGCCATGCAGCAGTGGCAAAGGCAGCCCTCAGCATGGTCCTGTTATGAGAATGACAGGGTTTCGTGTACGATTGCAAACTCACTGCCCACAGAGTGAGAACATAAGCTGCAGAATGCTAAATACTTTATGCAGAATACTTTCATTATATTAAAATTCGGATTCTCTTCCCCAAAGAGGTGCATTTTATTCCTGAGGTAGGCAGTCTAACATACAGTCTGAAAATACAGTTTTTGCAAAGTGGTGAGGGCCCAATTTTCCAAGCATTTCAATGATCATACTTGTATACAAAGGCAGTTCAAAGAATTTAATTCTGCCTCAATCTACGTAAGGATTTCTGGGGTTTTGCCTCTTTGCACAAACTTCCAACTTTAATATAAAGTGCAATTCTTTAATTAAAAACAGAGAGGGAAGCCAAAACAACCCAAACTAGCAATCCTCCCACAGGGTCTAACATACTTATTTTTCTGTCCTGATGATCAAAGCACAGTCCTGGGTATGTGTAGCCTAGGGCTCTGTTTGGCCTAATGGATGGATTCTTCTGGAATTTCTATGAATCAAGCAACATGAAGTGCTGAGCCTGGGTCTTAACTGAGCCAGACCCAGAGGTGAAGGAGAGCAAATCTCCCTCAGTTAGCATACTTTATTCTCCTTAGAAAATAATTTATTATATCTTTCGAAATATCCTTTATCTTTTACCAGCAGAAAAAAAAAAAATTACATGCTTTAAAAAAACCTCTAATTAGCTCCAAGCAAATGGACTGCAATGGACACAGCAGGTATCCTGAAGGCTGCAAGTCTCATGGAGAAAGGGAGAAGGCAGGATGCATGGGTGCATGGGTGCATAGGGAAGGCCTCTGGCAATGGGAAATGCATGTACATGCCTAACTTACCACTTGAGGGCACAGTGGAAGTGAATAATAAGGACCAGGATAGGGAAAGCATAGATAAAACATGGAAGAGGGTGGAAAACAGTCTAGGCACACGGTGATAGCATGAGAGGCTACAGGCCCTTAACTGAAATGTACTTTGGGGAAAATACTTAATAGTTTATTCTGACATTGAGAATAACAGCAACCAAATTAACATTCTTCAGCACTGAGGAGTTTTAGGTCAGTGGGGTACTTTTCTTCATTATTTTAGTCTGACCTTTTGCGTGTGCAAGGCAGAATAAATCTACGTCTTCAGAAATAAATAGGGAGTTTTTTGCCTGATTGATAACCTACAAATCATTCAATTAAGTCAATTGACTGGTAATGGCTACTCAGTACTGTTCCTCTGAGTGGAGAGACTTAGTGTGAGATTAATTTCATGTTCTCCAGCAAGCTCACTGGCAGGCAATCTGCTGGGCTCCCTCTACAGTCCATGGAGAATAAGAGATTTTAAACGTGTTTAATGATAAAGAAAGACTTAGCTCTAACTTTACACATTTATAGGAATAAAAATTTTAAAATCAGTGATTTAAACTGATATTAAAAATATTTACTAGATACCTGCAACTAAACTCTTCCTGTTGCAGTTGCATGATAAGTCTCTTGACTGATATCAGCGTAGTATCTCTGGTCATAGAACAGGTTTAGTGCACAAACTGGGATTGATAAAGAGAAAATCAGAGCACAATTTTCCCTCATTACACACTAAATTTCATATCCTCAATAGACAGCTCATGTTACAAAATCTAGCATAATGGATGTTATAAATAAGATGGACCAAATTAGATAAATCAAATTTTAGAATTTTATTGAGAGACAAAATGACAGTCTCGGACAGCCACAATTAAAAGGACAGCGTTGAGCCTGGGGTCGCCGCTGGGTGAACACTTGATAACATACTCTGCCAGTCTGTTATCCCCCAAGTTCATATTTTCGGTTTGCAGCAGTCTCTTTTTATACACTGGATCGCAGAGAGAGAGACTCAGGATTTCGACGGTCCTCCCTCCGAGGCATCTTCATTAATCATGCAGGTCTCAGTTCCGAGAGTCTGAATAGATCAGCGGAGGAGGACAGTACTGTTTATGGCTGGGTCCAGGTGTGGTGTGGAGATGTTAATTTCTGGCGGAGACGATCTAGATATCGATCTAAGGTAATCATCTGGTTCTCCGGGCTATCATCTCTGTTTTCTGTTGCCTTTTGTTCCCTTTCAAGGATTCCCGGCAGCGGCATTTTCTCGTTCCTCTTTCTGGTAATTCCAATCATGTTTTCCTCGTGTCCCTCCCATGCCTTTTCGGGCTAGAGAAATTCCTTTATTTTGTTGAGCCACCTTCCCCTGAATTAATTCACAATATGCTGGTTTGAACAAAACTTAACTTATAACATGCTATTTTATACAAAACTTATATTTATATGGCTTGTATTACATTTTATATCCTATTAACACGAATTAAATTTAGAACATATATCACAGTGGACATAACTAGAATGTCTTTTTTGAAACAAGAGTCTATACAGAAAGCTTTGGTTTATTATTAAAAAAAAAAAAAAAAAATCCAGTGTAGTAGTTCTCAGAGGAGAGAAATAAAATATTATTTCATGAAGTTTGCATTTCTCATAATATGTAAATACCAGGACTAGAAACCGTAAATAAATATTTTTCCATCCATCCTCCCTGTCTTGGTTTGAAAAGACAGGTATCTGCTAGGGAGAGACAGGCCTCTCTAGGAATCGGGAATTCCAATCCCTTCCCTGCGTGTTATTATAATTTGGAAGACTAAAAAAAAAACCAAAACTTTTCAGTCAGAGCTATGGGGAAAGGAATAACAGTCCTTTACTAGTAAATATAACAGGACAGACAAAAAACAACAGCAGCAATTACAATAGTAAAACAGAACCAAGAACCCCCAGGGCCTTTGTCTCACGAGTCCCGGGCAGTCTGATCTCTTGGGACCCCAAGAGCCGAAACGGCTGGCGCTGATGGCTGGAAATGGTGGGGTGTCCCCAGCAGGCAGGGGGGATCCCGGCAGGCAGAGTGAGCAGTGCTGGAGAAGCCGCAGTGGCTGGACCTGGGCTGACCCAAAATCCAGCAGGGCAGGCAAAAAAAACTCCGAATTCCCGGGAGCTCCAACAGATGATAGAATTCTCAGGGCCAAACCCCTCTGTTAACCGTGGAATCCACGCAGCTACCAGTCGCTTGACCGTCCTCCCCCCGGAAGAACTGAGAGCTGAAAAAAACAACCCCCCACCCTCAGCTCCTGGGAGCCTTTTTCCTCCCCCTAAACTAAGTGATCAACTTCTTTTGTATGGGTTAAGCACCCTTTAACTATCAGTTTAACTATCAGTATTTAGTCTCCTAGCAACTTATGGGGGGGGAAAAAATTCCACAGGAAAACTTAACCCCCAACACTCCCATACACTGAAAAATTATTGAAAAGAGGGGTAAGAAAAAGTATAGCTTGGACTAGAAAGAAAAAATAGCAATATTTTATTTTTCCTGAAGATTTTATTATACATTATCCTACTCCTGGAGTTCTACTGGAAAGCGGAAAGGGTGAGGCCATGATCTTAGTGAAATCAATTGTAGAATTCTACTCATTTTGAGGTTTTCACTCCAATGTCAGGCATCAGTGAGCAGGCTGTCAGATGGTCTCCTTACACAGTCAGTGAAGGCAAAAAAAAAAAAAAAAAAAAAAAAAAAAAAAGCAAGCATATTTTCAATGTCTGCTGCTGTTATAAATAAAATCAACCAGATTCGATTTATCAGAAATTTAGAATTTTATTGTGAGACAAAATATCAGTCTCAGAAAGCCACAATTAAAAGGACAGCGTCGAGCCCGGGGTCGGCGCCGGGTGAACACGGATATCAGACTCTGCCAGTCTGTTATCCCCCCAAGTTCACAACCTCGGTCTCCAGCCGCCCCTTTTTATACACTGGATCGTGGAGTGAAGTCCGGGATTCTGACGGTCTTCCCTCCGAGGCGTCTTCATTAATCATGCAAGTCCCGGTATCGGGAGTTTGAATGGACCGGTAGGGTGGAACAATGCAGCTGATGGCTGGGCCCGGGTGTGTCGTGGATATGTTAATTTTCGACGGAGACGAGTAGAGATATCCATCTGAAGTGATTATCTTGGTCTCCGGACTTGTATCTCCGTTTTCCGTTGTCTTTTGTATCCTTTCAGGGATTCCCGGCAGTGACAGTTTTTTGTCCTCCTTTCTGGTAATTCCAATCAAGCTCTTTCCGTGTCCCTCCCAAACCTTTTCAGGCTAGGGATATTTTGTATTCTGTTGAATTTCCTTCTTCCCAAGTTAACCCACAAAATGCTAAAACAAAACCTAACTTCTAACATGCTACTTTATACAGGACTTATAATCATACATTCAGTATTACAATTTATATTCTATTAACATGAAGTAACTTCAGAGCAGATGTTACATTCCTTTTTAACGATCTGTGGCCAAAGCATGTTTGTGTCTCCCTCCTGGTAGTTAATGCATGTTTGTGTCTCCCTCCTGGTAATTCTTAATCATGTTATGTCTCGTGTTTCCCCCTCCCTTGTCCTTTCAAGCGAGAGGAATTCCTGCACCCTCTTCTGAGTTGCTTAACTCTGAGTTAACTCAGAGTTTGTTGGATTAAAATAAAACCTTACATTTATTTAGATGATATTAAATTTTATCTATCAACACGAATTAACTTTAGGACATATATCACAGCTGCCCTAGAGAAATTCAAAGCAGAATAAAGGTAAGAAGAATGCTGCTTTATTTAAGTCCTAGAGATGAAGGACTCCTGGAAGTGGCTATAAACATCTCAGGCTACGTGTGCTCTGAGGTACAACACTGGGTGTCATCAACACCTGTTATTGAAGGCATACTTAACCTACCAGTTGTTAATACCAAAAACTGTTAAGTGATTTATTTTTGGGGCAGTCCTTCACTGGCAGTAGCAAAGGAAAGGTACATTTTGTGAAAAGTGCGTATTATATGGCTCTACGCAAGATGTTTACTATATGTATTATGTTGTATTGATTGTTAATGTTGTATTGATGTTTTGATAGTATGGTAAATACAGTTTTGTAGTTAAAGTGTAGTTTTTGTGTGCCAACCACAGGAAAACGTAAATCTTTCCGAGAAAAAAAGAATTTCCTACTTCCTTATCAGAAGAGACCAACTCCTCCTGCCTCTCTGAGCCTTGAGGATGCCACAGAGATTAAATGAAAAAAAGTGATACTAACCAGAGACAGTTCTTTGTTTGAATGGAGTTTATGCTTCATGTATGAAATATATGAATATTCAACAGGCTATTGCTTTTAAGAGATGGTCATTTGTTAGCAGGCATCCTTCTTCGTAGCTTTTTGCTCAGGGAGGCACCCAGACGTCTGTAACTTTGTTTTTTATTGTCTCATATTGTCCTAACTCTAATAGTTCAATTTTTTACTCTAATTCTATTTTTATAACCATCTTATTTGCTATTAAAATTTTAAAATTTTAAAAACAAGTGATTGGCGTTTTTCACACATTTGTTCAGAGAACATGGGATGAACAAGTTGACCAGCATATTTTGTGCTTGTTTCATCAACACATACTCAGTACACATTGCTGCATGGACCCATCCTTAGAACATTGGGTGTTATTCCCTGAAATGCTCAGATATGAATTCATGGAGATATGAAAATGAATTGCTGATATTTGAATAATTCAATTTTTCTCAATCTGAGTATGTAGAGGGCAGTTTCCCTGGGGAAGAAGAGAATCCTGGAAAAATGCCTTGGGAAACCCCATTTTCAGTGCCATAAGCAAAAGGCTTATTCACATGCTTTCTATGCAAATTGTTACTAGAAAGTTCTTGGTTCTTTGTGTTACCATGGGTTCATTTTTAGTGCAATAATTTTAATATTCCTAATTGTTCTCCCCCATTGGACCCTTGTCTCAGACCCCACCTTAACTCCCCACCCACACCACAGTGCATAAGTACCCCTGTTTGACCCAGGACCAGGCCTTTTGCCCCTTCTTACTGCCTTGGTCCAGCTCGTTCCAATACTGTGAATGCCTTATTGTTTGTTATTTTTGTGTTATTAAAATTACTTTTTGGAAAACTGGATCAAAGCTGTCTCTCTCTCCATTAAGTCGCCATTGAGCTAGAGCCCTGAGGAAACTCAAAGGAGTCTGATCATCTGGGCTCAGACCCTTCAGGAGTTTCATGAGTAATTTAACTTAGCTTCTTTAGGAAAATCACAGTTCTACACCAGAAATGTTCAGGATTTTATCACTGGAGTTTCCTTATGTGAATTTCACAGGTTTGACACACCACTGTTGTGTTCTAATTAAATCAATGTAAAGAGCCTTTTCTGGAACAGGCTGAAATTAGCCCACAGATTAAGGTAATAACTGTTCATATTAAAGTAAAACAAATCTAAATTAGTATAACCAAACTGAGAGCAGATGAAAAGCTGTATCAATTGAGCTGAGGTAAAAAGAGCCACTGATTGGTATTGGTAAGTAGTCTAAAAGACAGTAAAACTGGATCAGATCTTTGGCTCCTTTTGTCCAAAGGAATCATTTGTGGTTCTTTCCAAAAGATATTTTTTCCCTGCTGAACTGCTATAGTAATGTAAGAAGACATTGAGACGGCTGTAGTTCTATAAAGATGGCTAACAAGTATTTGAACACCATAGCACTTCTCTTTTGTGGAGGTTGCAGTGCTCGTACCAATGCAATTGCCTTTTCACAAAATGTGTTAAAGATGCAGAAATCAGGTACAACAGAACTAAGAAAGATTATGGGGGTATTTTGGCACTGGTTTACTGAAGTGCAGACTGTAGTTTAAAGTCCTGGGAAAACAGTATAGGTAAAAGGAGTTACTCCAGTTGCTCTTGAACTCATATGCCATAGTGCACATATTCCCCTTTCCAAAGGAAGTGATGGACAATCCACAAGAAGAGCCCCAGCAGGAAGCTGCATTCATGACTCTTCAAAAATATCAGAAATAAAGCTCCTGCCGCTGTAGGGGGAGAAAACCTACAAACTTAAGAGTAGTGGATGACCTTAATGTACAAAGGGTGGTGGGTTCAAATCCCAGACAATCTTTCTAACTTGCCTGCAAAGTGAAAGCTACTTATTGAACTGCTTCTCCCTGGTGACTGTGCTTTGTTTTTATGATCCAATAGAAGTAAAACTTAAGGAATGACATAAAAATCTGGATGACATTAAAAGAAAACAGAAGGATAGAGGCAAAGCAATGCAGCAATGATAAGGTGATGCACAAGAATAAATTACTTTGGGTGTAGATGAAATAGAGGAACTGTCAAAATAGAGTGAATAATTTTACTTCATAGGAAGTCATTAGTTGACTGCATTCCTCTCTAATTACATCTGGCTCAGGATTAGCTGGGTTTTATTAATCCAAAAACTGTTTAAATTTGTCCAGACATTATTGCTGCATTGCTCAGTAGTTGATGCACCTCTGGCAAACCAAGGTGCCTGTAATTTGCAAGATGACCCTGAGAAATGCTTGATAGCTTGCATTATATTAGAAAAGCATTGAACAAACCAGCCTAATTTTTGCGGTGGAGGAGGGATGCAGGAAGAAATGTGGGATGAAATTGTTCTTAAAAAAACCCCTTTTTCCATCACTCCTGGATTCTGATCTACTCCTTTGAGGAGTCCTGATAAGTCCTGTCTAGGTCTTGGCATTTCCTAGCGCAGAAGATGTTAATTAGAAGATGTGGACCTTTTGGACCAGGACCAGAGGAGAGCCACAAAGCTGGTCAGAAGGATGGAGTACTTCTCCTCTGAGGAAAGGCTGAGAGAGAGGAGTTTAAAACTAAAAGAGATAGATTCAGACTAGATATAAAGAAGAAATTTTGTTTAATGAGGGTAGTGAGATCCCCATCCCTGGAAACATTCATTGTCAGTTTACAGGGCTCTGAGCAACCTGAAGCAGTGGAAGATGTCCCTGGTCATTTTGAGAAGGGTTGGACCAGTTGACTCTTAAAGGCCCCCTCCAACCCAAACTATTCCATGATTCTATGATTAGGAATTAAACTGTGAAAGGGCAGAGAGTGCTGCATGTATGCACAAACATAGGCTTGTTCCCACTGTTTGAAAAGCAAAAGGCAGGCAGGAATATGTTGATAACAATAGCAATGTCTACAGAGAAATTTATCATTGGTGCAGTTAGTGGAAAAAGACATGCAAGAGCCCAGGTGAGGACCCAGTGTATCTAAACCTTAACTGAATCAGTACCAGGACCTCATAATTTCAAGGACAACCTAAAAGTTACTAAAAACCTATTAGCTGTTGATGCTTGCTCATAGTTATTTTTATGTTAGTCTTCATCAGCTAAAATAAGGAGTCTTAACCTTCAACTGAATTCCACCCTGTGTCTCAGGAATTGCCAAACCAGAGTTTAATAGCTCCTTTGGAGGAGTAGAACACTAGGCCAAACATGTTAAGATTTGGCTTTCTGCCTTTTGTTCTCAAGACAGAATTGTTTCCTACCACATGGTTATAGAACAGTTGTGGCATAAGTACAGCTCCACTGTCACCAACAGACACACACCAGGCTAAACTTGGTCTCACAATCAAAGCAGCTGAATGTCTCCACTATTGTACTTATGACCGATTGATAAAATCCTGCTACATACATGATTTAATATACATGAAACTGCCCCCTCAGGCTCTTATTTCTTAAGGGTATTGCCATAGAGTATCTAACACAAACATAGTCACAGGCTGATTTTGTGAGGCTGAAATGAAATGAAATACTTTGTTAGTTGTTCAGACCCAAATGTGAACTCTGAATTGTGTAATTATTCTTCACCACCACCACTGTATTTCAGGGCACACTGACCTTAGTTACATTATCCTATCTCCCAGGCTAACTTACTCTGAAAGAAACCTTCTTTCTAATATGTGCCCCACAAACTATTCATCCTTCCCTGTAGCAAGGCACTGCTTGACTTTTACTGCAGCAATTAGGACGAGGCACATTAATAATAACACAAGAAATCATCTTTTGTTTTTAGGAGTCTTCAGATCTTTTTTATTCCCATTGCTTTTAGCTGTTAAAAGCTGGTAGTTTAAGAAAAACAACTTTAAGAAAGAATATTTTGAATCACATAAAGTTTATTTACTTAATAGAGGTATATTACAGTATGTACAGTTTCTATTTACATATACACATTTCTAAGAAATGAAGCACCATATGATACAGTTAGTATTTTAGAGGAACTTACAGATATATTATTTTTGCATCCAAATAGTTATATCTACTGACACACATGGATTAGAACCAAATTCTTAGGTGTTGGTTTTGGATTAGCCTGCTAGTGAAGTTACCAAAGAGAAAATTAATTGCTGTCAGCTATCAACGTGCTGTGTTTCAGGATAAGAGATCTTACCTATGTCATTTCAGGGGCTATGTGCAATCTTAATCCTCAAGAGTCAGAAGTATTGACAGAATGTACTTTATAAGCCACATGAATGTAATACTTCCATCAGTAAGATTTTTACTGTCAACAAAAAACAGAGTTTCATTAAAAAGAAAAAAGAACACTGCTGGAGTGCTTATACATGGTATGGAAAGTGAAGTTAAGAGCCTGGAAGCTTATGTGATGCAGTATCATGTATTCCTCAAGGAATACATTTACTCTAAAGAAGCCCAGTCTTACATGTGCTGAAACTTGCAGCATGATCCCCTTAACTCAAGGAGAAAGTCTAGCTATCGGCTTTGTCATCTTTATGCCACCATTAAGGAAAAAAAAAGGCTCTGTCCAAGGTTCAAAATGTCCTTTGAGTGAATAAAGACATTTGGAGGCAAATGTAAAATGAGGTATTTAATAAACTATGGGGAAAAAAGCACCTAGTTTGAAAGACCATTCTGAAAAATATTTTAGAAGTTTCATATATGCAGTTGTTACATTCACCTGATTGTGGGTCAAGTTTTGCATAAACTGCTTATACTTTTTGCACTATCTAATTCATGTTTTTCATATTTTTGCTTCACTAGATGTGGGATCTAGCGGCTGGAAGAAAACAACATTACTCTGAGGACAGTTGTTGTGACAGACACAGGTGTTGATCAACATCATTGGCTTTTTTAGGACTTTGCCCTGGGGGCAGCGGAACTCAACCTGGATGGTTTTGGTGTTGTGTGGGGTGCAGCAGCGCCCGTCACTGCAGAGGCCGCAGTAACGGGGTCTGTACGACTGCACACTTGTGCAGTTCTTGTACTCATAACGAACAGCTCTCACCGACTTCTTCGTTCGGATACACTTCTTCCCTTTCTAAGAGAAATATGAAGAGAGAAGAGATAAAACATTGCATAAGACAGACAGCATTTAACAACATGCAAAGATACAGGTCTACTCTGAAAATTTAAATTTGTTGTCTTTATTTACTCAACAGCAAGAAGACTGAAACTGCTTCAGTAGTTACCTACAGGTGACACCTGCAAGATCTGCTCTTTGACACCAGCGTGATATTGGATCAGTAATGAAAGACAAATAATTTACACATGTCATCCGATACATTCATTAAGAAACTATACTCTACTGAAAAATTTCTCAGTCTAGTGTAGATCCACCAGAGAATCAGCAAGTCAAATGAGCAAGTGTAGTGGTTTTATGTTCATAAATTTCTGTTTACTAAATTTAGTGTAGTGGTCTTAGTGTTCATTCTTTTTTTTTTTTTCTCCCTTGGAAGAGGATCAGAAGAAGCAAAGCAAGCTTAAGCTTAAAAATAAACAGTTTTATTAACACACACTAAAAGAATGGAAAAGAAAAAAAAAACCTGGAAAAAAATAAATGAAACTTCAAAACACTCTTCCTTCTCCTTACAAACTGTTAACTTTCTTACAAAACAACATAGAGACATAACTTTTAATTTTCAGTCAGTTTCACTATTTGAACATAATTTTTCATTACTCTGGGAGAGGAGTCTCTTTTAGAGTCCTATGGAGACATTCACCACAAGACTAAAACAGTCTGGTGGCTCCCAATGTCACAAATCTGCAACTGCCTGGAATTTTTGCAGATTGTGGTGTCTCACCTATTAGCAGCCATTCTTTCCACCAGCTACTTATGGGCTTCTTAGCGTATTTGGGGTACTTGGTGTTTAAAAACGCTTCTTTTAGTATAAAATAAGGATTTTCTTTTTTCTATCTCTAAAAATCGTCTCTATCTCAAAAGAAATAGAGACCTCCTTTTACCCCAGTGAGGGGCTTACTCTGTTTAAGATTCTCACATAAATCTCAATTATATCAACCTCTAACTTTTGACTAGAATCAGTATTCTTCTAAACAACATTAAGATATTACAAGAAATAGTCCATTTCTCTACAGTTTACACTAGGTAAGTCCAGCTAAAAATGTCTACATCTTCAATCTTTTCTTCCAATAATCTTTAGCAGTTCTTTCACTCTTGCTCTACTGACTTCACGCTGTCTCTTTTTTCTCTCTCTTAGGGAAGGGTTAAGCCTTGGAAGCTTCATGTTGCCAGGAGAGGGTTAAATCTGCCCAGGCCCGCAGCGGCCATGTGCTCTCTGCTGGGTAGCAATCTTTCCCCCTGTTGCACCTTAGATTGGCTGGGCTTCTCTCCTCATACTTTTTTCTTCTCTGCCTGGGAATGACCGGAGGAGGGGAGGGGAATCACTGAAGGAGGAGAGGGGAATCACCGGGGGAGGGGAGGGGAGGGGGGCTCTGCCCACCCCTCAGTGACAATCAGGGCGGCCTCAGCCCAACTGGGCCCACAGCTGTTATCAGGTGCCCGACGGAGATCCCTCCTGGCTCTGGGGAGGTTTTACAAGTAGCTAACGTTAAACTACAGTGTCTCTTCCCCTGCCAGGAGCCGATGGAGCCCAGCCAGGCCTCGGGCCAGCTCCCCCCCTCACAAGGGCCTATCCAGCTAACAATGGCCTGACTTGACATTACCTGTTTAACTGGCTGGGAGGAAAAGGGCTGACTCAAACAAAATCAGGATTTATATGGGTACTTCTCAAAGTCGTATTCAACATTCTCAGTGGTCAAAGAAGATGCCAATATCTAAAATTAGCTTCTAATAGGTCCTTATATTTTCTAAAATAATTCTAAGATCCTGACATAGCAATATTCTGTATTCTTCTTTAACTAAAAACTAAACTGTGTAAACCCATGACCGCAAGTTACAGGACTAGATTCAGGGGGAAAAAAAGCGGTAAAATGAACTGCAAAAGTCATCACCCATTCCTATGATTCAAGGTGCAACCAGCTCTAGCCATGTTATTTTTAACAAATGATCGACTAACTTGTCCTTGGAAATCTTCAATGACAGAGACTCCACACCTGCCCCAGACAACCCCAAGAGTTCACTATTCATAATGTCTGGAACATTTTCTCTTGTGTCTTAATTTTTAAGCAGTCTAAACATGCCATTTCTTGTTATATCCTACATGGACTCAAAACAGGCTGCAATATCTGAATACAGTTATGAAAACACATCTCTCTTCCCTTGCATTCAGAAGAAGTTCAGTTCTATTTGTTTTTTTCCTAGATTACCATGTTTTCTAGACCTCTGATCATTCTCCTCAACTCCTCCCACATTTCATCTCCTCTACAAAACACGGTATTTAAAACTGCAGAGACTCTTCAGCAAAGGCTTTAGAAATGTTCTCCAGTACTCAGAACATTACCTAAATTGATGGGCCTCTTACCTAGCTACATGTTATTCACCCTGATGGAAACACTTTCATAATGTGTAGAAGTAAAAACGTCTTCTCCCTTAGATGCAATTTTTTTAAAATCAGAAATGTCAGTGTTGGGTTTGCTTTTGGGGAAAAAAAAAAAAACCAACAAAAACAACTTCATAAGGATTAAGATTAGGTTTAATTTATCAAGCAGACATTTCACACATTTCTCTGCTGCTCCAGATGCTCAACAGACTAGAAATCTGACATATCCATTCTGTATCACTGAAGCAACTCTGATGTACAGGTTACAGGTAGTACAGTTGCATTTGTGGGAGAAGTTAAGACTGTGTGGACTGTCAATCTGCACACGAAATACATGTGATCTCTTTGGGATGACTTAACCTGCCATAGAATCATAGACCAGTCTGGGTTGAAAAGGACCTTTAACGGTTATCCAGTTCAATCCCCCTGCAATGAGCAGGGACATCTTCCACTGCTTCAGGTTGTTGAGAGCACTGTCCAGTCTAACTTTGAACATTTTTGGGAATGGGGAATCCACCCCCTCCCTGGGCAACCTGTTCCAGTGTCTCACCACCCTCATGGTAAAATTTTTCTTCCTTATATCTAGTCTGAATCTACCTCTTTTAGTTTAAAACCATTAGTACTTGTCCTACCATAACAGGCCCTACTAGAAGTCTGTTCCCACCTTTCTCGTAGATCCTCTTTAAGTATCAGAAGGGGCTATAGGGTTTCCCCAAAGCTTCTTCTCCTCCAAACTGAACAACTCCAACTCTCTCAGCGTTACTTTTCCCCTCTCATAGGGGAGGCCCTCCTCTGGATTAACTCTAATAATCCCATGTCTTTCCTGAGGGCTCCAGAGCTGGACATAGTGCTCTGGGGAGGTCTCACTGGAGTGGAGCAGAGGGGCAGAATCACCTTCCTTGACCTTGCTGTGTTTGCTCAGTAGCTTTGTGCTGCACCTCCAGCAGGTCTAATGCTTTACCAAAAACACTCAGCTTGCTACACTTGTGTTAAAAGGTGTATTTATGTACAGTTGCATCTGGACCATTGTAGACCATGTATTGCAACCTTGGAATTAGAGCTGAAGAGATTCTGCTGCCTTGCCTCACTCTCTGCAGCATACCTTATCAGATGACTCTTCATTTTCACAAGGTCTTATCATGCAAAGCCGTGTCTGTTTCACCATTTCACACTGTTGATTCCTGTTGGTAACGCGGGTGGAAAAGCCCATTCCACAGCTCTTGGAACAAGCACTCCATTCTGTGGTCTGCTCAATACAATTGGCGCTTGATTCTGACACATCAATCCCACGTGTGGTCTCTTGCCTGTAGGCTGGAGACAAAACCCCACAGAACTTTATTACAAGAAAAACTCACATGAAACCTCAATATCTTATTGAGCTCTATTGTATCTGGGAAGGAACATATCAGACAAAACAAGGTTCAAAATCCATGCTTTTGATAGGATTCAGAAATTTTAAAAGCTTCTTTTTAGGAATCCTGAGTACCAATTTCCTGTATCTAAAAAAAAAAAAAAAAAAAAAAAAAAAAAAGCCCCAAACCAGAAAAGTGCATATTAGCATAATTAGCAAAGCATTTAGATTCTGTTCACTCAAGTCCTCAGCTGGAAGAATTACTGCCAACTTTTAAACCAATTTAGAACTCTATTCATAGATTTTTATTCTTCACTCTTTCTAATGGAACTATGTCACAAATCTGTTTTAAAGCTATGTATATTTATAAACATATATATGCTTTTTATATTTATATTAGGTATGTCTTGAGAGAGCCTGAATTTTTTTATCTAAACTAATAAACAGCATGGAACTAAAGTCCTTTTACTCCCGAGAGTCATGAAGTCACCCCATCTTGTCAATTATTGACAGATTACAGCCAGGGAGATGGCAGGGAGGCAGGAGGGAAGCCATTTCCAGGAGCTATCACAGGTACTTAAAGCCATGGTCAAGTCTCACCACCGCCCTGCCCCTCTGGCAGTGTGAAACAAATATTGCTAAGGCATAGTTCGATTCACTGATTAGCACAGGAGCAAACAGAAGGAGACAACACAACTGAGCTGTCAGTCAGCTCTTGCTGTTAAACTCCTCCACAACAGCCTTCTTGCCTTTTGAATCGAAAAGATCCAAAATCGTGGCCTCCCACAAGGGATGGCCATTGCTAAAAGAATGCCGACAATTCACCTGTAAGCATCTTACGGATTAGCCTGTCACCTTCAGACAAATGGAAGAAAAGGAAAGGTAATAGAAAAGTGTCAAATTTTCTGTTTATGTCTTATATGCTTCACACCTAACACTTCATAGCACACTGAAAAGCTACTCGAGCTTTTCTTCCTCAATCCTTACTTGTTTTTAAATGGATTAGCTGAGTTTTGGCATAACTATCTGCCCAAGATCACAAAGAGCAGTGATTGGAAGAGAGTGCAGTGCCCTCCACTCACAGTAGAAAGTGATGAAAATTCATGTTGAACTAATAGTATAATTTAAAGGGAATGGAATCATAATTCAGTAGAAAAAAATGAAAATAGGGAAAAACTGAAAAAGGGGAAAATATTATCTAGCTTTTTAAAAAGCCTGAGTTCTGCACTTTGGAATGGGATAGGTTTTCTTACAAATCCATTCACTGTGTTTATAACCACTGCCTCTACATTACTCTGTAATGTTTTCGATGCCATAAATAAGCATGAGCACTCTAGCACAGACAGGCTGGAATTCATCAACATTGTAGCTACCATACCGACCACTTGTAAAAGGTGCAGAATTCAGGGGGGAAAAGTTTCTTGTAGACTAAGCTGTTATAATAATATATATGTTGTAACATAGTCTTGCAGAGCAACTAGCAAGAGTGCAGCCTCTTTTATTTTTTTTCCCCCTTGGTATGGGAATGTTTGAAGGATTAGGATCTTGTCCTTGTTTTATTCTGGTCACAGAACTAACGTGTGCCAGATAGAAAGAAATTTAAAAATTGGGAACTAACTTAATTAACTTTTAAACCTGCTATGCATATTCATCTTCTGAATCTTCCTTTTCCCTGTTGAGCTCTGCCTTTATTCATTACCACTGGTATACCTACTAGTCACTCTAGGTCAGAAAAAAGACCAGAAAAAAAACTGACCATGCAAGCAGTGTGCCTTAGATCTGGAAATCCTGTGGATATTTTCACGATGATATCACCTCCTGCTCACAATGACTATGATAACTAATTTTAGTTTCCTCACCGGCCATAGCAAAACCACCCAAAATCACTTCATCGTCAGGGTCGCAGACCCACTTCTCACAGCACTCGCCAGGGACTTCCACTTTTCTAGGGAAGGGGCAGTCGGGGCCGGGGAGCAGCAGGTCCAGGTTGCAGCGGGGCAGGCAGCCGATCTGGCCATCGCGGCAGGTGCACTGGTACTTGCAGCTGGGCTGGAACGTCTCCCCATTGCGATAAATCATCCCATCAAACACGCAGTTGTCTCCCTCCAGCACTAGTGGGAAAAGGGGAGGCTTTCGCTGAGGGCACTCGGACACTCCCCGGCCCTCCCAGCCCTTCGGCTGCCGCACTGGCGTCGGGGTCAGCCCCGGCGGTGCTGAAGATCGGCCGCTTCGCCAGAGGGCAGGCGGGAGAACCGCGGGGCAGAGACAACCGCAGCGGACCTCGCGGCGGGGTCGGCCCGGGAAGGGTCTTCCCGCCGCCCCCGAGGGCCGCCGCATGCGGGGTCCGTCCTTCCGCCGCCACCCACCCACGCAGATGCCGCCACCTACCCATGCAGATGCCGGCGGGCGCGCCGTCCTCGGGGCCGCGGTCGCAGTAGAGGCCGCTGCTCTCGTCGCAGGGCAGCAGCGCGGAGCAGCGCTCGCCGCGCTGCCGGGCGCACACCAGGCAGCAGGAGCACCCGTCCAGCACGGCGGGCACGCCCGGGGCGCAGCGCGGCGGCTCGGCCGGGCAGCGCCCGCCGCACGAACGGGGACACGCCGGCTCCCGGCCGCTCACCTGCGAGGACAGAGCGGCCCCGGGGGCCGGGTCACGGGCCCGGACCGGCCGCCGGTTCCCCCCGGCCGCCGGCCCCGCCGTGCGCCCCGCACTTGCCTCGCACGGCCGGAGGAGCAGGAGCAGCAGCAGCAGCAGGGCGGGCAGGTCGTGCCCGCCGGCCGTGGCCATGGTCCCGGCAGCCGCCTGCCCGCGCCCTCTCGGCTCTGCCGACAGAGCCATTGCAGCCGCTTTTATAGAGGCGGTCGGGGACCCCCCTCCGCCACCACCCCCGCACGGCGGGCAGCGCAGGCCGGAGGCGGGGAGCTGGAGCGGGGGAGCTGGAGCCCGGCCGGGCTCTCCGCTCCCCCCGCTCCCTCCGCCACCTGCCCCGGCGGCGCCGAGCCACTGCCTGCCCGGCCCTGCGCTGCCCTGCCCTGCCCGGAGCCGGGCGCGACCCCTCTGCCGGGGGCGGAGCATGGAGCGGGGACCGGAGCCCCGGAGACAGGACCGGCCGCTGCCCAGGTGCTACCCTCGAAGGCACTGCTACCCTCGAAGGCACTGCTGCCCTCAGCCGATCCCTAAGGCTCTCTTCCCGCCCCGTGTGCCCGCAGCGTCCGTCCCCGCACGGGCCACACGCCGGAGGGGGCACGGTGCTGCCCCGCAGCTCGGCGCGGCTACTCCGCGGTCTCTGGCACCTCCAGCACGGCTGGGCAGTGCTTGGCGCTGGAGACCGGCCGCCCCAAAGCCAGCCGCCTCTAGGGGTTGTACTGCTCCTGGACCCGGCGGCGAAGTGTTTTGGGCTTGGTGGGCGCTGAACTCTTCCGTTTCAAGTGTTGGGCACTGTTCTTTACTGGAGAGGTGCAGGTGTATCCGCTGGTGGGAAACAGTTGTTGCAGAGGAGTTCACCCTGCCCAGTGCAACACGGTGCGTTGGAGTGGTCACAGACTATTCAGTGCCTACATGGCGTGTGCAACCGCAGGGGATACAGAGCCAACAGGCCTGACCTCAGGAATGCTTTGTAGAAGAAACTCCACTGCTCCACGCTGTTATTTTAGCATGTGCAGGACAGATTTAAGACCAAGTGTAAGGGAGACTAAATCTGTTAACGGGTTTTACTCATCAGGAATTGCCTTCTGCCTAAGGCAGGCTTTCTTGGGTCTTGCTAGGATACAGCTATTCTTTATCCTTTTTTGTCTGAGGCAGATAATACATACTGGATTCTGTTATGGCTTGTTGAAGAGAAAATATTTGAAAAATAAACAAAACTTGTTGACAGACCAGTGAAAACAAGATGTCTTTTACATTTAAGACATGACACAAGTGGTACTCATGAATTCACAAGGCTACTGTAGCTTTATACCAAAGCAAAAGTCAACACAACACCAGAAATGGCAAAACAGAAGTTTTGGTTTGGACAAAAGTGACCATTCCTTTCTTGATGCTGAGTGGCAACAGCAGGATTTCTGGAAAAGCCTGACATTCTGGGGAGAGCAGACTTCACTGGTGCAGGAACATGTAATCTCTGGACATGTATTGGCCCTTCATTTTCTCAGTCACAAACAGCATGACCAGCAAAAGGGAACATCGGATTGTTCAAACATTATTAGCAGCTTGGGTATGGTTTGAGGTTGTTTGAGGTTATCTGAGTCATCCACTGCCTAACAGGTCATTTTGCCTTCCTTATCTCCTTTTTTCCCCCTTTGCTTCTTTTCTTCATCTCTGACTTAGGCAGTCAGTGCAGCCACTTTTTACAGCACTTCGCTTGTGAACAGAATAACCAGTGCTCTTAGCCAGGCATGGAGATTTGCTGAAAAGACAAAAGTTTCTGTAGTTTTCCCAGAAACAAGCCAGAGGACATATACAGGATGTATTTTTGCCCATCTCTTTCTCTTTGTGAATCTGCAGAGGTTTTCAGTGCTGATAATCATTCAGTCACTGAAAGTTTCCTACTCTTTCAATGAGATTACTTCACACCACTCTTAAATATCTTCTGGTGTCTAAAAAACATTTCAGCACATAAAACTACAGAAAAATTCAAAGAAATGAAAAAAAAAAAAATATTTACCAGCATACTTAATTTGGAAAAGACCACCTCTTTTCAGGAGTTCAATAAATTTATTAAAGCCCTCTTTATTTATGAACACTCCATTTGTTTATGAAATACCAGTTATGAAAATAAGGTTATGCTACTTTTTAGTACAACAGAACCAAGTATCTTTTCCTGGATATTTCAGTTCATTCATGCATAATTTGGAGTGCATTGAACTACCAGTTCCCAGATGCTGGATCATTTTCCTAACTGTGAATCTTTTTGTTTGCACTTGTCCTACAACTTTTTAAAGTGTGCCATACAGTTCTTATTATATGAAAGAAGCCTTTGTTACTTCTCACAGAGTAAAATAATGATCAGTGGAGGGGTTTCATGCTGGCTCAGCTGGCAATGAATAGCATTTATTCATGATACAAAATTAGTAAGTACAAATATATATTTTAGTTTCTCTGTGTTTGCGTTTTTAAAAGAACTGTACTTAAGTGAGTTAATATTTGGGTTATCACCTTGGCTGTAGCTGTTGCAAAGAGTAATCCCTCCTAAGATGTGAAGAAATTAACCTCTGTTCTTTGCTCTGCAGGGGAACACAGTTGGAGAATGGTGTTGAGAGGTGTAAGTTCAGGAACAGAGCCCAACAGCAAAATCTCAGGATTAAGAATATACTTAAAGGTTTTTCTGCACCACCACAAATGCTAAAAAAAGTTGTATCTAAGACTGGAAACAGTTACAAATAATCTTGCTCAGCTATTAGAGGGTTTCTGGTAGTTGATCCTGTAACTATCCATAGGTGTACATATCAAGCATTACAAAAATTCAAGCTTTCCCTCTTTGTAAAGCTTTCCCTCTTTGTAAAGCTTTCCCTCTTTGTAAAGCTATCCCTCTTTGTAAAGCCAGCTGCCTGTGAAAGTCACTGTTTCAAAACATGTAGCTCCACAAAATTATCTTCCATTCTTCATATATGGCAAGCAATGCTATTTTTAGAGTAAAATTGTCATAAACATCATATCCTTCTCTTTCTCCTTCTGCTCTTTTGTCTTAAAATGTTTTACTGATACAAATATAAGGTGGATAATCCAGCACTTGTCCTGCACTGTGTCGTAAATAATGCACTTTCTGGTAATCTATCTCAAAAAATGGCAGTATTTTTCTAGGTTTTGATTTTTACCTATCCCTTTCCAGCCTAGCTGACAGCTGCAAATTCCTTACATCTGATGACATTATTAACATGGCACACGAGCTACGTGTGGAACTGTCCTTGCTACAGGGAAAAGGAGTCGAGATTTATCACTGCGTGGGTGTGACTGCGTTGTTTATGCCACACCATCCCCGTCATTGTGGGGCTGTGGTTTGGCAGGAAAAGCCAAGGATAAGATCGGGAGTGCTCCACCTGGCCTGCCCCTGCAGCAGGAAGGTGTCGGGATCAGTCCCTCTCCCACCACCACCATCGGTCCTTCTTCCAAGGAGCTGCGGCTCCAGTTCCCGGTGCTGAAGGACAGCAGCAATGGGCCCGAGATGGCTCTGGGAAAAGCAGAGACGAGTGACTGGTAATCCTGTCATGTGTGCTGGGACAGGGACAGCAAAGTTACTGCTGGGACAGTAGTTATTGCTGGCACTGGGGATCGATATGGGCATGGATGTTCCTGCTTTGGGGAAAGTTCCTGTGAACTTTCCCCAAAGCGCATGTACTGAACCCAGTGTCTTCCCTCTTCAAAAGACATCCTGCTTCAGCTGAGACACAGATACTCTGGGAAAGCAACTGGTTTATTCAGTGATTATGTCTGCTAACTCTGCCATTATTTTAAGTAGGATTTAAGTTTAATTATTTTTAATGTCATTATAAGAATTAATCCCACAGACTTAATCATGGTTGTGCTTTTGAGATGAGATTAAAAATGTATTATCTTTTTCCAAAGGAAGAATTCCACTAGTTTTTATTTTCTAAGGTATTTTGTGTGGTGGTCTGCAATTCCACCGAAGTTATGCTATGATACAGTGATTTTTGCAATATGACAGTGATTTGGATTTTACTTTTTTGAGATAGGCCATCTGTATCGTCCATAAAAGAATGAACAGCTCTAGCAAATAAGAAATTTAGGGGAAAATATGTTGAACATAAAATACTTTTGAGCATTATTTTTAAATATTTTACATACAATTGGAGAAAATTCCGGAATAAAATAACATTGCATTTAAAATCAAAACATTCATTCGAAAATGTTAGAGTTACTTGTGTGGGGATGGGGAGTTGCATCACTGAGTCAGACAGTTCTATGTGCTCAAAAGAAATTCACATGTTCCAGTTTCTTCTAAAATGCATGTTCCACCAAAAAAGTTTCTTTCCTCCACACCTATTTCATACAAAGCTTACTGGGAATGCTTACACAGTCAGCAGGTGAAGTTATTACACATGGCTTTGTTATGGCTTTGTTATTTTGGAGAATATATGAGAAGATGTAGATGCCTTTTAAAAGCTATTATTATTTGCTCATTTATAATTGGTCCTAATGTCAAAACACTATGGTGTTTGGCAAGAAATTTTCCCCTTTTTAGTCAGAAGATGGCAGGTTCTGTGATTTTGTGCAGACTGAGATTTTTAGAAGACAAGAAGCAGAAACATTATATCTGTCCTGTTAGAGATAGCACAAACAGTGCAAACAGTAGGGTAGGAATGGCTCATGTCCTCAATGGTTAGAGCTGTCTTTCTTTAGAGCAGATACTCTGTACACACTAACTAGCTTTTGATTTTTATGCCCCTGGAATTCTCTGTCCCCTTATGGCCATAAACCATCATTATTTGGGCAAGAGTGAGATGACTGAGCAAAGTGCTTGAAGTCGTGTAAGAGCTATGCTACAGACCTCCAAAATGGTGTTTTTATACAAGGAATCTGATGGTGCTGCTTTGGTATGAATGCCTGCTCCTTTTCAGCATGGTGGCAGGTGTTTATATTCAGAAGAGGTATTTGCTTTCCATAGTGACAATTTCTGCTCTGTTGAGAACCAAAGGGATGACATTTGGGCCAGAAAAGGGTCATTAATACTTGCTCAAAAAATAAATGAAATAGTCTTTATTTGTTTATTTTGATTTTAAAATTTATTAGCCCTAAATATATAATTGCATTTTTATCTGAAATTGCCAGATTAACATTACAGAGAATCCAAGATGGGCCCATTTTACCACATGAGATCCTAATGGATAAACAGAATTGGCAAAGTTTTCCTTTCATTTTTCATTGAGTGAAACTTATCTCAGAAGGCCAACAAGGTCCTTGAGGAATGTGTCACCTAATTTCTCCTTCAATAGCTTCAGTAAGAGATACATGTGGAATATGTGGGGTTTCCTGGATAAAACAGCTGTTAAAGAGTTCCCTCTCAGACTGCTTTTGAGAATTAAACTTATCTGTGTGAGAACAGGCAGGAAAAAAATGCTGACAAACTGAAGAACCTAATGGTACTAAAATAGGTGTTCTGCAATCAGAAAATTAGTTCAGTTGAGTGGGATTTTCCTATCTTTTTTTCCTTCAGTAAAGAACAGCTATTTTTCAGAGCATATGTGACATAAAGGAATATGGCTAGTGAGATCCTAATTCAGCTAACAGAGATTTCCAAACATTTTCAAGTAAGTATTGTTACCAAACCTAGGGCTGTTCTTTGTGCCTGTTTCCCATATCCTGGTTGGTCTCTGCCAAGTGCTGAATAATCTGGCCATAAGTACTGAAAACATATTTTATAGTTTTAATTTCATTTTCCAGTATGCTTTACTCTTTTTTTTTTTTTTTTTTTTTTTTTTTTTTTTTTTTTTTTTTTTAATCATAACCGAGTAAGAAAGAATTTGTCCTGGGAACAAGGAGCTCCAGAGGCTTTAGAATTAGGAGCGCTCTGAATTAGAAACTGTAAACTTCTGAGAACACAAGGTGAGAGAAACAAATGAAATACAAATAAACTGGACCCTCTTAGACTGAGCAGTTTTTATAGTCTCTGTTGTTCCTTTGCACTGCAGGTCAGGCAGCCTCAGAAGTAATTCCTGTAATTTAAGTTTTTAAGATTAAAACTAGCTTCTGCTCATAGAGCAAGTGAATAGCCAGAAAAGAGAGAAGTGTAAGAGCAATACATTCCTTAAAAAGGCAGCTGCTTATTGGGATGGATCTGGAGAGTGCATGACAACCCCGCTGTCTCAGACTGTCACCCTGGTTTTTCTGAGTTTTTTAAAGCCTTCTACTTGTTCATAAGATGGAGTCAGTTTCTTTAGTTTTTGCACAATATTAGGAGCAGCTTTCACTTTTCTCACACATGGGAAACATAAACAAACATTGTTTTTCATTCCCTGTCCTTTGTTTACATTTTTCTAGCCTGAAAATAATTGTAACTGACATCTGGTTTGGCTACGGGGGTGAGAGGTAATAACCCCAGAAACCAATCCACAACCAAACCCACAAATGTATAAAAATATAAGAAATAAACAGGCTGGGGCTCTCGGCCCTGCTCTCTCTCTGAGGAGCAACTCTGCCCTGCAAATCTCTTGTCTCTGTGTGATTGCTTTGTGTGCTGCGATCACATCAGATTGAGAAGGGCAGGGACACTGAGTACACACAAAGAAGGCTGCATCTGGGTCATGCCTGACAGAAGGTGTCCCTTCTTTTAGCTGGAATAATTTTGAAGACCATACATTTTGGTTCAGATATGTGATTTTGAGGATCTATCATTTTTATCAGCCAGTAACACAGTTGCATTTTCCCCATCATCTGTTCTGAGTTCCTGCATTGCTGTGAGTAATTAATTTTGGGCTGGCAAGCTAGATGCCCTTCCAGGGAACTGTTCCCTTCCATAGTTCCTGGACCAGTCGTCTGATCTTCCCAAAATCTCCTTGATGTTTCTGCAAGTTAAGGCTTAAAAATACTTATAGACAAATACTGCAATTTTGGTCCTCTGATAGCCAAAACTTTATTGCTGGCACTCCAAAGAGGATTTTTTCTCCTACAGACAGCCATGTGATACCAGCACAGCATAACATCTAACTGGACACACCAAGTCTTGCCAAAGGAAACACTGCATTGGGCTTCACCCACACGAGTCACAGAGTCCGAGCACTTTATCAGCCGTCCAGAAAAGAAATCGAAGGCATGAGAGATGGAAGGAATGATTGGTCATTTAATCTCTTTTTCTGTTTTTGCTGGTCTGGTTGCCAGGGAGATACTGTATTAAAAGGAGTGGTCCACATATTAGCTTCACTTTATCATGAAAACAACATTTAAAAATAAAGTTTAAAAATACTTATGAACTGAAAATATTATTGGGTTGTTGTTTAGCCAAGGTCAAATAACTTAATACTTTCAATATTCCTTGTAAATTATCTTCAGGTCTTTTTCTGTGTTTCTCTAAATTCTATCCAGGTTTTCGTACTGATATCCCTATAGGAGAAGGAGTCTATTTGGATCAGCACACCAGTTTTTTCTAAATCAAATTCAGGGGCTTGTTTCTGGAGACTGCTTTAACACAGTTCATGTCCTCTTCCCATTTTCCTGGTTTGGTCCTTCTAAAAGGCTTCCAGGGCAGGCTCTCTCTGTTTTCTCTTTTGTGGAAATGAAAGATGAATATGAATTCTACTAACTATTTTTTTTCCCCCCTCTCATACTTTTTCCTTGTTAACATATGATACATGTACTGCTAAGTTGAAAATAAACTCAGTGCAACTATTCACTGAAGTTTGCATGGCAGATGCTTGCTCTGTGAAAGTTACCAGGAATGGAAAGAAGGTAAAGAAATCTGTGGGCAAAATTTGAGATGAATTTTTAGCCTTCTTTCAAAGAAGAGATTTAGGAGGGATGCAGGATATCCTGGAATAAAAGTGGTCCTGCCCCATTGGAAAGGAAAACTATTCCTGGGCAGGGCTCAACCTGACAGTGTGTACCATACACCACTGCAGCTTGTTCAGATGGGGGGCAGCAAAGAGGATGGTGTGGCTACCAGGGAAAAAATTCAACCCAGCTGCTTGTTTTATTAGTTCAGTTGTCGAAGTGGTGTGACAAGAAACTCCAGGGCAATGTTTCTAACCTCCAACTGATTCTTCTGACAAAGCTGGAGAGAGCATTGGAGGGAATTTACCAGGGTGAAAGGACTGGAGGGGTGGTAGCCCCCTGATCTGGTGCATAATGCTGGGAAATTAAACTATTCTAGCCTTGAAAGAAACTGCTATCCCAACAGACTAACAGTCTCATTTGGAACAATGCAACCTCAAAATTTTTGCAGAGAAATGTTCAGTAAGATTCTTCTGAATTTAGGCATCATCCTATTTGTTTAATTAGTTAGCACAAAGCTATAAATTAAAGCAAATACTAAGCAAATATGAATGTTAACTTTTCTAGATTATTAGTGGATATAGAGGTAAACTTTGTAATGTGCTGGAAGTGTCATCAGCCATTATATTCTGAGAGTCCACACAGCTGAGGAAGTAGATTGAAAAGCATACCTGATTGTGTAGTAAATGACTTCATTACTGACATTAGCATTACCTCCTGCTTCTGGAGCACCCTGCATTAGTATTCATGCACATATGTACTCATGGGCATTTGAAATATAATTGTATCCTTCTGGCACATTGTAGAGGTGTCTTGACTAGTCCTGCAAAATACAAAAATCTACAACTTCTGTGGTGATGTGCGAACAATGCTTCAAAACCTGCAGAATGGGGGTCTCACTGTGAATTTCAGTGACTGGCAGTTTAGTGCCTAGATTGGCATGAAATCTAATATGAAAGCCAAAGAAAGGAGGAAATCTCCAAATAAATATTAGCAAGACAGTAGTTTGATGTCTTCATACATCTCTAATAGGCAGGATTGGGTTGACTGTCTTAGATCCATGACTAGTACTGTACTGGACGTCCTGTGGCAGTTTTGTTGGAAGAAATTTGGAATTTTAAAGTGTAGATTGGGGTCATAAAATCTAGCAATGGAAAATCAGTTTGTCAAGGAGCGCTTTCCTTACCACTGCACTGCTGCAATGAAATAGTCATTCATAACTCAATCCATTCAATTCATTACTCAATTTATTACTCAGTAGGGATGCAGCCATCCACCTGAATGCAGATTTCTTTTAGAGAAGCGTGGAGATTGAGATCCACTAATGGATGATGTGGAGCAACTGCAGGTTCTACTACTGGGTGCTCCTGTAGTGGAGCACCAGCGTACTGTGAAGGCTGCTGACCAGGAGTTAAGGAAGCTGTGCCTGGTGAGGAAGACAGAAACTTTTGATCAACAAATGGCCATTCACTGGTTTGTTTAATGAAACGGAAAACACTTTCTTTCAGGCTGCTTTCCCTCTGTTTGACAATTTTATTAAAAATGGGTGGATAGTAAAGCAAAGCAGAGCTGTGCTCTGATCTCTTTCTTTTTGTCTGATTGCTCTGCTCTTGAATCCCTGCAGTGGCTCATACAGGTGTTAACAGGGCTGGCAAAGGCTTGTTGGTGTGTCCTGCCTACTGACACCCATTCATCGTTCACTAACAGTGCCAGGCAATTAGAAATGGCTGTAAAGTTCTTTTAGTTCATAAAAATTTCCAGAAATATTTCCTTCAGTGTAGTTTTTTAGTTGAAATGTGGTGCAGACAGAGGCTAGGTATGTGAAATCCATGGCTACAGGAGTATGTTTTAAAATCTCCAGGCCACAAGTTTGTTCCTCTTGCCAAGAAGAGAGGAAAAATTTATAAACTGGAAAAAGAAATGAAAGGAGATCAGGAACAGACTTAAAAAAAGAAAAAGAAAAGCTAGAGAAATACAAGCAAAAAAGGAGACATATTACATTAATAATGCAACTTTTTAATCAGTTGCTATGGAATTCTAACCTTATCTCCAAAAAGAGCAATGATAAAACTAGAGGTTAATGCAGGGATCTTAATAAGTTCAATAAAGCCAATTTTAAACCTTAGTCTTTGGCAGAAGTAATTCAATGATATGGTATGTATTATAATTATTAACTAATATATTTTTTGTAATAGATAATTTTGTAGATTCCTAGACTACTATGTGGTAGGCACAATACAGATACAAAAAAAAGATACAATCCCTGATCCTGATAGTTTTGACCTAAATAAAGAAGCTTATTTGATCCTATTAAATGATGATAAAACCAGATGAAACCAGAAGTTGATCATGCTAAATACTTTTGGCAAGACATTCTTAAACTACTCTGTTCATCACTCTGGGTTTCACAACTTAAGATTAAAAAATGTGTTTAATTCATCATCAAAATACTGTTCATCCAAATGTTGTCTCATCAATATCACCTTCTTACAAACAAATGTGAGTTCTTTGTTGAATAGATGATTTACTTTTTCCTCTTTTTGACAAAATTTGCCCTCTTCCCTGCATATCATGTTTTCCTGCTTTTCTATTCTGATTCAGTCTTTATGAATTAAAATGTTTTCATTTGATTAATTTAATTACATCTCCTGTTTGCATAATTCAGGGCATTTAACATACATGTAAGAGTGACAGTTTTAAATGCAAAATCTAATTAAACCTACAAAACCTTTCTCGTGAACAGAAGAAACTGGTAGCATTATAAGACAAATTTTAAAACATTCAAATTGGTCACAAATGGTCAACTAAGCTCTAAAACATTTACAGTAGAGACAGCACTAATTCCAGTAAATAAGTGGAAAGATGCTAGGTTGTAGTAAAATTGGTAGCCTAGATTATGCAAACTCTACATTTAAAAACTGACAAGCAAAATGTTAACTAAAATGCCTTCTTTAGTAAATAAGGATTGTATTGGTAATTAAATGGATAACTTGTAAAAAGGCTTAATGGAGCAACAATTTATAAGGAAAATGTGTAGTCATTTTTATGCTCTTAATTCTTGAGACAAAAATATAGGCATTAGATTTTTTATGTATGATTAGCAGATGTAAATCAAAAGTAAATTTTGGTTGTTTGGTGGTCTATCTTAGTTGATAATAATAATTACAAGGAGATACATTATTTTGTGAAATAGAAAAATCTTTAGTTCATCATCCATGGAACAAGTCACACTATCCCAGCTACCGTTGCCATGAATGGTGTCGTGACCAGCAGTGGCAGAACAGGGATCAAAGGAGTGGGAGGCAGCTGAGTGCACAGGCTGGGCAGCAGTGAGAATTCTGGGCTCCTCAGATATAGTGATTTTTCAGGAACATTCCAATTATGACTTATAATCAAGGAAGGTGGTGAAGCTTGTCTCATGGGCTCTCTGTGTAATCTTTTTATTGAAATCTTTGGAAACAAGGTATCAAAACATTTATGCACAGGTTAAATATGAATGGAGAAACATACCATCAATCAATAAGGAGTCTGTATTGCAGGAGTGAAAAACAGCTTTCCTGAGAGGTTAAGAAGGTATGTGAGTGTTCAACTGTGTATTTTCATAGTGAGTAAGCTCAATGCCTTTTCATCCAGATGTTTCTGTACTGTGGTTGGGGTGAAACGTTGACAAGGCTCACAAGCTTCAAAGATCCACAGCTTAATTGAGCAAGCCACTAGCAGGAGTGTTAATCTACTATAACACCTCTTGATCAGTTTGGGGAGATTTTCTTACCATCAGATTTTGCCGGTTATAGCCCTTCTTGGTTCATCTTGGTCTGTAGTACCTAGGAAGGAAGTTTTGAATATGTCAAAGAAACAATTAGAGGAGACGAAACTGTAAGGGAAGAAATCAGTGCAGGCAAATCTTGAAATACTTGTCTAGATTTCAACAGTTCACTATACTGGAAAGATGCCTTTTGTTTAGTAAACACACCATGTTTCACCACTGGAACAGGACAAACTTGCCCTTGGAGACAAAGAGAAGACACTGGAGGATATACATTTCTAGTCCTAGAACATATGCTCAATGTAATATAAGATTTGTATGTAAGGTTCATTTAATTTATTGAATAAAAGCCCTTCCTCCAGATAGAGTTACAATTCTACTTCAAAGTGTACTCATTATTTCTTGTACTTTACATAACTTGTCCACATTTAAATGTCATATAAAATTCCCACATCTTATTTTGCTTGTATTTTTTACAATATTATGAAAGATGAGGCCCAGAGTGGTAAATCTGTGCAAGGTTTTAGGGCAGAAACATACAGAAACAGCAGAAACACCTCCCCAAATCTAGAAGAATGGGTTAAGACACCAATGGTGTATTACTTTGTTTAAACATACACAATGACCCAGAACAAGGTCTACCTGCGCATTTTCTTTGCTCCAGAGGGGGTAGTGACTTGGCTGCCCAGTTGTCTAGGAATCCCAGGAACAAGAGAAATTATTTCCCATAAATGTTCTTTTATTGAAAGAGTATTTTTATTATAATGTTGTACACTTACATGATCAGTGTCTTGGTTCTATTCTCTCCACTCAGTTTTGATTCTACATTGAGCAGAGCTCAAAACCATTGTGGTTTGTTGTTTTTTTTTTCTCTGAGTAAAAATATTTTTTTTCTCACACAACGTATGTGATGGCTTGAATATTTGGTAGCTTTTTATAATGCTAATGCTTGATTTCATACAAGAGAAAGTCTTTCTGTGAAATTAAAGAACCTGCATTTCAAGTAGCATGACCTTGATGAAGCTCTTGTAGTGGCGTTGGAAACAGATGATCTTTAAGCTCCCTTCCAACCCAAACCATTCTGTGATTCTACAATTTTATTCTATGACTTCAAATTGAATTAGCTTTAAAGTATCCCATTTTATAACAGCTGCTAGTTTTTAACAGCTCCAATAGCAAAAAGATAAATAATCATGATTAACATTGTTTCAGTAATATGCAGTGATTAGGGAAAATATTTTATTTTTAATAATATTAATTTCTATTTTTTTCCCATATGATTTCCAAAACCCAGAACGGTCTGCTTTAAAGACCAGTAGTTTTAAGGTACTCACGTTGCAAGGTTCTCAAGCAAAATTTTTCACAACATATTTTGTTCTTTGTCCTTTTCAGATTTTAACTTTACTCAAGCTGACACTTTTCTCAGAGTACTTCTACTCAAGTAATTTGGGGGGGTGGGAGGTGGGGGGGGAGAGGGTGGAGTGGATAATGTATTATTATATCCTACTGTGAATGTTTTGGTTCTCCAAACCTCATTGTAAGTTTCAAAGTCGCTGGAAAATTTTAGATATGGAAATCCTCTATAGCTGTCCCCAGGATTTAATGCTTCTCCCAATGAAGTCAGTACTGGTCCTGTTCCCAGCTTCAGTGTGAGTGCACCAGCCAGTACATCCAGATTTACCCTGACCTGTGAAACTTAACATCTTGGTTACTCACATTAACAAGATCTCTGCACTCTGGGGAGAGAAAAACCTTTTTGAAAACAAAAGAATTAAATACTTGAGCCTAGAGGAAGGCGAAGGAGGAAAGTAAGGAGGTTAAAAATAAGGGAGGACAAAAAGAAGGGCAGTGAGGGGAATTAACCTAGTTCATCAGTTGTTTTACTTGTGGGTGCAGTTGGGAAATCCTTTCTTAGAGTCAGCATGAAACTAACTCCAGCTCAGGGCTCCATCGAGCATATCCTTGGCTGACTTGCTTCAATGTGAGCCAAACCACTGAAGTGTAGATGAGGGAAAGAGATGGAGATGCCAAATACTGGGATGCAGCTGTCTGAGTTTTCCATATAAAAGTCAGCAAAATAGAAATCTACATATTTTGCAGGACTCAATCCATTTTCCGAAGGAAGGTCATAGAATTAAAACAAAAACATCCCAAAACATTTATAAATAATGACTGCATTGGTCTTTGATGTTCATTCTTACCTGACAGATGGCAAGCCCAGCTCATCTATTCATCTGAGGAAAATCAGCCTCTGCTCCCAGCAACCATGGAGAATATAGTTCATAGTCTGTAGCCATATTTCTTAATTAGGCAATTAGGACTATAAATATCTTCATTAGTTTTTTTACTTCTCAGAATTCAGTAATTTTGTAATTCTTTGATTAACTTTAGGACATCTCTTCATGTTTTCTTCTCTCTTTCCTTTTCTTCTCTCTTTCTTAACTGATATTTCATCCACTTCATATTTCAATCAAAAATAATGCATTCCCAAATTCTTTAACTTTCTGCTTTTTCTGCTTCATAGCAGTCCTGTCTCCACACCCACTCTGAGCCTTATCCAATACCCAGTGCTGTTAATAGAGAAAAATTCCATCAAAATCAGCAGATTTGGGGCAGGCTTGTTCTCTAGGGTATTGAATAACAGCAGGTAGGAGGCACATGCACGAAGCACAACTATTAGACCAAGGGGAAAATCCTGACTTTTCCAGACTTCTTTTTAAACAAATCACTTCAAAACTTGCCATCCTGAAGTCCTATAATTCTCACATTAATGATGATAATCACCAAAATAAGGCAATTAAGATCTTACAGATAAAAAGGTATAAAACTTGTGAAAAATATTATTCCTCCTGAGGACAGTCCCATAACATAGCATGGAACACTGGAAGTTTACTACTCCCTATTGCTTTTTGGATTAGTCATTACATAATTCTTAGTCCATGTGGGTGCCCTTCCAAATGTGTCTGGTGTCAGTGAGGGAAAGAGAGTTAGGGGTAATGCTGGCAGATGTCTCAGGGTAATATGAATTAGCAAATTAAGCAAAACATGATGACAATGGTTGCTCGTGGTTTAGAGAGAAGTTACTCAGTAACTTCAGGTAAGAAAACTTACTGTTTTCCTTGTGGAGGGGGGGGGATGGTGGTACAGAGGTGTGTGACACCATAGTTTACAGGGCTGCACAGACCTGTTCCTCTCCAAGGTAGCTCTGGAACTTCAAGGATTTGAGCTCTGGATCATTCTACACTTCAATCTGCTGGGACTTCCATATTAACCTAGCATCAGTTCCATGTTTTCCCTAGCAGAATGAGCTCAATTAAATGAGAAAGCCCTTCACAGACCTTTGTGTGTCTAACTGTTCTGAGCAAGGGATCTTTCTATTATGATATTATCAGAAGGTGGCAAAAGAAAAAAAAGTAACACTGACAAGAAAAGACAAAATCCATTTTCTGCTTGAGATGACATTGAAGTCCAGGTGTCCATTGCAATGCTCTTCCAATAGGAGGCCTGGTCAGGGGAAAAATAGGTAAAGTGACTCTCAGAAGGGCAGTAAACTTTCTTTTTTTCTTTTCCCTTTTTTTCCCTTCCGAATGATTTCTTTGTGTAAGAATGCAAAGTAAAGCCAAAAGTCTCTAAGGTATCTTTTCAACAGACTTCCAATCTGTAATGATGGTTCCAATTGCCAAAATGTTTAAAAGGCCTCTGAAAGTCAAACACTGCAGAAATAAAACCCTTTCTCATGCCTGAAGAACTAGATTTTACATTTTTTTATGGAAATCTTTAAAATAGGACCATAACAAAGGTCTGACATTTTAGTAGATAATGTGGAGTGCATAGATAACCAGAGTAGACTTTCCCTCTAACAGTCCTATAGAAAAGAGTTAAAAGGAACTTTAACATTATCATATCCAGAGTTAATAACTGTTTCAAAAAATAACCTCTCATGGCAGAAGGGATTTAAGTATATGCTTAAATAATTAAATTTTAAAAATAAATTAAATTAATAGGATATGCTTCTCTGGCTTTGATTCTAGTCAAAAAGGGAGGAGCTGGTTATGAATGTAAAGGAGAAAGGTAACAAGCATGACAGGGAGCTGGTGGCTTCCCTGTGCTTAGGGAAAGGAGAGGCTTCCTGAGAGCAGGAATTCATAAACTCAGGATTTGTAGGTAAGATTTTGTAAATGTGTAATCCAAAGTATAGGGACTTAAGGGCATAAAGGAAGTCTTGAAAGTAAAGGAACAAGCATAATCGGTCCAAGAATGGTGAAAGGGTAAGAAGTTTAAAGGAGTTCTGGTCACATGTTTAGCTTTACACTGGCATTTAACTCTAGAAGAAAGCACATAGAAAATCAGATAGAAATTGGATTGTCTATAAATTAATTGTAAATCAATACCACTAACACTTGGCTAGGGACAGCAGAGTAATTAGCTGATATTTTATTTATTTTAAGTTAAAATCATTAATGTTTTATTGTTTTTATCAATTATTAATAGTTTTATTAAATAATTAATATTAATTTAGATATGTATACACTAACAGGAAGCACAGTGCTATTTCCAGCTGGTTGTTCCTTGGGGAGGAGAGCCAGCAAAAGATGTTACCCAGAAGATACAAATGTTTTCTGTGTGTATAATAATTTAAAATTAACTAGTCTGTAACTAATCCAACACTGGGTAAGGTCTCAGTCTAGAACCAAAATAAAATAAATTAGAGAAGCCTTAGGTTAGCTGGGTGTTTAAAATCATTTGAACTTGACAAAAGTCACCCATAAGTGCCTAAAGAACTTGATGAAGAAAGCTCAGAAAAAATTAAGTACTCTGAGAATTTGTAGAGATCCAGTTTAACACTGGGTGTATGAAAACAGCACTTACAGCACTTACCTTGGAAAGTAAAGAGCTGGGAAATCCTAGTTAAGCTGAAGTGTTCTAGACCAAAGAAATAATTAAAGAAACCATCCACAGGTGTTTGGAAGAAAACAGGAGTATGAGCAATGTGTTTTTCCAAGGAAGGTTCATATCAAGCTCATCAAATTTCCTTGTACAATGAAGAACTCATTCTAGATGAGTGAAGCAAAAGATAACATAGGTTAACTGAGACAATTTGGATTATATTAATGACAAGCAAACTGGGAAGATGTAATCTTGCTGAAACTGTTATGCCCACATATAGGACAGCATTGGAAGCCAAAGAGAAGGTATCAATATGTTGAGTGAAATCTTCAATACCAGAATAAATTACAGTGATAAAGAAGAGAACTGTAGTATTAAGGTTGCCATAGATAAGCAGCTGGAAGAGACTTCAGAAGAAAACAAAGGCTTCAGGTAAAGATTCAAAGAAATTGTGAAAGATAGGAGAAATCATCCAAATGACTGTTCAAAATTCACTGGAAACAGTACAGACTAGCACCAGGAACAACTTGTTGTCTGAATCTAGGATAGGAGCAACTGGATAGGTGGCTGATAATTAAAAAGAAAAAAAAAAAAGAATAGAGATTCAAAACAAACATGACCCTGAAGTGTCACAAAGTTGAGAGAAGGCAACCTCAACTGGGATGTAAAATAAGTGTGTGGCCTCCAAGACACATAATTCAGGTACTCTCTTCACAAGGGGCAGACAGTGTCTGGTGTTGGGCTCTGCCTTTGAAGCAGTGTATACATAACTGAAAGAAGTTTACAGGAGCAAGGATTTATCAGAGGGCTACAAACAAAGATGTATGGGGATAGGATAACTTATTTGGGATTAACTGGAGACAGACAAGGCTGAGCATGGAGGCAGGTTAACAGCCTTCCAGGTACTGTAAGAGTTAGTTCCAAAGTGGAAGGTAGAATCTGTAATGAATAGAGCAAGAAATGATCAGCCTAAATCACCGTGAAAGGTTCTGGCTTAACACTGATAGAAACTTTTTAACAGGAACAATTGTGAAGTATTTGGGCAGATTGCCTGAGTAAACTGTGAAACTGCAGTCAGTGGTGGTGTTTAGAAACAAGTCATAACAGGTATTTTTTTCCTCAGCCTTTTCATTCTCATGCCCAGACAGACCCTGCCTTACAGCTTGATCATATTTTTTAAGTTGTAACCACAGAACAAAATTCTTTACAATAAATTCTGTAAGAGTCGTGGTCAGTTAGGTGCAGAAATAAAATAGAAACCAAAGTGGGGAAATACAGGGAAACTAAATGAGGACAAATATTAGGTTGTTGCATATTTTTTGAACACTTTTAACACCCAAAGACTAAAGTAGAGAGGATCTGTAACATCACTGCAGTGAGAGTCCAAGAAAAGAAAAGAAGTTGAGAGAGATGTTTTTTCTCTTTGGAACTGAAGTGCAAGCAACTGATATTTGTCATCAAATATTCTCTGTGGCAGAGAGACTTGAAAACATAAGATGAAATTAATAAAAACTGATTTTTCTCAACAGGACATGACCCTTCCTCCCAGTACTAAGCCTCCAGTGCCTCAGTACCTCCAGTACCTCCTGTCACACCAGCAGTCACTATGACTACCTCTCCCTCAGGACACAAGTCCATGCTCTCAACTTTTGCAGTCTGATTCTCTCCCCAGTTTTGGCTGAAGCTGAGTAACTTTGTTGTTGCCTGTTGAATAACTTCCCTCTCAATGCTGTAAATGCTGTAGATCTTACTTAGTGTTGGATGAAAGCAAAGATCAAAACCCAGATTCTTTTGAAGAATTTCATGCCTGTCTGTACAAGCATGGACTGTCTCTGTTGTGACAGATGACAGAGCCAATGCCCATTTGTGAGCATATTTATGAGCATTCTCACCTCATCAACAGGCTAATTGAATTCAAAGGATGTTTCTGCTCACTGCTTCCTGTGATCCATCCACAAGCTGGAGTGATCAGGGCTGGGACTATTTTGTATGTGTTTGTACAACTCAAGAGTGCATAGATTATATGTTATAAATTACTAAGAACTTGAAAAGCCTAATACCTCATCTTGATCTCTAAGCTAGGATTTTCTCACTTGTTTTATATATAATGTATTAAAATTGTGATATAACTAACAGATAAATCTTGTACCCATTTCTGTCCTGTCAGACACCTCTCTAGTAACGGCTGTATTTATAAGTGTGCATGAATAGCATTATTATGAATAGCAGATGATGTTTTCCTGACAAACCTATTTCTGGAAAGGTGCCTTCAGTGCACAGTAACTTCTGCAAAAGTGTTTCATTCCAATTTGATTATAGAATGGTGACAAAGAAATTGTGGCAGTGAAATATGCATCTTAGGGTCATAGATAAACGTAATCAAAGATGCTAAGAATGCATATTCGTAGCTGCTTCCATTTCATTACTCATTAAATATCAGACATAACTTTGTTCATGGGATTGGCTTTTAATTTATTACAGTTTATCAATTTTAGCCAGTTCTAATGAAAAACTCAGTGCTAAACAACATTACACCAATAATTTAATCAAAATCACTTCCTACTATATATTTATATTTTAGTTCTGCTATTTAATATCTAGGTATGCTTCATATGTATAGAGAGTGGGACAAAAGGTACATGCAATTTAAGACCAATGCATGTAAGGTGCTTCTGTTGGGGCCTGGAAACAGCAGGTAATGCACAGGATGCAAATTCAGTTGCAAAGTACTAAACCCAAACTTTGCTTTACCAACTTCCTCTCAACAAGCTGTACAAAGCATAGAAATGATAACTATAGATATTTTCTTTCATCTGTGTGACTAATCTTGGTTGGTTTAAACTTGACATCCCTGCTTTTTATTTCAAAGAAGAATCACAAGACTGAAAGAAAAAAGGAGTAAGTCTTGAATGAATATAAAACAGTAGTGATTTATACTGTCCTGTGAATATTTTTTCCCCAGCTCTGATTTTTAACATTTTTTCCTGATGTTCTGACTAGCAAAATGCCACTACCAGTTTAAAGAGAGACAAACTCATTCCGTTATGACACAGCAGCTATGACAACCTTTTATTGTTGCTTAATGGTATGTTCAAGAATGTCAAAACAGCTTCCAAATATTTCTGGTTTTGCTGTCTCAGGGACATGAAAACAGCAGCTTCACTTATATTGAAATATTATTCAGAACAGCTTAATACTTTGAGAGCATTTTTGGGCATCAGTGTGCTTGCCCATATTTCTAGTCATAAATTGTCCATTAGTCTTAAAAAAGTTAGGCTTTTTAAGACAGACAAGTAAGCTATACTCAATAAAACAGAAAAACAGAAGTGCTGATTAATTGAATGTGGAGATTATTTAAATCTTCATTTCTCATTCACGAAAATCAGAGAGTTGTCCAGTTCATCATGACCTGTGGTTTCCATTTGAAATGACTGCGTATGATTGCCTGCTTTGATATAAAATAACTTCTGAATGGTTTTTAGGAAAGTGGTGCCAAATCATAAAAATCACCACAATAAATGACATGCTTATCAGCAAACTTCAGCAGTTAGAAGAAGGAATTTGCTGGACACATTAGGTGAAATAGAGTTTTAAAAGATTAGGTGAAATTATTATATGCTTTCTTATATGTACACTTTGGGAAAAATATAATAAATCATTGGATCATAGAAAAACTCAGGCTGGCAGGGAATTTAGGATGTCTCTATGCCAAGCTCCTGCTCAAAGCAGGAGGGTCAGCCCAGATTGCTGAAGGCTTTGAGCAAGCCCAGTTGGGGTTGGCTCCCCCACGCCTGGGATGGAGTCACACAGCCTCTTCGTCATCTGCTCCAGGGCTTGACTGCCCTCAGGGGGAAAAATTCCAGAGGTCTGAACCTCTTCTCCTTCAGCTTCTGCCCAGAGTCTCTCATCTACCCACCAGGCCTGGCTCCCTATGCCTGACAGCCTCCTCATGGGCACTGGCTGTGGGCAGCCCCCAAAGCCTTCCCTTCTCCAGACGGGACCAGCCCAGCTCCCTCAGCCCCTCTGCAAGGACATGCTCCTGCATTTACCTTCTCTGTCCCCCTGCTGCACTCACTCCAGTGGGCCAATCTCTTGTGTTGGGGTTGCCAAAATATACAATCCATCTCAAACTCATAAAATTACTTCTGTCTCCATCTTCCCCGCTGTAGAAGAGCAGCTCATAAGGTGACAATCTGAAACTTTCAAAAGGCAAATCACGTCCCAGGTGGAATACCATAGGTCTTGATTCTTGGTCTAATGATTTTCTCTTATTCCCATACAGATGTTTCTTTTCCATTTCTTAGATTCACACTGTTTCCCATTCCTCAGACTTGTATGACAAATCAGTTTAGATTGCTGTCTACCAGAGGTGCAAATGTGCATTTTCATTTTTCTTTTCTCTAACCTGCACCTTTGTTTGCTGATGCAAATAGAAGTCACTCTGCATCAACTAACCCTGAGAATGGCAAATACAGCAATGGCCAAACCACACTGCTTTGCTTCCAGATGATCTGAAGGCTAATAGGAATTTATCCTACTGCCAGTACTCACTGTTCAGTTTCCTAACGGTGGCCTGACTTTTGCTGCCTTTATAGGTGGTGGAGGGTAGACAGAAAGAAAATTAATTCGATCAAAATTTATTTAATCAGAACCACTTGAGGATGTTAAGGAAGAAGTCAGTAGAAGTAACACAACCATGACAGTTTCAACATAAGAGTAATCCAAGTTTTTTCACTTCTTAGGTGCAGTGCTTCCAAAATGTGCTTACTTTGGAGCACATTCTTTACTTCTTGGTGTTTCAAAGTCAGAAAAAATCCCCCAAACAAGTGTAAAGCTGCTAATTGCATTGGCTGCTCTATGCAATGAAGAGCACACTGAGTTTCTCTAGCTGTCCAGGCCAAACCTGACCCTGGCCTGCTGAGGTTGCTGGGCACACACTGCCTGGACTTGCATTCCACAGCCATGGGAAAGGAGCACATGCCTTCAATATCCCTACCTTTCATCAGGAAAAGGCAAGCAGATTGCAATGTGCCTTGTAGGAAAGGGAGCCAAGGAAATCTCTGAAATCAATGGTACTGGAGGGAACCCAAAATTTCACCTGTGGGGGAAGGGGCTGGTACAGCACAAGGCTCTGTCACAGCACTGACTCCTCCAGCCCATCTCTAACTATCTTAATTTGGCCCTCTGGATTACAAAGACCCTCAAGAGAGGTTGACTTTGGTAAGTGGAGATAAAGGCAATACCGTCTAGTCCACTGATTTCACTGTTGTCTTTTTAAGCTGCAGAGGACCATTATTTTCTGCTGACTTTATTTCCCAAATAGCCATAAGGGAGGAAAGCTGACTGGGAACAGTGTGGTGCTGGTTTGAGGGGTGAGAGGGGACCACTCTTTGGCAAGATGAACCTGAACCTTTTCACATTCCTCTATGGCCACTATCATTAATAATTTGTAACCTGCTTTTTTTTCAAAGCACACCAGAAATATCACGGCTGTGTGGAAAGCTCGGTGCCTGCCCCACGGCTGACTGAGGTAGCTGCAAGCCTACTGTTGATAGCTCTACAGTAAAGAGGTTTCTTTTCTTGGCCCACACAAAGAGTAGCTTTGACACTGCAAGATTTTCCTGATTTGGATGCATTTATAGTCATAGAAGTGGAAAAGAAATTATTTTAAAAGAGAAAGGGCAGTTTTATTTCATACTGAGGTGCAAATCGTGAAAAGCCTTTTATCCCTGCTAAAATTTAGTGATGATAATTGTGTCATGAGCAAGGGAAGTGGCTCTTTCTTTTAAAGAGCTGTGGAAGAGCAATTTTCTGCCTATGCCAGCAGTTTACAGCTGGTATCTTTTTATTAGCATACTGGTGCATTTCCTCCCCACCCCAAAATTGTCTGTGACTAGAGATTTAAATCTGAACTTTAGTCCATTCACACAGAGGTTTGCAGAGGATCCTGAGCTTGCACTCCCACACAAATCCCATTTTTATCTGCCACTGCTCTGGAGAGAGGCTGAGATGAATAGTGTGCTGTGAAGAGGAGATTCAGGATTGCCATTCCCTGGACTTGAATTATGAATAATCATGATCCACACACTGCCAACCATGTAAGTGGCTTTTGTATTCTCACTAGAAAATCTGTTTATTCTGTGCCTTCTTATACTTGTGTCTTTTATATTCACATTTTCACTTGACTATACCACTTAGCAAAAGAGGCATGAACCCAGCTGTCCCCCGAAGCTGTGGCTTGAAGAAAAGAAGCAAGAGGGGGAGATCAGTGACAAAACTGTGTTTGTCTGCAGCTCTGGAGTAAGGCTGCCCTGGACTCCTGGTGTGGAGGGAAGGTGTGGGCACTTTGGTTTCCATATCCTACGAGTGAGGACATGTGTACCCAGCCCCATCCTGGCACAGAACATAGTCATGGCCAGGTTGGACATAAGGCCTCACAAGTGAGTTGGAGACCTGAGAATTTGAGAGCAGGAACCCTTGGCACCTGAGCTGAGATGATGTCTAGAGTTAGGAAATAAAGGGTGATGGTCTGCAGTAAAATGATTTTCAGGTTCTGTTTTGGGTGCATGCTCAATTCAGCTCTCAGTGAGGCATTGGAACAATAAGAGCATATCCTGAGCCTAGGAGGTGGACCTTTGCCTAAATCTAATCCAGAGTCAGATCAGAACACTGCACCCTTGACCCTGCTTCATGCACCTGGCTTTGGTGAGTATTTTCTCTCAAGTGAGACAATGAAAGAACTGTGGAACAGAAATGTCAGAATTTCTTGGGGAATACGTGCCTTATAGTATATAAGAGGTTAGTGTTGTTTTAATTTCAACAGTCCTTGATGGATTTTCCTTGGTTAGATTAAGAAGTGAATGTAGCTATTCCCCAGTTCCCTTTACCTGATTCAAGTGCCTTGTGGGTTATATAAAAGATCAGGAGTACTAAGTTTCAGGTCATAGTTAAATACTGCTCTGGTTCTAGTTATATTCTTCGATCAGTAGGAAAATTCATCCCAGAAAAGAACAAACAGAAACATGACAGAAAGGACTTACTTACTGCACCTTGCTTATCTCCTTTTTTTTTTTTTTTTTTTTTTTTTAGAAGAAGAAGAATGATATGCACTAGAGTGACACCACTTTGAACATGTTTTCCCATCACTGCTCTACCAGCTCTAAAAACTGCTTTTGTTTGGATATTGTTATTATCTGTTAGACACTGATAGGAATGTGGAGTCACTCGCTGAGAAAGGGAAACATGGTTCTCATTCAGAAGGAATGCAGCTTCAGCCATGCACTTTACAGCTCCGCTGTATTTGAAGTTGAGCCGTGGGATCTTGTGGCAGTAAAAATCATTGTGATTTATAGGAAAATGTCACTCTGGCTGTCTCCTCTATAAAATCTTTTTACTACTCTTGTCGAATATAAATCAGAATTATTTGTCCAACAATATCATAGTTTTGGCAAAATGTTGTGAACACAAAAAATAATCAGGTTTGAATTGTCTTGGCTTTATTCTACAGAGAGATATTACTGGAATTTATTGCTTTGTCAAGATCAATATCCTTGTCCTTAAAAATAGGTGTGTGCAATTGTATATGTAAATTGATATCCAAACTAATTTAAGGATGTTCACCATGAAGTTTACCTCCAAATTGCAAGCACAGTAGATCTAACTGCTTGAAATGAAGGTGACAGAATTTCAAAATCCCACTCTGACCATATTTGGAGCACCAGACTTCAAAGTCTTTGGCGTACTTTTTCTCTTTTCAGGGTGAAATCTGGTGTGTCTCAGTATATTTGACTCTTATCAAACTTCACCCAGGAATTTTAGTAGGAGATCAGTCTCTCTTCCCACACTCTATATTAGTTCAGTTTCTAAGGAAAAATACTAGTGTGGCAAGAAGTAAATGATCAATTAATTGTTTGTTACAGTCCAGTTTCTGCCTCTGCAGTGAAACCAGCAGGGGGATGGATGAGAGTTAAAGGAAGGTAAAGGAGGCCAGGAGACAATAAGAGAGATGATATTTAAGGCTAGACCTGAGACACCTCTTTCAAAGCCAGAGCTAGCCAGGGGTTGCCAACCAGCAGCATTTTAGCCATGTGTGGTTCATGGGTGTGTAATCATTGTGGTTTCCTGAATTTGGCTGAGGACAGACAGGCTACAGGGACTGCAGGGACAGTATTTCCAGTTTGCCCTAAGACCCAAGCAAAGTCCCAGCTCTGGCTAATTATTGAGTGGAGCAGAAAGATTCATGGAGGTCCAGGGACACCTCTCACTGGTGGATGTTTGTGGAGTCCTCTGGGGTTGGTGGATCTTGGCCAAATGAAGATAGTGGGGAAAAAACGTTAACTTTCCTTGCACCATCCAGGAGACTGGCTTAGACAGAGATTGTAACTCTCCTTTCTGGCCTTTATGAATTTATGAGTTCACAAATCCTTCCCTGTACTTAAAATACCACTACTGCTGGTAGATGGGCATCTGTGCATGCTTTCTGTTCAAAATTAGCTGTAGAGCAGCTGGAACAGGCAGCACCCTCCTGACCCATAAATTATTCAGCACACCTAGTTCAGAGTGATGCGCTGGTCAGAGGTACCAGCCAGAGATGCTCAAACCACAGAAGAGTTTGGGCATGCAGTGAAGGGCAGAAGAGACTTAACTGTCCTATGCAGCCAATTCCTTTTTTCTTAGAAGTCCACACCTCAAATAATATTGAGCAGTATTGCACAGGAGTATAGAGGACAAAATAATCCACCTCTTGCTTCTGTATCAATGTCAAAAAAATTCTAAAAAGTGAGATATAAGGACTTGCCCAAGGCTGGGCATAACTCGTTCTAAGGCTTTGTTCTTTGGTGGAAAATGCATCATCTAGGCCAAAGTAGCTGAAATAGTGATCCACAGGTAGCTCACAAATGAAGCAAAAAATATCTCTATGTCAAGTAATACATAAAAAAGGTAGTACAGGGAGATTTATTTAGAAATGGGTACTGATTGTATAAGCCGGAGCTGATATGGACTTCAGAAGCAGCATATAATATATTTAATGTTCAGAAATATGAATATATGTTAGTAAGAAGCCCTGATATACTTTTGTTCCTTTCTATTTTCTGTGTATGAAAAATGCAGATATATCTCTGTGAAGGGTCATTATGGCATTCCTAAAGTATACTGGTCTGTTTTCACCACTCTGCTGAGTATTCAGGATGAGGTGATACAGATTCCTGACTTTTGAATTAGATATGTATTTTGTAATAAGTTATATTTCTGCCTCAGCCTTCCCATTTGTGCAGTGGAGGTAAAGCTATCTACTTTCTTTCTTCAAGGAAGGCCCAGCAAGATTAAAATATTTATTTAGGATTTTTAAATGGAAAATATGAGACAGGCACAAATTGAATTCGTTATAAATGTGCATTTCTTGCCTTACATGCACAGTGAAAGGTGTTTCCCTTTGCCTCTATTATGACAAGATTGCAACAGCCCAGAACATTCAGGAAAGCAATCACAGATGTAGACTACACCCACATTTTTCTGAAGCTTTTGGTGATAAGCACACAGTCTGCATACTACAGGAATAAGCATGTACTGATTCACATAGAAAATGAAGATACAGCAATTTAAATCAAGTACTGACAAATTGAGTCTATCCCCCTCTAGCTATTTTCTGCAATGTAAAAAAAACCTCAGTATTTTTACTTCTTCCTACACAAGACAATAGGCTTTCATTTCTCTTTCTTCTATTATGCCAATGAGTCAAAGATGTCAATGTGACGTCTTTCAAGGTCACTTCTGTAGGATCAGATATTAAAAAAACAAAGTGAGAAAGAAATTGGAATCAAATTTATATTGAAATTTGATTTATTAAGAAAAGTTTAAGTGTTAAAACTGTTAAAAACCTGGAGGTTTATAGCTAGCTACTGTATTTTTTTGGGTACACAGTTTGTTATCCAATACTTTTGGCAGAAGAAGAAGCAGAAATATGGAAAACTATTATAATATGGAGAAATATTACAAGAATTCACTCAGTCTTTCAGAGACAGGTTCATGCTCAAATTTGCAGTGTGATACACAACAGATTAATATGAGCACACAAAATTTTCAAGTCCAGCTTTTCAAACAGAGAGTTTTAAGTGTCCAGGCAAGCAGATCTCACTGTACGACTTCTAAGACTCTGACATTAGGAATGTATATTTATTTAGCAGTTAATTTCAGGATTTGGGAAGAAAATGTTACTCCCCAAAATGCAGAAACACTTGACCATAGCTTAAAATGCATCTTGTTTTCTCCATAACTGTCTTAGCTTTCAAGCCTTGTCACTGAAAAAGCCATGTGAAATCAATATAACAGTGGTTTTGCAATTATTGAGCCCTCATTCTATCAGTGGATAACAAGGAAAAAAGTTCTTGTAGTCATTCACAGCCCTATCTCAGCCCCTCTTTGCTCCTATCTTTGTCCTGGGCATTTTTTTAGTCTGTGTTTGGCATAGAGTTACAGTCCCTATGTTCTAAACTTTTCCAAGTAGCACAAACAGGTACTGGCTCTACTTTGTGGTTGCTGGTGCAGTGCAGAACTTCTCTTTCTTCCTTCTGAGGATGGAGATCCCAAGAGTGACCCATTTGCAGAAGCAATGTCTATGAAGTGTAAATTTGTGGAGAAATGTGATAGCAGAAACAAATGAATTTAGCAAAATTACTACTTTGACTAGTAAAAGAAATGTACATATTCAAATAAAATAATAAATGCACAGGTGCCATCACCAGTCTTGTTTCTTTACCTCTGGAGAGTGTTCTGGGATTTTGAACTAACAGACATTACAGAACTTAGAGTTCCTCCCTTTCCCGATGTCTGCTATAAATGGATTTTCTGGTAACATCTACCTATCTGCAAAAGGTCAGATGAAGGTTATTTTGAAATAGCTCCTCTCATGCCTATGTTAACACTATAACTAAGCTATTCGGTCTTGAATCAAGCCTGTGCTTCCAGGAGCTACAAATGCTCCCATATGCATGTGTATAGATACACATATTTACATTTATATCTATTTACACTGCTTTTGTTTGGTCTGGATTAATGAGAGACAGAAAACCTGAATAGAGGCTTTAGCACTCTGCAAACTTTAGCACTGAGTGTCAAGGAGTTTTCCTAGGAAAGATTTCTCCACTCACTGTCTTCTGCGGGTGACTTTGCTGTCTGCTGTCAGCTGTGTGGTGTCACTGCATGGGGAAATGCCTACAGGAAGAGTGCACCAAAGGCTGAAAGCAGAGCAGACGGCCAGGGACTGTTCCACTTCACCAAATACAATGAACTACCTCAGAAAGAACTCAGAAATACTCCTGAGGGCAATTAATATGACCCTAAGGCCTCTTTTGCACAAGAGAATAGATGTAACCGATGGGTCTGTGGTTACTCACAACCTTAAGTGCTTCATATTTAAGGCAGCAGAAACAGTGAGAATGTAGACTGATAAGATGGTGACTGATATTTGTAGAGTTTTAACAGAATTTGGTTTACTAGCAGATGACACCAGGATCTTCCAGCTAACTTTGAGTCAGATATGAAGACAGAGATTGAATAGGAAACAATGATTTCTGCCCAAAGTGCTAAGAAAGAAGACAAACCATTGTAATCCCCTGGCTCTGTCCAGGTTTAGAAATGGCTAATAAATATCAGTGAGCACCGTGTATTTTTTTGCTTGACCTTCTGGTGGGCCACATAATTGCATTGCTTTTAGCTGTCCTGGCATTCCTTACAGGGCTGGGCAGGGTACACATAGGCTCTGCCATTAAAAATAGCCCTGTGAGAAAGAAAATAGCATTTTGGAATCTGAACTGAAAGAAAAATACATGGGTTTTGTCATAAGTTGACGTAATTTGTTTGTCTTATTAATCTTCATAAATCAAGTTCCACAAATAGATTCACAACATGATTCTGCTGGTAGAGGGAGTCTGACGTATAGCTGATAAGCATCCAATGTAGAGACCTCTGCTTTCAGTGCCTTCTTAATTACAGGCTCAGTTTTTCATGCCTCCAATTAGATGAGCTGAGCTGAGAGGAGTTCTCCCAGTGCTGATGTCACATCAGTGAGACAGAGCATGACTTCAGCTGTACCTGCAGAAATCCCCATGCACAGCCACACTGGACACGGGATGGAATTGCAAAACACATTACCTGGTGTGTTCAGAGGCCAGACACAAAAATGGGAGGCAAATTCTGCAAAGATGAAGACAGAAAACTCGGCAAATCCAGTTTCTGTCTTAAGGCAGGCCATGAGACGGCCCGTAACTTCACTTTGCCGGAGGATCCCAAAACAGAAGCCATTTCCTCATGCTTTTATGGGCACATAACAAGCAAATTCAGCTGTTGTGCTGACCTTCCTTCTTGGCCCCAAACCCTGGAAACAGGACTGAGACCATACCTGCTGTTACAGATCTTCTACCATCAAAGCAAGAGCTGAGAGGACTGGGAGGACTGGTTGTACCTCCCCTGCTCGCTCATTCACTGTGTACTGCTGGAATCTGTGTAATTTATGCTCCTTTATGTCCCTGCAGACTCTCAAAAGGAGCAGTCACGATATAATCCCCTGTTAAAATGCCATCTTAGAGATATTTGTTGAGAGTTCTCGTGTGCTGCTGTGTAATTTGATTTATTTCTACCACCAACTCAAATGAAGTGCTGGGCTGCTTTCCTGTCTCTGTTTGGATTTTAAATCCTCTCTGGATCCTGCTGAAATAATCTCTGCCAGAGACAACTTATCGCTAGGTATTACTGAAATGCTCCCAATGAGCACATTTATTTCTTTCTTATTCTTGGCCTAGACCAGGTCACAAGAAATGGGAGGAATTTTAAAGAAAATTCACATAAGTGGATGCCAAAATACTCCTCCTTTTGCTCCAAAATCTCATCTTCCCCAGGTTTAGGGGGTGCAAGTCAAGCATGGCTTGCTTTGCCTGTATCCATGGTCTATTTTCCAGGAACAAAACATGAAGTGATGTGCTTTGTGCAGGTAAGGTCACCTCCCTGTTTGGGAACAGAACTGGGAGAGCTTTCAGGTGATGTGGATGGCTGAATAGACTCTCCAGCCTCCCAAACATCCTGGGTAAAAGCAGATGGTTGGTACTGGAAATTTGCTTGTTTAAGATGTTGGCACTAGGCTTCTGCAGACTTTATGTTATAAATAAGATCGACCAAATTCAAAGTATCAAAATTTAGAATTTTATTTTGAGACAAAATATCAGTCTCGGAAAGCCACAATTTAAAAGGACAGCGCCGAGCCCGGGATCGGTGCCGGGTGAACGCGGATAACAAGCTCTGTCAGCCTGGTATCCCCCCCAAGTTCACAATTTCTGGTCTCCGGCTGTCCCTTTTTATACACAAGATCGCGGAGTGAAGTCCGAAATTCTGACGTTATCCTCTCCGAGGCGTCTTCATTAATTATTCAAGTCCTGGTATCGGAGGTCTGAATAGACCGGTAGGGTGGAACAATGCTGTTGATGATCGGGTCCGGGTGTGTCGTGTATATGTTAATTTCAGCGGAGACGAGTAGAGATATCCATCTGAAGTGATTATCTTGGTCTCCGGACTTGTATCTTCTTCTTCCGTGGTTCTTTGTTTCCTTTCAGGGATTCCCGGCAGCAATAGTTTCAAGGCCCCCTCTCTGGTAATTCCAATCATACTTTCCTCGTGTCCCTCCTGTGCTTCCCAAGCCAGGAAATTTCTAATTTTTAGTTTCTACATTTTACCTTTACTTTATGTACATTTGAACACATTTCTAACATTCATATTTTATACAGTTCAACATTTACCTTGTATAATTTGATAACACGAATTAACTTTAGCACATTTATCACAATCCCCCCTCTTCCAAATTCACCAATTTAATTCGTGTTCTGGTTATAGTCTTTTTCTCTGTCAAGATAAAAAAGCCTCTTAACCATTATTCTGTTAACCTTTCCCCTGTTGTTTTGTTCCAATATGTTCTCTCTATGTTTCCTCCCTGTATCTGGGCTTCAAATTTTTCTAACACTTGAGCCGCAGTACTTCTTTCCTCGGTTAAATTCATAATTTTTGAGGCGGCTTTTTCTTTGGCTAATCCTCCTGAAGCTAATTCCGGATCCATAGGAAGGGCTGCTATTTGCATTCCCTGGACCACAGTGTGAATTAGTCTTATTAGGCAAGGTATTAAACAAGGCAAGAACACTAACCCAGCCACTGAGCACAGGATAAAGAACCCCACCTTCTTCCACCAATCTCCCGTTCCAAATATTTGATCCCACCATGATGCTTTTAGGATCGAATTCCATTTCTGCACTGGGACGTGCGCCACTTTTTTAATTTCTGCAGCCAAATCTCTAATAGTTTCTCCATAGTCATTGATTTCGATACAGCATTCTGAGTCATTAAATTTCCCGCACACACCCCCTTCCTCTGCTAGTAAATAGTCCAGAGCTATTCGATTTTGGTATACGAAAGCTCTCATTTGTGAGTGTTGTTTGGCTAACAATTCCAGGGCGTCTGAAGTGTGGTTAGACACTATTTCTACTACAGCCTGTAGCCTGATTAGCCGGTTCAATAAGTATACTGGGGTCCTGTAACCCCAACTTCCATCCTGTGCCCAGGTGGCTGGACCATAGTATTCTATGATGCGCTCTGCAGGCCATTCTTCCTCTCCCCATTTCTGATTCCCTCCCACTTGTGGGAGTCCTTTCTTTACCTCTCGCTTTCTCCTGCTGAGGGTTTCATACAAAGGGGCCCCTAGCAAATTGCTACCAGTCCTGGGGAGTGTAAAGAAAGAGGGTCTAATCATACCTAGGGTACAGGACCCTTTCCATTTCCGGGGCAATTCACTGTAAGCTCTTTTCCCACAGATCCAATAAATCCCGCTGGGAGCTTTCCATTTAATGTCTATATTTTCCGGTTTGTCCCAAAATTCCACCAGTTCAGTTAAGGAGTAATATGGGTTAGCGTTAGTGAGTTCATGCCAACAGAGTTCAATTTCCTCTACCCAATTACACTTTCCTTGCTTCTCTTTTCCCCAGTACCCGTTTGGGGGTTCTGGTTGCCACATTTTGGATCTGTTGTTGGAATTTACAGCCAGAGTGGATAGACAAGGGGTGTATCCCACTACATCACTGTACACATTCCCTTCCCTACTAATACAGATTGTCCCTATTACTCGTTCATCCAGTGTCCACCCTCCTGGCCGGGTTAAAGTGTTTAGGATTTTATTATCCCATTTTAGTAACTGCTCAGGAGTTAAACTCTCACCTTTCCATGGCCATCTTTCGGCGGATTTTAGTCCTCCGCAGATCCAACAATTAGTTAGCCCTAACTCGGTAGCAATCTCCTGTACCAAATCCAGGAAAAGATTTTTGCTGGAAGTAGCCAGACTCCAATCATTAGACTGTTTTTCCAATTGATCATATTGTTCACTTAATGTCCTCATTCTTTCCTGCTCCATTCTCTTTTTCTTAGCTGCCAATTCTTGTCGTTTAAATTCCAGGGCTACCTTTTGTATCTTGTTCTCAGGGTCTAACCCTTCCTCGTCCTTGGAAAAGCAGAAAACTTTATCCATTCTTAAACAAACCCTTTCATCATTCTCCCCCAACATATCGAGTAATATAGGTCCATTCGCTAAAGTAGCTGTTTGCAATTTCTCATTTTGTCCCACCCAATATGTTTTCCCGTTCAAGGCACACATCTTCAGTTTCCTCTTATCATAACATAAAGGGTTAACTTGGAGATATCCCACAAAGGTACTCTCCTTTTTCCCTCCAATCCACACAGTTTTGTTACATTCTTTGCATGTTGTGATCAAAGGAAGACTGCTTACCTCCCTCCTTTTCCTAGCCGTTGCCATCGGGTGATTGGATTTGTTCAATTTAACCCCTCCATTCCACTGACGATTCTCCCCCCTTTTTGGTGTAAACCAGTCTACTCGTACCCTGGATTCCAAAACTCTGTTCCGGGTAAGGTTTGGAGGGACCGTGGGGAGATTAGTTTCCATCCCCATCCCCTCTTGGGGTTCGTGGAGGCCATTCGTGGGGCACATGGCTTGACTCAGGATCACCAGGGTTACCCATAGGCCTATCCCTCTGCTCCACCCTTCGCCCGTTGGGTTGCCACCAGCGGCGGGGTAATCCATCTTCTTGGCAGCAGGGATATTCTTCCGGGTCCCTGCCGGTGCTTCTCTGAGCATATCGCCTCTTGTACTGCTCCCACCTTGTTCTCCTTATTTGATCTCCTCTACAGGGTACTTTCAACGTTCTCCTGCACTCAATTACGAGTGGATCCGCCCTTTTATTCAATCCTCCCCTTAACCCTTTAGTGTAATAGTGGAACCACTCAGGAGAATCCAATTCGAACAATCCCGATTCTGTGGCAACGTATAGGAATAGATTGGTAAGCCTGACCTCCTCCTCGTAACAAGGTACACACAAATTCCAAGGTCTAGCCCCCCGGACACAATGAGTTACCCAAACTTGTTCACAATACCCGCATTTAAAATGAACAAAAGGATAGCAGGGACATCCTGCTTGAGTGCAACTTATCCGATAAGCGCTGGTCATTGGGTGTCCCGGTGAATTCTCAGCTTTAAATCCCCAGGTGCAGAGGTGATTTTCCACTGCGGAGAGCTGCTGTGTTGTTCCACCTTTTTCACTCGGGAGCAATGGGTCCAGCCTTTCTCCGCTGTTCTCACGGCAGTATCTGTTGTGAGGAGGACGAGGAAAGGTCCCTCCCAATGCGATGACAGCGGTGCTTCTTTCCACGCTCTGATCAATACTTGATCGCCCGGCTGGATCTTGTGGATAGCAAACCCCAGCGGGGTGCTTTGTGCTATTAACCCACGCTTCCGGAGTTCCTGCAAATTTTTGTTAATCACAATGATATAAGACTGGATCTGACAATCCTCCACCCGGGGATGTCCAACTGGCATTCCATGCTCATAAGGCATTCCGTACAACATCTCGAATGGAGATAATCCCGAACCGGAATGAGGTTGTGTTCTGATGTTTAGGAGGGCTAGAGGGAGGCATTTTATCCAAGTCATTCTAGTTTCTAGCATAAGTTTTGACAATTGTGCCTTCAGAGTTTGATTCATTCTCTCTACTTGACCTGAGCTCTGAGGATGCCATGGGGTATGATATTCCCATCTGATTCCCAGAGCCTCTGCTAAGCTTTTTATGACCTTGGATGTAAAATGAGTTCCCTGATCTGAATCAATGGAATCAGGGATTCCATATCTGGGAATTACTTCCTCTAATAATCTCCGTGCTACTGTTTGAGCTGTAGCCCTAGGGCTAGGGAATGCCTCCACCCAATGTGTTAATTGGTCTACTATCACTAGCAGATATCTATATCTACCTATTTTTGGTAACTCTGTAAAATCCACTTGTATTCTCCCAAAGGGGCGATATGCTAAAGGACGTCCCCCTAATGCATTGTGTTTGACCTTTGATTTATTAATTTTCTGGCAGACCAAGCAACTCTGTACCTCCTGCTTGGCTAACTCGAAGATACCCTTACATCCAAAAAATTTCAAAAATTGTTCTGCTAAAGCTTGAGTTCCCCAATGAGTTTGTGCATGTAATCTTTTTAATATGATCCTTGCATAAGCCTTTGGGATCAATTCTCGACCGTCAGTCAATTTCCATTTCCCATCTATTAAATTTCCCCCCATTTTCTTGAAATCCTCAATCTCCTTTTCTGTGGGATGAGGAGAACCTTCTCCAAAATTTTCTGTCCTGCTTTCCAGGGTATCCAGGGTTAGGAGAGCTGCTTTCCTGGCTTCCTGATCAGCCAAATTATTCCCACGTATTCTGAACTGTAGTCCAGCCTGGTGACTCTTTACATATACCACTGCAATAGCTTTTGGTTCCCTTACTGCCTTGAGAATTTGCCTTATTAGATCCTCATGTATTAACCCTTTTCCTCTAGTGTTCACCAGTCCTCTTTCCTCCCAGATTTTCCCAAAGGTATGCACTACCCCAAACGCATACTTTGAGTCAGTGAAAATAGTTCCTATTTTTCCTTTAAGTCCTTTGAGTGCTTGCAACACAGCATACAATTCACATGCCTGAGCTGACCATGAAGTGCCCAAGGGGCCTGACTTTATCACTCCCCCAGTTTTCCCATCTATAATTGCATATCCTGATTTTCTTTTCCCTTCTATAACCCTGGCTGACCCATCTACAAACCATTTTTCCCCTTCTTCGAGCTCCTCGTCCTCCAGATCTTCCCTAATTTTTGTTTGTAATTCTACTAGGTCTATACAGTTGTGTATAGGCTCTGATGAAGCTTCCCCAAACAGGAACCCAGCAGGATTACTTGCTTGTGTTGTCCTTAATTCTAATTCTGGAGCATGAAGGAGAATGGCCTCATACTTCAACAATCTGGCATCTGTGAGCCATTTTTCAGCTTTTTGTTGTAAAATAGTTCTTACATTATGTGGAGTGTAAACTGTGATGGGAGCCCCAAAAGTAATCTTTTTGGCTTCTTCTATCAATAAGGCAACTGCTACTATCGCCTGTAAACATGTAGGCCATCCCCTGCTTACAGGGTCCAACAATTTTGAAAGGTAACCTACAGGCTTCCTATCCCCAGCCCATTCTTGTGTCAATACCCCATGTGCTGTGTGGTTTTCTACATTCACAAATAATTGGAATTTCTTATTGATATCTGGGAGGTTCAATACTGGGGCAGTCACCAAAGCACCCTTTAATCGCTCTAATTCCTTATCATCCTGTTCTGTCCATTTTATCCTCTCTGCAGTTAATTTTTCATACAAAAATTTTGCTTTTTCACTATATCCTTCTATCCACTGCCTACAATAACCTAACAGCCCCAATAGCTGACGTACTTGTCTTTTGGTTTTAGGGGGGGGCAGTTCTATGATTCCAGCTACCCTTGCAGGGTCCAATTTCTTTTTCCCTTTTACTAACCAATGCCCTAAGTATTTCACCCCAGATTCTGTGAACTGTAACTTTTGTTTTGCTACCTTTAATCCCTTTTCCCCTAAAAAGTTTAACAAATCAATAGTGCATTCTCTTACACCTTCCTCTGTTTCACCAGCCACCAGTAGATCATCTACATATTGTAAAATCTTGGTCCCTTTCCTAGGGGAGAACTGACTTAGCAACTTTTCCAATGCTTGTCCAAATAAATTTGGGGAGTCCACGAATCCTTGGGGAAGTGAGGCCCACCTTAACTGTTGTTTCCGGTTAGTGTCTGGATCCTCCCATTGGAATGCAAAAAAATCCCTGCTGCCTTCAGCTAAAGGGCAGGTCCAAAATGCATCCTTTAGGTCTATAACACTGTACCAAGTATCTCTCGGGGAGATCCTATTCAGAAGGGTGTAGGGGTTAGCCACTACAGGGAACCGAGTTCTTGTTCTTTCATTTATGGCTCTTAAATCTTGCACTAACCTATAATTCCCATCTCCCTTTTTAACGGCCAGTATTGGGGTATTGTGTCTGGACATACACGGCTCCAATATGCCTTTTTTGATCAAATCCTCTATTATAGGTTTCAGCCCCCGCCTCCCTTCTAGAGGGATTGGGTACTGCCTGATCCTTATGGGATCCTCAGGCTTTTCAATCTCAATTGATATAGGTTCCATAGCCAATTTCCCCGCTTCCTTCCCTGTGTGCCATACCTTGGGATTAATTTTGTCCTCATCTTCACAGGTTAGTTTATATATACTAACCGTAATCTGTGAATTCCTTATGATGAGGTTGATCCCCAGTGCAACCATCAAATCCCTACCCAGCAGGTTGTAATCAGCCTCTTCTACTAGCAACATATCTCCCAAACAAATTTTATTCTCTGATTCTATTTCCACATTCTTAACTATAGGTACCTTGAATGGCTCCCCTTTAGCTCCTATAACTACCATAGAATCTTTACTTACTCGGCATCCTGGGGGCAGCTGCTTGAATGTACTTCTCTCAGCCCCTGAATCTACCAAAAAATCCATTTTTGTTCCCTGGGGTCCTATTTTCAATGTTATCAAGGGCTCTCCTGATGTTATGGACCCCAAAAGATAGAGCCCCTGACTTCCCTAGTCCTCCCGGAACATCTTCTCATCTCTCATCTTCTTTGGACAATCTTTTTCCATATGTCCCTTCTTTTTACAATAGAAACATTCCATTCCCTCTATCCATTTTCCTGAAGTCCCCTTTTGCGGGCGTGTGGCTCCCCTCGGAGGTGCTTTCCTTAAGGGTTTCTCCGAAGCTTGTGGGCGTTCCTGTTTCTGGGCTTCCCTTACTGCAGCTACTAACACCCTAGCCTGTATTTTCTGTTTTTCCTCGTCCCTTCTCATGTAGACTTTCTGGGCTTCCCGCAGTAATTCCTGCAATCCCTTCTCCTGCCACCCCTCAATCTTTTCCAGCTTTTTCCTGATGTCCTCCCATGATTTTGCTACAAATTGGGTTTTTAAAAGTACCTCCCCCACGGGAGAATCAGGGTCTGTCCCAGAGTATATCTGGAGGCTTTTTCTCAACCTTTCCAACCATTCTGTGGGGGTCTCATCTTTCCCTTGACATTCCCCAAAGACCTTGCTCAGATTTTGTCCCCGGGGCACGGCCTCCCTTATTCCCTGTATGATGATGTTCCTCATATCAATCATGCTTCTCCTACCCTCCTCAGTTTGAGCATTCCATCGGGGATCTTGGCTTGGCCATTTCTGATCTCCAGGAGTGCTCTGAGGGTTCCTCCGTTCCCATTCCCGTATCCCCGCTTGTCTGATCATTTCCCTTTCCTCCGTATTGAACAAAGATCTGAGAATAGCTGTAAGATCTTCATACGAATAGATGCTAGTTCCTAAGAATTCATCTAGTCTTTCGGAGACCCCTAAAGGGTCATCCATAAGTTTTCCCATCTCCTTCTTAAAGGCTCTCACGTCACTGGTATTAATCGGGACGTTTACGTACCCGATAATTCCGGGAGCAGTGGGAATTTCCCTTAAGGGGAAAAGATTTGCTCTTTCACCTTCCCCTTCACTCTCCGTCTCATTCATCCTCTTTAGTTGTCTCCTAGTCCTCCTAGCGGGAGGTGAGTGTTTTGCTTCTGCCCAACCCTGCTGTGTGTTTTCAGGAGAATTAAAGAAAGCCGCCAGATCTAGATCAGGCAACAGGTCATCTCGGGCTGGCGCAGGGGTGTCTGTACTTTGTGTACCTTTTCCCAGTGACTGAGTGGCTTGTACAGGTTCTAGCGGGGGAGGGAGCCCGACCGGTGGGACCGGGGCCACTGTTCGTGACTCCAACGGAGGGGCAGAGGGGAGAGACGGGGATATAGGAATCCTCCGTCCCAGAGGGGGTCCCAATCTCCCCGGGTTCTGTGGATTGTTCTGCTCAGGGAGGGGAGGGGGTGAGGGTACTATGTAAGGTGGAGGCAAGTTGTCTAAAGGTTCCCACTTATCCCCGGAAACATCGGCAGGGTCCTTTATCCTTATGGGTAGTAATTTTGCATCAATTCTACCCCAGACCCCCGCATATTCCCGTTCTTCCACAGTTCCCTTTTCTCCGACATAACGTACCAGTGCCTTACATATCCATTCCTCAAATGTTCCAAACACGGGCCAAATTACGTGATCCCGTATTTCTACCCCACCCCATACTTCTATGCAAAAATGCACCATCCGTTTCTTGGATTTTCCCTCCCTTATGGGGCATTCTTCCCAATGTTCTAACATCCATCCCAGAGGGCTCTCAACTGGGATTTCAGGGATTCCTTTACCGGTTCCCCGCTTTGGTTTCCTAAGATTCCTTTTGCTAGCTTTGCTTTTTGTCTGTCCCATGGTGTGAGTTTACCAGATACTAGCCCTTTGTGGGTGATCGCTCCCCCCCCGGGTTTCCTCTGGTGTATGCGAGCTCTCTTCTCCTTACTTCCTTCCCGGACCGTCCCTGGTCCAAGGCTGGAAGGTTTACCAGTCCCCGGAACTCTTGTAAGGACGTAACCTTCCCTCCCAGCCTTCCTGTGACCGACCCCCCTTTCCGAAAACTCCCCGAGTTTTCAGGGCTTAACGTGTGAGGTGCGTTTTACCCCCGAAACTTTCGCTTCCCCCGCAACCGACCACGCCCCTCGCGGGACTATGGAACTGCGATTTTGGGGTCCCACTCGCTTCGTGATAAAATCACGTCTCACTCACACGCTCGGTCACTCCCCACTCAACCACGCAATACTTACGATCCTTTTCCTGCGTGGATTCTTCGTGCACGTAGATTTTTATGAGTAGATTTCTTCACCGCGGCTCCGGAGGTTCTGCTTCCAAAGAAAAAACCTCCCCGAGTTCCCCGAGAGCTCTGACCTCGCCTATCTCCCTTTTAAATGTGGCTTTCGCTGTTTCGTTCGTCGTGTGGTTGATCGGTTCCTCCCGGACACCCCAGTTCCGCCAGGCCGCTGAATTCAGCGGTGCGCCTCCTGGTCAGAGACGGGGGTCCCTCGGGGGTCCCGGTATCACTCCAATCACGTCGGGGTCACCAGAATTGTTATAAATAAGATCGACCAAATTCAAAGTATCAAAATTTAGAATTTTATTTTGAGACAAAATATCAGTCTCGGAAAGCCACAATTTAAAAGGACAGCGCCGAGCCCGGGATCGGTGCCGGGTGAACGCGGATAACAAGCTCTGTCAGCCTGGTATCCCCCCCAAGTTCACAATTTCTGGTCTCCGGCTGTCCCTTTTTATACACAAGATCGCGGAGTGAAGTCCGAAATTCTGACGTTATCCTCTCCGAGGCGTCTTCATTAATTATTCAAGTCCTGGTATCGGAGGTCTGAATAGACCGGTAGGGTGGAACAATGCTGTTGATGATCGGGTCCGGGTGTGTCGTGTATATGTTAATTTCAGCGGAGACGAGTAGAGATATCCATCTGAAGTGATTATCTTGGTCTCCGGACTTGTATCTTCTTCTTCCGTGGTTCTTTGTTTCCTTTCAGGGATTCCCGGCAGCAATAGTTTCAAGGCCCCCTCTCTGGTAATTCCAATCATACTTTCCTCGTGTCCCTCCTGTGCTTCCCAAGCCAGGAAATTTCTAATTTTTAGTTTCTACATTTTACCTTTACTTTATGTACATTTGAACACATTTCTAACATTCATATTTTATACAGTTCAACATTTACCTTGTATAATTTGATAACACGAATTAACTTTAGCACATTTATCACACTTTATATAGAGGTTTTATACAGAATTATCTATAGATATAGGTATAGATATAGATATGAGTGTTAACCTGCTGCATTTTTAAAGCCCTTCATAACCACTTCAATTTTCCTGTCTCCTCTGCAAATCTATGGTCAGGGAATCTGTGCAATACCTGATTTTAAGCACTTTTTTTTGTAGGCAGCTCTTCCAGTGGCTTTTAGCCAGTTCTGACCATTCAGCAGATCCTTCCTCTAGGGCAGGACCCCAGGGACAACTGGCAATGGCTCCGCCACAACTTATTTCCTCTTCCAGCCTCATCAAGCATCTGGCTTACAGTGGGGAGATTGTGTACCTAGTGCTTAACCAGCATTCAGGAAAAAGTGTTAAATACTTGTGACATGTAGAGAATGAATATAAAAGTAGGCAAGAAAGGACTGTTAGCAAACCTTCCTTTTGATTAGTGGAAAGGAAATGGTAAGAGCAAGTGGAAGGGTTTCCTAGAGCTGGTATCACAAAGCCAGCAAGTGTTTGACATAAATTAGTAATAAAGAACTCATAGATACTGGAGGAATTTTTTAAAAATGAATGTGGTAGATTACACTGTTTCATTTTTTTAGAGTTAAATCCTGCAGGAATGCTTTGTCTCCTTCAGTATTTTAGCAGGACATACTGCATGTACAATGAACAGAAGTTTGTATTCCTTGCAAGGAGGTGTTGAATTTTTTGAGAAAATTTGTTCTCAGGAAAATAACTGTGTGGTTTTATCAAAAACATGTTTTTCTTTACATGTAGTAAACCAGATTACCAGATTTCACTAGAAGCAGTTGGCATAACCTATTTTTCCCACCATATTTTTCAGTTCTTGAGACTCCAGATTTTGACTATCAAAGAGCAGTGCCAAACTTCCACTATTCAGGACACCAGCTGGTAAAGTCCCCCTGCCTGGAGCAGTTGAGAGGCTCCAGCTCAAGGGTCTGATCTGCATAGGGAGTTGCTGCCCCTTCTAGAACTCCATGGAAAGCAGTAGGAAACTCTGTGGTTGTAAAGGTTTGTCATCACTTATGTTCTTAGACTTGTATTTCAGACAATCTAAACCCGTGTCAGGATGTTGTTTAGGAAATCAACATTATCTCCACAAGAAACTGAAAACAGTGATGCACACACCATATTCAAAATGCTAACTATTTTAAAGAAATATTACCATAAAATATCATAGTCTTGATTTTTCTGTGCTGTTCCTGTTCTTCTCCAACAAATAAACTAAGCCTTAGTGCATATATAATAGATTTTACTAGAATGCAAGTGTGCATGGAAAAGTATGAACCATTTACTGAAGGAAGCTTGAACTTCCTGTGGAATGGAAACAATTTGAGAGCAAAATATTAAGATCATTCTTTTATTATATTCATTGGCCTTAAACTACTTATTTATGGACAGTCAGAAAAGATGGGAGAGGTGTTAGACATATCCCAGCCACAGTATGTATATTTCCATTATTGATGCTAAACCCTAAGCTATTTTAAAGAGGATTGGTGCCTTCATCTCAACTTCTGCTTTTAATAAAAATACCATTTTCATAGTAAAACTAATAATGGCTTCCTGTCATTCCTCCAGATTTGGATTTTGCTGTAGACTTCGGTATTAGAGTAGGCACAAGGTACAAGGTAAGGCTTCCTAATGACTGCTTTTATGCCTAGCCATGGCAATAAAATCATGTTCCTTTTATATATATATGTATATATACACACACACATAAATGTACCATATCCTCTTTAAAGGTTAGGAGAACATTCTACAAGTTATTGATGGGATGGAGATACACTGCATGCACTGTGTACGTTCTCCAGGCCTATGAAAGCCATGGAAAGTTCCAGGCCTATGGAAAGACTGTGGTGCTCCTTGGGGGAACCGGATCAGGCTCTGTATGATTAAAGAAATAGATTAAACATTTCTGTTGCCCTAATTCACTGGATGTCAGCAATATAGAGAATGTCACTGAGTGATTTTCTTTGGTAAATTTCACTTCTTCATTGGACATCTAACACAAAACCCATGAGAGTTGTAGTTGCTGCAAGAGGTTAAATGCTTACACCTGAAAAAATTCATCTGATGAAAAATCAGGAGAAAGAAATATTATCATCAGTGATACAATCTGAATTTGAGCAGAAAAAGGGAGAATTCCTCAGTGGTATAGATTTGGGAAAACAAAGAGAAATACCCCTTAAAAAATACCCCCTGAGAAATACCCAAAGGAGGATTAGCAAGTTGAAAATAAAGTGAGTTGCAAAGCAGTCTAAGAGATAGTAGCACTTAGGGGTGGGTGATTTCCATTACCATCTACACCCAAAGATGCATCCAACAGTCCCTGGACTCTGTTACACATTACACTTTTGAGGCAGTAGAAATATAATTGGTGTGTTGGAGACAGGCAGCCACTGGGACAGTCACTGGGACACTGAAAATAAAGGGAAGAAGAGGAGGAAAAGGTGCAGGCTTTTGAGCCCAGAGTTTGTTGGAGGCGAATTTCGATGGGGGATAGTTTGCTGCTGTTCTTTATTTCAGTTGTGAGTTTAGTGAAGGGAAGCTTTAAAAAAACCAAAAACAAACAAACAAACAAAAACCCAGCGCCCCCCAAACAACAACAGCAACAACAGCAGCAACAACAACACAAAAACAAAACCAAAAACCACACACCCCCCCCCCCCCCCCACCTATTGTAAATAAATACAACTTTTTTTTTTCTGAGTGCATGCTTAAATCTTATAAACTGTTTCTCATTCTAAGGGAAATGACCCTTGGTGGGCTCAAATATTGGCTAAGCACTTAGATTTTAAAAAAAGTTGTGTAAACTGTTCAGGAACGTGAATAGGATGGAGGATGAAATCTTACTGAAAAATAAACTTTAAATTATAGACATATTTTCCTGGATTCTTTTCTTCATAGTATCCACTAAAGGCATTAGCAAATGCCAAGGACTTCATCAGAGGTTATTGGACACTGTCCTGCTGTCACTTATCTTGTGGAAGCCACTTGGTGTGGCTTCTCTGCCACGTTATCCATGGTGGCACCTTTCTCACTGTCCTTCTAGAAATTGCTCTTGACCAAAGAGCAAGTCCTGGTCCCGTGCCAGTTTCAGGTCAGACTCAGCCAGCAAGGGGGACGCCCACACGTGCCGTGATGATGCACTGGGAGAGCCACTGCTCCTCCGCAGAGTGGGCTCAGTTTGTGTGGAACTGGGCTGGTGTGTCAGCATACGGCCTCTGTAAGTACTAAGTTTTGTCAGCTGAACTAAGAAGCCATGAAATACAAGGTGATTTCAGCAAAGGCCAAATGGGGATGGAATAATGCTGGAACTGGGAGTTGGTTTTGTTCTGACTTGTGTGCAGAGCTGTGGGTGTAAGCCCCAGCATGAGCACTTGGCAAGGAAATTGCACAAAAATTACTTGCCAGAGGCTTGCAGTTTATGCCTGTATACATTTCTGTGGTGAAATGTCACGCATGCTAGCCAAGCCAACTTCTACTTGGCACTTCATGGGAAGACTCCTCACAAAGGCGTGCCTGTAGCCTTCCTGAGACTCCAGTGCTGGAGCTTTTTCCATTGGCATCCCAGTTCTGCTTTTCATTCTGGGACGCTCAGTGCCTTGGAGCATCCCAGAGTCAAATTCATAACCAAAAATGTCTTTTTGGTATTCCACAGCAATGTGATTTTGCATTGGTTTCCATCATAGAAAATGTTGTGGTTTAACCCCAGGCAGCAGCCAAGCCCCAGGCTGCCGCTCACTCAGCCCCCCACCAGTGGGACTGGGTGGAGCACTGGAAGAATAAAAGCCAGAACACTCGTGGGTTGTCATAAATACAATATAATAGGGACAGCAAAAAGTGTGCACACAAGCAAAGCAAAAGAAGGAATTAATTCACCCTTCCCATGGGCAGGCAGGTGTTCAGCCATCCCCAGGGAAGCCGGTCTCCACCCCACGTAACAGTGACTTCAGAAGACAAATGCCATCACTCTGGAAATCCCCTCTTCCTTCTTCTTCCCCCAGCTTTATGTGCTAAGCATAATGCCATAAATTATGGAATAGCCCTTGGGTCAGTTGGGATCAGCTGTCCTGGCTTTGTCCCCTCCCAACTGTGCTTGTGCACCCCCAGGCTCCTCTCTGGTGGAGTGAGGAGCACAAAAGGCCTTGGCTCTGTGTAAGCACTGCTCAGCAATAACAAAATCATCTCTGCATTATCAACCCAGTGTTTTGCACAAATCCAAAACACAGCCCCATAGCAGCCACTGTGAGGAAAATTAACTACCCCAGCCAAAACCAGCACATAAGTGCTGAGCCTTGGAGCAGAAAAAATGTTAAGAAACTCCCTGTGGAAATATATTTTTCTAATCCTCTTTTCTTCTCATGACTTCTGATTAAGCTAAATGAGGAGATGTTTTGGAAAAGCCAGAATGTATTTATGATTTGTATGTCTAATTTCTGTCCCTAAAAATGAAAAATTTCCCCTGAAATATCTAAAGACTGACTGCACATTAGGAATTTTGCTCAAATAAAAATCACAAAAGAATTGCTGCTGGGGTCTGCAATAGATCAATGATGTTTCAGGGGGTAGAGTACAGCATTCTATGAAGAAAGCTTCTTCTCAACCCCGTGAGGTGCTACAGCTGTAAGGGAATGTGTAGACATCCTCCAGGATAGTCCTTTGGGATTTCATGGTCTGACTCCTAGTGAGACAACAAATAGAGTCCTTCTGCAAAGCAAAAGGCATGTGTGAGGTCAGTATATAGAACAGTAAGTGTTTACTAATGCTTAAGTAAGGTGAATAAATAGTTTGTGCCTTGCTTAACAGTGCAGGACTTCTCACAGCAAGACTTCCAACTCACTGCAGTCAGCTTCTGAGTTCTGGTCTTGTTTGCTTTGGAAGAACTGTTCCCAATAATGGTTATCTGCAGACACCTCCCAGATTGTCCCACATGGTGATGTAATTCTCTGACAGTGAGTTCTGCAACAGCTTGAGGGAATAATTCACCTTATTTAGCACTGGTCTCTGCTCTAGGTCTTCCAGTGTAGCACAAAACCACGTGAAATTCAAAAGCTAGACCAGGTGCCAAAAGGAAGAGCAAAACAGGGTATTTCCTACTAAGCTGCACCTCAGCATCACTGCTGGGTGTGGGTGAGGGGCCCAGTGCCCTGCAGGGAGCAATGTGTGCACAGCCCTTGTCTGCAAGCACAGGGTGATGAGGGTGAAGCACTGTGGTGATGTGCTGTGCGAACTCCCCTTGAGATTAAAGTGAAATACTGCTCAGGACTGTTCAAATTAGGAATTGAAATGGAAGCACAGGTGGCAGGAACTGCCTTTTAGACATTTGATGGGTGCTTCCTCATCTCTTGCCCCCCTTTCCAGGGTATTTTGTCACATTATACCTTTAAAACAAAGTGACAATTAGCTATAGGCACCACAGTGGCTCCACTGGGACACTTTACTGGTCTTCTCATTCTGAATCCAGCTAGGAGACTCCAGTTTAGGCACTGACCATCCATATTTAAGTATGGCAGGAGTGGTCATCATTTTGACCTTTGTGGAGTTGACCCATCATAATTTAAAAAGATAATGGGATTTTTAGCTTTTCATATCCCATACATGGTTTTTAAAAATAGCTCATTTGGCATGTTGTTATAGCTGATTCACTACATTTTCTTGTCAAAGTTTTCTGTTCCTCTGTGGATAAAAGCTGTGAAGGACTACTTGAAAGCTGAAAGTTTGCTCACTAAGTGGCAGCACTGCTTTCTTCCAGTATCCTAGAAAAAAGCAGCAGTAAAACTCAGGCCAAGTGTCATATGAGGTAAGAGAATCTATCTGACATAATTTCTTTCTTAGAAACTTCCAGTGTTGAAAGTCTTTAGACTTTGGCCTTTCACCAAAATCCACAATCCCTACCACAAAATTAGAAGATATCTAAAAAAGAGGTCCCTTTCCAGGAATGACACAAACAGAAATGAATACAGTGAGAGGAAAAAATTTCCCACTGTTCAGCACAGATTAGACAGAATATTTCCCTTTTATACTTACGGAGCACTAGGGATTTGGTCTTAGAGAAATGATTATTTTCCAATTACAATTCTCAGACCTGAGTTCTGCTCTTCCCACAATTTATTGTTTCCCAGCAGTTACATTTTTCATATTTTTGCTTTCTTTCTTTGACACTGAACAAGATTAAACCAGAAGTCTGAAGAGGAGAAAAAACCTAAGACATTTAGAAAGTCCCTTTCCCCTTTCTGCACTTATCAAAATTTAATAATTTACCAAAACTGCTATAAATACAGCATTTTTTTACCCAGCTAAATTCCAGCAATACTGACCATCATTCTATTTGGCTGAATTTTACCATATTATTTTAGCCCACTGATTATAAAAGAATCTGCTCCTGCAAAAAACATGGTGCAGCTTCAGTTCACATTTCCAGCTCATTTGCTTGTGGCTTTCACAGAGAGAGCTGTTTTTCTGTTCTTTGGTGAAGTTTATTATACTGCGGGCAGAACATCAAAGGGGAGTGCTGGACTGAGCTGTAGAGTGAGCCACCAGGGACACACTAGTACACTGGAACAGTCTAGATTTTTTCAAATGTTAAAGATAGGAAATATTTTAAATCCCTTTTTTCCCCTTTCTGCTGGATGTGCTGCCCAGTACACCCTGGCCCTGTCTGTGGAGAGAGAGAGCTGCCAGCTCCCTTGGGGACAGGTATCCTCCATGGGGCCTGCAGGATGGGACACGCTGTAGCATCCTTGGGCTGGCAGCAGCAACCAGGGTGGGGATGTCCAGAATTGCCATTGGAAGCAGGCTCACCTGAGACTACATTTGGGGACAGATGTCAACACGCTGACACACACACACAGATGTGTGCTGTCAGAAGAGTGGAAAACCCATCCAGGCTGATCGTGGCTATGGGTACTAGTAAAGACATAGGAGTCCAAGGATTTGACCATCTTCTATAGCTATTAAGATTTTAACCTGTAGCCTGTCAGAGATATTCTATTTAGTGGCATTTATGGATCTCTTTTGACAGTGGGAGACGTGAGTTTAAACCCCTTAGGTGAATGGAGGATAAAAAGACCAGTCACTTAGGAGAGTTTTCATCACAGGAGGGTTATATGAAAAGGAAAGGACTTCTTCTTAGGCCTTGTTTCTGGTGAATTTCTTCCCACAACAGGCTTTGTTTATGTGTGTTACCAGCACAATAGCATGAGCTAGAAGGTCACTTGTCTCCCTTTGGACTTACATGATATTACTGCTAAAGCCAGCAGGCTGGAAAATGGAAAGCTTTCCAGGTCTGCCTCGGCTCCTGTAAAGACAGTCCAGGAAGTTTGTGCAGCCTTTCTGCTGAGAGTTATAACCCAGAGATATATGGCATCCTGAGGTTACTTTCTACCCTTTAATGGATATTTAAATAAAGAATACTTTCTGAGGGAAGCATGTTGTTGTGAACCTCTGAAACACTGGTGCTCAAGTTTGTCTTCTCCACCCACTCTTTTATGCTCATATCTCTCACAGAGAGACATTGGTCCTATTGTCAGTTGTCCCTCACCATCCTGGTGATTGCTAGGTAAAGAAGAGCAAAGCATAAGGGTTCAAAAGGAACCTTATTAAAGACCAGATTGAATGCTTAGCTGATGTGAGCTGGCACAGCTAAACAAGCCAAGACAGCTGCTCCATGGCAGCAGAAGAGCTCCTCAGCTTCAGACCTCCAGGAAAGTGGTACATATGCTCAGGGAAAAGGGGTACTTTAAAAGTGGCCTATGCTTCCTTCAGTATGAAAAGCAAACCTCAGAGTCATTTACTTCAGAAAAATGGCATTTAGATTGTAATTGAGAAAATTTGGTCATAACAATACAGGCATTTTCCAGTGATGATCATACAGCTGGAATTTTGTCAAAAAAAAGGCAGTGGTACTTCAGTGTCAAGAGGACTTGGTGTGAAGGCTTTAAAGATGCTATGGTCAGAGTAGGAAGCATTGTCTGTCATTAAAGAAATAATGCTTTCCTTTGAAAGGCTTTTTCAATTGCTTATGATTTTTCAGATTTTAAACCAGTTCTCCATGCTGGTTGTTTATTTTCCACTGAACTCTCTGGGAAAGGTTTCATCAAAAGTCATTCAATCCCTTCAAAAAGAGTAACTGGGAAAAACTGCTTTGCCTATAGTGAAAAATAATCCTGTATCCATATTAGCAAGCAGCTGCATATTATCAAGGGAAAGGCAGGTACCTGAGCACCTCTGAGGCCCCTCACTGAACATGCAGAACTAGTGGCATGTTCAGCAGCAGAGTGTGAGACCCACAGCCCTGCTCAAGTCACTTGGAGCATGACATCCCCAACTTGTGTCTTAACACAAGTGATGAGTCAGTTAAAGCCTGACAACAGGAAAGATTAAAACATGACACAAGGACTTTGAGAAGAGGTGGGGATGAAACATCAGCAAGGCATATGGGACCTGAAAACACTACACAGAGGAGACTGAGACTGGATTAAAAGAAAAAAAAAGAAAAAGAAAAAAAAAAAAAAAAAAAAAAAAAAAGAGAGAGAGAGAGAATGGCTGAACTGAGTGGGATGAGGAAGTGTGAGTGTGCATGTTTGCATGTATGAGCATGTGTGTAAAGACAGCTCAACCCTTGCAGAACCATAGAAGAAAAAGTAATGAACCTGAAAGGAGAAAAAAAACAGACCAGGAAGTATCTAGGAGATAACATGGAAATTTCATTAATATTTTTTCAGTTACTTTGTACATATAATTAGTTTGGACAATTAGTTTTCAGCTTGTCACTGCTGAAAAATATTTTTGAGGGAGTCTGAGGAACAGTACTGAAGGGTAAGGTAGACCTCCTCAGATGACTTGGGCATCTTTAATATACCTATTTACTGCTCCCAAAACTGTGTATAAGAGCACAACCTGATTTTACCTTTTGTTCTCCCATTGCCTTGTGAAGGACAAGGAGCCAACACTGTTATTCATTTGTACCAAGTCAAAGTTACAAATACATGTACCAAATACAAGTTCCACCTTTTCCAAGAAATCTTAATTTACCTGCCTCAGTTTTCAATTATCAGCTGGCCAATGAGCTCATCATTTTGGTGATGGAGCAAGGACTGAGTGTGCAGGGGAGCCTGTATCCCACAGGGGAACCTTGCCAAGGGGAAGAACTCCCAAGCTGCATATCAGACAACCTGTTGATCACATAATGAGCTGCCTCACTCACTGCTCTGTTTCCAGCAGTGGCAAAAAGGGATGCTGTCTGGGAAGACTACGTGAGGCTGGCTATGTCCTTTTCCCTAATAAGCAGCATTCATAACTGTTGTATTAGGGATACTAGAGGGTATGCTCCTGCCTTATCCTTTTAGCATAAAACCACACTAATTTGTCTAATCCCTTTTTGAATATGCTAACAAGAGCTTGTCTGCCCCCATAAGCTCCTGTGTTGGCAAGCTCCAGAGGTTCACTGCTTACTGTGTCAGCAAATACTTTGTTTTATCTCCTTTAAACCAATCTTTTGGTAGTTGCCTCAAGTGTCCCCTAGAACCTGTACAAGGTCCTTGTAAACAACAGTTACATGTTTGGTTTAACCAACATGTTCATCATTTGGTAAATCATCATTACCTCACTCCATTGTCTCCTTCACTCTTGAGTGGAGTCCCAGTATTTTCAGTCTTCATAAGGCAGCAGCTTTAACTCCTCAACTATTTTTGCTGCCCTTTACAGGAAGGCACCACAGGGCTTTTTGGAGTTCTGTTTGTTTGTTTTTTATGTAGCAGTAACATTACACTCTCTATCCTGTTCCTAACAACTTTGTTACGAGTTCCAACATTTTATTGGAGTTTGTTTGCCATTGCATATGAGCTGATGATTTCAGAGAACCATCAGTAATGGCTCAGAGGTCTTTTTCCTAAGTTATAACTCTCGGTTCCAGGTCTAATGTGGATAATTTTTTCCTAGATGCATTGTCTCAGATTTATCTATATTAAAGTTCATCTGCCATCTTTGAGCCAACTCAGTTCGGTGATATCTTCATGGCCTGCCCAGAGCTTGACTGTCTAAAAAGAATCAGCCCCAAACAATGCGATGACGACGACTCCATGGTATGAGCTCGTTCAGTTGTCATTTTATATTAGTTGACCTGTTTAACTTTTATAACTAACTCCCTAGGAAAAAGAAAACCCTCCAAAATCTCCTTAAGGTTTGAAGGCTAGTTTCTCTTCCTCTAACCTACTGGAGCTACATGGATTTCAACCACAAATGATTTCTAGAAGCCAATAAAGCCAATTATGTCCTGCAGGGAGAAGAGTGAAGATTACTGTCTGCAGCTACTTCTTACCTTCACAGAAAGGGACTTTGCAATGAATTTGTGTCCTGGGATTTTTCTTGATAAATATGAAATTTGTAATACAGCCATAACAACAGCAGTATGAAGTCATGTACAGTGCTATGTGTCCTTATAATAAAAAGGGGAAGGAGCAAGCCTGGTTGTTTGCGATGGATGACGGAAGCCGCAGTGAGCGGCCCCAGCCGCGGCGCGCCGAGGCGAGGCCGCCGGCGCTCGGCGGGGATCCGGGAGCGGCTCCGGCGCTGCGGCTCCATCTGCCGGCACGGCCCCGCTCCGCCGCTGCCGGCAGGCTTACTGCAAACTCTGGATGGATCTCTCCTGCTAGCCTTCCACACAGCCTGTAACTTGATGGTAAGGTGGAAGCTTTTCATCTTAGAAGCTTTATGTGACCTTGTCTCTCATATACCCTGCTCCAGCAGTGCTGGCCCTAAACTATTCACAAGCTGTAAGTCAGGTCCTCCAAATTAATGAGATTCTACCAGTTCTGGATTTTTATCTTGGAGTCTTCACACTTTCTAAGTCTGTCATGGCCACAAAGGCTATTTGTCCCTTACAAGCAGCAGCAAAATACCCCAGCAGCAACTCACTCTAGCAGCAGGATCCTTAAGAGAAACAGCAAATGACGCAAGGCCAAGGAATTCATAATTCCATTTGTTTCAAAGGTCAGCTCTACTTAGTGCTGAGGGGAAATTCTGCTCTTACTTCCATTAGTGAAATTCCTCACCGGCAACTAGGCCTCAAAGGAAGTTGCATTTATATAACTAAAAGAACAATTTGGCTACTTGTTCACCATTAAATTTCTCTCTGAGGTAACTGTCTTTTTCTAAGAACATTTGCTCCAGCTAAGACTCAGGCTTGTTGCTTGAAAATTTCATTATTTTTACTTTCATTTTGATTAATTTATTTTATTGATTTTTATTTTAGGTCAGGGGATGGATCTTGGACTTGGCCCAGAAACAGTTGTCACTGCTGCGGGTAGGTCAGGTGTATCTTAGAACTCAGATTATTCTGTACAAGTCCTGACCCTTTCTGTCCTGCATCTCATTCTAGGTCCATGATGATTGCAGCCAAGGAATGAAGGTAGAGGAAAATTATTCCTGCCCTTCTCTCAGCGCTTAGAGCTGGCAACAAGTTGGAAAAGGGAGTTGTAAATAACTGTCTCTCTCCCCTGCTCCTGAATTTTGAGTTAAGTATTCAGTGATGATTCACCTTGCCTCTTATTCCAACAACCCAAAGCCCTAAGCTGGCCCTACAGGTTCCCCAGGGCTTTAGATCTCAGGCCAAGGTATTAACAGTTTGAAAAACTGGTACATTCAAGAGCTGAGTGCTGGGTTTGATGCCAGATTTTATACAGGAAGGAACTGTAGCCAAGTGCTGAGCTCTTATGCACCTTTTCTATCCAGGAGGCCTCCCACCCCATTTCCCCTTTTGCCATAATTTTGTATTTTATCTTGGTGGAACCACCTCAAGACTGTCTGTGCATATAAGTGCTACTGAAGAGTGAATACACATTAGTTTTTTGAGTTGTCCAGCCTGTCTAGATCATGCTGCAGCTCTCTTTTTGCTTTCCAAAAATGGGAAAGAGGCAGGGAAAAGGCAAGATGCTGTTTTATGTCTTACAGAGGCATAGAGATGCAACCTAGCTGGGGTGTTCATCTGGACCCAGGGGTCTGGGAATACTTCCAGGCCATGAAGTTTGTGAGTCTGTCATATCACTAATTACATTACTAAGTTATGCTAAAGTATGTTTTGCGCTTTCAAAATAATAATGAAAAAAAAAAAAAAAAAGGCTGTGATCCCTGTGTGGGACAATATATGAGTCAGCAAATATTCCACACTTCTGTTCTATATGGAAATAAAACACTTTTTGCCTCATTAGTTTCTTTGGTAAAGCTTATTGAACTCATACCACTTGTAAAAAAGTGATGTTAAAAGTCAATCATTGGTGGACACTGCAAGCAGAACTGCTCAAGCAGGCAATCTGATCACTGAGGAGTCCCAGCACCTTTGTACAGGGCAACACAACTGTGGGAGGTCCCAGCTCTGCAGCAGGAGGAGTGCAGAACCTTTAAGATATCTTCAAAAGCCAAACTATTCTGTGATACTTTTCTCTTCAAGGTATGCAGAGCTTTTCTCAGGTTTGTTCTGATCTGCTGTTTCTTGTGTCTCAGCACTGGTCCAATTACAGAAACCACACCTTGCTGAGATGACCAGGAAAAGGTGTTTGAATGAGATTCATATCTGCAGTCATTCTTTTAAGATTACCAATAATGTTGCAACCATAATCAAACCCTGTATGGATCCATAGGGTTCAGTCCTTGATTAAGAGCCTCTCTGTAGCCAGGCACAGTAACTCTGGACATAAGTGTATGAACATACAGTCCACAATCTCCAGAATCTTTACCAACATTTCAAATTATCCCACGGCAAGAAAGATATTAAAACCACACCTAGACATAACCTAGTTTGATCATTTTGTTCCCTTGAAAGGTAATGTGACAAGTTAGTTGCCAAAACTTAGCTCAGGTTTCTGAACTGAAAGGTGCAGTGCCCTGGCAGGTAGTATTTTGTTAGCACCAAGAATTTAGGGCTCAAACATATCATATAGCATGGAGCATCTGAAACCTACAGATTCCTCAAGACCTTTATCCTCTTTTTAGATGCAGAGGGTAGATCAACACCTCAAACAGGAACTCCATGTCTACTTACAACTGGAAAACCAAAATTTGTTAGAACACCCAGAAACTATGATGTTTGATCTAGGGATGCTGATTTGGCATTTTAAACCTCCCTTTGACTCATAATCCTCCACAAACAGTCATTCTACCTTTTAACCCCATGTAACTTATTGCCAGAGTAATACCACCATGACAGAGATAGGAGTGGGATCAGGTCACTGTCATGGGTTAGTACAGTTTGGTTCTTTAGTTATAGAAGAATGTAAAATAATTCTCCAGGTCAGGACCTGGGAATTGCTTTAGAAAGGACAGGGACCTATCAGAGGGTTAGTTGGAATATTGGCATCTCTTCTGACCACTGAAAATTGTTAGCTACGACTTTGGGAAGTACCATATAAAACCCCTTGATTTTCTGTAGGTGGGTCTTTTCCTTCTTTTCTTTGGCCAGAGAGAGACAGGTAACATCGAGCTGGGCCTGCTGCTCCCCCCTTTTGGGGAGGAGCTGGGCTGAGGCCTGGCCGGATTCCATCTGCTCCCAGGTAGTGGGGGGAAGAAGAAGTTGCTGCTTTACAACAACTACTGTCTCTAAACTTCCCTGGAGCAGGAAGAGATCTTCCGGGCCCCTGATAAGAGCTATGGGCACCATTTGGGCTGAGGCCGCCCCGATTTACACCGAGGGGTGGGCTGAGAAGGCATTTATGATCCTGCCTGGTTTTTTGTGATTCTGGACTGCCCGAGTGCTCTGATCTCTGATGTTTCTGTGAGTTCTTCCTCCCTCACCAGCACGGCCTTGAACATCTAACACCACGAGCCACAGAGGGAGAGACAAAGACTCTGAGCAGATTTAACTCTTTCCTGGCAACATGAAGCTTCCAGAGCTTGGCCCTTCTCTGAGAGAGTAAGAAAGGACAGAGTGAACATAAAGAAAAAAACCCAGCATGAAGTCAGTAGAGCAAGAGTGAAAAGACTATTGGGACAGAGGGTGGAAGAGCTGGTTGTTCCATTCTTACTTGAGCCATGGAAATGAACTCTATATTTAGATCATTCCTTTAAATCATGGGAAAGATACGCATTTTTGGGGATGATTGTTTTGATTTGTGTGTGCATTTGAACAAAGGTGTTTGTGATGGACTAAGTAATATTAATCCTATAAGATGCTTGAACAGAGATAAAGGTGAGAAGCCCTCTGCGCCAGTGGAGAAGGGAGAAGATCTCTCTGTACCTTGAGATGAAAAATCCTTTGCTTTGGAGTTATTCATCTTTAAAAGGTGACACCCCAGTATGCAAAAGTCTAAGACCCATAACTCATAAGCAGCTTGGGAAACTGCTCCTGGGAGGGTCACAAAGGCAGGTTCCTCTGGGCGGTTGTTTTTGTGACAGTTAAAAAACCCACAAGGAAACTGTTCTAAGTTGTCAGTGGGATCCATGACTGTAAGAGAGACTCTTCCCCTAAAGAATTGATGAAAGACTATTGTCAGATAGTGAAACTGACTGAAAATTACAAGTTTTGTCTCTTTATGTTGTTTTATAGGAAAGTGAACAGTTTGTAAGGGGAAGGAAGAGTGTTTTGGAAGTTTCATTCTGTTTTAGTTTTTTTCCAACTTTCTTTTTTCTATTCTTTCAGTGTGTGTTAATAAAACTATTTGTTAATTTTTAAGGTTGAGCCTGCTTTGTTTTTCTCCTAGTCTCTCTCCCACAGAAAAAAAGTACTAAGATCAGAATTTAGTGAACATGAAACCACTACATTAATTGGTGTTTCTGCCTGGTTGTCGAAATTGAAACTACTACAGTCACATACAACCACACTACAGCGGGCAGCAGTAGAGGCTGTTGGACAAGCACCAAGAAACTTTCCCTTGAGAAACCAAGTTTCCTCTTCCTGCTCCACATATCTCCTGAGAGAGGCCTCTGTCAAGAAAATTGTTCTTCAGTGTCTCTGCATCCAGGTTTTCCACCTGTGAAATGGGAACAGCACTTAACCTTCTTTACAGGAGCACCTTGAAGATATATACAGTAAATTCTGAGCTGGTCAAGTTATAAGAGTGTTTAGATAACCACCATAATTGAGTAAAAGAAGGTGGGAGAAAAGAGAACAGTTATGCTGAATTCAGCTTCATAAAAAAATTAAATACTTTCCATTTCTGTTTACTAATTTTAGTATATAAGATTTGCTTTTTCTTCTCTTTTTTTTTTTTTTTTCTTTCTTTCTGGTTTTCTTTATGTCTCAACAAAGACTACCGTGTCATGACCGATTGTACAAATACAGCTAAGATAGAAAGACAACATGCTCTCACTTTAAAGTTTTTCTTTGTGTAAAACTGAAAAGGGCAATGTTCTATTTGCATCTCAGTCTGAGAACTAATTGTTCACTGTTATCTTTGGGCAAAAACCTGGGAAGACTTTCTGCACGACTTGGACAGCCTGGCAGAGGAGCATGAAATGCATCAGGACACTTTTGTTCAGACACCAGTTTCATAGTGTCTAGATAAAAATGGAAAAACCCCAAGTTTTAAGAGTTTTAAGCTCTCTTATTTTTTGAAATTCAGATGGAGAAATTATGAATGTCAAAATTCTTTAAAGTTATAAAGCAAATGTAAAACTATAACAATTAGAAGAAGTGCAAGAGGGGTCAGCATTGTCATCTGGTTTTGGAAGTGAAAGAGCCAACACAGGTCTAGTGATTATCCAGTGGTTTTTCTTGTATTTTTATGAAGGGCACAGGTTTGCGTAGTCACTGGTTCTGCCTCTCTTTTAAAAGCTGTGGTTTACAGCTGTGTTTTAAGGAAACATTTTACAGTAGCACAACTTAACTCACATCAGGAGTTATAACCAATATACACAGCCAGAGAAATCATGAGAATCTGAACAGACAGATCCTGTGCAGATCAAAAATCCTGCAAGACCTGTGTTACTTTGGATGATTTCCAGACATTTTGCAAGGCAGAAGCAGAGTCACGACTTCAGTGAAGCAGGTGCTGTGCATATTTTCTGCCAAAATTCTAACAAAATTTTAGCTTTCTAATGTGCACTTTTACTTCTGTTTAGAAAGAGAATAACTATAATAACTGTTGCTTATCTCTGAACCCTTTGAAGGAAAGTCTTCTTTGAGGCTCCTTCTGAATTACCACCAGCTACCACATAGTGCTATCCAAAACACCATGAAATATTTTCTAAGAATAGGGACCTGCACGGTACCTTGGATACTGCTGCACCGCAGCTTCACATCAAATAGAGACATTTGATGAAATTCCTATTTGGCATCTTGCTCCTTTCACCCTAAATCACCTGAGATAAATTATCTCCCTATGTCCCTCCCCCCATACCTTCCATTCTTTGGAGAGGTCTAAGCTTGTGTCCTTGAAGGTCATAGACTTGGAGGAATTTTCTTACAAGGAAGAAAGATTTTTCAGAACCAGCTTGCACGTTTTCCCTGGAATACCTATCACAAGGATTACATATGATATCCGTATCAGTATTTGCATACATCCAGCACTCACATACCATTTCTAAGTCACACCTACTTTTTTTAGCTCCCAGTATAAAGTAATACAAAATTAACTACTGACTTTTTTTCCTTTTTCTTTTTGAAAGAACATAACTGCATATTCTGGTTTGACTGTCCATAGATCTTCCTCAAAGTACAGCAAAACTCTGTCCATATTAACACAAAAATTCTATTCTTTCACTCCATTTTAGCTGTGAAAGTTGTTCTTCATTACTGTAGTTTTTACCTTTATCTCTTCTCTCTCCTTTGTTTGTCTTTGATACTTAAGAGGGAAAGTTCAGCCTTTCCTCACTATGCAAACAGTTTCCATGCTACGCTAACCACACTCTGCTATCTGGACTTCCACGAGCAGATTGAGGCTTGAATAGCACTCACCAGCCAAAGGTTTTTACACCTCAGGTTTGAACTTGGAGGTTAGATACAAACACCAACTAAGCTTGCACAGCTCTTTAATTGACTCCATGTGTGGGATTCATACTCTGTCTGTTTAAATATGCAAAACATTAAGAGCTGCCCTCCATGATCTCAGCTGGCTGCAGAGACTGCAGTGGTGGCATGCATGGTCTGTGGTGTGCAGGGCACAGCCAGGTTGCAGGACACAGGAGAAACCAAACCAAAGATCCGCATCTGTTTGAAACGTTGTTACTGACTTTACTCTTCCCACTGATATTCGCACAGTGTCACATAGCAAACTAGCTGTGAAAGTAATCAAAAATGTGTGAAACTAGCTCCAATGCAACTGTGCCTTCTCATGAAACCGTAGCCTCAATTTTGTATGTCTAGCATCAGGTGAGTCAGAGTAGCAAGGTAGTTTTTTTGATACTTTCCAAAGACAAAATTAATAACCAGACTACTGTCATAAATTATTAAGTAACTTTAATGCTGCTTAGCATAAGTCTTTGTTATATACTTTCATCCATATACTCCAGTGTAAATATATTTTATACAATATGAAGTATTTTTAAAAGTACATGGATCTAGATAAAATGTTCACAAAAAGTTTCAATGTGATGAGAGAATTAGGGGAAAATAATCAGCCAGAGTACAAAATCTTCGGAAGGAAAAAACCTTCAGAAAACAGATCTATGACAGCACTCCATTGTAGTAATTCAGGACGACCAAGTAGTTCCATAGTCAGAAGGGTGCCACTCACTGCTGTGTCACCCACAAAAATCTGCCCTGGGTCAGCAAGGCACTGCTGAGGGTGGCTGCCCCTCGGAGATCCTTGTACCTGACAAGTTTGATAAAGTAACCTCCATGGCAGACACCCTTATTGGCTCAAGGAGAGTGAGTAGGCCTGGGAATGAAGGAAATCCTGTCTTCCCTTATGCAACCACTGCCGGTCTCTGCAGAATAATCAGGTGCACTGGCAAGATGTAGTGAACAAGTTGTTTTACAAATGACAGGGAGCCTTTATTGTCCCAGCTTATCTTTTTGGCACTATTCACAAAAGCAAAAATTATTTACTAGCAAAATAACAAAAAGCTTCACCATGTGCAAAATGACATGAGTGTCAGGGAGCAGACCACAATGCTATAGCTCAGCTTTACTAAATCTATTTTCTGTATATAATATTGCATGTCACCATACACCAGGATATTCAAGAGAGGCTCAATTAAACATCATTCATGTGAAAAGCAAACTCCACAGTGGGCGGACAGCTTTGCATTCCACTGCTTTCAGCAAGATGTTGCATGGGCATCGGTCCAAATAAAAACACCTTTACAACACTGCAGCTTCAGAATGCAACAAATAACACACTGCAAGAATTGAGGTCAGACATTATTCACTATTTGGTAACATTCCATTCAAATTATATTGACTCACATAGTAGCTAACAAACGCAGCACTTGAAGTAGCAAGAACAAAGCTGTACTCCAACAAAGTTAAACAGTGCAAAAATTCCTGTTAAACAAAAATATACCATGTATATACACACACAACACAAATGCACTGTTTGATTTTGTATTATAAATAGATCTGATTAAGCTAAATTCCTAAAACCAATAAACTACTGATTGAAAGTCCCAGTTCTCATCTAGTATGGAACACAGTAATCTTTAAAGCTCAGGTGACCCTAGCCAGACATAGCTATAGGAGAGTATAAAAAGATTTCACTGGATGGTTTTTTAAAACATTTTCTCTGTACAAAGTTAACAACATACATATACTAAGTTGGAATTTCAAAGTCAGCTTGGGCCCTGATCATGCAAAGGGCAGCACACAGAACACCCATGGCTTTACCAGAAGCCTCAAGGCTCTGCCTGTGTGGAGTGCACTGTAATGCTGCAAAGCACCTAATCCCAAGATTTAACAAGGGGGGAGCTTTTTAGCTGCCTGTGCAGTTAAATTCTTGTCTTGGCTTCCATTTTCTTCATCTTCTGGTGTAGCACTGGAGTTCTGTTGTCTGCTAATGACATATCTTTTTATTCCTAAACACTCTAATACCTTACAATGAATACACAGTAAAAGTAAATATCAGAAATGGAAGAGATGGATTTTTTTTTTTTCTGTTGAAGAAATCCTGATTAGGGATTACTTGCATTTAAAGCAGATTTTACGCTGGGGGAAAAAAAAAAAAAGTCTTTTTAGAATTAAATTACAGTAAAACAGACAAGTAGCACTTAATTTGATCTGAAGTAGAACACGTGGGCATTAACCTCTCTTCAGCTGTTATTTAGCCTCCATCTCCTTAATGCCAGAGCTGTGCTGCAACCATAACAAATAGCTGTTGCAAAGGCAAAAATCTAGAGGAGGAGCAGAGGAAAAAAAAAAAAAAAGTGAATCACACATTATTCCACAATATTTTTCTATTCTAAATGAATACAGGAACACAAGTGATTCAAAAGGTACATCCCCCAAACAAAATGCTTAATAAGGTAAAGACAGGTTTGGGATCCTCTGAAGTTTTCTCAGGAGCTTCCCTGTAATAACCCCATTTTACTACTACCACCTCATGTTACTACTTTTCCCTTGCTTGCTTCAGCAGACATTTAGAAATAGAATATGAAATAGATTTTCTGCATAAGTTATGGTAGAAGTAAACATGGGTATGTACACTGTGTATTTCAGTTCTCTTATCTGGATTGATCAAACATCAATCCCAGATGTTTCCAACTGAATGCCTTTACCTCAGCAGGCATCAAAGAAGACAACCCTCTAAACAGCAGAACTCTTTTACTTGCAGAAACACAGAAACAACTCCCATCTGGCCTCCTTGACCAGATATCCAGCTGTTAGAACAACTTCCCAGGCAATGCCAGGGAAGTTGCTCCTATGCAAGGACTTAATTGGATAGATTTGAACTGAAGGTCATGCCACAATGAAAGTGAATATGTAACGTACACTGGACAGAAGAAATGAGAAACCAAATTTCTGAAAAAACATTTCTCATATTGTCCAGTGATAACAATGAATTCTGACTCTTGCAATATACCAATGCAATCATCCTTTGCTTTACATACAAGTGTTAATTTGACTAAATAAAGTTTTGAATAAATGCTACACCATGGAACCACCACTTGTAAAAAATGAACATATATATATATTTCTAATCATGGTATATAAACATCATCTTAAAAGACAGAACATTAGCAACCTTTTTTCTTTTTGTCATGTGGCTCACAGGACTGTTTTAATTAAATATTTCAAAGATTCAAGGTTTTTTTCTGTATGTTTTAACTTCCTAAATATATACTTTGTAAAAACTGCAAAGAAACTAAAGACTACATTTATCTCATTCACAGTTTTCCAGTTACGCAATTAAGATACTGAGACAAGTTACAAAAGAGTCTTCTCCTCCTCTATCTTGACAGGGATTTGACGGGTTTGAAGAACTGAATTCTCCCTTTAAAAAATTAGTATGGAAGCAGGGAATGGTTTCTTGGAGTGCTCAATGTTCTGTTGTCAGACAAAATGACTGTAGTGACCATATATTCAGTGGGATCTGAACACACTAAACTAGGACTGAAGAGGTACACTTAAGGGCAGAATTTAAGATATTTTCTTAGTATAAAGAACCTCCCTTAGTTCAGGCACAGCTGGAACACCACCTCTGTCTTTGTGCCACCCAGGGATCAGATGTGCTCCAGTGTGTTACTGGCAGGTGGGTGATGTAAGGAGCTCTGGCCTTGGGACACTGACAAGCCCACTTCACCCTTTCAGGGCCTGGCTTGCCAAAGCTAAAGGCTTCTCCTTTCTATTCTGCTCTTGCAGACAGAACGTGAACCTAACACCTTCCATTCATCTGTTTTTATCTTAAGATGAACTGAAAGTTCTTACTGTGCAAAAGTTACGGTGTACAGAGTTTTAAAGACAACATATAACCACAGAGGGTTTGGAAGCTTAAAAATATATATATATATACAGTTCCCTGGTATAACAGTGTCTGGATGGAACAAAAAATTAAAAGCAGTGGTTTCAGTTCTTTAAGTTAAGCCTGACATACCTCTAATCATCCCTGAAGAGTACAGCCAGGGTGAAAACTAAAGCCTTGATATATCTTCTGATTCAGCTATGCACACCAACATCACCAAATACATTGATTCAGTGATGATGCAACTACAGTGAGAAAAACACATTCTGGGCTTATGCTATGAAGAAAAGCACTCTAATAATTGCAGTAAGAGACAGCAGGGTCCTGATAAGTAGTAAGTACATATGTGGAGCTTCACAAAGACATAGTCTGAATTTTTTTATGTCCATGGCATGTTCAGGACTATCTAAATGGTATAAAAAAAAGCAACTGAAAATTTGAGCACAGGTATAAATTTCATACCTTATCCTCTGATAAAGGCTTGTTGTTCTTTTTCTTCTAATAACCAAAACTGTTTTTACAAAATACCTTGTCTAAAAATTATAAGATATAGTGATCATGTGTTTAAAACACTATAGTGAAGAATATCAACTCTACACTATATTGAAGAGTAAGTAGCTATCCCATAAACATTAGCTAATATCAATATTTTTGCATGCTTCTGTTAGATACTGCTTGCTGCTGTCAAAGGCAATTCTTTCTCTCACAGCTCCTCTTTCTATTCCAATTTGCTCTTAAATTCCCAAGTTGAATGGCTGGCTACAAGTGCTTGCTACGGACATCTGTTCCCCTGATACAAATATACAAAACACATACCGAGGCTGCTATGCTTATGTTATATTCACGACCACTGAGAATCATCTCCTGTGTGGTGGAGTTGAATTTACGGGGAAAGTGATGCAGAGATGTAGTTGCTGCTTGCAGTAGAAATGCTCCAAAATAAAAGACAAAAGTAGCCCCATGGAAAATAAAATCCTAAAAAGAAAATAAGAGAATCAGTCTGGGCACCAACACATATCTAATTCTTCTCATCTCTGTACAAAAAAAATCCAACACTGAAACATGAAACAAGAACTGATAAGACTAACTTGAGATAAGCAGCGCTAAATCCATCTGACAGCTTAATCTGAACATGTTTTCACAGCTTCTTGCAATTATAAGCATCTCACTAACAGTACTAGTGATCAAGGGCAGCTCTCCCCTCTCCCCAAATCTTATATTCTTTCAAATTAACAGACACATGCTCATCTTTAGGTACACATGCTGACATTTTAGACCACCCTAAAGTTAGTGGAGTTCACAGAAATCTCCCTTCAGACAGATAAAAAAAGAAGACATATACAGGCCAACTTGATCACAATTCAAGCAGTACAATACAATCTTGCAGTCTCATAAGTTCCTTCTCAGCTATAATCAAAATTTCAAAAATCTTCCTTCCATGCTTGAATTTTGCTTCTCTAAATGCCGAGAAACAACTAACTTTGACCCAGCTGAAATGTTCAACGTCCCAATACAATGAGATCCAAGAATTGAGGCATTTCCACAACTCTCTCTGATTTGGCTGTATCCAATAGCCAGTAACCTGACAGTTCTTAATGATACTGTGGAATAAAATGTCCAAGACTTGTGAGGACATGTTTAAGGATTTATTTCAAATACACTTCTCTCCTGGCCCTCTCCAGGCAATTCTCTCCTCTGTGATGAATGCTAACTGAACATAAGGTTTAAACACCTCTCATTTCTGAGTTCCATTACTGACACACATAAAAAAGGTCTGGTGCCTTTGCAGGCCCTAGTTCAGAGCCCAGTTTTCCAGCACCAAGATCTAAGGCATGTTCCAGTACGCTTTAAAATATCTAAAGTATTTTTCCAACATCTCCTTCTGTTACTCAGTCTGAAAAGCTGACATTTGCACTGCACTCAATTCTCTGGTTCCATACAACATATACTTTGTAACTATACCTGTGAAGGTCTGCAAAAGCCACAGAGACAATTTTTAAAATACACACAGGTATATGGATGCTTTATGATACCCATGCTATGCAGTCTAACTCCAGTACCAATGAGTTCATCATGAACTTTAATTTCACTTGAATGCAGTATTAGTATGCCCAGAGTGAGAGCCCAGGATACTTCATGCGTGTCCAGCAGACAGCACTCACCTGCACTAAAAATTAAGTGTGTGACATCCTTACCTGCTGCCTGCCTGAGAGCAAAGTGAGAATGTGCTGCATTTCCCTGTCCAGAGAAATGCATTTTCTTCATAGATCTGAGATTTTCTTTCAATTGAAAGAATCTTCTTTTCAAACTCATTACTTGTTCCATATCTGATTGCAGCTAAAGCTACTTAAATCACACCCTAGCCAGTTTTGATAAGTTATGATACAAGCTACTACTACAGTTCCCCATTCCACTTAGATCAGGACTGACTGCATACAGGAGGGATATTTTTCAGGAGAAACTCTTTCATCTCCTTCATTCTTTTGCCAAACCCTCTCATTTCCTTCTCCTGGCAGCAATTACAGTGAAGCTCTGTAGCATCAGTAACGTTTCACATTTACATGGTTATGGTTTCTGTAACCAAAAATCTCAAGATCTTCTGAAGGACCTTTTTTTGTGTTTTAGTAATTGTTATCTAGTTCCTAACTCTCTCCCACACTTTTATAATCATTGAAACCTCATACAAAGTGTATGCAAAACACTGTCAGAGCAGCAGGATAAGTTAGTTCACATCTAATTTTGTAAATGAGTGTGTAGTGAGTCAGGCTGTAAAGGGCAGTACTTGTCATACCATCTGGTTTAATGCACTGATTTACTGAGCTATGGAGCTCTGTAAGGACCACGTTTTCTGCTGTGCACCATCTTATTTTTTAAATATCTCTATTAGTATGAGCAGATATATTTACAGCATAAGGTATTACTAAATCCAGGACTGCATTTATAGTAACAAAAATAGTTTTAGTGTTTCCAGTAATTTATTATTTATTTGCAACAGAAGGTAAAAAACCCCAACTTGTCAAGTGCTGCCAAAGAGTTTAGTGTCAACAAGTTACAAAACATTTAGGTATCTGAAAATAGTGGTAAAGTGTCTTCTCTTATTTTTATTGACAGCTGGAAGAGACTGGGTTTCAGCTACCAAGTTAGAGATTAAATTATTCCCTTTGCATTTACTAAAGATCACAGAATCACTAGGTTGGAAGAGACCTTAAAGATCATAGAGTCCAACCCATGCCCTAACACCTCAGCTAAACGATGGCACCGAGTGCCACATCCAGTATTTTTTTAAATGCATCCAGGGATGGTGACTCCACCACCTTCCTGGGCAGACCATTCCAGTTGTACTGGATGTTGCCTGAGTTATGACAGCTTTTTTGATAAAGTTACAGATGCAGTTTTTATACAAGTCATGTATCCATTTCCTGACATAGAAAAATTTTCAGCAATTTATTATAGACAAGGAGACAAAATTAACAGCACACCAACTGCCAGCATCAAGTAGCCAATGTGTAACACACACACAAGTGTTATAAGATGAAATTTGTATAGGATTTTCAATCTATAAAAGGCTTTGTCCTTACCCAGCAACTCTTGAATAGATGCATGATTGCAAACTGGCAAACAGTTTCAATGAAACCCAGGACACTATTAATTTACTTTAGTTATGCTCAAGGGCTTTGTTGCATCATAATTTGAGAGGATGTTGCAGCATAAATCCCTGTAAAGGTCTCTGTGATTGTAACTGATTATTAGCCTAATTACTGCCTGTATTGTGCTGAAAAGCTGATGCTGTATGTATGTTTATTCACTATCAAAGTGCTAAAGATTTTTTTAATAGAATCCAGTCTGTTAGTATTGATGGGCTTTGATTTATCAGAGCTCCAAACTCATAAAACTTTATGATTTGCTTTAAAGAACTTTTGTTTTAAGGGCCTATCCATTACCTGAACAAATAAATAGCCACAGCTGTTGATACCGAAGCATGCAACTCCAGCTCTGATCAAGGGAAGTGTCAATAGGAAAACTAAGCTGCCCAGGAGCAAAGTGAAGGTTTGTTACAAGCAAACATATTTCAGGAGTTTAGAAGCTGCAGTCCTTTTGGGAGAATTTTTTTTGAAAATTAAAAATTCTGATCAGATATGCCACCTCTTATTATTCACTTCCAGTAATATAAGAGAGTGTGATATTCTCATGCTTAACTATTCGAGTACTAAAAACTCAAAGTAAAAAGCAGTTATTGACAACAAAGGAGCATGTAAATTACCAGTCAATAACCTGAGGTACCCATGCGATTGGCAAAAACTAATACAAAAATCTTCCATTTTTTAACAGGAAGTTACAGTCTTTGAGAACTACTGGCACAAGCCACAACAATTAATTACAGCAGGATTCTGTCTCTGTTGTCAAAAGGAAAAGCTCAGCAAAGAATGCTTATATCTGTAGACTCACCAAGCTCTCCCTAAGAAAGATGAAGATGTTAAGTCTCCTAATAAGATGTTAAGATATATCATACTGCAGGTTATGATGTCTTTTACCACCCAAGGTCTAACAGCCACTCACCATTGCTGCCCTAGCTTTGAGGAATTGAGCCAAAAGTCACCAGTAGACTTTCTTAGGAACTGGAGGGGACCTTCTGGGTGCTCAAGTCCATGCTATCTCATACAACCACATCACACAGTATGTTCATAAATGCATTCTTTCTTTTATAATATTAGATATATCTTTCTACATTCCATTATTCACAAAGTGTTATTACCACTTCTCTAATAGTCAGAAAGTATTTTCTGATTTCAAGTCCACAATAATTTCTGGCCATTTAACCAATTTGTTGCCACACCTCGTTAAATTTGTCCTCTTCCTGCTGCTCATACATTTTATGTGCTCAGAGAGGACAAGTGTACTCCTTCAAACAGCTTCAAAAGCTCCTTCAGCCTCCATCATAAAACAGGTCCTGGATTCCCTCTGCCACCTCTGTAACCCTATTCTTTCTTTTTCCGGTTTTGAATTCCTGTTTGAAAAACTTTGTGCTGAAGCAGAAAGCTAGGTGTTAAGACTTAAGATCAACACTTCTCATTAAATAATTTTCAGCTTATAAAACAAAGGGAATCCTTAAATAAAGAAAAAAATCTTACCGCCTGGTTCCAGTTGACAGCAATTCTATTTGCATAACCAAAGAGGAACACAGAGAGGAACACAATGGAGAGGAACCACGCTGTCACTGCCACAAACATTACCCATCCCTGCAGCAGTGGCAGTGGAACTTGAGTAGAGGCGACCAAAATCCAGACTATTGTTCCAAACAGCTGCAAGGAAAGGAATATAGAGAATAAACCAAGAGACAATTTTTACTCAGTCTTTTCTGCCTAAGAACTGATATCACACATTACGTATCATCAGATGGCTCTTAGGAACCAAGAGGAAACCCTTCAAAAGTACTCAGAGAGCCCAAGTCCTCCTCTTAGAAATGACAGGCGCTAAGTGGTGAAAAGACAAAGCCACTCTGAAATTCCTAAAAGCTCTTAAAATAGTCTTGAAAATGGGATTTATAAACCCAGATGGCTTCTCTGTGCTGCTGTTGAAAATTTTACTCTTACTGTAATTTTGAGCAAAATGTTCACACAAACACACACAAATCTCTCTCTATATACACAAATTAGCACAAAAGGGATAAACTTCTACTACTCTGGATTCAAGCTCATACTGTTTTGCTTTGTAGTCCTAATCAGATGAGATACAGAAAGAAGATAAAAAGACACCCATTTTTTCAATGTAGTTACAATACCAAGCTGAAAGAAGACACAAAGCATTAAAGCAAAAGCAAAAATCTAGAATACAGAATAAGGTGAGTTGTAAACTGTGCTGTAAAGACTAGAAAAATATAGAGCTTTCCAGAATCATCATAACTTGGAGAAGAATTCAGCAGTACCAATTTTCATTTCAGCAGGCTCCTCACAGCAAATGAGTGGTAGGGACGCTATGCTAGGAATGGCCTGATGGAGAATTTATGTACGCTAAGGCTTCCCTGGTTTAATCAACTCTTGGCCTAAAGAACACTACTGTTTCTTCCTGCAAATCCTGCCTCTTCATAAAAAAGGATAAATAGAAGACAATTATGATTCACTCCAAGTATGCTTATTACAGAAAGACTGAACTTCATAATTAAACCTGCTAAATAGTGTCAACTGAAGTCTAATTCCAAGATGCAAGTTAACTTCTTTCCTGTTTAAATTCAACAGATTTACAAACCAGGAAGTAAGAGGCTGCGTTTTCAGATTCAGAGAGCTTTCTTTTGTATGAAGGTTGGATAAGAGATACCTTTCAAAAGAGTGCTATAAAATTAGTTGGTTCCTCTCTGATGTTACACTGTAACAGCACATGTGTAAAGATGCATTGCTAGTCTCAGTTCAAGGCTCCCATGAGGTTTATGAATTACTGTTCAAGCAGTTCTCTAGGGTTCCTTTTTTAGCTGTGAAGAACCAAACTTTCTCTAGTTTCACAAGACTGCAGGTGCAAGTCTGTTACTTGGTGACCAGAGAGTGATGGGCAGTGAGGAAGCAAAAGGGACAGCAGAAAGTGTCTGTTAAACAAAAAACAGAGACACATGAAATGCTTTCAGTATTTTGAATGTGCAAACTTGCAGGGTTCCTTAAAAATTATTTTAGAACTGTACTGTAGAGACTGCTAATCTCAGCACTCACAGTTGTGCTATTTCCCTCACACTACACCTGTCCACTACAGCTTGGCTGTCAGATGTACAATTGGTTGGCCAGCCGAATTAATCTTCTGTCCCTACTGCCTCTGGGCCTGATTTAGTACCCGGACTTGTGTTTCGAGTTTCAACTTGTTCCTTACTCAGGTACAATTTTACAGCTTGTGAGGTGGGATCCAGCTCAGAGGCTGGGACCCAAGCAGTACTCTGCTCTGATCACAAAGGGAAAAAAAAAAATAAAATTATTAAGTCAGATGAATTCTACCAAGTTTTTTTGTTTTTTTATCTCCCACTAATCAGTGGTGTGGAGTCCCTAAAGCCAAATGAAATAACCCCCAGGTTTTGGCTTTGGAAGGATTTGCTGTAATTCCTCCAAGGCCAAAACCCGGGGGTTATTTCAATTGGCTTTAGGGACTCCACAAGTGGCACTGCAGAGCGTCATACCCAACCTCAGCTCAAAGGTCCTCAGCCCTGTGTACACCAGCGAGGTCTAACACACACATGACATTGAACGTACTTGTAGGAGTTTGCGGAGGACGCGTAACGCGCGCACAGACAAAACCCGCTGTAACTCTCCGTGGTGCCTTTTCGGGACGGGGGCACGGCGTGGCTCAGAGCTCTCGACAGCTCAAGCGGCGCCGCGAAACCCATCCGTGCGCGGGGCCGCCCGCGCCGCGGCCCGGCCCGAGGGGAGCGAACCGGGGCGGCCGGAGGGTGCGGGGCCGGTGCCGCTCCCGCAGAGCCCGGCCCGGCCCGGCCCGGCCCCCCACACCTGCCCCGCTCACAAAATGGCAGGTGAGCGGCGCGGGCAGGCCCGCGGCCGCTCCCCGCCCCGGGCCCCTCGCACTCACGATCTCCAGGAAGACGACGGCTCCCGAGAAGGTGCGCAGGATCTCCAGGCCGGAGGGCAGCGTGACCCGCGGAGGCGGGAAGTAGGGAGCGGGGTTGGGAGGCGGCGGCATGGACGAGGCTCCCCTGGGCAACATGTTGCTGCGGCGGCCGCTGCTGTGCCGAGCGCGGCCAGGTGGGCGAGGAGGCGGCGGCGAGGGCGGGCGCAGGTGCGGGCGGGTCGGTCCGCGCCTCCCCCGGCCCGGCCCGGAGCCGGCACCGCCCCGCAGCCGCCGCGCCTCGCCCGGGGCCGGGCGGCGGCCCCGCCGTGCCGGGCACCGGAGCTGGAACCGGGCCGGGGCCGGCCGCTGCCCCTCGGCTTCCCCAGGAGCGCGCCGCTCCGCATTCACGAGTCCTGAATCAGGCCAGCCAGACTCGGGGCGTGATTTCCTAATGCTACTTTGCAAAAGGTTGTTATTTACCTTCTGGTTACGGATATTTGGGCTTCGAAATTGCGTGGTTGTACTTTTTTTTTTTTTAAGGAGCCTACTAGGTTATCCATTCAAACTATTGAAGATTTTTCATTTGTATCTTCTTTTTGTTCAGTCTGGCTCAACTGTGCACCACTACTTAAAAGTAGTAGAAAATGTTTGTAAAAGTTCGGGTAGAGAAAGACACACATTCACCAGACGACCTATAATCCTTTTATTCTTTTTTTTTTTTTTTTTTTTTTTTTTTTTTTTCCCCCTTATGCTTCTTTGTACAAGCATCTTCTCCAGATGAAGGATATGCCATACACTTCATTTATTTCTGCCGTTGTGACTTAGGCTGAGATGTTGAGATGTCCTGCCTCTGCAATGACCAAGACTGTTTCACCCAATGTTGTCCTGTGTATCCTCCACGCATACAGCTGTAGCTTTAGAGATTACATTTTAAGAAGGTTTCATACAAGTGTGTATGGCTGTTCTGGAAGCTGAACTAGCTCGGGCATGAACACTATATTCCTTTATTTTTAGATGCACGGTGTTTCTCAGATATGCTTTTGTGATGACAAGAAATGCCACAGCCTGAAATGCCTGTCTTCCCCACTCCAATCCAAGCCCGAGGTGGAGAGCAGTTAGCTCCATAAAACAGGACTCATCTGTGTTTCTGCCATACCATTCTGTACATAAATAGGTTTTTGATGCTTTCAAAATGCATTAATAGCTGCTTGGCTTTGAAATCATGGCATCTAAAGGAGGAAGAAGCAAAAGTTTGCATTCTTTCTTGTGCTCTGTCTTCATTCCTATGCCTCCAATCCAAGAAGCTGGATGCCTCTTGAACTCTTAAGTAGGAGATGTGGGATTGAATTCCCATTTGGCTGAAGAGGGCACTAAGCCCAGCCTCCCCTGTTTTCTGAGTCCTTTACCCCATCGCTTATCCAATAAGATAATACCTTTTTCCTCTAGACCTATTCTAAAACTGAACCTTGTGTCCCATCCTTTTATCCTCAAGAAAAGACTCCAGGCTCTGGAAGTGCATGCCTCCAGGACCTGGTTTGGATGTGTTTTGGAAAGGAATGGAGTTCAGACTTGTTCCTAAGTGATTAGGTGTAGGGGGTTTGTTCTTGGGGTTGCATTCTGGAGACCATATGTCCAATTAATTTCACAGTCTGGTCCTAAATCTGTTAAGACTGCCCCGCAGAGGGAGAAGTCTGAGTGGGTGGAAAACAGGGTTGGTGAGTTTATGATTCAGAACAAGAAATGTGATTGTCCTTATCTTACACCAAGGAAGTACAAATAATACTTGGTCATAAACATTTCCAGTGTTATTAGCCATCTGTAAGTTAATCTGTGGGAACTCCAGCAGTACTGGATTTTACTAATGATTACATACCATGTGCAGTCACTTTTACTTGCTTGCAAATACCATTTCTTTTTACCTGCACATTCCTTTTAACGTTTACTTTCTTGAAATTTAGTCAGTTTTAACAAAAAAGTCCAAATGTCACTTTCACAGCTAGGTATAGAGATACACTGGTATACACTAGATATAGATTTTTGACTGTGCTTTTTCCTAAATCCTAATTGAGTGACTGTTTAAATTATTTTTGCTGTGTTCAGGCAAGATGTGCTACAGTGCCATGTGGGATTGCTTTTATACTGATTAGTGTATTGTTTGAATCTTTAAAAGCTGCATTTTTAAGAGACTGGTGTCAGGATTTCATTTTAAAGTGTCCATGCAAAAACACGTTTGTGTTGAACTTCTTTTAAATAGCATTTTTGTGCAACTAATTGCATCTTGGCATGTTACAAGGTAAACTAATGATGCAGCTTCCAGTCCACCAGAGTCAACAAGTAGACAGAAGTATATTGATTCACTGTGTCTCTCTGTCTACACAACCACAAGGACTAAAAACTGCTCTTAAATGGCTGTAAAAACTCTTTCCCCTTTGTGTTTTTATGTTTATGGCAGTCTAATGTAAAAGAGGCATTGTCACAGAACTACTTAACCAGTTGGTATCAATTTTAGATGGAAAATAATTGATGATTTAATTCCACATATAGTGATTTGCATATTATATATAGAAATTAAAATATTTTTTTTGGAATGTGATAATTCTTCCCAACCATTAGAGTTGACCAACCATTAGAAAAATGGAAGAAGTTATGACAATCTGTAGTCAGCTATAATAAAAGATAGACTAGTCTTTTGAAAAATGTATACATTATACTGGATATAAAAATTACTTACACAGTGGTCCTATGCAGCAAGAGTCAGACTACCTTTTGTGAGGTATGGCATGATACTTCTGGAAGAGCTGAATATTAGTGAGGATACTAGAATAATAGGTGAAAGTAACGTCAATTTCAGAATTCATGGTCCTTAACACCTTATCTGAGTAGGTTATCAGGAGCACTTCAGGAAGAGATGTAATCGCATGTCTTATGTTACCATGTGCACAAGAGTGGTCTGCCAAAGTGGTCAAAGAGATGGAAAATACAAACCAAATAAATGATAGTAACCCTATTGTCCTGTGGCTCTGTTTATGCACAAGCAGATTTTCCCAAGCCAGAGTGGAGCTAAACAAGGTTTTCCTGACAGTATTAGGATCTGCTTCTTTCTTCCAGTTTCTTTCTTGTTTTGGAGGAAGTTGCCTCCAAAAGTCACCTCTGTTTCTTTTAGATTTACAAAGCTGCTCTTAAGATGGAACACAAACTCTCCCAATCCTATAGTTAGTTACATATCAAAAATAGAAAGCCTGGAGCTGATCATGCAAAACAGGCTTTTTGTTTATGGATGAATTAATTTAACATGCTCCTGGAAATTGCATGCAGGATTCTGATCTCATGCTGGTACAAACTCTGGAGTTATTCCCCTTTAGCCAGCAAAATTAAATAGGCATAAAACTATTTTGCATAAGATGAGTGATAAGGAGAGCTTTTATCATCATTTGTGTAGTGTATTTAGTCAGTGGTAATAGAACTTCAGGGTCATGGTTGGACCTATGCATATTATGAATTAGTGTACAAATACACCACATTGTTGAGGTTTCTTGGGAGGCAGTGCAACAGTTTGAATTTTTAACAGGCAGGGCCAGGCTTGTGAATGTATGCTGTCCCTTCTTGCATCATTACACTAAGGGAAAAACAACTGTTGAAATCTCTTACTTCATCCAGTTAAACTGAGCTTGGGGTGTGTGCTGAGGGGAGGAAGTGAAGGTAAATGTGCCATCTGTTTTGTCCACCAGTGCTGGGGACGGCTGGTTGCCAAACCAGTCCCTGGAGCAGCTTAAGGCAGTCTCAGAGCTGCTCTCAGCAGTCGTTTCTGGCTGGTTCATCAGGCTTTGGTGGTACTTTGGACATGGCCTCTTCCTGCAGAAGTGTCTTCTGTGCCCAGAGCTGTCGGATGAAAAGCTTCGACCTGGCTGCTTTGACTCCCATTAAAGAAGGGAGTCCTTTGCTGGCTGGTTAGGGGTGTTTCAGGGTTTCTTCACACAGGTACCACACAGCTGGAGGCTGGCGTGGAGCCAGGGACCCTCCTTGGTGGAGTAAACTGGTGTTAGGGAGGTCAGGCTGAGGTTCCTGACCTGTTCTCATAACATTGTTTCCATGTTCCTAAGGTTACCAGCTCTTCGTTTGTTTGACTTGATGGCACTGCTGTTCTCTAGCAATATAGTATGATGTGCCAAGGGCCAGTTTGCCTTTGATTTACTTTGAGAAATTCCTTTTAGGTGTGTGAGGGTGCAGCAAAGGTTAAAATGCAGAGTCTCATCACAGCATTAAGGAGGATCCTGACCTGAGATGTTGCAGGAGGCAAGGTGGGTAGAGAGGGACATGGCAGAGCAAAGCCAAGTTACCTAATGGGAAAATGTCTCAAGAAGTCAGTGCTCTGCTCTTGGCACAGGTGAACCAGCAGGAAAAATGGTTTGCATGGATTGTCCTCAGAAGAGAGTGTGAAAGCCTCAGAGGTACAAACTGGGAGCATAGCATTGCTGTCGATGAGGGATGAGTAAATAGAGCTGCTTGTTTACGACAGAATTGCCCAGGAAAGCAGTAGATAGACGGCAGCAGCAATACTTTTTTTCCTGTCCGCCTCCAGGTTCATGGTACAAAAGAGGACCAGTTCAGCTGGTTGCAGAGGGACTGAGGGAGGATGTGATAGATGCTGCCATTGCAAGATGCAGCACAGACCTGTGCCATTGGTGCTGCTGGTAGCATGGGCCTCTTCTCACTCTGTCAGCACTCAAAACTTGATGTAGTAATCTTTGCTCATAACGTGTTGGCCTCTGATCTTATCTCTCGTTGGGCAGCAGTAGGTATGCATTGTTTTCATGAACTATCAGTGCTTTCAGGAAGTCACCTTTTTCCTCAATTGCACTTTGTTTGCCTTTTGGGACTGTTTGTTTTATTGAGCAAAATCCTGGCTAAAAATCCAATAGAAGGCAAAGGATAATTAAGCAAAAGACAATAGTGCCTTTATTTTGTGTTGACTAAATTCAGGGAGGAGAAACATGTAGACATTAAAATATGATTGTATAAAAAAGCACGGTAATGGTTTGAAATAGTATAAAAATGCTGCTGCAAAAAGAGTGAGCCTATAGATTTCAAAGCACTCTGATTTCATTTATTTGTAATAAAAAGAATTTATCAGCGTTACAAGGTATACACATAATTAGAACTTACCTGATGACTGTTACTAGGATGGTAAAGATCTCTTTGTGTGTAAGTACAGGCATCGTTAAGGGGATCATAAGTAACTTCTATATTTTTAGTTAGTTTTAGTTTGCTTAAAACAACAGGGTCTTATTCTAATGACATCTGTTACTTACACTAACTACTGGAGTTATAAGGCTGAGAGAGATCTCTTCAGCTACCATATCACTGGCAGACCTATAATCCTTTTACTGACTATGCATCACTTCAAAACTGTCTCCAAGCCTCCAAGCATCCAAGTGCCTCTGGTGTTCACAAAATTAATTAATTTCAGTACTAACAAAACAGTTTAAAAATAAACACAAAACTTGTGAGTCAGATACACTGCCATGTTCTAGATTCTGTATGGAATGTACAGTACATGGACATTTTTACTCTTTTAAATGATAAATGGAAAACCATTATTGGGATTTTTGTTTTAGATAAGAAATGCTGATGCAGCTTCTAGAAACCTTCAGGTGGTCTGAGTCTTGCTTCTGTGTCTTTAGATGCTCTGTTGCTGCTCCCACATTAATTAAAAGGAAAAATTAAATGATCAGTTATTTGTTTGTCCTGAAAGAAAATTGATTTCATTATAAAATTCAAATTGTTCATAAAAGATGTTTTATTGTTCTTATGTATAGGTGATTATAGGGATATTGGTACCTGGAGTGTAATTTTCTTGAGTGAAGTTTACATTTTGTATCCTGGAGGACTCCAAGGGTCTCAATTGATGTGAATGATTCATGATGTATCAGCATTGGGCTCTCTTGTTTTATGTTTGTTTGTTTGTTTGTTTGTTCTTTTTTTTTTTTTTTTTTTTTTACTTAGAGGAAGCAGAAATATGTGTTCTCTAACCTTGAACTTTAGATTTTGAGTTTGCCCATCCTCTGCAATGATAAACTCCTGTAGGACAGTCAGGTATTTTCAGGAACTGGACATCCCTTACAGAACATGAACCTTCCTTCCAATGCTTGATTTTCTCATGTCAGATTGAGAATTGCTCAGATTCTCTGAAAACCAGTCCTGATAATGATGGCAAGTTCCAACAGTAACTCTTCCTGAGCCATCAAGTCCTGAAGGTACATCAGAAATTAACATGAGAACAATATCTTTATTGCAGCAAATTACTGTGAATGTATTTCTGCAGGCCTATCTCAGCTATTTAGTTCCTACTGAACCTTGCCTCAGATTCTTTCACAATGTTTTTGTAAGTTTAAGTATTTGATCAGTAGGTTTTGATTCACAGGAGAGCAAACAGGTTTGGTTTTTTGGTTTTTTTGGTTTTTTTTCTTTTTGTTCTTTCTTTCATAAATTCTAAACTGGTTAAGCTGCATTCCTGTTGGCCTGACGTCCTTCGTGAAGAAATAAGTGTTACACACAGTATGTTTGCAATTTCTGAATAGAAAACATTCTGTGGTTCTGCTGGCAGGTTTAGCTTACGAATCATCAAGGAAGGTGAGGTGGTTTGTACTAACCTCATGTTGAGTCAAACTCTGCTAAGATGTGGTTTAGGCTATGAAAAATAAGTTAAAAACTATCTCACTTTTCCTCCGTGATTTTCAATGTGACAACCACATTAATATTTTACTTCATTTGCATGTGAATATTTTATTTCACTTACAGTTGCTGATGATTTCTTGTATTCATTAATGTCTGGCTTTGTGCTTTGTTTCCTGACATCTTTCAGGATGGACAGGCTTGTGCACATGCTTGTCCTATGTAGAGAGTGTTTTAATCCACTACAGTAAATAACTCCTGACAGTGGACTTGCATGTTGCTCTCAGATGTGCTGGATGAGGGGAGAGAAAGGGATAGTGAATTGGCTACCAGGTAAGTTTTGTAATTTATTTACAAGGCAGTAATTAAAAACTTGAAAACAAACTTGAAACAGTAGATTACCTACACCTGTAAACAAAATTATTTTTCTACTCTGGAATTTGATTTGGAATGGGACTTTATGTTCACATATTCTTCAGAATGTTTACAGTCTTTAGCAGTGCATTTCAAATACTTGAATAGCCTTGCCTTTTTCTGCCTACCAGTAGTTTTGTGGAGCTATTTAAGTAGCTTAAATTTTAATCCATGGGTATTTGGAAGAAGGATGAATCAGTGGTCAAAAAACCACAGCTCATTTATTTTACATAATACCAAAAGAAAAAATAGGTCAGTATTCTGTGCATTACTTTACTAATAGGATAGTATAATTGCTGTGTAGTTAGTGTCTATGGGGTACTTTGAAGATGTAATTTGTTGTACAAGAGGACTAATGCGTTCATACATTTTTATAGTAAAAAAAAAATACTTAACCTCTCATGAAGTCTTTTTGGGTTTCTGGCACACTGTGAAAGAAACCAAGCTGGGATTCAGCTGATGAAGTGCCTTTGTGTATGTCCAGTTACCTGGCTAGATCCTCCACTATGAACACGAAAGCAATAGAATCATTTGATGAACAATTTGTTTTGTACTTTAGTAGGTATCTGGATACAGAACATAGGTATCACTTGTGTCTGCTTTGTTCTTGGTTTTGCAGAAAATGTATTTCTGCTTCTTCAGTTCCTGAGAAAGTTCTCTCTCTCCTGCAAACACGGACTTGCAGAAAGCTCTGGTGTTCCTGAGCTATTGAACTGAAATTTCTTGTTGGATCTACTGACAACATTTTAGATTTTTTCTGACAAATTTTCAAGACCTAGAAATTAGCTGACAGTGGGAAATAAATCCATCAACTTACATGGTAAGCATCTGCCAATTCTGTATTCACATTTTTCTGCATTGTTTTACTTAATCCTCTACTGGCTGACTGATCATCATTGTGACTCCTTCCACCCTCCACATAGTAGAGTGTTCCATGCAGTTCAGGAAAGTTGTGGGAAACCGATAGAAAGATTTTTATTCTATGAAGTTGGGGAAAATTAGCACCTCTTTCTAGAAAATTTACTGCTGAGAGGTTAACAGTACAGCAAAACTTGCAGCATCTAGTAAGAGAAAAAAAATGAACAAGGGATTCATCACTGAAATCTGCATTCAAAAAGATATCACTTATACTTTTTAGGACTCTTTAGGTTTGAACTATGTCCACATCAATAAAACCAAAGTAATGATTGTCATCTGGCTACTTTTTGAAAGTTATGTTTGTTTTGCGAAACACATAAGTAAAGAAAAATGCGACAAAAAAGAAGACATATAATGAAATTGCATCATTTGAGGTTGTGGCTCTGCAGATGCATCTATGATGTGCTGCTTCATACCAAAGGGAAGCTACGGTACCTTGACTCCCCCAGCATCTGCAGGTCTGCAATTGCTTAAGCACAGGACCTCTGTGGAATTCAAGCACAGATGTGGCACTGAGGATGCTGAGGTACAGCACTAAGGGTCTTAGGGATTCAGAACTCAAAATGCACACACAATGTTCACACACACTCCCAAGCCAAGACAGCTCTGTGTAGTCAGCTGCTGTGTGTCAGGAGGCTGCTGCTGCTCTCTGCAAAACTGAGTGATGTGAGTTCCTGGTTCCACCCACCTAAAAATCAATTGAAACTTTTCCTCCCTGTTTTGAAAGATCTGCATGGAGCAACCTTTCCAGGCCAGGAGTGGGTGGGGCCTGGAGCTTTAGCTGGGTGCACTGCACACAGCAGGTAGGCAGAAATTCTTATACAATTTGCTCCCTTGCCACAAAAGCATAAAAGAAACACAGATTAAGCTACTACTTTGATCTTGTTCATTCTTTTATCCCTGTGTTGAGTAGTTTATGTATGACTTTAATAAATAAGAAAAGAAGGAGGAAAAAAAGAAAACAATTTGACACTTGTGTACCCATGCAAACCTATTAAATCAAGACAATCTAGAGCAATGCTTTCCAAATAACCATGTTAATCCCTCTCTCTGTGACACATTTGCTATTTTGTCATCATACACGGCGTCAAATTGCATCTCAATAACCATTTTAGCCAGCTAAACTACAATTGCAATGTACTTTTTAAGACTGTATGTTAAACTGCATAGAGATGCCTATATATTCCTCTGGCTGTGGTCAAGAACGTGGCAATTAGCTCTAAGTCTGGTGGGTTTTTTTTGGTGTTTTTTTTTTTTTTTTTGGTGGTTTTTTTTTTTTTTTTTTTTTTTTTTTTTTTTTTTTTTTTTTTTTTTTTTTTTTTTACGTTATTAAAAGCAGTAAAAGAAGTAGAAAGAAAGAAAGAAATGGACCAGCTCAATGCCCATGTGAGATTGAAATGCTTGAGGAAAATGTATTATAATGAGATATATTGATTCTGTGATTATTTTTATTAGAGTTAGTTTCTAAATCATAATATTTACCATAGATATCTGTGCCTTACATATGTTATGAGCCTCAGGACATGAGAACAGCATGATAATGCTTGTACTGAGTGACATTCTTCAGAATACAGAAGATCATAAATTCCTGGTTGTCCAAGAGCAGGAAGCATGCTGAAGTATTCTTGCTCTCTTGGGCAGTGTTCTTGTTTTCACTGCACATCTACAAGTAGCTTTGTCAGGAGATTGGTGTGGCTGAACAGGAAGCTTGGTGGAGCTCCAATATGAGAAGGTAGTATAGAGGAGATGGAAGCAGGGACAGACTACAATGGAATAATTAGAAGTATTACTTAAGTTTGTAGGAGTACCCTTGAGAGATACAAAGCCTAAATACTGTTGAGACTTACATGGGAAGCACAAGAAGAAGAGCTTCAAATGCTCTGTTGATATAAAAAGGCTGAGGAAGGAATATGTGGAACCATTGCTGAATGCAGGAGGTGATGTAGTGACAGCAGACACTGATAAAATGGAGGCATTCTAAGGTTTATTTGCTATCTCTACCACCAGCCATCCAATGTATCTGTGCTTAGGGAAGGGGTCCAAAGAGAACTACCAGCAGCAGATGAGTGTTTAGCTGGGTATTACTTGAGGGAGTTTGACCAGAAAACATCATGGGAGCAGACAGACCACATCCAAGGTGCCAAAAAAAAGAGATTAGATGTCTCTGCTGGGCCACTGTGTCACATCAGAAGGGTTGTGGAGATCATGGAAGGTTCTTAACAACTGGAAATAGGTAAATGTTGCACTGTTTCTTCAGGAAGGCCAAAGACAATCTGGGGAACTATAAACTGATCAGTATTGCTTTGGTCCCTGTGGAACTTAAAGGTGTGGGTCCCCCTGGATCACATCTCTGGGTATATGAAGGAGAAGGTGATTGGAAACAATCACCATGGATCTACCAAATGTAAATCATATCTGCTTGACTGTATTTATGATTCTATGACTAGATTTGTGGATGAGTGAAGAGAGGTGACTCTCAATTACCTCAAATTTAGCAAGGTTTTGACATTGTCTCCAGCAACATTCCTGTATCCCAGCTGGGATGGATGTTATGGTCTACATTGCTAAATATTCATTGATTTGGCTCAGCGGAGAATGGTTAAATGAGTTTTTCTCTACCCAGACATTTTTGTGTTTACCTAGTAGAGTGCCACAGGGTTCAAGAGACTGGAACAGTCCTCTTTAACATCTTTACCAGGTACTTCAAGGAGGTGATAAAATCCCCTTTCCTCAGGTTTGCAGATGATACCAAACTGGAGGGAACAGTGAATATGCTGTGGGCAGTGCTACCATACAGAACAGCCTAGGCAGGCTGGAGGAATGGGCCAAGAGGAACCTTGTGAAATTCAGCAAGGACAAATACAAAGTTCCTGTCACCTGGGAATGCTCAGCCCTTGCATCAATACATGCTGGGGGTGAATGCAGCATGGTTACTGCAAGGGCTCTGGAGAGTCCTGGCAGACAGCACATGGCCTGTGCATCAGGTGTGTTCCCTGGCAGCAAAGAAGGCAAAGGCATCCTGACTGCGCTGGAGACAGCACAGCAGGAGCTTGTGGGAAGGGATTGTGCTCCTGCTCAGCACCTGTCAGACCACATCTAGGCACTGTCTCCTTTTGAGTCCCTCCAGGAGAGGAGAAATTGGAGCCAAGTTTAGCTGAGACTCCCCAGAATGACTGGAGTCAGAGCTGTGTGAGGAGGAGCTAAAGGAACTGGATTTATTCAGCCTGGAGAAGAGGTGGCTTCAGGTGAACCTGAGAGCAGCCTGCCAGCATCTATGAGGGTATCTTTAAGAAGACAAAGCAAGGCGCTTCACAGTGGTAAGTGGTGGGAGGACAAGAAACAGCTAGCATAAATTGGAACAAGAATGTTCGGCCTGGGAATAATGAAAAGAAAAACATGTGAAAAAGTTATACTGGGATTGGTTAAAATGGTTTAGGTGTCACACATTAACAGGCCATAAATTGTGAATAGTCAGACATCATTTCCTATGTTCCTGGCTCCATCCACCTAATGTGTAAGCCTAAGATACTTTAGCAACCACAGTGAATTTCCATTGGCTAGCAATAGAAACCTTTGTTGTAGCCCAAATTCTTAATTATAGCAAGCATATTTTTTCTGCAAGACATGGCTATATTTCAGTTAGTTAAGGCTCAAGCCTGAGTCCACAAGGCATGGGGCAGGCATTTACCTGCCAGCTTTCCTCTGTGGTATAGGTTTTTTATTTGGCCTGGCCTATGAGTGAGCTTCTTGGCAGAATTTATTAATTGGGACTAGTGCTGCAGGAATGGGCTGCACAAGCACCTGCTCACACTTAGGCCTGGCTGGACTGAACATTGGACATCTGCTGTGCTCCTCTGCTGTCCGTCTTCTCTAGTTAGCAAAGGAACTGCCATCCCAAGTCTGCTTGTTTCAGCTGGCATAGCTCTGCCCAATGTTCTAATAATACATAGTGGGTAAAAGGGGTTGGGCTTGTTTATTTTTTTCTGTGAAAGAAAGAATGAAGCTGGTGTGGTAGTAGAGGATGACGATGGAAGAACTGGTCAGTCCCAGCCTCTCCATTGTAGAAATCCAACACAAGTTCCTCATTCACTTCCTCACTCAGCCATGCAGCCAGAGGCTGCAATAGTCATTTCTTCCCGTACAAGGAGCATGGTCCAGGATTACTCATAATTCATAGTCACCTAAAAAAACCCCTGAAGTTTCAGTTTAGACATGTATTTCCTGATTTTGAACATCTTGGAGAGCAGCTGGTCTAATCTAAGGCAGAGCTTGATCCTGCAGCCAAGTACTGCTCCACTTTCACCTTCTCTCAGTGCTGAGTTTCCTCCTAAAGAACAGGAAAATGACCTACTTGTGATGGATGTAGCATTAAGGACACATCTAAATTTTGCTAGCCAGCGGTCTCAGTATGGCCAGAGGGTTTCAGAATATGGAACTCCAGTCTGACAACCATGTTTTGGTGGCAGAAATAAAGATGAAGTGTGGAGAACTTATTGTGCCTACCCACAGGGATATTACTATGCCACTTCTGCCTGACTGGTAGGAACTGACCTGCTGTGAATGAGGCCAGCAGCCTTGGGCTTGAACTTCTAAAAGGCATTACATTTCCTCAAGAAGCTTTCTCCTGAATTAATTATCAATTCTTTATCATTAGCAATTAATGCTTCTAAAACCAAAGTGTTTATCTTAATGAGTTTATTAAAATAAATCCTAGAAAGTGTAGTTCTGCCTAGTTTTGAGGAATATCAATTCCCAGAGAGGGAGCAATTCAGGCTGAATTGTGTCATGCAAAATGAACCTGTTTGCCCAAATTCTCTCATAGCATAGAAGGGGAGCAATGAAAAGAAATGTGGTCCCACCCCTTTATTCACAGGTTTAAATAGTTTCCTGAAGGGTGTGTAGCAACACAGATAATTTACTGCTGGTAGCAACAGGAGGTTTTCTAGAGGAACAAGTGTCAGAGAAACCAGATTACAAGAGTGGTTCTGAGTCACAGAGTCACCTGGGATGCTCCCGTGTTGGTCAATGCTCAGAGGTGAACTTGGAGTCAAACAATCAGGCCAATGGTTTGGAGAATTTTCCTGTTTAGGGTGAAGTTGAGGATATGTGATTGTTTGGTTGCCTTTCCAGTGCTGTACTCAGCAGTAAAAGGGTGACTCTGACCGTCTGGATTACTAGCTGATGGCATGTCCAGCACTTTGTATACCCAGAGGAGGACTATGTGCACTTGGTGCTCAGTGATCTGCAGGGAATATTGCTGTGTGGTACCAAGCATCCAGCATTCTCCTTACCTTCCAGATATCCTTCCTTAATTTTTAGTGTTAAGTGGGAAAGAAAACTTAGAGACTTGCATTGCAATGGCCCTGAGGTTTCTCTTGGCATCTCCTGGAGTGAGGAAAGGCAAACAATGACTAAGCACTTGCTGTGTCTTGAGGAAAAGGCTCTGTCAGTATTCTCAAAGATATGAAAATGTGATTCTTTGTGGGCATTCTGACATGGAGATCTAAGTAGCCAGGCAGCGACAGCAGAGCCTTCATGTTCAGTGCTCATCATTTTTAGTGAGTCCCTCTGAACTGTATGACTAAGTTGTTCAACAACACCTGAATCTGGGTTCCTGGAGGATAAAACCTGTTCTATAGCTTCTTCCTGTGTTACAAAGGCATGGGTGATTTTAGCATTAGACATCAAACATCACTGGCTTCTGAATTAGGGAGTTAATACGTTCCTAGAATCACCAGCTGTCAAACCAGCAATGCACATGGTATAGCTTATATTACACGTGCCTGTTTACAGCCTACAGGAATGATGTTCCTTCCTTTACAATGAAATATAGCACACTAGCACACTGTGCTAGACTTCTGTATGTTTATCACAAATTTTGGGGACTTCAGACAATAGAACTGCTCCCTCTCTTTTTAGGTTGCCTACAAGCTGTACAGGCTTGCTTGCCTGTGTACTATTATTTCCTCGCATTTCAGGCCAGCCTGATGGATGACAGAGTTGAAAACAGAGATGGGCGAGAGATCTGCCTAGAATCATAGAATGGTTTGGGTTGGAAGGAACCTTAAAGATCATCTAGTTCAAACCCCCACACTGTGAGCAGGGCCTCTTTCCACTAGACCAGGTTGCTCTGTGCTCCATCCAACCTGGCCTTGAACACTTCCAGGGAGGGGGCATCCACAATTTCTCTGGGCTCACCACCCTCACAGTTTGGAATTTCTTTCTCATATCTAATTTAAATCTACTCTCCTTCAGTTAAATTCATCCCCCCTTGTTCTGTCACTACATGTCCTTGCAAAAAGTCTCTCTCTGTTTTCCTTGTAGGCTCCCTTCCAGTACTGAAGGCTGCAGTTAGGCCACCCCAAGGCCTTTTTTTTTTTTTTTCCAGGCTGAACAAACCCAAATCTCTCAGCCTTTCTCCACAGGAGAATGCTCCATCCTGCTAATCATCTTGGTGGCCTCCTCTAGACTTACTCCAACAGGTCCATGGCCTTTCTGTGCTGGGGACCCCAGAGCTGGATGCAGCACTGCAGGTGGGGCCTCACGAGAACAAAGTAGAGGAAGAGAATCACAGGGTTTTGGATGCAGCCCAGGACACGTCTGGCTTTCTGGCCTGTGAATGCACATTGCCAGCTCATGTCCAGCCTCCCATCCAGCACCATCCCCAAGTCCTTCTGGGCAGGGCTGCTCTCCATCTGTTCATCCCTCACCTGGACTGATACCGGGGGTTCTCCCAACTCAAGTGCAGCACCTTGCACTTGGTCTTGTTAAACCTCATAAGGTTCCCATGGGCCACTTCTCAAACCTGGTCCCTCTGGGTGGCATCCAGATCCCTCTGGATGGCATCCCATCCCTCAGGTGTGTCAATTGCACCACCCAGCTTGGTGCCATCTGCAAATATGTTTAGGGTGAGCTTCCTGCCTTTGCAATGTCATTAATGAAGATATTAAATAGCACTGTTCCCACTACAGATCCCTGAGGGACATCCCTTGTCCCTGATGTCCATCAGGACTCAGAGCCATTGACCAACACCCTCTGGATGTGTCCATCTAACCAATTCTTTATCCACCTAACAGTCCACCCATTGAATCCATCTCTCCAGTTTAAAGAGAATGTTATTGTAGGGGACTGTGTCAAAGGCTTTACAGAAGATAAATGCCTATCAAGCAATATAATTGCATAGCCAAATTAAGGAAATTATAACAAGTTCTAAGTTTGAAGTTAGTCCCACTTTGCATGCAAGATTTAACCAAATGACCTCCAGAGATACCTTCCACCTCAAATTATGATTCTAACAAAAGAAGGATTTTTTCAAGAGATACTTAAATGTTTTCTCTGAGCTCTGAAGTCATTAGGGAAATTACTGGGAAGGAAATCCCTGTGCAAGTCAGAGATTAAAGAAGGTCATGCTTTTTCCATCTCTGGGCTTTGCAAATCACATCAGTACTTCATATACCAATGATCTTATTTCTGGAAATGGTGAAATTATATTCACTTCTGCATGCTCTAAATTTACCCCTAAATTACACATAGAAATACCAACCCTAAAATGCATGTAGAAATGAAATAAAAATTCACAACAGGCTGGATGCACCGTGCAGACCTGTGCTGACTTTTTAGTCACTGATGACTAAACAGTAGTTACATTTGCTCAGCCCAGTGATGTGAAGGCTGGATTGAGCCCTGTCCCTGGTTTCCTATCCCTGATTTGTTCTCCCTACCATAAATGAATGAGCATGGGTTATTGTATATACAGCAGGTGCCAGGCACATCCTCTGGCACTTTTATTTCCTCTTCTTGAGGAATTCACAGACGAAGTAGATGGTGACTTGGCACTCAGAGTCGTTCCACTCTCCTGTGCTGAGCATTTCCACGCAGTCCTCGTGACCAGCTGGGTCATGTGGCTCCCCTTGCTTCCAGTTACTGTAGTTCTGCAGTGGGCTGTTGTCCGCATACACAAACTGTCCTTCTCTTTCCATGTCATTCAGCCCAATGAAGGCTCGGAACAGGCCGCTGTTGGAGATGTAGTCAGCAATCAGGGCATTGGTTGCCTCATCTTTAGGCATGGCCAGTGATCCTCCTCTGTCTCTGCAGTGGATCAAGGCTTCTCTGTAATTCTTCTCTTCTTTCACAATGTAATAGAATTTCTCATCTGTCTCCCTGATACCTGCTATAACTTGGAAGAAGAAAAACTGCTTAATGGCGTGTCAACAGATGCTGAAGGTTATTCTATTCCAATATGACAATGAAATTATTTTTACATTAGAATTAATAAAAGGGAAGGAGAAAAAGTATTCCCACCACTGTATTTATGATGAGTGATGAGGACATGATCAGAGACTGATGTGACTAATGGGATTGTCAAACACTCAGCACATATTAGGATGCGAACTATTTGGTCCTGATTGGTGTGTCTCCTGTGACGCTTCAGTTTTATTTCCTGGATATCTAATACTAATCAACTTAGGGCATGCTATAATTAAATGGCAATGTCTCATTCTGGATCACCCTATTGCTTTTTATGTTCTTGAATAGAGATTGTGAAAGAGTGCCATGGGATAGAAACACAGGGGTATAGATAGGTTTTCAGGCCCTTTCCATGTTAAGATAAAGAATGTAACTGCTAAGATAAGACATTTTAGATACGGCCTGATATTCAGAGCTGCTGTTGCACTGTGGCATTGACTAGGAAGAAAACTGTGGCTGCTCAGCAGTTTTAAAAGGCAGATCTCTCAACCAGTGGGTGTATAGCCTAGCGAATTAAGCAATGCTAAGGAGCTTGCCTGGTTGCTGGAAGTTGATTGTCTCTGTTAATGGATTGCTGGAATGGTCCTGAGCAGAGTTTGGCCTGGGAAAATTAATGCTCTTCCAAACAATTCAGGAACTACTCCAGGCACAGCTTGGAATTTAGTAGAGGGACACTCTTTGATAATACATCATTCAGTTTTCTAGTATTTTTAATATAGATGGGTGTAGTTCTGTGACAGATGCCCACAGTGACAAAGAAGAGTCTCAAATTAATTTAATTTAGTGATATAGCCCTAGTCTTGGACGTGGTAGAGCTGTCTCAAAATCAGTTTTATGACAGGAAACTCCCTTTCAGTGGGGCAGTTTTCACTGTCCACCTGACAGCACTGCCTGCAAACATGGCTTCTTACAACCCATATCCTTGAGTGTTGGTCCCTTGTTACAGGAAAATTGTGCATGCACTGAAGGGAGCACTAGGAGTACTGTGTCTGCAGGCTTCCTGGGCAGCAGAAAGATCAAGAGGTTCTTATTGCTCTTCTGGCCCCCCTAGAGCAGACTGGCACAAACTTCTGCCTTATATTGCCTGACTAGCCACCAAATCTGAGCAGAATGACAGTGCAGAGGTGGTTAGCAAATCATTCCTCATGCTTTTCATGATGCATTCTCTTGTGCTGTTGATAACTTTGTTTTTGCTTTTAGTCATCTGGTCCTTTTATCCTTACAGATGTAAGACTGTCTCTCCTTTTAGGTTTTCAGCGTGCCTGAAACAGAGGACTCTCTCTCTCTGAGTCATTTGTGGACACTTCCATAGAGCAATAACAGTAGAAGAATAGCAATGGTATCTGTTATTGGAGTCAAAAAAACCCTATCAAACACATAAGGGTCCTTACCATTCTTCACAAACTTGATGGATGTGTTAAGACGAGCAACATTGATATTTAGTTGTCCAACAAATCTGCGGTACCTTCCACAGTCACAGACCGTGCCTGATGCAATACAAAGGACAGAAGATTTACCCATTTAGAACCCTGTGTGTGTGCATGGAGAGTCACCTGTAGCCCACTTCCAAAACTTCTGAAGACCTGGGCTCCACTTATGGAGAGCCAGTCTTACCTTACCCCACTGGCTATACTTCTGTTGATCAAAGTGTTTAATGTTTTGGCTCTGTACACTCTGTACACTCCCTAGTGAACTGGCTTAAGCAAGTTAATACCAACCCAAATAATCAATAAATTTCAAGTGCTGAAGTCTCAGTTAATCTTTTTTTTTTTTTTCCTTTTTTTCTTTTCTTTTTTTAACTGGAATTTGGCTTGGTGGAGGTTTTGTTTGTTCTTCTGTTATTCTCAGAAAGAAAATAAGTTGCTGATGGTTTCCCATTAACAACCAAATGGTCATTTAATATGAAATCTCTTAAAAATAAACACAAGTATAACTTCAAGGTGGGTAGCCATTCAAGGTTACAATGACTGAGAAGAACTTTCTAGGTTGTCAGTCAAATTCTCCTCCTGTAAGCAAATGCATTGCATTAATTTTACAACAGATTATGTTCTATCTAAAATCACTCTTTTCTCCCACGCTCCTATTAGGAGATTGTTAAAGGGCTTAATTCTTTTGATATTAAGAAACTTTCTTCTAGTATCCAGTGGAAATGCATACTGCTGGTCTGTGTGTTAGTTTTTATGATACAAAACATTATCCATGAATTTGGGTGACTTCATATTTTGTGTATGCTGGTGTATTCATAGGAATTAGTCATGTCACTACACTATCCTTTATTTTGTTCAACAAAACATTTTCAGTCTCTTCCTTACATTTCGTCTATTCTCACTTTTTTTCTTGGGCCTCAAAATTTCATGGAATTCCATACAAACCAACCCTGAAATCAAAGATCCAGCAGACTTGACCATTCTGCACAGATGGATGCGTAGCATACCTGCTTTTCCTTTTTTTCCTGAAACCCCTGGTAAGCCTTTGGCTCCTTTGTCCCCTGGAAAAAGAGGAAAATATATTCTCAGATCTCAGACAGTGCATATGTCAGGGAAGCGTATTCAAAAACCCATTTAATAATGTATTAACAGTATGCTTTTGATAGGAAGCTCTGATGGACTGTACTGGAAGACGTGCCAAGTTAAACAAACCACGATTAATTCTGGTGCATGGAAATGAGAACCCTTTAATAGCTAACTCACTGATAACACAGGCATCTCGTGTGCTGCTGGTTCCTGGTACCACTTACATTAAATATAAACTGCAAAATGATCCTGAGGCTGAAAGCACTCAAAAAATCTTGGGCTCTCTCAGGGGTTGCAGGACAGAGCCCTTCCCCAGGTTCAGGAGCTCCATGGTGAGATGAGGCAGCATATGTGCTCTAAGACACTGAATTCATGCGTGCAAGAGATTGCATGCGTGGGCAGCAGTTGGCACCTGCATGGAGGGAGGTCATTAAGGAGCAGCATTTCAGTTCAGTTTATGGAAATGTGATTTATTTGCATCCAACTGCTTTCCCTTTATGTTGTAAATTATAAAAATGATAGAAATACTTCTCCAAATGCTCTGTTTCTATATAACTGGAGGTGACCAGCTGTTTAAAAAAAATCTCAGTTGTAATTTGGGTCAGGAACAGCTGGGCTTTATCTGACATTCATGTCAGCTTTTTTAGGAATAAAACCTTCAGAGGTCAAAACATACTAATACTTGCTCTGCCTTGTTGATGACCATGTTTTTATGTACTTTTTTCTTTATATGGTTGTGGTTTTTTTAAAGAATTTAGAAGTTGGATGTCATTTTAATTAGCAGTGCTTGACACTGCACACTTGCCAACTGGAACTTCAGGGTTGCTTCATTAAGAACTCAAATGTTTAATCATAGATTTAAATAGTGACTTAGTGACCTTTGCTTCCGCAAATAAAAGAATGAGAAAAAACTCTAAGGGGACAATAAATTGTGCATTCAGATTAAAAGAGAGCTGGATTTAAAGGCTCAGAACACTGGTTTACTTTCAGATAAAGAAACTTGTGAGATTCTTCATTTTTGTCTCCTTTGGGGATCTTAGGAGATAACTCTCTGGGTTTTCAGTTTTCAGTTTTCTAGGTACTTCTGAAAATTAATCCCTCAGGTCAAAACCTTTTTTTCTTGCCTAATACTGAGGCTGGCTAGAGGCCATGAAAGGTGTATTAAAACGATGTCTTGAGAAGTTCTCCAGAGAGACTATTCCACCCACTCAACAGAATACCCAAGCTGATGTGCTGGTTAGAGACCCCAGAGTTCTCCTGGCAGTGGTGGTGGCCCTGGTCAGCTTTCAAGGCAGGTCTCCTTGTGGCAGAAGTACTATTCCTTCTTAAGTAGCTCTTTAGGAATATCAGAAAGGAATGCCTGAGTTCCTTCTCAATATAAATAGAGCAAAATTTCATTAAATTGTTGTCCAGGCAGATTTGGAGTCTACCTTGATTTGCAAGTAGTTGCCATCCCTGCTTATGTGACTTCGTTCCTTACCAGGACAGGGATGTCCTGTGCATTGCTTGCTCACATGAGCTACAGCAGTGCAGGTGACAAGGTGTGGCATCCTCAGCAGCAACAGGACATTGACTTAGGCCTTCAGCATCCAAATCAAAGACACAAATTTGTCTCTTAGAGTGTTCAGAGGATTTACTTCACAGGGTCTGCATTTCTCCCTTCCTGTTTTACCACAGAATCATAGAATAGTTTGGGGTGGAAGTGACCTTTCAAGGTCATCTAGTCCAACCCCCATGCAATGAGCAGAAATACCTTCAACTAGATCCATCAAAGAGGATTGATGCCTTAACTCATAAAAGAAATTATTTTAGCCAAATTAGTTGGATATATTGCATGTGGAAAATAAAAGGAGGGTGTTTCAGCTAGCTCTCATCACCAATCTTCATGCAAAACTTTATTTGGAGAGCACTGGTCATACCATTATCTAATATAGTTCCATATCTGGAGCTCTCATAAAACATATATTTACCTTGGGGTGGGGGGAAAACCAAGAAAATTCCAAGACCAGAGCTTACCCTTTCCACCAATTGGACCAATTTTACCAAGCATTCCCTGGTCGCCAACATCGCCCACTGGTCCTTTGTTTCCTAAGAGAAGGAATGAAGAGGAAATGAGTATGGGTGGTTGCTGTAGTTTCTTTACTGAGGCACTGTTTGGGTCTCTACTGCTGCTATTTGACTGAGTGTGGCCACTCTGCATGTGTGGCAAAGTGAAGTGAATGCAGCCCTGAGGATGCATGGAAGAATACAGCCAGATCTCTGCTCCTGTGTGGTACTGCAGTAGGACATTCCAAAGCAGGATATTCCAACAGAACAGCCTGTTCAAACATCATATTGTCTTAGAGGAAACAGAAACTAAAACTGCTACTGATTTACTTCACAGTCAAACCAGGCTGACAGCTTTTATTTTTCTCCACCCCAGGCAAAACACTTTTCCTAAGTCCTTGCAGCTTTGGTGGGAGTCCTTCTCAAAGCAGGACTGCATGTAGGGAGCTACTAATTTTGCTGTATGTGTTTTCCCAGTCTTCAGAGCACCAAAATAACAGGTGTCCTTTTTAATTGATTAATAGTCTTAGTTCTGAAATAGCTGTCTAACGATGACAGGCCAATCTAGGGAATCTCAGTTTGCAAAAGGAATTTAACATCAATAAGATGCTTTGTAAATGGTTGATTCCCTGAATTCCTTGTATCTTACCTGATGTTCATTTCAAGGTAAGAAGCAAAATCATAAGAAAGCATTTAAAAATGGAAAAAGTTTTTTATTATAACAATAATAACAGAATGATTTTAAAGTTTCTATAAAAGTAAAAACTTTTCCGATTAGTCTGAAGCCACAGTCAAGGAAAAAAGACCTTGGCTATGCATTATCATTAAACTCTAAAGATATATTAAGCTTTCAAATTAGAGTATGCAATCAAGGCTGACATGGTCACATCTGGTGCCTCCGACTGATCTGCCCAGGTCACACTGTGGACATAGGACCTATTTAATTGAGCCAAGTCCTGAAACATCTGTGACTCCTTGTTCACGTCTTGGATGATGTTTGATCAGAGGAACTTTTTTTTATTTTTTTCTTTTTTTTTTTAATGTATGGCTTTGTTTGCCTTTCTGCAGAATATAGATAGCTGAAACCCAATATTATTTAGCACCCTGATGCATTGCTAGGCAGTAATGCTCCAAATTAGATTTCAACTAAAGGGTAATTTCAGTAAGAGTAATCCTTCTGATTATGTATATGATCTAGGTTTTCTGAATCACACTCATGACAGCCATTTATATTTGTCTTAAGTATCAGTAGGAATTGAACCAAGCTAAGTATTTTTATGTTCACCAATTAATGTTTGACAGGATTGTGAAATCCAAGGGTGAAAGAGAAATGAAAAGCATTAAACACCAATCATATGCATCAGTACAGTTGTGTACAATGATATTCATATACCAGCAGTAGCCAACAAACCATCATAAATACCTTTTGGTCCTTTTGGTCCAACTTTTCCTTGTTTGCCCACTTCTCCTCTATCTCCCTTTTCACCTTCATCCCCTTTCAAAAAAATAACAAAAAAACAAACAGAAAATAAAACATTATGGTACACTTCTCTCAGTGCAGTAAGTACAACTATACAGACTCAAAGAAAAGTTCACAGGGTTTCTCTTTTTTTCTCTACAGATTTGTTTTTATTTCACATTTGAAGGCACAGTAGCCATGGGATAAATTTCCAGAAAAGAGATGAGGAATCTGACCGTCATTAGGAAAAGCTAAGAACTTTCCCTTTCACAGAGGCTGTTACAACATGAGAACTATACAACAGCAATTTCTACTCCTACACTTTAAGCACTATTAGCTATAAAGCCGATAAATAAGCCAGTCTTTCGGTATTGGGAAACTTATGCACACAGAGGCAAACTGCCAAGGGAGGCAACAGGTGTTTATTAATTGTTCCTAGTGATTCCATTCCTAGTGACTCTGTGTTCAGGGTATGCAGATGCATTAGGAATGAGAGGAATGTAAATATGTTGAAATAGATCTTGACATAGACCTTGGCACTTAATATGACACAATTCTTGCCTTCATTTTTTGACAGATGGCATTTGTATGCCGATACAAGAAACTTGTTTTGCAATTACTGCAATGCTTTATTTTGAAAGGTCATACACAGAGCATCTGTAAGAGGCAAAATCATTGCATTTATTAATGGTAGTGCAGAGATTTCTCTAAATGAGATTGAGACCTTATTACACAAGTTCCTGCATAGCTTTGTATAAGCACTTTCACTGTTGGAAGAGACAGTCTCTCGCTGTGCAGTGTGTAGTCTAAAGGTACAAGGCAACAATTAGTCAGAAAGAAATGTTATTTCCTTCCACAAGGAGCATACAATGTTGCTTTGCATTATACAGGAAATTAGGGGCGCAACTAAAGATGATTTTCTCATCTTCTTAGTTTGGAACCAAATCCTAAGCAGATTTTTTTTTCTCCCCCCCAGCAGAGGTGGGGAGGAGACACACAACCCTCGTGCACCAAAGGGCCATCACTGAACACGGGCAGCCTTCCAGAGCCTCTCCCCTTGTTCCCTGCCCGTGTTGGCAATGAGCCTTGCCATGCAGTGGGAAGCAGTGCCACAGCCTCTTGGCTCAGCCAGGATCTCACGTGGTAGTGGCAGCCAGTTGTGTCTGTGCCTGCTGCCCAGGTGCTGCCCAGAGGAGAAGGCTGTCGTTCAGTGTAAGGAGAGCCAAGGGAGGGAAGTCTGTCTGGATGTCAGCCAGAGAGGTGAGGACAGAACAGCAGTATGTGACAAGACCAATAACCTCTCTCACCAAGGGTGGTGCCTCCAGCCCCAGCAGAAAGTGTTCAGGGAACTGAGGTGTACTGAGGGTGACTATGACCGAGGCAGCCACTTCTCGCCCCTCACGGCAATGGTTTTAGTGCTTACCTGAGCCAAGCACTGCATCCCCTCCCCTCATGGACAGCCATTGGTGATTCTTCCCTCCACCAATTTGCCTTGTGCCTTTTAAACCTGTTTATATCTTTGGCCCTTATAATAAATATTCTATGGCAAATATCTCAATGATTTTTTTAATGTGCTGGGGATAAAGTACCTTCCCACGGTTGCTTTAAAACTGATCATTACATTGGTCTCATTTTTTTGCTGAAAAATACTGCCCATTCATTCCTGATTTGACTTCTGTAATCAGAGGTAGCATGTCATGGGCTGTTCTGTGAAGTGACAGCAGATGAGAAGTGCTGCACATTAATTGCAGCACTTAAAATGTAGTTTTAGCTGTTTGGCACCTATCCATTCCAGTTACATGGACTGTACTGAGTCTGTCCCTTTATGCTGAAAAAACCCTTCCGTGCTGGGACTCTCTTGTGAAGGGCAGACTCATCCTGTTGCTCAGGATGCCCTTTGAGGGGAAGGTCAGTGACCCATGCTGAGGAAGATGAAGGGCTGAACTTCAGTTCATATTGGAGGAAGCAGTGCTGAAAGGATGGACAAGGAGGAAATGAAGTGGTGTGTGCTGGCTCACTCAGGCTCTTTGTTTTTAACTCCAGTTTCCACAGGTAAATAGGAAAAGACCAAATGAAGACAGCAATAGAAATTTTAAGCATCTCTATTTTCACTAGGTCTTTAAAAATACCGTAAAATCTAGTGTATATTTCTAAAAGCCAAGCTTCTTAAATATTCAGCTGAAGCTGTGGGTCTGAGCCAGAAGCTAATGAAAGGGTTCTTGTACTTGTACTGGGTTCCAGTCCTGCCGAGAAGGACTTGGGGGTGTTGGTGGATGAGAGACTGGACATGACACAGCCATGGGCACTCACATGCCAGAAAGTAAAACGTGTCCTGGACTGCATCGAAAGGAGAGTGGGGAGCCGGTCGAGGAGGGGATTCTGCCCTTCCCTCTGCTCTGGTGAGGCCCCACCTGCAGTGCTGCATCCAGCTCTGGGGTCCTGGACAGAGGAAGGACATGGAGCTGTTGGAGTGATTCTAGAGGAGGCCACCACGTTGATCAGAGGGGTGGAATACTTCTCATATGAGGAAAGGCTGAGAGATTTGGGGGTTTTCAGCCTGGAAAAAAAAAAAAAAAAAGGCTTTGGGGTGGCCTAATTGCAGCCTTCCAGCCTTCAGTAGTGGAAGGGAGCCTACAAGGAAAACAGAGAGAGACTTTTTGCAAGGACATGTAGTGACAGAACAAGGGGGGATGAATTTAACTGAAGGAGAGTAGATTTAAATTAGATATGAGAAAGAAATTCCAAACTGTGAGGGTGGTGAGCCCAGAGAAATTCTGGATGCCCCGTCCCTAGAAGTATTGAAGGCCAGGCAGAATGGGGCTCTGAGCAACCTGAGCTAGTGGAAAGGTGTCTCTGCTCGAGGCAGGAGGATTGGAACTAGATGATCTTTAAGGTTCCTTCCAACCCAAACCATACTATGATTTTATGATTCCACTGACTATCAAACGGCAGAGTTTAATTTTGCTGTTGATCTCAATGCTAACAAGAAGAAATTGGTTTTTTCCAAATCCATGTGTGAAAGCCCTGCAGAAAGTGCAAAAGTCACTTTTCAGTAGTTCAGAAATTCAGAAAAGATCCCAGAGGCTGATCAAGGGCTTATGAAATGACATTTTGAGAGCAGGTTAAGAGCTGATCTCATCACAGTCTGCAAACTCATACAAGGGGAAAAATATGTAATAATAGAAAGGATGCAGGGCATGATTCAAAGAGTGGAAAAGCTGGATGAATCTTGACTAGAAACGCAACATGGCATTATTTCACAAATTGTCCATGTCCACTGACAAGGAAGAGAGATGGGGAGGATTTTAATGTCCAGCCTTTCCCTGTGCAATGAATTCCTTTGTGTAAAATATGCTGTAATTCTGGGTCCGGTATAGAAGTGGCTGAGGATGGTTCCTTTGCCTGTGGAAAACAAACCATATTCCTGCTCATCTAGACTAAGCCCATGACTGTTGATATGATACATGCTGCGTCCTCCTTCAGCTGCTGTGGGCTGACCTCAAATTTTGGCACGAAATGTGAACTCTTGGGTTGTGCTTCCCTCTCGTGGTCTGTGATTTCATGTGGACAAGCCATCCCACTGCATTAGGCACCTTTTTTTTTTTTTTTTTTTTTTTTTTTCCCCCCTTCCTTCCAGTTCTGTGGCACTGTGGTTTGTGCAACATGAATTTTCTAAGCCCTGACCTCAAATCCTTGTTATCTGTACCTAGAGGTTAACCTCTCCTTTGCACTGGTCTGCATTTAGGCCAGTGTCAGGTTAAATTTTGACCTAATTAGCAGATTGTCACTTTAAAACTGTGGTCTCAGGGGTGTCAGATAATGTACTGCACTGGCATTTGAAGCATGGGTGAAGAAGCACTTGGAGTCATTAACTGAAGTAAGACTATTTCTCAGCCTTGTTAGTATTTCTGCAAGTTGATTGGTTTCTTCTGTGTCACAGATATGAAATACCAGGTTGCTAAAAGAAACACCTGAAGCAGTAAATTACTAGACTCTTCCAGCTTGGGACAGTGCAAGGCAGAAGAGCAGAAGCCATGAGAAGTAAATTTTGCAACCATTAGAAAATTTTAATTGTAATTGAGATGGAACCGCAGACAAGCTTGTAAACAAGCTCAGGAAAATGCTGAAGGACTAATCACCGGCAGGATTTTTTTAAGCAGTTGAAAGAAGCTCTGTCTTTTTTGGAGTTTGACTAAATAACACAAAATAACTAAATGTTGAGAGGTTACCTTTGATAAGAATTTAATTTGTAGGAATTTACTGACCTTCAAGTGACTTAGATTTCCCGGCTGAATCTTTTGTAGGCAATTTATCTGGTTTGTATTAATGAACTGAGGATGTTTTCATGTTCATAGGCATTCTTCACATATATTTAGTGACTCTCCAAGTCTTGTAATCAAGGGCTGGCCATGGTTCTTGGAGAACCTGGGTGTAATTCCTGGGGGTTACAGAGCCCACATTCATCTGGGCTGACAGCATGTCTGCAGGCTGCCTAAAGGCTAAGGCTGGGGGGAGACTCTGAACTGGGCTTACACATGAGTACCTCAGCACGCTTGGGGCTATGCTAAGAGACTCCCTGGGACCACTTTGTCAGGTGTGCTGGTGTGCCATGGCTTCAAGTCAGCTTCAGTTCCTGACTCCTGAGCAAAAATATTACAGAAATGTTAGCGCTCTCTCATCCTCTCTTTTGTGGGTATGAATCCCTCCAGAATCCAGGGCATGCCCACCCTTTCAGATGACAGAAACATCACTTATGCTGGGCTACATCACAGCTGTCCTTCTACACCAGATACTCTAAATTGAAAAAATCCCACTACCAGCCAAAAAAAAGCCCAAGGCCTAATGACTAATTCGCTGTGAGGGAGGAAGGATGTTTAATCTTGATGAGAATACCACATGGTGGTACTCTCAAGCAAGGCAAGCAGCTTTGCCCTGCTTGCCTTAGATGCATTCATCATTCCTAGGCATATCCAATGCCCTACCACAAAGACTTTGTATGGAATTTGTTACGGGTGACACACTTCTGCTGAGCTCCATGTTTCATGCTCTTAGTTCCACCTGAAGTGGCAGATGGACCCTTCCCACCTCCAGAGACAGAATGCAAAGAGTACAGGTGATTTCTGCTTCTCTTGGGCATTAAACTAAAAGGATAAGGAGATGAGCATAATTCTGAAGCCTTGAGAACCCTACAGGAGCAACTGAATGCCTGCCCTCCTGGGAGAACCTTACAGAAAACCACAGGATTAGCTCTGCAGCCTGGGACACTGAGTCACCCTGAGAGGGGAGAGCCTTTGCGGCACTTGGACATGCACAATAGCTACTGAGAGAGTTTGTCACCAGGGGGAGTCACAGACTTTAAGAAATAAGCAAACACAGCCCAGTTTGTATTTCCAAAGCCTGAGCGCGTCACAGTTACGTCAATGGAAAGACTCAAACTTTCCTCTAATTTCACTTTCAGTGTCTTTTAGATCCTTAGCAAATTTCCCATAACTGTGTGCGTTCTTGCTTTCATGCTGCATTTGGCTGATGAGGACCGGATTTCTTGACATCAGCTGCCTGACGTGATGCTCCCTTCCCTGTCCTTCCTCCTCCCCTCAGTTCCCAGCACTGTCCTGCACACCCCTCTCCCCTCTGCCTGATGTCGGGCACTCTTTTGACCCTATTTCGAAGAAATTCATCTCCCTAAACAGCGGAATGTCTATAAGGCAGATACACATTGTTAGTGAGTGAGCTGAAGCAGCTCAGTGAAGAGCCTGCTTTGGTCAGAGCCTGGTGCTGACAGCACGGAGATCATGGGTTCAGTCCCCAGATGGGCTGTTCATGTGAGCTGGATTCGATGATCCCCGTGGGTCCCTTCCGACTCAGAATATTCTGTGATTCTGTGAAATAGCTGAGCCAGCACAAGGTGAAGCAGGGACCACATGGTCAGATTGGAAGAAAAAGATGTCTGGCCTCCTGGTTTTTGTCAGAAAACCTGAGAGTTGAGTAGATGCTCAGCTGTAGTGTGAAACTGCACCTATATTCACCCTCCCAGATGTCCTGTGGGAGCTTGCAGGGTTCCTACATATGCACCATTCTTACACAGGTTATCTGTCTTCACTCGGGTTCAAATTAGACAATACAAGCCCTTCCCTTGTAAAATAAAAAGAATCTGAAAAAAAAAATTAAAAAAAAAGAATCCTCTGATTGTTTTTCTACTTATAAATAGCTATTGAATTCATTAAAAATACCCTCCTCTCCTATTGCATTGCATGAGGCATACCCAAGCCTTCAGCAGGCTCAGTGAACATCTGCTGACTTGCATTATTTGAAAGTGTGGGCCTTTGTGAATGAATGGAATATACGTTATTTCTTTAATAACACAGAAATAATTTCAGTCATTCTTGATTCTCCTTTTGCTTGGTCTACCTGATTTGATTTTCCCAGCCTGTTGCACTGCCATTCTGACATGATCTCAGAGACCCACGAATTATGGTGGCTTCAGTGAGGAATCAGACTGACATCGGTAACAAAAACAGACCCACTGTCTTTTGAATTTATGTATTTAAGTCCCCACATATATGCTTTTTAGTTCAGGCTGATAATCTCCAGAAACTTACTGTGTGCTAAAATGAGGAATTCTAGAAGCCATGAAAAATAGAATTATGTGTTGAAATTAAAGGACTCTTCAGATCAAAAATGAGGCACTAAGAGGGAAGTTTAGTTATAGATTTGAACAACTATAGGATGTGGTAAGGCATTTTATATTTTTGGAAGGCAACGTGGATAGCAGCATATCTGGTTTCTGAAAGAGTCTGAGATTTTCCAGGAGTGGAACTGCGTAAGTGCAATTAAAGCTGAGAAGTGGACAGATATACTGGTGACCACAGTAAATGCTATTTTGAGGTACTAGCCAATGTCACAGAGTTTATAAGCATCATTTGTCAGAAATAATGATAAGGAAACATTTTACATCTAAACTGCTATGGGAAACTCCTGATGCTCTTTAGATTTCATCTCATTCCAGTTTCTCAACCTGGACCTGATTCAAGACTTTCAAAGTTCTTGTGTCTGGATTTCAAAGAAAATGAAATGGATCAGGGACAGATAGCAAGATCTGGAGCCAGTCTTCTGAAGTGCTGAGATCCCATGAATCCATGTGAAACCAGCTTCTGCAGTGCCAACCCCTGTTCACATATTTAATGGAAGTTCAGAAGTCAGAGTTTTGGGTCTTCCTCTGCTTATTTCTACCCTCACGTTGTTGCTTATTGATTTACTCAGAGCAGGTCAGCTCCTGTCTCATCTATGTCAACAGCCCACTTAAGATTCCCATTGCAGATCAAAGCTTGCAGTGTCTAGGGGAGAGCAGGCTGAAAGACAGGACAGAGCTGGGACCCCCCTCAAAGGCAGAGTCCAGGGGAGCAGAGCCTGATCCTCCTGACACCACCAGGGCAACAACCAGCAGCTTGTGCCTTGCTCTCCCTGTGTTAGCTGCTGCCTCCCCACAGGCCCAGACCCTTTCTCAGCAGCAGGAACAGCCAGCCTGCTTTGCTTCCAGGCTTAGAAGGGTAGAATTTAAGCAACAGGGCCATGGCCACTTTTGTTAGGCCAAGAATCTGGCTTCCCTGGAAAATTCATTGTTTCATTTATTGGTTCTCTTTGGATTCAAGAAGTCAATGAACTACAGAACATGGTCTTTATTGCCCCAGTTACTCAGCTGTGAATCAATGTTACCTAAAGTAACTTACCTAATGTAAGTTTTCAGAGTTCCTGTGCCATAACAGTCCAGCTAGAACCAAGTTGTTCCTAACATTTCAAGTCAAACATCAAAAATCACTAGTTACAAACACGGATTTCCCCCCTCCCCAGTGTTGGGGGGGAGGGATAAGAGATGCAAGGGTGTTCTTAAGGTATTTCATTAAGAATTCTAGAAAACGCCTCACACACTTATGTTTTTAACTGCCACATAAGCCAGTTGGCTGTGTACCTGAAATAGTTTTTCAGGAAGGCAGTACAAGACAGCCATTGCAGTGGGCTCTTTTCATTGAAAATAATTCCTTCTTTTTGAGAAGACACCTGAGTGTTGCCGAGAAAAGGAAATTGAGAAGATTGTCAATTTTTGCCTCTCTCTTATTTTATTCTTTTTAATGTTCTATTTTTCTGGAGTGGGCATTTGGCAAATTTCTTGGCATAACCCTTGGCAAACAGGCTTCAGGTTTCATTTGCTTGTCCCAGCGAGGAGAACCAGCAGCTGGGGGGGACACAGCACCTGAACACCTGGTACTGCGTGAGGTGGGGCTGGAACCCGCGGGGGTCGTCACAGCGGGCACTGGAAGCCTGATAGGACATTCACTGCATTCCTTCTCTTCTGGGAGACTGCAGTCTTCCAGAGTATTTTCTAACTCTTACTGTTGTACACAATGGCCTCTGGTTTTGCCGCATGCTTTCTGGGAGTTGGTGGGACTGTCACAGGCTGTTTGAAGACTTTTCTGATAATCAGCCTGGTATGACCCTTTTTTTTGTCATCCCACAGTCCATGTCATAACTCTCTCATGACATCTCAGGTATGAGCATAACAAAGATGTTTTTGAACGGGAAGAATATTCTGTGCACAAAGTAACTTGGACAAATTACATGTGGATTGTGTAAGTGGCCTACCTTCACAACTATTCTTGAACAAGTGATTTTCAGGGTGAGTGTGAGAAGAGGTTGAGAGTTTGCTCCTGTAGCAACTGTGAATGCCTAGAGGATTGAGTCATGCAGCCTCCAGTAGTGCAGGCAAGAAAGGGTTATAAATTCTGAACTGTCCAAGCCCCCCCACTTCTCCCTCAGTGCTCTCCTCTCCGCTGTACTGTGTGGTGGAAACAGCAGTCTCTATCTCTGCTGCACAGCACCAGGGTCCATCATACTTGCAGCACACAGAGAGTGGATCTAGCCTATAGGACCATTTGTGCCTTGCACTGGGATAAGTGAGGTGGGACAGTGTAGGAAGTCTTACAGTTATTGAATACCTTTTAATTCCTTGCACTTCTGGTTGCTTTGGCCCATTAGACAATTCCATGTTCTCATGGAAGCAGGAAGTTTCCACAACAGGTTTCTAACCTGTGGTGGTAGAAACAGCTGGTCAATGTAGTGTGTGAGATCAGCACCTCTGTCTTCTGGGAGACCACCATGTTTTACCATAGCTGAGATGCTGAGCAGGGGGAGGTGAGGGGGTAAAACATGTTCAGGATGAGTCAAAAACCATTTTTAAGAGAACAGTAGATGAAGGGGCATGAGATGTAGCACAGGCAGTAAAAACTACATCAGCTACAGAGGCTTGTCCGTTATCAAGATTAGAGTTTAAACAGCAAAGTTCTGCCTGTGGCTGTGGTCATAAGCTTGGGATCATGTGCTCTGAGCCACAGACATAAGATGGATGGAGGAAAACTGACAGCAGGACAGATTTTCTTCTGGCATATTAGGTAAGCATGTTTCATCCTTGACTGCAAGGGGTGTCTGAGGAGTAACAGGGTAGTTCATACATTCAGCCTGCTTGGTCTTTAATTGCCCAGATGACTGGAAGTTAAAACAACCAGTGCCATTAAGGGCTACTTGTAACTGTCCTGAATGAGCTCAGCTCTGGTAGGAACTGAAATTAATCTACAGGATCATATCATAGTCTCCAAAATGTATTTGATTACTGGATATGAGCCAGTAATTTGGAGGTGATTTATACTCAATATTCCTTCTACCAATCATGGATCTTGGGGATGGTGATCTAAAGTAGTAGATTGAGCTGTACCTATAAACTGCTGGTCTCATCTTGTGTCTTGATGTCAGCCAGGAAGAACAGGACTGGTAATGACTAAAGGCTTTCTCAGTGCCGCACTTACAAAGAATAATAATATCTACCCTTTGAATGCTTCCTGTACAAGGTAGACCACAGAAGCCAGCTGGAGTCCTAGCTACTCTGTGTTGTCACGAGACCCCCTTGTTAGCTTTGTGACTTGTTAAACACAATTCTGTCAAACTTTGTTCTCCAGCCTGCCATTACTACAATACTAACTAAACCAACACCCTCTAGCTCCCTTGGGGATCATTACATCTCTCTGCATTTATGCTGTGGCAGCAAATGTTTAAGCTTGGATTGCAATCATAAAGAAATTAATTTCCTGATTAAAAAATACTCCTTTAAGCAGCATGCATTTGAATAATCCATCATAAAAACAAATGAGTTTGTAGCAGTGCTCTTGATTTGATAATCTTTTTTTCTGCTTTAAATTTAAATAAGCTGCATTTTCTTCTCTTAGTTTGTAGCCTATAGAAAAATAAAACTAATTACTAAAAAGAAAGCAATAGTTTGAAACTGCAATAGCCATGGTGTGGAATATATATTTCAGATCTGTCACTGCAAGATAGATTTGTATGTCATGGACCTAATAAGATACCCTTCAGGCAATTCCACTGATGTTAGTTGTGTTACAGAAAAAGTAAGTTAATGCAGAAAATTTGGTTTCAGATATTTGCAAAGTGTTTAGAAGATAAAAGACCTGTACATGCCAGACTTAATCTAGTTCTTGTTGAAATCTGTAGTAAAGGTCCTGTTTAATTAACAAGAGCCACTGGATCAGGTCTGATGACTGTAGCAGAGATGTATTTACAGGTAAATATTTGAAAATAATGGCACTTTGGTCATTTTGAGTACTCTATATCTCTCCCTATCTGTAGATGCAAAGCAGACCGTTAACAGTTCACAATAGATGCCTACTTTTAAACAAGTCCCTCAGTTTGTATCTGTTAGCTGTTTTCATTGTGTGACAAGCAAAAGAAATAACAGAAGATTTGTGTGGTTGGAGAAAGATGAAAAAGACACCTCTAACTTATATGAAAATAGGTGACACTGTTCCTGGAACTAAAGAAATGAAAATTTAAATTCCTTGCTTCTACATTTTCCCCCATTAGAGTTACAGTTTACTAGCTGTTGTACAGTCTAAAATATTTAGCGTCTTTCATGCCCAGCCCATGCCACAAGCCCTCCAAGTCTCTACTTATAAAAAAATCAGCCTTTATCAGTACTGGTCTCAACATTAGCAACCTGATAATTCCTCACCTTTTGGTCCAGGTAAAATTGTGTGTGTTGAGCAGACATCTGTTGTAGGTCGATTGTCAACATCAAAACAAAAAATCTGAACTTGCAAGAGAAAAAACACTACAAGGGTCCCACATTTCCTTAGCTGTTGTTCTTTCTTGCTGCTCATCCTTGCAGTTTCTCAGGAAATGCCTTTCGTTGTTACAGTCTTAAGAAATGCAGCTGACTCAAAAATAAATGCTTCGCTAACTGGAGCAGTGGAAAGCTTGGGAGCTATATGCAAGAACAGCTAAATAAAGTGAAGAAAGGAGTTTGACGATGTTGTAGTTATTTCTGTCCTGCACATTATCCAGAATATTTATTTAACACTGACAGCTGTTTATTCCAATTTATCTCTTATCTGTGAGACATTTCACTGCTTTTGCCATGGAAAATTTCTCCAACATATGGGAATATCTCCCATGTAATTTTTTTCCTCTCGGCACTGATTCTTCACGTCCAGCTTTTCACTTACTCAAGAGACAAAAGACTTTGGTATTGTATCCTAGTGTGTACTAATTAGTTATAGGATACATTTGGCTGCTTGTGTGCTGGAAAAGTAATGCAGACTGCATATAACATGTAGAGATAGTTTTCCATAAAAGCTTTCCACCAAGGAGACTGTTAGAGACAACAGACAAGCTGCCAGTCCACTGTGGGTGGAAATCACTGGTGCTATATCTCACCTTTTGTGTGCCAGGTATCCACAGTCCCCAAAGCAGAAAATGAAGAGTTGACATTACCCATGGATGTTTTAGCCTGAAACCCACAAATGATGGGTTTATGCTTACAGATAGCTCCACAATTCTAGCTCCAACCCAGATCATGTTGGTAGACACAGTACAGAAGGGACGTACTTCAGCACAAAAGACACAGAGCAATATGGGCTCAAATGACTGCATTCTCCCATATCACTCTTCCCAGGCACTGGGAGAGGCCATATATTGGGACAGTGGTGTAGCACAGATCCCAACAGAACATTATCTTTGGGTTGTCCAGAGGAAACTCCAGCTGGTTTGAATCCTGAGGTAACCTTCAGGTGTTCAGCTGGGTGCTGGGACCCTGAAACCTGCGTAGGAGTCCTCCTGGATGGAGGAACAGGTTGCAGGCACCCTTCCTTTTGGAAGGAGCTTTGACAGATGCCTATTTGTGTTCAATCCCTTCCCAGAAAAAACTCCAGCATTCTCTTAAGGAGAGCACAGTAACTGGGAAGAGGAGGATGTTCAAGGTAGCCTGGCAGAAAAGAAAGGGGAGATGACTATTTGTAATATTTCCAGGAATTTTGTTAATTTCTGGTTTCTCAGTGAGACAGCTACTCAAAAAGCTGAACTAGGCTTTTGAGCTATGTTGTATGTGAGAGGGTGTTTGCTTTCCATTCTAGGAAAAAATGTATTTCCTGTGTTAATAGCTTGAAGAGGCTTTTCTCATTATTTAAGAGAATATTGGTTCCCTAGTTATGTTTCAGCCTTTGGGCATACAGAATAAGTAGCAGTACAGATCTAAAAGTTCTCTGTAAAAGGCTCTGACTTCAGGCTTTCATCTGTGAAAAGATGTTGGCCAAAGTCCCAAGAAGGGTCAAGATACTCCTCTTCCTTTTTCTTTCTAGCCTGCTCACAGACTGTCCCCCTTTCCAAAACACCTTTTTTGTTGTTGTTAAACTGTATACAGTGCTTTTCAGAAATAAATAGTGGTCTCTGTCCTAAAGAATGTCATCTAACTTACCCAGTCAAATGTGGCTTTGATAAAGGGTACACACAGCTAGAGGAAAAAAAAAAACTCTTGTTGAGTAGAGTCATACCCGAAATAAACTTGTTCCTCTGTGATTTGCATTGGGCACTGTGCCTCTGACTTGTACACTGTAAATCTGTTTTATTTAACTTTTTCTTCTCCTCACTTTCCATTTTGTGAGCAGAAGGTCAATGTAAGAGCAAGAAGAGAGAGCGTAGGAGTGGGAAGCTAGTGTACTTAGGGTTGGAGGAGGCATTTTGGGAAACGTTGCCAAACTGCCATGAATGATGCTATCTGTTCCACGGTACTGAGAGACTTACAGTGACTTGTTTGTTACTTATCAGGGATAAAGAGGGGTAAAGAGTGAGTGAGAGAGGAAACAATTTGTTTAACTACTTCAGTTACTATCTGGGACTAAGCAGGGAACATTTTTCTGACAGTGGTGTGATCATTTACAAATGTTTTCATTCCACTTTAGAAAATAAATCAAGACTCTTCTCTTCCCCGGCCCCCACCTCCCACCCCCACCCCACCTCACCTTCCATGACAGTCACAAGCCCCCTGAAAATACTGTGAAAAATTGGATTTAATGGATCCAAAAATTTGGTAAATGAAAACACTTACTCAAAATATAGGACATTCAGATTTTAATTATTTCTCTGCCTAGTTCAAACCAGTGCTTGCAGTAGAGTCTTAAGGTTATATTGCTTTATTACAAGAGTTTGTGTTAATCAGTTATGTCTTCCTGTGTGTCGGACCAGGAATGATATCCTGGAGCTAGAAAACCTAACTTAACAGGCAATCCATCAAAACTGATGTACTACCACAAAAAACTTGGCGAATCAGTATTTATCAAACCAGTTTCACTGAAAAATCTTCAAGCAGTTTCATTGCTGATGGAGATTTAATGAAGCAGAGTGTCTATTGTGCATGTTAATTCTCATTGAATCAGGCTTAAAGAAATGACTGTAGGCAAGGAAGAAGAACAAACTAGGCCACATTGTCCAGACATAAAAGTCACAAAACAAATGCTTCCAAGGCCATGAATGTTTTACAAGGAAACCATGAAAAGGCATGAAAAAAATATCCATAAATATTCTGTTCTTTGAGAGGAGCACTAGTCAGGAAACCTTTGTCTTGTGCATTGTCTATTTGGACTCCAAGTAATTTCCTTGGAGATTTGCATAACCTTCATTTGCTTACTCTTCAGATGTTAGTAGTTAACAGACTGTAAGGAGCACAGACGACATGCTGAAATACTGTTCATCAAAAGGTGGCCAGATCTACAACCAATTTTCACCATCTGTAGAGTCACAGATCCTATGGTCAGACTGCAGGTTAATACATCCTGCTTGCAACCATGGGCCGATTTGGCCGTAAGTGTTGAGAGTCCACTGGCATCCTTTCTGATCCAAATTCAGCATTAAGGAGAACATTCCCCTTCTGTGCCTTACTGTACTGAATAAACTTGGGAGCACCTGAAGAGAAAAATTAAAAAGGTAGAATATTTCTTTGCTTTGGGATCCAAGATGGTTTCTCTTCTGGTGTCAGGGGTCGAGATGCTTTGGGGTGTTTAATTCTGTCATGCTGGATACATCAGTAATGGTGGCAGAACTTGGAGAAAATGGAAAAGGAAGGGCAGAGTGTTGTGGTTTGCAACATGTAAGGAGGAAAGTAGTCCTAGGGCTATTTTGTAAAATGCTGGTTTTGGTTTTGACACCATGCAATGGCTACTCGAGCCTGTAAACATACCTCCACCTGTTGTTGTTCCTGTGATTAACATATAAACAATGACTTGATTTTGATATGCCTGAAAATAACTGACAAAAACAAATGACCTAAGGACAAAATTGTCCAAAATCTTATGGTTTATATGTTTAGTAAACAGAGCTTGTAGGACTCTAATGATTATAGATCATTATCCAACATCTTGTTTGAGAGGCTTCATCAGCCTCAGCTGTATAGAAATTTATGCTCCACTATCAACTATGATCTCTCTGGCTTCCTGCTGATGAGTTTGGCTCTCTGTTGCGTTGGGCACCTTGAGGATGGGTGTGAGTTTTTTCCGGTCTGACACAGGGATGGCACTCTGGGAGAACCTTAGGTCTGCACTAGAGCTACAACCCCTTCTTGGGATGCTCCTACCTCTCCTTTCCCACTTCTATTCTCCTCAGCTTTTAGCCCTTAAATAGAAAAGCTAACACAGGTTCCAGCTGTATGTATCTGCTGTGAGACAGGAAGGATTTGGGGCTGGTGGAGCTGGTGCTGAGCTGCTCAGCACTGAAATCTCATAAGGAGCTCAGGTTGCAGACCACAGATTCAGAGAGTTGCTGGATGCTTTATGGGGTGCAGTACTAAACCCTGTACCCCATTTGGTAAACAGACCTCAATTGTGTGTAACTTCTGCTCACTCAGGTAGCACTGCATTACAACTTTTTGTTTCTAACTTTTGCACTTAGCAAGAATGTCCTGGCTCACAGTGAATGTTTTATAAACAATTTTATTGTGAACACTTGGATTGAGAATGCTTCCATGTCTTGTTAGCCTGCAGACTTTCAGTTCTGCTGAAGACACCTTTAACATAATGGCACCAGACTTTTAGAGGGTCCTAAGACAGATACTTATTGCTATTGTTTTCCATGCAATCACTCAGAGAAGCTATCCAAAAATGTAAGGCATTCACATATGTATTCAGAAATGTGATAGAAATGAAATACTCAATGTGGCTTGTAACTGTGTTTATCTAAGTGCAGCCTCTTCCTGTGTCAGAACAGATTTTTGCAAACAGGAGGGCAATGATTCAGTTCCAGGGGACGAATGACAAAATAAACCCCAGCTTCTACTGACCTGATGCAGTGCTGAACAGTGTCCTACCCTGGGAAAATATTTCCTGCTTCATTTTCATAAATATTTATGTAATTCCTTCTGGGAAACATGTCTTCTTCAGAAAACTAAACATGCTGCTCCCTGATATAAATTTAACTGTTTGTTTACACATGAGAGATTATGGGCATGTACCCAGCCTCAGATTTTTACATTCTTATCTCAGCCATTTCTGTCTTTTAGAGTTCTTCACTCTCCTCCTAGAGATCACATCATGTCTTGAGCTGTGAAGCTCATTTCTGGCTCTGGAATTTAAACATCCCTCTTTGGAGAGTTGTTGTTTTGGGCTGCAGAAATAGGAACCAAATATAATGTTCTGCCTGGAATCACACTCTGTCCTGCCTAGTTATACCCTTTCCATTCTGGTTTGAGGCTCCTTTCTTAAAAAAAATAAAAATCATGTAAGCAATTAAACAGAGGATTGCATGGCTAATGAAAGTATTTCTATTTAGAAACAGACCTGGACACACAGCTGTGAACTGAAATAGCACTGGTGTGCAGTCTTTTGTGTTTGCTTTCTAAGTTTATAGTATGGATTAGTGGCAAAGTGGTGCACAAATTGCCCCAAGAGAATAGATATACTCCCCACCATGACAAACTGAAAAAGGTTAATTCTGCTCTCTTTAATACTTCTTAAGAGAACAGAAAAGTCACTGACATTGTAACACAAATTGACAGAACCTTGTACAAAGCCTTGGATTAGGGCAAAGCTGAGCTTTGCTTTCCAGCATGCTCTGAAACCCTTTCAATGAAGTGGTGAACTGTGTGGGGTGCCCTGGAAAAAGCCATGTGATGGGGGCAGACAGGAGATGGCAGATGTTAGGCTTGTGTCCAGGAGAAAACCCTAAAATGACTAGGTAGTACGTAGGTGGTGTGCTGATCTAGACTTTGTATGAAACCTGTTTATCATGCAGAGCAACAAAAAAACCTTCCAAACTCAAGCTCTACCAGTCCTACTTGATCTTACTCTTCTGGTCCTAGAATTCAGCTGATGTGTCTTGCACTGCCCATGTTATAGGTTAACCTTATCAGTTATTGCTATACAGATCATCTAGATTTATAATTATTTACTCTTTTTCCTTCCTTTTCAGTTCAAACTCTGCTGCATACCTTCTGAAGATAGCTAGAGCCAAACGGCTTTTAGCTCTTCATCAGTTTGCAAAAGAAACACCAACAAACCAGGAGGCAGCTACCTGCCCTGCAAGGTCCAGCTAAAAGGGAGGGAAAGGATGTGAGGAAAATGAGTGGGAAAACAGACAAAGCTTGAAAACCTCCCTCCAAGCCCAGAGGCTTCTGGCCTTGGTCACTGCCTGAACCCTGCTACCAAATGTGTCTCAAGACCTCTGTCCTGCCCACTGAACTCTATCTTACGTCCTAAGTTGTTTCCCTGCTGTTTGGGGACACACAGTGTTGTGTAATGTGTGGTAACATTGGTTTCATGTCTGTGTGGGTGTCTTTCTGGCAAGAAAAAGAAAGTTTTGAGCCTTATTCTTCCATCTTCCTAGCTTTTGTCTGCCAGACTGTTTGCGAGTGTAAAGGAGGCAAGGTGATGGTGGTGGCTTATTTTCCACTAGACAGCATAACAAAACTAAAGGAAAAAGTCTTTCACCCAGTTCATACTCAAAAAAGCCCATTGTTTTAATATTTTTTTAACCTGCTAATAAATTAAGTCTTTTTACAAGTTCAAGTTTTGTGTAATGAAGAAAGATTTTAAAATTAAAATATTTTTAAAATTGAATTCAAAATAAAGATTTAAAAAATTAAATCATACTTGGTGATGATTATTGCTAGTACCTCTGGACCGTGTGACTTGATTGACATGTGATTTGGAAACTGGAAGGCTGGATTCCACTTCCTAATTCATATGCATGCCTCTGAATTGTGGATACTTGCTTAGGTGTACAATGGGATGTCATTATGGCTGGGTTTTAGTTTAATAGTGGTTTAACATATAAAGTACAGTACTAGCGCAGACTGGATAAAAGGACTTCTACCAATTTGGAGTAATTCACATCATTTGGGATAATGAGCAGGAGCCACCTGAGGCACCTCTGGCAAGAAAAAAATGAGCTACAGGGTTTATAAAAAGATTTTCGAATAGTAATGACTTTGTCATTGATGGAAGCTGTGGAGAACCACAGAGCTTTCTGCATTTTTCCCTGAGGTGGGATTCTCCTAGACTTCAAATTTTGTTTGCCTCATCCCCACATGGGAAGTGACGCCTACTTGGATGCTTTGCGTTTTAATCTACCTGCTCTCTGGCTGCAGCAATATAAGTACAGACAGAGAAGAAAGGTTCATAAATTAGCACTGTAATTCTCATCACCAAAAGATGGGGTATGGTTTTGTTTAATATATGGAATTTTATGACAGCATTCAAAAGAATTTATGTGTTTACAAGTAAGATTAAATCAGTTCCAAAGACAGTGTCGGACTGTGTCCAACAGCATCAGTAAAACATTATGTAGCACTGTCATTTCTCCAAGTGTTGTGATGATTCCAACTTTATTCTTACGGGTTTCAGGGTCACTTTCAGTCTAAGGGACAGGAAATTGCCACAATCTGCTAGGTGCTTGCAATTTGGTCAGAGCAGCATGAGCTGGGAGCAAAGAGCAGATCCTAGCAGGTCCTTGTATAGTTCTGTGGCAAAAAGGTTTTACCCTCAGGCAGTTAAAAGTACATTCTAAAGTTCTTACCAGCCAGAAGTAGTTAAGAAACCTGAATTTGTGAGCAGTTGGGTTAATGGTAAGAGATTACCTCTCATCTTAACTGGTCCTTGACTTTACAGCACAGAAGAGGTTTGCTATGCAAAGCATCCACAGTGCTGCATCACAGATCAGTTGTTCTCTTTCCAGCAACCTAATCAAAAGCAAAAAGGCTGTACAAAGAGCAGGGAGAACATGAATGTACAACCCATCACAAAGATCTGGCTGCTCTTCTTCTTCACCTCTCTTCTTTTTTGGTGCAGGGTATGTCTTGATCCCTTGGCAATGAAAATGGTTTCACACAGAGAAGAAGGCTGTTTGGCTGATATCAGAGGTGATTCCAGATTCATGCTGTTGACACGGTACATTTACTCTTGAATCTGTGCTTATACTCCAGCTATGCTGTTACATCCACATTCCTGAGCTTGGATTTGTGCCCTTCCTGCCCAAAGTCAGTGTGTGCACACGATGGCTTGGCTGCCCACCCTCCCACCCATGCAGCAGGATGGCGCAGCGCCTGCTCACAGAGGTGGGAAGCCAATTTCGCAAGGGTACAGATGAGCACTGGAAATAGATTTTACCTTGCATCCTGCTCAATGCTGCCTATGCTTGTTCCCCAGCTGGAACTGGCTTATTTTCAATAGTAACTTTAAAAAAAAAAAAAAAAATTTTTAGCCTTAGTCAATCTGAAAGTGAATTACTGCCAATTATCGCTAGGAAGATATTCACATGTTTTACTTCAAGAAGGATTAGTGGTGGCAAATGAATCAGTAACTAGTGACAACTTCCTCAGATGTGATGATTGTACCTGCTGTCGTGCTCTGCCATACGGACAGACACATGTCCGGTGAGTGCTGCTCCACTGGGGGATGGGCAGGCCATGGAGTCAGAAACAGAATGCTGAGCTGCCCTTTTTCAAGGAAACAAAGGGCAAGAGATGAGATTTGTTACTGAGAGCCCCTGAATATCAGGGCAAACATAATGGCTTTATACCTCTGAAGATTTGCATCAATCATCACTTACTGAATAAATAGTAAGTAACAGGAACTCAAAGTAATAGAACAAGGAAAGAAGGGAATTATCAATGTTAAAAAGAAAGCAGGGATGAGAGAGTGAGAAGTTATGATTTATCTGTTTTTCTAATTACATGAGATTAGAACCAGACTAGAAACATCTGCTGCTTTGATTTTGCTGCTCCTGGGATTCCTCAGTCCTTTCCTCATAAGTGGAAGATGTCAAGTGAACAGGATCTGGCTTGAAGAAATCCATCGAGCTGTATTCATTACTTACGTTTTCTGTTTGTGCTGATTTAAAGATTTGGCATTTTGATTTTCTTTAGATTAAATGAGCTCAAGGGAGCTCTCCAAAGGAATGTGTCACTGGTTTTCTGTTTGTGGTTTTTTATGTGATGCAATTCAATAAAACTTCCATGTAGGCAGCCATTAATTGTCAAAACCAAAAATACCCCTAAACTCCTGTCTGCAATTATCCACACTGTGCTATATTTGACTTACATTATGGTTTCTATCATTAAGAAGGCCTCCTTGTAATGCCCCATCATGGATAAAACATAGCCACAAAAATGATGCATATGGACAAAATATAAAGTGAAATTATGGGTTTCTATACTGAAATGGAACTAGGGATGATGCATATGCCAGACACAAATGACACACAGAACAAAACTGTTGGTAAACAGGGGGAAAACTATAAATATGCTTAAGACGAGACATCACACATTGTTTCAAGTGACAAACTTTGTGCTAAAAGAAAGAAAAAGATCACAAATCTAGACAGACAGCTCTGCTAAAAGTTATATAGCTACATGATTCATTCCCCAAAGAAATCAATGTCAAGATGACATTTTTCTTCAGGCAATACTGGCAACTGCTCGTAATTTGGGTAAACTTTCTCTGCCCTATGAAAACAAACCATCAAACCAAAAGGTAACCACTGAAACAGCTACCACTCAACCAAAAAAAAAAAAAAAAAAAGTGTTTTGAACTGAGCACAACATAAAACTGCATGAGTCAATCTACCGTAAACTTTCAGCAAATAGGATGTGTCATCAAGAGCAACTTCGGTGTTTCCAATGAGCATAGGCTTATACAGCAGGCATTTTAGAAACAGACTTCACTCCAAATAGTAATTCCCTACTTTCAATAAACCCTGACTGGCTGCAACCAGTTATTACTTCTGATACACATAGCCAAAATAACAGACATGTAAACAGAAGCCTATGGAGCTAGATTAATTACAGGGATTATGTATAGTATTCAGAGTTTTTAAAACAGAAGGGATCATTATGGTGATACAGGCTGGCTTCCTACTGTTGTGGTGGGGGTGATGTGAGAGGCAAAGAACACCTTGATACTGTGTAAGCACTGCCTAGCAGTAACTAAAACATCCCTGTCTTATCAACATGTTTCCAGCACAAATCCAAAACGCAGCCTCATATCAGCTACTGTGAAGAAAATTACCTCTATCTCAGTCAAAACCAGCACACACCTATTATTGTGGTTTAACCCCAGCCAGCAGCTAAGCCTCAGGCAGCTCCTAACTCACTCTCCCACCAGCGGGAGTGGAGACAGAATCAGCTGAGGAAAAGGCAGAACAATTGTGGGTTGAGATAAAGACAGTTTATTAGGGAAAGCAAAAGCTCTGTAAAAAAGTGAAGCAAAACAAGGAATTAAGTCACTGCTTCCCACTGGCAGGCAGGTGTTCAGCCATCTCCAGGAGAGCAGGGCCCCATCATGTGCAATGGAGACTTGGGACGACAAACACCATCACTCGAAAGTCCCCCTCTTCCTGCTTCCTCAAAGCTTTGTATCCTGGGCATGATGTCATATGGCCTGGAATTTCCCTCAGGACAGTGTGGGTCACCTGTCCTGGCTGTGTCTCCTCCCAGCCTCCCAGGTACCCCAAATCTCCTCCCCACCATAGCCCTGAGAAAAGCAGAAAAGGCCTTGGCTCTGTGCAAGGCTGCTCAGCAATAACAAAAACATCTCTATATTGTCAACTTCGTGTTCAGCACAAATCCAAGACAGAGCCCCACAGCAGCCACTGTGAAGAAAATTATCTCGAGCCCAGCCAAAATCAGCACACATATGTAACATAAGCCTGGGAATTTCATGGAATGATTCCTGCTCAGGGCTGCTGGTGATGATTGGAATATATGTCATCTCTATATTACCCTTCAAGTGAGTGAAAATACAAGTACCCTGTTCTGATGGCTACTTACCATTGTTTTGTAACCTGCTGGATATTCTGAAATGCATATTTAGTAAAGTATATTCAATATGCTTACCCATTCAAATAAACAATTGCATTTGAATAATTTATAACTTTCTATCAATTTTAGGCCCAAATGCCAACTAGTTCTACATCCTTTTTCCTAAAAGCTGATTTATGTCATGATGTATTGCAGTTAGAGAGCGGCTTTCTTCCTGAAGTGTAACACTTACCACTGCAGTTTTTCAGCCTACAGCAATGATTGGTCTACTTCCATTAGGTAATAATCCCAAGGCTCACTGATTTAACCTGCTGCAGGATATAGTGATCTTGACAAACTCCACAGCTATTTAAGTTAGAGCTTTGTCTTAACTCTGTCTTTCATTTAGAGAGGTGGCTGAGATATTGTTCTTATCAACATAGGGTTGATATTATAGAGATGTTTTTGTTACTGCTGAGCAGGGCTTACACAGAGCATTTTCTGCTTCTCATATGGCTGCAGTGGCAAGGAAATTGGGGGTGTCTCGCTTTCCTAGTGACCTTGGTTGCTCTCACATGATGCTCCATTTTGTCTCTCTTGAAAAAAGTTTCAAACCGGGACACAGTTAAGATATTTGCAAATATCTTTATCTGAGGTTAAAAGCTCAACATTTGTCTAAATAACCTTTTAGATGATACAGACAATTTGCATGATAAAGGGAAGAGTCATCCCCCATTATGCAGGGCAAGACAATTTGGTTTGCAGATCAACCAGTGCAGTGGTTACAGAGAGAGCTTAGATGATCCTGTGTGTCAGTCTACACCAGCAAAGCTAAGAAGTTTTGGCACAATGCCACAGTATTTCTTACGCAGTTGTTCCCAAGAACAGTTCAGGTCCAGAATTTGTGCCTGTATTTTTCCTTTAGCTGTATCTCATAACTCCAGAGTGGAGAGTTGATTCTATTAGATTTCCACAAAGCATTTGACTTAGTCTTGTATGTGCGAGAAACAAAGTACACCATGAATGAAAATCAGAAAGCCAGGTAGATTTTTGGACAGACCTTGTTATACCTGATAGGTGTGTGACAAGGTTTGGGAAAGATGCATGATGCAAATAGAGAAGAGATGAGAGCAACAGAGAATATTTATTCATTTGTTTATTTTTTTGTTTGTTTGTTTATAGAAAGAAGAAATAGAGTAAAGAGAAAAAATAAAGGGAAGCTACACAACAGGAATGAGATTCTCCAGCATGTCTTTCAATGCAAATGAATTAAAAACTCCTATTAACTTCCCCAAGTTTTGTACCAAATTCTTTGTGAATATAGAATGGAAAAAATGAGTGTTTAAATATGAAGAGCCTCTTCACCTCTTCACCAGGTTCATTTCATTAGAATTATATAAATTCACAATGGGGACATGCATATGTAGAAGAACATAAGAATGGACATATCAAAGGTCTTTCCATTATAAGAGATTGTTTTTCACTTACTTTGGAAAGTAGAAAAAATGCAGGGTGAAATCACATGAGAAATTATATGATCAAGATAATTACACTTATGCAGTAAGGTGTCTCTGAAGATAATTTTGCATTTTTGCCCAGCAGTACAACCTTTTGTCTATAGCAGCTTTTGTTTTGGCATGGCTTAGCAGTCTGTACTGTTCTCTTCAGAAGTTTCAGATGTTTCCAAAAGGGTGAAATCACAAAGAAGAGTTGGTATATTTAATGTAGATGAACAGCTTATGTATTGTCAACATCCCCATGAGGAAGCAATGTATAGTTTATTTCACCTCTACTGGAGCAAGGCAACATATTTGATTATTTCAGTGAATCATGTTGGAGTGCAGTAAAATGGGCCAATGTTCCCTGTATTTAGTCAAATTCACATAATTTTTCTAATTTGACTTGATTTTTTTGTAAGAAAGAAAATCCAATTAAAAAAAAAACCAGTCTAAATGTCAGATCTCAACTACACAATGTTTCTGAATGTCAAATGACCAGAAGTTTGGTACTGTTTCTTCAAAAAAAAGGTTTATTTTTTTAAAAGTCATAGATGTATTTGCTGACCATCAGGGCTTTTTAGCTCTGATGGAAAATTCCTGACTACCTAACTACAACTATTACAGTTGGTATCTGCCAGAGAATATGACAAATGCTACCAATAATTCAAAGAATCACCTAAAAATCAATTGTTGATATGACCTTATGACAAATTTTACAAATTATTAGCTTCTAAGCAATTTCACAAAGCTGGGCTGTGCCTTCCCTTTGCTTCCTGAGAAACTCTGCTATCATCTGCATCAGAGACTGAAACTGCATGCTCTTGATAGTCACTTGGGAATTATTAGCATAACCTCTGTTTTTCTGTCCTTTATTTTTGTAATGCTCACTGACTGGAAAAATGAATAAACATGTAACTGTAAACGGCCCTTTGGAAAATCCAGAACTTTCACAGAAGAGTCATGTGGACGATCACTTGTTCCCCATGTCTCAACTTTGTGGTGGTCTGGGAGGCAAAAAAGATCTTCCTCTGGCAACCCCCAAATATAAATAAGTTAGAAAAATAGTAGTACTTGCGTATTTTGTTTCCTGACATCAAAGCATTTTGAGAGAGACAAGAGCTATTATGCGACATTACCCTTTTTTTTTCTTCCTGTAATAGTTGTGGCAGATACTCAGCATTTATTTTGCACATTTAAAATTCAGATTCATTCAGGAGGACCAGACAAGAAACCTGCTGAGGATTCCTCTCACCCTGTTGAGAGTGATAGCACTTTCATTGGGAAAATCTGGACCAGCATCTTGCAACTCATACGTGGGTACAGAGGGAAGGAGGAAATCTTTCTCCATCCTGTGGTAGTCTGTAGCTTATATTGCTTTAATCATCAGGGAGGCAGTTGTTCCACCTGCATGCCTGGGAGCCCTGACCCATTTCAGCATAAAATGTTCTTGTTACTTCATCCTGAGAAGTTTTAACATCTTTGATGATTCCAGCAGGGCTTTGAAATGTGGTTGAGGAGTGTGCACACGTGTATGTGGCAAGACAAAAAGGATGAGCTTTTACTGTAAAAAGAAATACATACCTTTTGTCTTGCAAAATTGTTTTTCCAGAGATGTTTTTGCCTCTCCCTATCTGATCTCAGGGAAGCTATGGCAGGTTGCCAGCACCACAAGGTAATACTGGTGTGGCTTCACTGCAGCCAGCACAGCAGAAGAGGTTACAGAGATGCTGGAGCCGATCTCTGGGGAATGGGGGCTGGGAAAGGCTCCCTCCTTTGCCACAATTTAGGACCCCTCTCCACCCCTTTCCTTCAGTTCTCTTCACTGGAAATAAGGTGTGTATGTCTGGTAGCTGAGTGTGTAAATGAATGCTCGGAGAGCTGGCTTTTGTGCAGCTATCCACACAGTCAGCATCAATGTCCCACTGGCGATGGAGAGGTGGTGTCGTGTAAACAGAGTGGACTTTCTTAAACAAAATAAATTAGCAACATACACTTGAAACTCACACTTCTTTTAGGTGTAAAATCAAGTCCTCTGAAGTGGAGAATTGCCAGATACTTGCCTATCTGCCCAGTCCAAATTCAACCAGGTAGTTTTGTGCCCTGCTACAATCTTCAGTTGCCTTTTTCATGGACTCTTTCCTCCTGAAAGAGGATTCTCGTGAAGTTAGATCTGGTTACAAAATAAACACTTTAAAATAAGGAAGTACCAAAGCTGGGGTTTCCCAAGAATCCTTCATTCTGCAATGTTGCATGCCTGCCATTCCCCATTTAGTCATGCCCAGACTGAACACAGAGTGTCGTACAAAAACTCCCCCTGAATCCAATAACCTGAAAGGATCAATGATGTGCATGGACTGTGATTACCAATACAGCATTGCTGCACTTTGTGGGTCAGTTATCCATTCATATCTACCTGCCACTTTTTGAGACCCTAAACCAAAGGCAAGTATAAGCTCCAAGGCATGGGAAGGAGAAAAGCAAATAATAGGTGGGAAGTAAGCAGAAATTGAGCTTTTGTACTGAACAGTAGAGCAGAATTGTAGGAAAATTTGCAGATACTTTAAAATCAATAAGAAGATAACCCATCCAGCCTCCAAATCAAGTTATGAAGAAGCTGTTTAAAAAACAGCTTTAGACATAAAGAAGACTAAGTATTATAGACACTCCCTTATTTTGAGTCTTAGACCAGGCTTCTGAGCTGAGGCTTAGCAAATCTACTCCTTGATTTTGGATTTCATAGAAAGTCAAGCTTGGAGGCAACCTTGAAGATCATCCAGTCCAACTGTGAGCCCAGCACTGCAACTGCAAATCCTAAATCACATCATCCAGTGCCAGATTCAGACACCTCTTAAACACCCCCAGGGTGTCATTTGTCACTGACTTGCTGCCTGACACAAGCAGACCCAGATATTTAGTGCTTTGCTTAGTTTATGCAAGTAAGTATTTATGGCAAATTGTCCCTTTCCTATGACTTTTTCTTCATGTGGATATCTGCCCCTAAGGCCAATTTAATAATAACAATACATTATGATTTTCAGTCCTAATAAATTTTCCTTTTTCACAAAGAATAATTTTCTGATGTTTTGCATATTGTGGTGCCAGTGGAGGTGAATGGGTGGAGTTGGACTGTTAAGGCAAATATCCTTCCACAAAATCCAGTCGAACTGTTAAGACAGAGCCCTTCCCAGATGGCTTTTCTTCATTGTAACATACTGACTCCATATGACTAAGTATCAGCAGTGCTTTGCTGGGTCTGAGTGTGTTGACCCTTTCTCAGTAAAAGCTTTTTGATTGCAAGAGCCCAAAGGCATATGAGTTCCAGTTGTTTGTAACTCTAATCGTTAAAAGTGACTTGATTTTCAAAAGATTTTACAGTAAAACATTTTCGTGTCTGAAGCAGCATGTCACTTGACAATGCTTACAGACCAAATAACCGTGTTGATACATTTGAATTTTAAAGAAACAGCTTAGTACCTCCATGGGGAAAATTGTTAGGAAGGTTGGTTTGATTTGATTTTCTGGATATTGGCTTGGTTTTTCTCGTTTTTGTTCACCAGATTATTCTCAACTGCTTTACTTCTTTCAGCAGAATAAGTGCGCCACTCCGTTGTTTTGGGAATACACCTACTCCTGGGACTTGGTACAAAATATGTGAAAAAGGTGTGACTTTACCCAGATTCCTCCCTTATCCTTCAAAGTAACTCTTACAAATTACGTCTTTAATCCCTTCAGCAGGCATGTGTGGTACAAGATGAAAGAATAGAGAAGGAATGCTGGATTAGAGTTCTAGCCTTAGAAGAAGAATCACTTATCTATAGAAACATAATTTAGTTTTCTCTTCATCACACAGTAGTCTTCCTTCAGTAACTGTAATATATATTAATTTTTCCTATTGTGTCTATGCAAGATACATATTATGAGCAGGTAGAAGGAAGATGTATAAAATTCTCTGCATTATCAAACCTTCAGAAGGTAAGAGACAAACCTCTTTCAGCAGCCTGAGATTCTTGCAGTTAAACTGAACAAGAGCAGAGGCAAAAAGTGCACCTAAAATTCATTATGTGTTTTGAGATGTCACTATTTTCGTTATTAAGATTGTAATTTTTGTCCTTTCCTCTATGTGCTTTCTTCTATGTCCTTTCTTCTAGACAGATACGGCTTTTCTTTGAATGAATGCAAGGCATATTTATGGTGTCTATTTATTTAATTTGTTTATTACTTAATTAATAGCGTTTTTAACAACTATTAATTACTCAGATCCCTGTGATTGCTTATTAACAATGTAAACAAAGCTCTGGAACTCAACAGAATTCCTCAGATATTTAAACCAAAGTATTTTGCATTCATTTCAGAATCAAGTTCTTTGTAATTTTCCTTGTATCCTGCACTAATACAGCAAATTTTGACACTTGAATTCAGCTTCCTTCACCAGAGAATTTGTGTGAGTATATATGTGCCATGAGCATGTTTTAATTGCAATGATAAATCCCCAAAGGAGGAGTTTGTAATGAAAACACTGACTAATTTTTAAATGACTATGGAACCAGAAGGCTGGGCAATACTTAAAAAACACAAGGGCATATTTTAAAATTAGACCTACCATTCCTACCTTTATAAGGCCCAGAGGAAACCTTCAATTTGGAGGAAAAGCCAGCAACACTGACTGTATTGCAGTGGGCACAAATTCAGTCCAAGACCTTAGATATCCTGAGTTTTCCTAAGATTTTACTGTCTACCTAGTATCAGACAGCCAGGGGAATCCTGGATACAAAACAAAGTGCCACAGGAAGTGAAGATGATTCAGAAGATGACATTCTTCACCCTGAGTCACTCGTGCCCTGCTGGGGTGCTCTCCTACAGGTGAATCCCAGCACTGAGGCTCTGGGTCCTGACCACTTCAGGCTGTAAAATGTTGGATGACACTTGTCACAAGAATAGCAGCCTTTATCCTGGCTTTGGGCGGTATTACAGACTGGGTAATTACCTTAAAGTTCTGGTTACTTTAATTGCCTATGGTTCTTTCTTCTGTACTTCCTTCCCTTTGGTCTGTGCCAAGTTGCTGGCACTGCCATAATAGTCGCTGTGTTTCTAGTGGTGTCTGGCTTTTCTTAATGCTCAAGGGGACCTGGCTGGATTTCATTAATTGCTGAGTTACTGCTTCAGTCATGCCTTTTTAGCTTGTGACACTGTTAAAACAAAAGCTGAGCTGCCTTTCCTGTCTGGAAAGTGCCCAGCCAACTGCAGTTCATAGGCAAGAAAGAATACTGCTAGCCTGAGGAAGACTGGAAATTCATACTATGCCAATAAATAATCTTGACATAGCATCACAGACACCAAAAAGCACAAAGTAAAATAGGCAGAAGAAGCCATTCCCACACAGAAGACATAATGGACTTAAGTCAGTTCTTATATTTTATTTCTAGTGCATATCTTAACACTAAGATGAAATTGTCTGTGACATATCTACATCAGGAACACTTAGCACAAAGGCATAAAAGAATGAGCAATCTCTCTACTCTTTGCTGTTGTTTTTAAAATAAGGAATTTTTAAATTTAAATTTTACTCTTACAGGAATTTTTTAAAATAAGAAAGCTCTTTCTTACAATTATGGAGTAATAAGCATTGCAATTAATGTTAGAGACCAAAGTTTGCTAGGCAATAGAAGTACAAGTAAATTTAATTCTCCTAAACTTCAGCTGAATTGTTATCTAGAATGCCAGTTGTTATTACTGATTTGATTTCATTCAGTGAAAACTACTTGATCAGATGCAAATATTAGATTGAGTCTGAGTCTCAGAAAGCCCACAATATCTGTATTTAGTAGGTTTTTATGGTGTTTATAATAGAAATGCTGATAGAACTTTAGCCACTGACTTGCTATCAAATTCCTTTGTAATTCCAAATTAACATGCTTCATATTATCTGGCACCTCAGCTGCTTGCTTTGCATTTATTACAACATGAGAAATTCTGGCTCCCTGGTAATTTTAGTAATTTTGATGTCTGCAAGTGGATGCTTTGCTGTTTGGTCTTCTATTCAAAGAATATTGCAGAAAACACTTTTTACTGATCTGTAAGAAACCTGATCTCAGTAAGTCCTGGGTGTTTCTTGACTTGGTTCTGATGATTTCAAAGAGCTGAGAGTACACAATGACTCACAAGACACGTCAGCACCTGGCGAAATCACATCCTAATATATCTGTGTGGTGCTTGGTTTCAGTTGGCAAAAGTCATGCAGATACTGCCTTTCATTGTATGATATATTCCCACCTAAGTGGTTTTGAAAGCCTTGAAGTTTCACTTGAGCACCAGACTCAAGTGTTTCTGTAGCATTAATGTAAAAGTCCTTCAAGGTACCAAATTTCTTGACTTTCATAATGAAAACATGCTAACTGTAAATTTCATAAAATTGTGGTGAAGGAAAATAAGCAGTGTTATTAAGATGGCAACTCAGAGCAGGTTCAAAAGTCTTTATGTACCTTTTAATACGTGTGTTGAGAGTTAGGGGTCTATTTCTAAACCCTAAACACTGCATTTAATGCAGAAACTAAAAGAAACACAGCGGATGCTGCCATAGTCATTAATTATTTCATTCAGTCATTTAGGAAGCAGCCAGCCTGCCTTTAGCTTTTGCCAAAACTTCCACTAAAGTCAACTGACTGTTTAAATACTCATCATATCCTTTTGCTTTATTTCCTTGGTTATTTTTGAATACATACAGTCTTCTAGTGCATGTAGCTGTGCACATCTACGTGTCTTTTTAACACCTTAACCTGAACTGCTTTTATAGTGCCCTTTAGCAGCCAGAGAACACCTGTTGAGTTGCTCATTTTGTGCAATTACAAAGGAAGCAGATGAAAGCTTTTAATACAAAAACTTAAGAAAAGTCTTAAGAATGTCTTAAGAAATGCCAAATTTTAAATTAAAACCTGAATTTCAGGTATATTTCAGGTATATCTTTTCTGGAGATGGGGCTTGCCATCATTTGCAGAGCTGATTTCAGTTATCCTTTTATAGCTGACTTTAAACCCAAATCTATATATCTCTACATTATGCATGGTGGTTCTTTTAACTTGAGATATTGATCTGCCAGAGAGGTTAATCTAAACTTCAGCTAACGCAAGTTTTCAGTTATTAACAGGATACAAGGTGCCACCTCTTCTTTGCTGTTAGTCTGTTACCATCTGTCCAAAACTTCTCTCTTGCACCAAAAAGGCTGCTCAATTCATACAAGAGCATTTCAGTCCCACAGTTCAGCTGTTTAAAAACCAAGAGCGAGTGCTGTCCAAAGAAGGGCAACATGTCCAGAGAAGGGCAGTGGAACTGGTGAAGGGTCTGGAGCAGAAATCGGAGGAGGAGCAACTGAGGGAGCTGGGGGTGTTTAGACTGGAGAAAAGGAGGCTCAGGGGTGGCCTTACTGTTCTCCACAACTCTCTAAAAGGAGGCTGTAGCTGGGTAGGGATCGATCCCTTCTCCAAAGCAGTAAGTGACAGACCAGGAGAAAATGGGCTCAAGTGGCACTCAGGGAGGTTGAGGTTGGATATTAGGGAAAATTTCTTCACTGAAAGGGTGATCAGGCATTTGAATGGACTGCCCCAGGAAGTGGTGAAATCATCTGGAAGTGTTCAAAAGGTGTGTGGATGTGGCACTTGGGTACAGGGTTTAGCAATGGACACAGTGGGGTGGGGTCAGCAGTTGGGTTCCATGATTTTAGAGGGCATTTCCAACCTTAAATACCCTGTGGTTCTGTTGCAGCCCCAAAGGACCCCACAACTCACACAAGTGACTTCAGTCCAAGCTAAGAAGTTTAGGTGCACTTCACAGTGTGACCATTGCTATCAGCATGAGGCTAAACTGAGCTTAGATAATGGAACACTGAAGGAAGTTGATCTCTCATATTCTTCAAAGCACTACAGAGTATCAGTCAGACTTATATCCTCCCACACTTTTTAACAGACCTCAGCTCATTTTCTGCATTCATTTGTGCTGGGTAAAAATTCAGTGTTTTTCAAAAGCAACATCCCAGTGAGGAAGGGACACAGGAAGATGTGTATGCCAGGGCTTCTTCTACAGGTTCCATATTAAACAGTTGCTAAATGAAAAGGTTGTTTGCTGTGCTATAAAATAAAGTAATCTTTCTGCAGACCTACAGCCCACCGGAACAAGGGGACAGGATGAAGTGTGCCTTTTCCAGTATTCCCCACCCACTGACCCAGAGCATGAAACCCACAGAGTTCTTGGAACTGCAAACAGTGTTTGAATTCAGACTAAAACTGGAAAACAGAAACTGGCCTTTTTTTTTTTTTTTTTTTTTTTTTTTTTTTTTTTTTTTTTTTTTTTTTTTGAGTCACATCAGTCAATGCTATTTACAAAATCGGTTTATGGAGACCACAGGTGGACACTCTGACTCATTACACACGAATACTAAATATATCCAAGACAATCTTGGAAAATCCCATAAAGAAAGAGGGAATAGCCGTCTGATTTTTATATTTATAACATTGGGGTTTGGATGCCAGTAATGGAAATTACATTGTTTTCACAAAAAGCAGGTGAGGGACAGTAAGGGACTGAATGATTGCCAGGATGCATGTGGCTGGAAGGAGAAGGCAGCTCGAAGCTGGACATGGAGGTAGGTTTGTCATGCTGCCGTAGGTTGCTGTTTGCACTTGTGGCAGGCTGTGGTGAGGTTAGCAATGCATTCCACAGTTGTTGGGAATTAAGAAAATGTTATGTCCCTTAGCCAGGGTGAAAAGCACACCTGCCCAGGAAGCCAGCATAAAATTCAGTACTGTCTCAGCCCTACTTCATTGCTAAATGGAGAATTTGAATAGTACTTACAGTCTCATATCCTGCCACACATCTTAGTCTCTCTGATCTTTCCTGAAAACCAGGGTGGTCCAAGGTCTGTAATATATACAGGAAAGCAGATAATGGATCCCTTTATGTTTGTCATCACTGAATTCAGTTTTGATGGATGTTTTAGTGCCAAGCCTTCCCTTATTCTCACTGCTGAAGGAGAGCTATTGCTGAACTCCCTGGAGTCCCTTGCTTAGCACTGGGAAATGTAATAGTGTGAAAATGAAATAAGCCATATCAGTTCTAGCATGAAAGCTTGTTTTATATGTAAACTGAGAAACAACAGACTCTGTTAAGAGGAACTAAATGAGGTAGGAGTTAGTGATTTAAATCTTTACTCTTTCCTGAATGACCAGTAAAGGGAATAAACTTGATACCAAAAAGCAAATTTTTACTTGTAGGTCACCCAAACCTGTATGCTGTTCCTCATTGCTGAGATCCCAAGCCACATTCTAACTTGGCAGTGCAAAACAATTCCTCACTACTCCCCAGTTTGAAACATTCCCAAGAACTAGAAAGAATTCTGCCACTGCTGTCTTGTTTGAAATAGCAGTGTGGTACTGTGAATATAGGCACAATGAGAAACTACTGATGTAAAGTCAAATGAAGGAGTTACAATGGTTCTGGTCAAAGCTGTATAGCAGAAGTGGTATCACATTTTTGTGAAGGAGTTTGTATCAAGTGGTTTGTTAGCTGAGCTGATATAATGGGGACTTACTTGGCTAAGATCAGCTAATTTAGCTTGGCTCGCTGATACTTCAGCAAAAGAGATACAGCTTGAAAAGTCACTCTGTTGGTAACTTGAATGACTGAAGTTCTGAAGCTGGACACGGAAATACCCCGGCAGTCTATCTGCTCGGCTTGCTGCAGCCAGTCTCTAATGAGTTCTCCATTTGTTCTGTGTGTCTCTCTAATGCTCCTTTCAGCCTGCTGCTAAAGTGTTTCTAATGGCGATTTCTGTTTTGTTCACTGCTTTCAGAGGAGTGGATTCTTCAGCATATTACACCAGTTTCCATCCACTCACCTTTAATTCTACCTGCTTCAGTAGGCTTAAACCAAAATAAAATATTGCTTTAAATTTCAGGATGTTGTTGTTGTCTGTTGAATTTAACTCATCATCAGTACGGAAGACACAAACAGCACAGCACAAATGGAAAAGTTTATTGCAAAAACAGAGGGATGGCAAAGGAGTATCCATTTTTTTTTCCCCCCCTGTGGAAGAATGAGTGTCTTTGTTTCAGCCTTAGGTTCAGAAATTTCTACCAACTTGCTGTCTGCAAATCTTGGTTCTGCGTTGATCATCATAGTCATATGAAATTATTTAAAAGGTATTTTGTTGCAAAGGTCACATGAAATAATTTATTAAAAACTTAAAAGTGAATTTCTCAGCTCATCTCCCATTGAAACACACTTTTGGCTTAAAAGAACCCGCTGAGTTGTACGAATGAGCAGGACGGGGCATTTTCCCAATAATAAGATGGCAATAACAGGAAGGAATATTTGGCTATGTTATATATTAAGGAAACGATGCTTCCATGAATTTTATGTGTTTATATTCATAGACACTTCATGGTGACTTAGTTCTGTGAGTTTTTTGAAATTATCAAGTGCAGGAAAATCACATAGGTGGTGTGCAGCCATCACTAAGACTTTTGTAAGTACTCCCAAGAAAAGTAAAAGGAAATGTAAGTCTTTTTGTGGAGACGAGATGGAAAGAAAACTTTTTGAGGGTAAAGAGTAATTTTATGAGCCTAACTGTGTTTCATTTAAAGATGTGCAATGGCTCTTCACTTCAATCCAGTTTCACTCAGTGTGCACTTTGGTCTCTCTTACAAAGAAGCAGCACTACTGAAGATCTCCTCTCTTTCATGAAGGAAAAGGTCAAAAGACAGCAAAAGTTCGAGTGTGTTGATACTGAATACCTGAAATCTAATCCCTGCCTCAGAAGAAGAGATCACACACTGCTGAGCTACCAGCTCCAGGTCTGCTCATTGCTGTCTCTCTGAACTCATGGTACTCAAATTCAAGTCACAGAGTGTCCTGATTTTAGTGAGAAAGAATGGTGTACCCCTCGTTCCCAACCTGATGGTTAGGCTCTGTCCTGTGAAGCAAAATCCATGGACTTGGGGTCTGTCATCCTAAAAGGTCCATATACCAGCTCTCCTACTTGAGCAAGTACCATAGCCTTGGAGTTGCTCTGTACCTCGCCTCTTCCCACCATCTTCAAGTGAAGGTGGCTGTGGCTGTGGCTCAGGCCTCAGTGTGAGCACATTCAATTTATCAAGCAATTTATGGCTGCATTTTCCTTTTGTATGAATCCCAAACAGCCCTAGGAAAGGGAATGGCTTTTGAATGTTGAGCTCAGAGGCTTATGATCAGAAGTAGTAACTGAATGTGCTGATCCAGTCACAGGTGTATATTTGGATTAGATGCAGTTTTCCTGAACCATTTGGAGTCAAAATCATTAATTTAATTGCATTTTAGGCATCTTTTTCCATTGAAAAGGAGGTTTGTCAGTGAATGAGTGAATTCTATCACAGAATCATAGAATATGCTCTGTTTAGAGGGACCCATCAGGATCATCAAGTCCAAATCCTGACCCTGTACAGGACACCCCAAGAGTCACACCATGTGCCAGAGAGCATTGTCCAAACACTTCTTAAGCTCTGGCAGGCTGGTGTGTGACCACTTCCCTGGGGAGCTGTTCCAGTGCCCAGCCACCCTCTGGGTGAGGAACCTTTCCCTGATACTCAACACAAACCTCCTCTGACTCAACTTCATGCTGTTTCCTCAGGTCTTGTCACTGGTCATGAGAGTGAAGAGATCTGTACCTGCCCCTCCACTTCCCATCCTGAAATCTCCATTCACCTTCTTTAGCTATTAAAACACAAAACTATTTACAGGATTCCTGAGGTCCAGAATTCATCTGAGTGAGTAAGAAAGTTCTGTATTTCAATGAAAAAGGTGTGAGGCCTTTCAAGAAAAAGTCAAACCTGTTCTTGTCTTAAAGGAAATTGCTCTTTGACTGCTCTGGCTGTTGTTTATCCTTCAAAGGAGGACACACTGTGTCAGCTAAATGACTGAAAAAAACAGATGTTTTTACCAAACTATGTAGAGTTGGACTCTCAAAATTGTTTTAAACGAAGTTGAGATACCACAAAACTTCAATTCAGTATGAATTATTCTTTGTGCTGCTTCCACTAAGGAAAAATGCATAAAGTATTTCCTGTGCTGAACACAAAAATTCTTCTAACTTCTGCTGCAAAGGATTTGTGTTTAGTTCTAAGGCTTTGCTTTTTAAACTGTAAAATTTTCCTGCTAGACACTGTGTATGTGTTTGCTGTGTTTGCATGAGGCAGCAGCTCCTGCTGAGACTGGAATGACATCCTCCTTCTTTTTCCTCTCTGCTTAGAGTGCTGGTCTCAATCCACGGATCAGGGAAAGACATAGAGAAAAGCAAGGAGAGCATGTATGTATCTCATAAGCACTAAATTTCCTTCCATTCAAATCCTAGGTCCACTGTTAATGATAAGAAACTAGTACAGCCTAAACTAGCACCTAAGGACAAGGAAATGAGCTGACCAGATCTCTTGTCCCCTGTTGACCGCCTTTAGACAGCTGTTAAATATTGTCAGGTGGAAAATCCCAGAGAAAAGGCTTGATTCACTTTTTCCCTAAGTATACTGGTATCTCATAAGTGGAATATAATAGCATAATGCTGATTGTTCTCACAGAATCTACTGAGTACCAGCTTCTTGACTGTACTGTACACTGAGCTATTTACTCAGCTTTATCAAATGCAGCATCTTTGTTTTAATGTAATGCAAACCCCTGGGTTTATATGTTTGCATGTGCTGTAGTCAGTAATGATTAACAGATCACGTGTTTCAGCAGTTCCTTTTATTTCTTTCCTTAAATTTCAAATAAAATGCAGTGGAAATGCATAATACTCTGATTTGTATTCTTCCTCTTACTCACTTTTATAATTTCTCAGAGCTGTCAGATCTCATTCACAAACCTCCTTTCTTCTGTCACCAGAAAATTGCATCAATATTCCACACCACCTGATGCGTCATCTTGACACTTAACCCAAAGATCAGAGAAAACATGGATAAGGTATGAACCAAAGTGTGAACTGTTATTAAGTGTTAGTCCTGGAAACAATGCAATTTGCAAAACATATTGTCTGTATTATAGCTTACAAGAGTTGCCTCAGTGTGAAAAGCCTGGGTGTGTGCAGTGATCTCACACACCAGGTATTGCCTCTAAGATATAAACACTGGAGGAGCTTTGGCAATGTGTTGTTTCCCCTGAGTACTGGAAAGAGCACAAGCATAACACAGTCTGAATCTAAGACCTCATTAGGGTTTTCCTTTAAGGGATGTATTATGGAGAACACTGGGAAAGCTGAGAATGTGCATCTGAGCTAATATCTGCACTGATTTAAAGGAAAAAAGAGAGAGAGAGAGAAAAGCAACTTTCTTAAAATAAAGTGGACTTGTGTGCATTTATTTTTTTCTCTCCAGTTCCATAGTTCCATGGAATGCAGCTCTAAGAAGTTGAATCACAACTAAGAGACTCTTCAACTGGAATGATTGAAGGTCCCTTGAGTTTCTTTACTGGAAAACCCTGTCAGCAGTCAAAACTTTGCCCAGGAAGGGAAAATGCTGTTGTGATTCAAGTGTGAATTCCGCTGTTAAATGAGTTAAAATCCTCCCCAGTTACTAGCAAAGTCTAACATTGGGATACTTTCTTCAATGCTTTTCTTGTAGATAATGAATGCTTGAAGAGAAACATTTGATATTATGCAGTGTCAATATCTTAATACCAAATTCACTGTGGTGTGATATATCTGTGGTGAATATAGGAAACCAGAAAAAAAGGGTCACAATTACCCACACACTTCTAAGCCGTGGCCATTGGCAAGATCTTGCAATGGCTACAGAGATAGTGCCAACCATTCTTGGAAGAGACACCACCACAGAGGGCAATTAATACAGCTTGTTTATTTTCTGGCAGCCTGCAATACTTATTGGGCTGCTGAGGGAGAGCCAGAGGCTGCTTTAATCTTCAAGAATTAGCAATAACACACTGTGGCAGAATTTTAGAGATTGGACTAGATCCATGTTAGCTTTATTGTTCTCAATAAACACTGAGGCCACATAGAGGCTCATATTTTCCAGTATAGCCATGAATTCCACTCAGATTTTGACACTGAACATTTATTATTTCATTTCATTTCATTTCATTTCATTTCATTTCATTTCATTTCATTATTTCATATTTCACTGTTTCTCTTTTGGAGCTACTCCCCCTTTGCTCAAGCCTGCCCCCTGAGTTTCCTGTGACTGAAGAACACATTTCCTTCTAACTTCTGCCTTTGACTGGAAGAAACAGCCTCAAATGATCAAGAAACAATGGACCATCTTTGGTGTCACTCTCAAGAATGAAGATTAGATTGCCAGCAGCTTTAGTTTCATTGGAAGAGACAGCTACAGCCAGATGGGAATATTAAATTATTTGGGGACAGTGAGTTCACCCAAGAGAGAAGGGGTAGAGAAGATAGTATCTTGGCAGACCGAGTCACTTTTGAGTTGGGAGAGCAAGCGCCTGGACCAGGCTGTGCTGGAAGGTACAGACTAACCCAGAAATGACTAAAACAAATGGTCCTTGAAACATGATTTGGAGTGGAGCCTACAGCATGTCTGAAGCACACCAGATAAATCCTAGAAATGGTTGGAAAAGACACCAGACTGCAACAAAAGGCTTGCTTTGAACTGCTTGGAAAAGGCCCACTAGAAAAACTGACTGGGTACTGTGAATGACTGACTCTACATGATTTCTGGGAAACTTGGTACCCAATAGTGCCTGTGCGATGGGCAGAGGACGTTCCTTGCTTAGGTGAAAGTACTCTGGTGTATTTAAAAGCCTCAGCCATCTTTGAACTCGCTTTCTGATTCCCAGGAGAGAATGGCGTAGCCAGGGGGAAGATTATTTTTCCAGATGTGCATCTGGGTTTCTCTCAAGGCCTCCCTTGATCAGAGGGTCTCATTAGAAGATTCTCCCCTGCCATTTCAAAGCTGCTCAGAGGATTTAAGCACATTCATTTCATGGTGATAAGAGTCCACAGGTGTATTTCCCTGTGTTTCCTGAGCTGTTCGGTGTGAATACCTCCCCCACTTTCTTATACAGAATAGACCCCAAACTCAGCCCTGCATTTTAAGCTCCTTGAAAATTTGAGCTTTACTACTTCCTCTATACCTAATCAAGCATTTCAGACCCATTCTGCACCTACTTGCTTCTTCTTAGACATGGTAGTTAAGGACCATCAGGGAGGCAGGAAAGGTGGCTCTACTAGGAGATACCTTTTTTTCTCTGTTTTCTGAAAAAAGACCTCTGACCAGTATTAGGAGAAAGTTGTTTTCTGTCTGTAAGCTTTCTTTTTCGTGTTCCTGGCAAAAACAATGGACAGGTTTGGATAGGTCCTGGACAGATTTTTGAAACCAATATCCCCAGCTAAAGCTCTCTTGTAGACTGTGTGGCCTCCACAAGTGCCCCAAATACACAACACTTGCCATGAGGTCCAATTCTAATTTATGGGAGATTCCTGGAACTGCAATCAGAGGAAAAGGCACACAGGCTTAGTGGTAGAAAATAACAACACCTCCTTATGAACTATAAATACAAAGCTCTTGCCTCATAGCTCTGCCAAGAGTTTGGTAATTTGGTTTCTTGTCTACTCAGGTAAACACCTAACAGAAAATGTTCTGTGAGCACATGGCTTCATCCCTTCACCTCTGCTAATGCTCTCGCTCTCCATGGTGACAATGGGTGAAATGGGCCTAAAGTCTTCAGGAGTACTTGGAAAGTCTCTCCCTAAATCTTTCAGAAATGTTGCCTGGTTCTTCCCCAAGGCTTTCATAACTTGCAGCTCTTGTTATTTCAGTGTCAGTAAAAGGGGAGCAGGAATTTAAGAGGTTATTCAGGACTGTGGCTGGTCCCTAGAAAGGACCCTGAGAAGCCGGTGAAGACCTTCTGCTGGTCTCCAGATAAAATCATTTGTAGCTGACAAAGGTTTTCATAACCTCTACTTATACAATCCTAGTGACACTGAAGCCATGGTTTTTTCACACAACCTCTCCCATTATTCAAGTCTCCCAACCAGAAGGTATTTCCAGGGTACAAACTACAGCTCTTTTGCTGTCTTTTAACTTCATTTCTTTCTCTGCTGTGCTCAATATGGGTAGAAAATGGTTAAATTTGATGTTGCTTTTTCAGGAAGTTCCCTTTCTTCAGACTAAGTCATCCCAGTTCATTCTTTTCATAACACTTAATTCGCCTCTCTTTCATTTGTCCATTTGCTTTTTGTTTGGGGTAGATAAATATCTACAAAAATGCTCAAAATGGCCCTTGGGGGATTCTGAATAAAAACCTTGTAATCTCTGTAGTCATCAGCTCCTTTATCCATACTAACAAGTCAGGATGAGGTATGGGTGAAAAAAAACAACTCCAAGGCACAGCTAATGAAAACACATATAAAGGAGAAGGTAAGTCTCTGTTTTGTAGGTCTGGAGCAGCTTTTGCTGTACAAGCTATTTCAATAATTCAGGTTTCCACAGAGAAAAGCAGCAATTCTGAAATATAGTGAAAGCACCTCAATCAGGAAATATCTTTACGGAAAGGGTTCTTAATCATTGGAATGGACTGCCCAGGGAGGTGGTGGAGTCACTACCCCTGGAGGTGTTTAAGAAATGATTGGATGTGGCACCCAGTGCCATGGTCTAGTTAACAAGGTGGCGATCAGTCAAAGGTTGAACTCAATAATCTTGGAGGTCATTTCCAACCTAAATGATTCTGTGATTCTGTAATTCTCCCTGGCACTTGATGATGCTCAGCTGTGAGGGAAAATTTGGACTCAGTGGACCCAAAGGCAATTATGAGTAAATGCCACTTCCCATTCTTCATGCCTTTTATCTCAGATCTTTCATTCATGTGCAGTGGTGGATGGCTCTGTAGCATGTACCCTTCAGCCCCTTCAGGCGGAGCTCTCTTTCCTGTGGAGCAACAGACCCAAAATTTATTGGTGACAATACAGACTGAAAATACCTTCTGGAGCTAACCTATCAGCTTGGGTTATGGTAATGGCTCTCATGCCTGGCTACACCTAATCCTGAAAGCTGGAGAGTTTGTAGCGTTGTCCATAAACCACTTCTCTAAAGCTTCAGGCTACAGAGCTTACTTATCATTTGCTTGGATTCCACAGCCTTCTGAACTGGTTTTCTGTAACATTAGGTTTAGCCACTGGCTAAATATATGTATTTGGCAAGGTATATTTCTGGTAAAGATTCTGAAGATGTATGATGTAATGAATGAAATGCTTTCCAATCCTGAATATTTAAAGTATGCCATGCTGTATTTAGCATAGCTGCAGAGAGGAAGAAAGAACATTTACCAGCAGACTAGGTGAATCAAAAGGCCAGGGTAGTTTTTGACAAACTTTATTTAACTTGCATCATTGCTTATATGCATTTTCAATGGAGTATGATAAATGTAAAATGGTCACATTTCAATGTAGCCCTCTATTAGGGAAACATTTATGATTTCAGCCCAGAGTGCACGGGTAACAGGAGAGCCTTGTCAGCAAGATGTGTATCTGAATAATATACAAGCCTCTTACACCATCATACAAATCAGAGAGGTTGCAAATCTCCGAGTATTTCACTTTGGATCTGTGGATTTACTACAGGTGCATCTCTGTTTGCCACCATCAGATCTCTTAGTGGAATGGAAATTTAAGGTTTGTGATAGTCCCCAAAGTGGACCTTATCAGGTAAATTTGCCAGACACTTACTCCATTTGAGTCTTTTCAGAGGAATTGAACAGGTATGATTGCTTAGCTGTCCGAATTGTCCTCTTGTGTAAGCATGTACCAATCAGATATTTACCCTTTTATTTGGTCCATATGGCAATATTAATCATCATAAGCTTTTCACCTCTTATGTTTTTTCTGATGCAATTACTTTGGGAAAAGACAGAGGGATACGGTCAAGTGATTTTTTAATATGATTCTATGTGTAAGCTGATTCTTGAAGTTCAGAAATCTGCTACAGAGAAATGGAAGAGTAAAAACTATCTACAGTATGTTTTTATCCTACCTTTATTCTGACATTTTAAAATTGTTTATCATAACATGCAACACTGGAACCATGGAGAAAGAGATATCAGTAACCGGGGAAGCCTGGACTCTGACTTTCTCTAGGACACTCAAGAGAAGTAAAATCCAGTCTCTGCTCAGAGGGATATTTGACTGTGATCGATATGATGGTTTTCCTCCCTGAGACCAACTGGAAACCAGAATAACTCTGCTGCCATCCACCCTATTACAGAATTACAAACTGACTCAAAACAAAATAATGTGAAATGTGTTGAATATTCACATTTTTATCCAAGTAATTTTTTAGCCTCATTATGGCCAGACCAAAACATCCCAGTCTAATTTTGAAAAAATGGGTAAGCCATACAAGTCCCTGAGAGAATTCCCCCTTTCGGTGCAATAACTTCTGGGTTTACCACCCAGAAGTGGGACCAAAAGTTTATTATGCATCATATTTTCATGACTACACCCAAAACTATTAAAAAATACCACTGTGGAGAAAAAGCCTTTCTTTTTTTTTTTTTTTTTTAAGTCTCCTTTAAAAAGCACTTGAGTAACAACTGTTTGGAAGATCCACCTATTAAATTAAGATATACTTTGTCAATGGGGCTGTAAAATGATGACTGAAAGACAGATATCTTTCAGTGAGAATTGAAGGAGAAATACTCAGACTTCTAAGAATGACAGAGATTTAACCTTCACAAACTGACAAAGGAAGAAATTTATCTTTCTTGACATTTTCACATCAGTGCTTTCCTGGAGTATTTTGTTACAGTCAAACTAATGTATTGGCAGTAATTAAGGGAAATTCTTGTTATGCAGGAGAACAAGTCTACATGACCTAAAGGTCTATTTTGACCTATGATTTGTTTAAATACAACTAGTTCTTTTATACTTCCCCCCCGCCCCCCAATTCAACATAGTTCAGTATTTAGTCAAGATGGAATTTGTTTATTCCTAGTATGGAAGTGACAGTTAAATGTGGGTAATGTTTATTTGAAAATTTCAGTGGTCTGCACATCTTGATGTAGTTTCTTTCATGGCTTTGTACACGAAGGATTCCACAGAATGTGAGATGTGATTGAACACATGGTCTGAGGTTAGACTATGATATCCAGTTCTCACAAAAAAATACAAAGCTGCTTTGAGCAGCCTGCAGGAGTCCTTTTCCAGGGAAAACACCACACAGGGTCTTCTCATTTAATGCCATGTTTTTCATTGTGAATTTCCAACTGGTCATGAAGAAAATAAAGGTCATTATCAACTGGGCAGAGAATGTGCATAGTGGGCACAGAAAACCACCACCAGCTCTGATCCTGCAGTTTGTTCAGCAGCTGCCCTGGGTCCTGCATGCACTGGGTATGCTGGGTGTGCTGGATGTGTTCCATACTGTTCAATAGCTACCAAGGATGTGTAGGAAGTCTGATTTGCTCTCAGCCATTTTGTACCTGTTTCTATTCCTTTATGCATGCACATGCAATTACTCATTTGGAGAGGGAAAAGATCCCAGTAATTTGGAATCGACTTTCTCTTAAACTAGAAAAATTCTTTCTGTTCCCCTCACTCAGTGGCACCCAGGACTTCTCCAGCAAGGAAAGCACAGTGTGTGAAACAGTTCATCTGCACAATAGATGAACTTAAACTGATTGAAAGAAAGTGATACTAAACTTGCATCTTGCATCACCCTTTTTCCTTGGGCTTCATTATTTCCATGTCTGCAATTAACGGGCTGTGTTTTCAAAGCTTTTACAGCATTTTTGGGGGTAGGAGTGATACCTGTTGCAAGTATGTCTGCCAGTGCAATATTATAAAAGAGAACAGATCATCATGTAGTGACCTAAAATATTATTTTTGAATTCTTTATATATTATGAGATCATATTTATCCATAAAACCATGAGAGGGCAGCATTCTCTCTATCATCTATATTCTCTTTCTGCTAGAAAATTAAGAGAGACTTTCTTTAGCATTCATCTCATAAACCACAGAGAAGTGTTATATATAATTCAGAGCTTGGTTCAATATTCTTTGTAATCAATAGGAATGTTTCCCTTGATTTAAATAGGTGTTGGACTGAGGCTTCAGTTGTTCAAAATGACATCAGGAAGAACAGCCTACATAATTTAAATGAGAAGATATCAAAAATAAGCAGCAGAGAAATTATTTTGGTGGTGGTTAACCATGAGGACAAAACAGCAAGAATATTGGTGTATTCCCCGCTTCTTTGTGTCTTTGAATACAGACAAAGATGTCTCTTTGGAAAAAGTGGACAAAAGCTGCTGGACTCAACATTGAGGTATCAGAGTGGTGTTCTGTGAATTGTATGGCTGCTCTGTGTACACAGACAATGTACATAGATAAGATAAACCACATTCTCTCTCTCTCTCTTTTTTTTTTTTTTTTTTTTTTTTTTTTTTTTTTTTTTTTTTTTTTGGTGCTGTTTGTAATTAACAAGTAGAACAGCAATTTAGAGTTTCAGGAAGTGACCTTACAATCAAAATGAGACGTACTCAAAATGGACAAGCACCTACAGCCATAAACTAAAACACAAGAAGTTCCACCTCTGTATGGGGAAGAACTTGTTTATACTGGGGGTGACAGAGCACTGGAACAAGCTGCCCAGGGAGGTCAAGGAGTTTTCCTCTTTAGAGACACTGAAAACCCACCTGGGAAGTTCCTGTGTTACCCACTCTAAGTGACCCTGCCTTGGCAGGCTGAACTAAATGATCTCCAGTGTTCCCTTGCAACCTTAACTATTCTGTGATTTCCACATATGTGGGTAGAACTTGATGACCTTTAAAGGTCTCTTCCAACACAAACTATTTTATGATTCTGTGATCTTCTGTAAGTGAGCACAAAGCATTTGTGCCATCTATGCTGTACAAGAATTAGGTTTGCTACACAAAATGATCTCTCCAGCTCTGGAGTTCATTAATGTGGCCAATACCATTAATCTAGCCAATAGTTTCAGTGCAAAATATTACAGATGTCACAAGATCCTCTGAGTAACATCAATACAGTATTGTAACAATAAGTGATTGGGGGTATTGGAAGCATTAATTGTGCATTTTTTGCAAAATTTATTTTGCAAAAAAAAGAACAGCTTAAGATGAAGATAGAGGTTTTGAAAAAGGAAATGATAATTTCTTACTTCTAAATAACTGCTTCAGAAATAAGTTACATCACAAGAAGCTAGTTTTATTGTCAGGTGAATATTTAGACATCTCACAGTGTTGGTCAAATGGAGAGTGGCAAGCACTAATTAATATTCTTGCTTGCAGTTTCAGCAGAGAGGAATACTATTTAATGAACATGGAAACCAAGCTATTCCTTCCTTCTATATGGCTTGACATGGTGACCCAACCCCAACCCCCTACGGGTTTATGACGAAATTGAATTTTCTTACTTGTTTACTTCATCTCCTGCTGGTGAGGGAAATTCCTGTATGTCTCTTAGCCACAGCATTTCAGTAATTTCAACACCCCTAAAATGATGCACAAAGTTTTTGCTATGAATACCCTTAGGAGGTACCACAAACTGGTTTCACAGAAAAGTCATTGAGGCAAATGCAAGGGTGGGCAAATGCACACAATTCCCAAAGTTTGCCCCAAGAAACTATTCAACTTGTGAGAAGGAAAAGGATCTCCACAGCATTTGGCAGTAAAACAAAAATGTTATTTGACTTAAAATTATTTTCATATTGGTGCTATTTGGTCTATATCTACTTGCATTTTCTTTCGTTGATATGAACTACTTTAAAAGGTTGCCCAGTTTTTCAGAGGGAAAGAAGTTGTGTCTATCTATGATTTTTAAATAGGACCATCATAAAGAAAAAAAAGTTAATTTTTCAGTTATGCTTTGAAGACTACTAAAGGTTGTTAACTTCAAGTATTTTCACATAGCTTCCATAAAAAAGAAAAATATGAGGTATTATTAAATTTCCTGTAACTTGTCATATAAAAATGAATTCAATAACAAGTGAGTTCTGCCAAGATGTCTGTATATTTTTTTAGAGAAATAACGTAGCTGTTCAGACTAGCCTACATTTTACATGGGGTGTGAATTAGCACTTTTTCAGTGGATCTCAAAAGCATTTTTCTCTGCTATTCAACTCAATACTGCAGCTCCAGTTCAGGAAGGAACTTCATAGTGTGAGTAATCCTATTCAAAGCAGAGGGCCACCGACACACTTAGAGTTGCACACGTACTTATATATCCCAGGAATGAAGCCTTGGCATACAATGAAACCAGCTGGAGTAGGGGGGCCCTCTCAAGATTTGAGCCTTGTCTCAGATGGAGTTGTGAGCTTCACTCACAAGGCAGAAGCAATGATACATTTTGTTGGCTTAAGACAGTGAGTTACCAAAGTTCGATGGTAAATGTGACAGTGGTTTAACAAGGTTCAATGGTAAGGTATGCACTGCATAGGGGACAGTGCCAGGCAAAACTGTCAGGAGACCTTAAGTCATGAGGTTCAGAAGGGATCCCCTTGCATTCTAAATTTCTTCCCCGCAGGGATTTTCAGGAGTGGTGGGGTTCAGACTTAGTCCTAGACTTGGTCAATGGTTTACGTCTGTATGATTATAGATACACAATAAAGCCTTTATATGGTTTAGCTAAGATTTTAAAGTTTCAGTACTCCTATTCCCAATTCACCTACTGGGTATCTGATGTGATAAGGATTCTCTCAGCCTTGAGGAGTAACCTTGAGAGGCATCCTTACTCAAGGGGAGATCCTGGCACATAACTCTGCAGCTGTGCAGCGGAGTTCAACAAGTCCTGGGCTGTCCAGTAGTTACGGGATAACTTGATTGCCTTATAGTGATATCTGCATACCAACCATGTTTTGGCTGGCATATGCTCAACTAGTCCTTGGCTGCTGAGCAAGATTTATAGCCCTTAGCTGTTGTATTGTTATCTGGCTCTCCAGAGTCCAACAACACAGATGCAGCCATTCTGACTACTACTGATGACTATTGCTTAAGTAGAAAAAGGGTAAGAGAGTGGCACAGCACCATACACGGGAGTTTTGATTTGATGTTTGAAGTACTGCCAGACACTCAGCTCTTCATGGGTGGGGTACCACTGCCTCATGCTTGATTTTACCTAGACCTTATTTACTTGGAAAATTTTCAAGAGGTCACAGCCCCATTGTGGTGAATGTAAAACAGGGAAGTATGCAATGAAAACAGTCAAGACAAGCCCCAAAAGAGATGTCACAACTTGCAAGGAAAGTGATTATGGTAGTAGCAGGAAAAACCATCATAGCTTTATGCATCTTCCTTTTTGGATAGAAGGTGGAGTAAGGTGGGGGAGGGAGGGGTGAAAGATGGTGAATCTGCCTGAACATAAATGGAGATAAGGGGAGGAAAGAAACTGCTCTTCACTGTGGGACAATGAGATTCCATTAAGGAGGGCATTAATTTGGGTTGTGACCTCCCCCATTGGCAAGTGAACTCCAACCACCAGGAGGCAGGGAGGAGGCAGATGGTGAGATAACCATCACTGTCTGGCATTTGCTGTTGCCAGAGTATCTGATGAATCTCCTTTATCCTTCTCATCAGCATGTCTGGATTTAATTTGGTTTTCTCTTTTCTGCACAGTGCTGCCGTGGAAGGCCATGGATTTTCACTCATTTTAACAGTCAGCTGATATATTCAACAGGGAGCTTATTTTGCTAAATAAGCTACAAAGCAAAACACCAAGAAGCCTATTGCAGTGAAATAAAATATGGGCTCTAATTGATGCAGTAGTTTTGAATAAATCTTTCCATTGTCGCAGTCAGCATGCTAAATGCCAAGGCCTGTCAGCACCACTTCTTTGTTACCTACCCAAGGTAATCATACAGTTCTTCTCATTGCAGAATCCAGCTGTTAGCAATAAGAGTTTGTGGGGTTTTACCCAAAAAGAATTTTTAAAAAGGCAAAAAGTAAATGACAGACTCCATTTTGCAAGATTGTCAGATCCCATCTCTTCTTGCAGAGCCAAAATAACTTGGAGACCAGTGTGGATGTTTGGCTGGGAGTGCAGGGGTGAGGTGATGCTCCAGCAGAGAACTGAAGTCAGCTCATTCAAAAACCCTACACTGGGCCACCCTCCCCTTTTGTGGAGAAATGCCTTCGGGGTAGTAAACATCTGCAAACAGCCCATGCCACACAAGCTTTATAAATACTAAATTTGCTGTCTTTAGTAATGGAATTGTGATGCTTTTTGTCTGTTTGCAACTTCAAACTCTGCATAGAAGCAGGAACAGCAGCCACTTTGTCCTTGAAATTCCTTGAGTCTATATGAAGGAGAGGTATCCAATGCACATTTAAAACTGAAATTTTGCATTTGTCCTTCTGAGTGTTTACCTAAGTATATTTACTCTGAGCATGCAAAGTCATTCTATAGGCATAATGGGAGGAAAAATGAACCCCCAATTTATGAGAAATGGGAAGTAGAGAGAGCAGAAAAGGGAATGCCACTGATTGTGGTTTTCTGCTATTGAAGGCCACACATCACATGGCCCCTTTCACAGAATTAATGATTTAGGGGAAAAAAATGCTGTGATACCAGCCTGGCCTCAAACTCTGTGCTGTGCACTTCACTGACTTCAGCTGGCATCACTGAGTGATATGTCAGATTGTAATTAGACCTCTGAAATTAGAAGACAAAGAAAGGCCTTTTGTGGCATTTTGTGCCAAAAAGGTTTCAATAATTTAAGTATTTAGCCTTCCAAAAATGATAATATATATTTTTAGAATTTTTTTTTATTATTCTTGCAATTTTCTTCTGTTTTTCTCAGGTGGCCCTTATTGTTCTCCTCTTACACTGAAGAGTCAAAATTTGTCCTGCTAAATTTACATGTAAAATCAATTTAGTTCAAGATTCCACTGCTGTGAAAAAAAATCATATTTCATTTATCAACAAGTATTCAGGTAGGTCCTATATAAAAGTATTATTGGCCTGAAAAATCTTCCCTAAAAACATTTTAGAATTTATTCATGATAGTCTGTAGAGGTTTAGGGGGGGTGGGGGGGGGGGGGGGGGGGGGGGGGGGGTGGGGTTGTTTTTGTTTTTTTTTTATTTCCAAGCTACTATATGGAAAGGATGAAATTTTGTATTAAATTCTAACAGCTCAAAAATTGTATGAAAAGGTAATAATTTTGTAATAAATACTAAAGGACTTCCCTCCATGAGGATATAGGCAAGCTCCACAGGAACTAGTAGTTATGCTGCAGAAGGATATTTCAGGCTTAGAGAGCTTGGGGGAGGGTGTTTGAGTGAATTAGTATTCATTCCACGTTCTTGCCTGCTGTTCCACATGCACTATTTTGTGCTTCCATAAACTGCTCTGGGTGCAGATCAAAATTATTTAAAAGAATTCACAGGGAAAAAAAAAAAAAAAAAGAAAGACCAGAGCAGCAGTTTCTATGTATTTCCATACTGCCTTCATTTTCATTGACATTTACTGCTATCATTTTTATAGCAATATGAAAAAAGATGGCAGAAGTAGAGAAGGGAAAGTCTTTGTCTGATAAGAAAAGCTTTTACATTTTAGGGAGAAGTTCTCTCCCTAAATCAGAATGCAGTTAGCTTTCCTTGTGCTGTCAGCACCAACAGTCTAAAGCAGCAGCACTGAATTCTTTAACTGAAAGGCCACTTTAAAGTTGTTATTATTACTACTATTCTTTCTTGTTTGCAAAATCTGTTTTCACATTGGAGAAAGTATATTGATCCCTTCTGTGTTAATACTTTTTAATAGGGTGAACACTCACTTCCTCTCATTTTATTTTCCGCTTCTCAAGCCTGCTGAGTCATAAGCCAGTCCAAGAGCAGACTGCCAAGGAGCCATGCTTCCATCTCCCAGAGCTGAACTTGCAGCTGCAGGAACACATACTGGGAAATTTCACTAAAGATCAATACATGGACCTGCAAGACGTGGATTTATCAAGCAAGTTCTTCTTTATTCCTGTGAAAAAATAAGCTTCTTACTAAAAGCTTGGGAGGAACCTTTAATTTCTTGTTCACTGAAAGGGTCCTGGTTCATGGCCCACCACTGACTCAAGGCTCCTTCTTTAATATTGGTCCTAGTAGTGATATCTTGAATCCTGATTGAGAAGGAGCATGGTAATGTGCAAACTTGTCTTGCAGCATGCAAAGTTGTATTGCCTACTCTCAGAGTAGGCCAGAATAATCCCTGTAGCTCTAGAAATATGGAAGTGTATGGACAACTCCATTAAAAAAAAAAAAAAAAGGCAGAGGTTAGAAAGTTAAGGGTGATCTTCAAAAGCAAAATCCCACTGGGAGAGGATAAGCTTAGAAGAAAGCTCAGAGGGAAGTTTATACATTTTTGGAGGGATGAATAAAGTTGGATTCAGGGGAGAGGTGCATCTTACACACACATACACACACAGAGAAGTCAAATGTCCAATGTTTAAAATTCACATTGCATGACACACAGTGAACTCCCAGTGCTAACTGAGGCACAGTATGGTAGATGCAAAATCTTTAAATCAGTGTGTTCCCTTATGGACTATAATCACCGACTCTGGACAATCTCTTTAAAAGTCCTGGTCCCTGCTGGATGAAGCACTGGAATCTGTGCTGTTGCTCTCAGGGTGCCACCCTGCTGCATTTATGGTGCAGAAGAAAAAATATGCATGAATTTGACAGTTAGTCTGGTTTTCACCAAAGCTTAATTTAGCTCACTTCTCAGTGCTGAATAAGGGAAATTAAAACAAATAATTAATAGTTCTTTCAACACAGTGAATAAAGAGCAGCATGTGATAAAAATGCTAAATCTGGGGAAACTTCAGAGCTGGAAGATAAAGATTGTGCAAAGCATTCCACATGGCTGAGGAGGTACCACATACTTTGCAGGGCACTGATGGACTAAACAAAAGAAAATATCTGGTCAGAAGAAACAAAGGAATGTACTGCAACATCCAGGAAGGATGTAGCACAGTCCACACGAGCTGGAATACCTCTCCTGAGGAGTCTGAAATTCCTTCCATCGCCTTTCCACTCCTGTTTTTGGTTTTCGACCTTCTCTGCCAAGGAAAAGACAAAAGCTTTATTATGCTTGAAGTCTGGCCACAAACAAAATTACCTAAAAGGTGCTTCAGAGCATTTAGTACATGAGCTTGTGCTATTTCTGCAGGGACATGGCAAGATTTCCCAGTGACTTTTGCCATCATCCACAAATTGCATATTACTTCTGTGTTACTTCACAAAGGTCCCTCCTTTTTTTTCTTGGCTTTCACCACTGCACTCACTTCCTTTGAAGCCAGAAGCTGCAGAGCTGACATCGTACAAGGAATTTCAAATAAATTCTGATAGCCATTTTGGGAAGGAAATATTGGGTGTTCATTACCAACTTTGTTACTTTATTGTGATTGTTTCTGTGCATAGATGTAAATGGGGGGTTTTTGTGGTGCTGCACAACCTGCTTGAGGAAGACAGCATACATAAGAAATTGCAGAATGTTTTTAAAAGTACAGAAGTAGAAGGCAGGGAAGTACATATTACATTTTTTGTAATATGTATACATGTTTTTTAATATGTATACACACATATATTACACATATATTGCATACACTTACGCCTGCCCATCAAACACTCATTGGTACCAGTCAGAGAGGGTGGGTAGAGTAGTAAGTAGTCTTCAATATTCATTCAAGAAGGGTGATCTATGAATGATGAAGACATAGAGGTGGCTGGGGGGAAATGGGCAAGCTGAGGCTGACCTCAGTGGCATGGAAAAGGAAACAGAAGCCACATGAAAAGAGACATAAAGATAAATAGTAAGGGAAAGGACCGTGTCACTCTCAAAGGTGTGAACAAAGTGCTTTAACTCAGTTCAGTGGGAAAAGGAAAGGCTGTTGGAGAAATTCAAAACAGCATGGCATTTATATGACAGCAAAGCCAGGAACTTCCTATAAATAAGGAGAAAAAGAGTGCTCTGTGTTGAAATCACTTATTTGTAATGTTATCTACATATTTATGCAGCTCATAGAAGTCATGCAGATTGCTTGATATTTGCAGCTGAAAGATATTGCTTTTATACCAAATATTCTTATTTTGTTTGTTTCCTTTAAAAGACTGTACTCTCTCACAGTGGCTTTTCTGTCTAACCTCAGCAAAGTCTACACCTGAGTTTCCAGTCTCTTACCTCACCTGTATTTCAGATTGTTCAGCATTGAAAGCCCCTGCTGTACTGTAGATATTTACTGTCACAAGAAGCAGCCAAGGTCCTGTGTCCAGGAGCAGCCAGCTTCTTCTCACAGATGACAACTGCCTTTAACTACTTTCCTGGTTGAAAGGGGAGAGCCTACCAATGCACAGGTGGTGAAACCCTTTGGATGTAAATTATACAGGCTGTCCATCAAGCTGCACAAGCCAATAGCTGGTTCACAGCTGAATGAACCCACTGTGTAAGAGATTTGAATTCAGAACACGTAGCAAAAACCCCTCAGATCTCCATGCAAAATTCATTGAAGGCTGAAAGTGGCATCATTTCTGGCCTGACAATCCTGTGTATGCAGAAAACCAGGAGAGAAACTTGGTGCCAAGTTAATACAGCCCAAATATACACAATGAAGTCAGACTGAAAGCAATGAAATTGCAGATGCTCCTCATGAGCTAACAGGACCATTTTCCTTAACCAGTGACCTTCAATTACAGAGTAGCAAGCAAATTAGTAGAGACAAAAAAGAAAAAACCTGTTAGCCAGAAAATATTACTGGCTAAAGCTTGTCTTGTTTCAGTTCCAGTTTCCATAGCTTTCGGTAAAATATGTGCTGTCTCTCTTTTGGACTACTGGTGTTAACTGGAAATGTTGATTCTGGGAACAAGGAATTCCTTCTTATCAAAGGGGGTTTACAACTGAGTTTTTCAGAAAACTTAAAGGTTTCTGAGTACTTGAAGGATCTGAATCATTGCCTCAAACCTCCTGATGTCACAGAGATCAAGTTAGGAAAAAATTCAAGGCCAAAAATGGCAAGGGCAGGAATGGCTAAATACAACTGTCATTTCTCAGTTCACAGCTCTTCAGCATTCCTTATGCTCATGCTGGTTTGCCTGTAGGTTGACTGTGAAGCAGGCTGGGATGGAAATTTACAGAGCAGCAGTTTGGTGGCCCCTATAGAAAGGGGCTTACCCTGAACTAGCGTCATCTAAAAGGTAGGAATCTGATCTTACCAGTTCAAATGGTTCATACAGCCTGAAACATTCACAAATCTAGCTGAATTACATGGTGTCAATCCATTTTGAAAGAGAACTAGAGAAGATAACATCATCTACTAGCAAAGGGTATCTACACAGGGAGCCAGCACTCTTCAGACTCACAAACTAACTTAATTCCCTAGGTAGACAAGTCCAAACAGCAAAGAATATATTTCCTTCACTCTGAAGTTGTAGAGGTTTCTATTTTTTTTTTTTTTTCTTATGGCTGATAATGCTGTACCTTTTTTGTGATCTAATTTTCCAGTTCCTCCATTGCAACCTTCGAATCCTATAATACAAATCAAGTTCTGTTTTGATAGGAAAAGCTCCATATTTCCTCCTCTGGACAGAGCTTGACAAGTGGGATTTTCCTTTTTGTATATTAGCCCCGTGTATATGCCTCAGATTTACAAAACAAGCCAAAGGCTCAATTAAAAAAAAAAAAAAAAAAAAAAAAAAAAAAAAAAAAGAAAAAGGCAAATCACTCACAAGATAAAACAAGTCAGACAGTTAAAACAATGATAATCATGTAGGCAGAAGCTTTCTCTTCACAACATTATTAGTTAAATACTTTTTCTCTTCCTTGCTTATATAGGCATGAAATATTTTCCCCGATGTTTCTGAGTTATATCAGAGAAAAAGGATGGGGCAATAGCTGCAGAAGATTTTCCCCTACTTTGGTCAAATCTGAGGCACACTTTACTGCTACCTGCACCACCACACTGTCTGCAGATTAACAGTTTTCTTTAAGCTTCCATTTTCAAAGTGTTCTCAGGATAGGTCAGATCATCAGCTCTTACAATATAAAGAGAGATTAATTTCTAAGGGACAGCTGTGATAGCATGGTAGAATGCCAGATTGTTGCCTTCTTGCAGCTACTAATATGTTTGCTTTCAGAGCCAATTGATCTTTTTGAGATTCCTCTTCCCCTCAGTTTGACAGAAATCTCTTAATGACAAGTCTCTGAGCGTTCTCTAAATGCAACATGTGGTGAACTCTAAGTCCCAAGCCTGAAGCCACAGTCTTCCCACTGTTTGTTGCTTGGGCTCAATAAACGTCACACTGATATACTGAGATGACTCAGTGAGGCAATGTTCACCTGCCAGCACCAACTCACTGGTCGGGACTTGTGAATTTTTCCAGATATCACACAGGCTAGAAGAGCAAAGCCATTTATAGACCTGGTGATTATAATGATGCATGGGAACAAAAATAGGTTTGCTACAATAATAATATCCAGGACAGCAATACAAATAGTGAGGTTAAAAACCAGGGAAAGATAAATACCTGTCTGGAAATATGACTACTAGTGAATCAATAAGTTGATACCCTAGCAAAAGCACATCACTGCAGATTGAAAGCAACATAGTGTTGGTAAACTTCAGTCTGCCCAATGCAAGCTGTCCTTTTTCTCCAGTCTTATGTACTTTTCCAAGTTGCAGTGAACCATTTCTCTTAACTAGAGGGCTGTTTCTGCATCACTTTTAATTAATGACTGTTAAAATAAGCTAGCTGTATTCCTGTAACATGGAATGAAATAGAGTACTTAATGTCTGTAATACTCAACACTTCAGGTATGTTGTTAAGAAAACCCGATCTTTTAGTTTCTTTTCCTACAACAGTTTGTAAACTATATTATGAATAATGAATACTTTAAGGCACTTAACTTTAAAAAAATAATTTCAGGCTGTGTCCCTTCTCTGTCATAGCATATAGTCACAAACGTGGCTCTTTTAAACACTGCTGAGAACAACTTTGTTGTAGCATGGACAAGTGTTTATTACAGGGTTTACTGTCTTGTCCTATGATTCTATGCTCTGCAAAAGCACATCTTAACTAATTCCCAAAGGCAAAGTGGCAACATTGTAAAACACTTGTGAAAACATTCAAACTGCAGTTTGAACCTAGTTAAAGCACAGCTCTTCTTTGGAAAGTGACACAGAAAATGGCAGTGTGGGATCCTGTATTTATTGTGTATGTGTGATTTCAGGATCAAACATGCCAAGTACAAGCATACAGTTCTCTCCTCACATCCACAGTCAGCTCTACAGACTCCAATGAGATTAGATAGTTGAAACTTTCATGTACATGTATGGTTAAGATGGTCTCCTCAGCAGTTATCCCAACACACTATCATCATTGAAACAGATACACCTTGCTCCCTTTCCATTTAGCTGAATGAGTCTGAGGATCTGTTTTCTTCTCATTAACCTCTGTCAGTTTTTTCACTGCTTAAAGATGAAAAACGTCATTTCAGAGAAGTCAGCATATCTAACTCTGAACAAAAATATACACAAAATAGTTGTGTCGAAAAAGATCCCACTTCTTAGCAACAGCACCATTTTCAGCCGAAGAATTTAAATGGCTTTCTAATTTGTTTTCTGGTCTGGTTAATTGCATAAAATATTTCCAGCTGTAGAAAATTCTGATGTGAACACTATTGTCCCTACACATTAAGTTGTTTAAATAGGCTTATGAGCTATAGTTTTATTTCCCTACAGAGCCAGCTGTTTGACATTTATGGCTAGTACCAGCAATGAGGAGACATAGCCCCATCCAAAGCCCATTGAAATTCACTGAACAGTGTTAATTAATCACAGGGGGCTTGCTATGTGTTTGGTGCTTTTCTTTCTGCTGTATCTGAGGTGAAAGCAATTCTCCCCACCTACCTCCCAGGACCCCCTGACTTGACACTGGAGCTGCTTCCAATCAGAAGAGACACATGGCCATGTCCAGCTCTTGGCATTTGAGAGGATAAAAGTAGTTTAGCTTAAACCTCTTCTCATGAACTTAATAATTTCTGCTGATGCAATTGCTGTAGCATTATGGTTGACACTTGAAGTTGGTCCCTGTATGGAGAACACCACACTCACACATAGCTATCGTGACATGTTCAAAGGCATCCAGGAACAATCCTTCCCACTGCCCCACAATTAAAATGCAGGAATGTACAAGTAAAATTCATCTACTGGTACTACTGTGCTTTTATCTGGGCAGCATAAATATATTTAATAATAAATGCTAAAGTACTAAAAGGTTCTGAAAAGATTACAGAAACATTTGTGTCATCCATTCCAGGCACAGTACCAATCAAGTGGTGACTACCACCCATCAAATACCAGCAATGCTCCCCAGGTGGTAGGCTTTCTGTGCCAGTTTTCACATCACTTCTTACAGAGAACTTACCACTAATTCAAATGTCTTCAATTTTTATCATCCTGACAAGTGTAACCAAAATCTGTTTCAATCTTAGCTTATGCTTGATGCATGTTCAAATGGCTATGGATTTGTAAGGAGGCACGTGTGAGGCTGTCCTGGAAGATGATGGTTTCCAGACAGTGTAGCTGATTTTTTATGAAATAATATGCAGGCTTTTCCCACCTAATTCTTGCTAGTCCTGCTCAGCCTTGTGACTCAAAGGGGCAACACTGCAAAGCCCAGTGCCAACAGGGGCCCCAGTTTCAAATGCTCAAGTGTTGGTATAGCCAGAGCTGAGGTTTTGGTCTGGCCCATGAAACGGGAGAGAAAACCATCTGTGAAATCTGGAGGCACATCAGGTTTGGCTTCTACCCCAGGATCCCACAGGCTCCTATAATCCTTTATAGCTATCTGCAGGCTGGGAAAAGAAATCCTTTCTCTGCAGCTTTCCCCTGCTCCACACCTGGCACACACAGATTCCCCGGGGCTCCCATGGAGCCCTCGGAGCAATCCCCGGAAGCACGAACAGCATGCTGCGATCCTTACGGCTTCAGAAAAATGCCTTTTTTTCTAATTTAAACTGGGCGTGGGGGGAGGGAGGAAGAACAGCCCCCTGAGTGCGGCCTCTCCTGTGAGCAGGAGCATGCTGAAGACACGACTGCCGCTGCACGATCCCAGCAATGGCCCCGTGTCGCCGCGGGCCAAGCCCCTCGGGCCGGGGCAGGCCGGCGGCCCTGGCGAGAGGCGGGCGCCGGCCCTCGCATTCCTGTCCCAGCAGGGAAGGGGAGCGAACGGGGACCCGTCCTTCTCCACAGCTTCCCCGCCCTGGCCTTCGCCTCCAGACCCGGTGCTGGAAGACCCCGGGGAGCCCAGCCAAGCCTCCCCTCCGGCCCCGCTGCAGGGCGCAGCGCAGGGCGGCACAGACAGACAGACAGACAGAGAGCAATTAAACCCTCCCCTGGCCAGCCCCTGACACTCCCTCCTGCATTTTCCAGTCTGTGGTTACGGCGCTCAAAGGGTTCCATTAAGTCACCAAGTTTTACAGGTTCCTTTAAAAAAAAAAAAAAAAAAAAAAAAAAGAAAAAGAAAAAGGGGGGGGGGGGGGGGGAGGTGTGGGGGAGTGCGAGAGAGAAAAGTTTGGTCATGGCAGGGAATGTGTGATCAAAGCTGAGCCCAAGCTTCCTGTTACACCGGGACTATATATACATCGTGTCTTTAATGTTGGGAATGTAAGCAGCTGCTGGAGCCTGGCGCTGACGCTGCCTCGTTCCCAGCGCGCTGAGGTTTCTTCCACCGACCACAATGAACAAGTTCCTGTGCTGCACGCTTGTGGTGAGTCCCTTCGCAGAGGAGATGGGCTCTGGGATGCACTGCAGCTTCAGACATCAGGCTGGAGACACACACGGCTTTTCTTCTGGGGTTTTTCTTTTGCGTTTGGGGCTTTTGGGGGGCTTGTTTGTTTGTGGGTTGCTTTGTCTCCTCTCCTTTTTCTTGGTAAACCCTTTACGTTTCATCCCTCTAAACTTTCCTGGTGAGTTTGGAATGTGATGGAAACCTCCAGCTCCAGGGAGACAGCGGGGATTTTCATCCCATTCTCAAGGTAGTGGCATGATTTGCTTTTATTTTGCCTTTTTTGTTTGTTTGTTTGTTTGTTTGTTTCTGACTTCCTCCCTCCTTTTGTAAGGCCTCATCATACTGGTCTGAAGCAAAACCCTGTGTCGAATAATGAATTTAGAAAATGTAGGCTGGAATGTTTGTTCCTGATTTACAAAAGCTCCATCCCTTCCTGCCTCTTATCTCTGCTGCAGTGGCACTCTTGGTATCCCAGATACTGGGCTGGCTTTCTTATCCAGGAAAACCACTGTGAACTCCACAAAAAAAACCCCCACAATTGTGTGGTTCTTGTCTTGGCTTAGAAAATTCAATTTCATATGCAAGAAAATCATGAATTAGTAGCTGTGTCAGTAGCTATTACAGAAGAAGTTGGGTTATTAAATCTGGTATAAGTCCCTGCTTTAATAAGTTTTTGTTTACTTAGTGATTTAGTAAGATACTTCCAGATACAAATTTAGAGATGTTAGCAGTGAAGTAAATCTTTCAAAATGTTATTTAATCGATTTAGTTATATGGAATTTTATATGAGTTCAGTTTAATTAAAACCTGCCTAGAGACAGATCCTGTGTAGCATTTATTTGGAGGCTCTTAATCTTTTGCATGAGGAAATTTTCAAAGAAAAACATTAAAAAATAATATTCAGAGCAGGCTCTTGCTTATGCCAGCACAGTAACTTGCTTCTGGGTTGTTTAGGTGAGTACAACGGCATTAATGTTGTGGCAGAGCATTAGAACTGAGATCCATTTATTCTGAAAGCTTTTTATAAATGCAACGAGATTTCCAGGATCTGATGAGTAATGCGTGTTTATTACTCTCTGTTCAACTTTCTGAAAGAGCTTTTTGAGAAACAAACCCAAAGTAATTAATGGTTCAAGGGAAGCAAAATTTGTCAGGCTTGTGGTTGGCAAATTGAAACACAGGGCAACTTTTTCATCCCATGTCTGATGTTGTGCCTGCTTTGTCAATATGAAATCACAGGAAGTTAATCTGGGAATTTCGTCAATATCTGGTTATCAACTTCACTTCTTATCTGTGGCTGTCATAAAATAATCACATCAAGATTTTGATTTTGATTAATTGCAATGTGCCTGTTCATGTTCTCCCACAAAGTAATAGTACTTGGTGAAGTTCAGCATAACCCTTTGGCAGATGAGTCTTGGAGCTGAAATACATTGGTGGCAGTACATACCAAAGAGACCATAATTCAACTGCATTATTATTATTATTATTATTATTATTATTCCATTTATTTAAAGTTATTGTGACATTTAAGTAAAATTAGTGAAGTTTAAGTACTGTCAGATGTGCTAGAGCTCAGAAAAGTAGCTTTAGTATCTGTTTTATAACAATCCTTTTAGGAAGCACAACTATAGTTCTGTGTATTTGGCTCACATAGCTCCGAACCTATTTTGGGGACATTGTATCTAAAAAGGCTTTTGGGGGGCATGATGTACTTTCAGCCTTGGCCTCTTTGCTGAGGTTTCAGAAAGGTTATACCTGCTGTGGTGGTGCACTCATGTTTGTGTTTGCTTGGAACACTAAAACTGCTTACAAACTTTGTGAAATTGGATTGAATAGAAAGAAATTCCCCAGAGCTGAATCTCATTACTTGTCACGTAACTATCTTGACCCTTATACTCGACCTTTCTCTATTTTGGATCTTTGGGCACATGTGACATTCTTTTTCTGGCCTGCCTGTTGGGTTTGTTGTGTGTAGGCAGAAATGGCTTTGCAGCCCGTGAGGGTAGGAGTTATCCTTCTGTCTGACTTTCTTTCTGTCTGTCTGCATGTGTCTTGGTTAAAAATAAAACACTAAGGTTGCCAGAAGAATTTTTAAAAGATATTGTGACAATTGAAGCAACACCCACTGTTCAAATCTCATGGAAAACTTAATTTTGTTCCTTCTGTAAAAACACCTGTTTGGACATGGTACTGGACATACATTCTCTAGCTAGCAGTCTGCAGTCACTGCAAAGGCAGACTGTTGTTACAGTGGGAGCATCCAGGTTTGGGTTACCTCTAAATCTTGCTGTCACTCTGGTGAATAATTTTCCAAAATGTAAGACACATATTTTAGAGAGTATCTGGTTAGTTTTTCCTGCTTTCTCCCTCTACAAGTTTCAAGGCAAATGTAACTCCTATAAATGAAGACTTTCAATTTAGCACATCTTAGATAAGATGTAAAACTGCTCTTCAGCTGAATTTCATTTTCCTACCACTGAAAATGTAACAGTAGTTTAGACCTCTAAATTGCTTTGTGAATGACAGCTAATGGTGCCTCAAAAAGTCTCTACAAGACTTGACTTTTTTGACATACTACTTTACTGACAGAGAAATGAAGACAGTGTTTCATAGCCTCAGTTTTGAATACAGCTCACTCAGGAGGGTCACTCAGTTGAACTCCTTGAAAAAAAGAGCAGGCTCCCCTTTATAAAGTGTCTTCCAAACAAAAGTAGGTCCTGCTATGTCCAAAGAGAGTGGATTACAATGAAGCAGTTGGTAGAATGGTGGAAGAGCTTTATAAGCTGAACCCAAACCAGTGAAGATGACTCCATGTCAGATTTCGTTGTGTACCTGGCACCTGCTCTGCAGAAAGGTCCTTTGTCTGGGCAGTGCTCTTGTGAGCCTGCAACAACACACGGGTCAGCAGTGCTGCAGAGCTGCTGACCCAGGGGGGTTAAATCTGGTGATTGCGCCAGCTTCCAGAAGAGCAAGATGAGAAGGATGAGAGTTAGATGGAAGTAATTTCTCCCCAGATGACAAGTATTTTACAATGGTCATTTTCAATAGGTGGATGTGGATCTGATCCAGCATGACATTGTCACATACTGGATCTGAGATACAAGCTATTGATGAGGAGGACCTTGATAATTTCATCCAGTGCTATATTTTGCCAGTGGGATTTTTCTGGGCCTGTGCGTGATTTCAGTAGGAATTCTGCCTAAGGGTTGAGGATATGTGAAGGCCTCCTTCCTTTGCTTTGTCCAAATACTTTGTGTAGAAGGCAAAGTCGGAGAGTTGTGAGGTTTTACTTTGAACCCAATGCAAACACTGGGAGCAATCTGACAGATGTCTTGAACGATTATTTATCACACAAGAAAATATGCTTTGGAATACTTGTGGAATGCAAAACAGAAACAGATTTATCTTTCTCAGCAAATTAAACATTCTCCTTTGGTCTACAACCCAAAACCACAAAGCCAAGATATATAATAATATTTTCATATGCTGAAAAGCCACACTTTTTTCTGCCACAAAGCAGTGATTTAAAGGGATGATGCTTGAAGGATTTTTACTTCATGTGCTTTGTCTTCTAGTTCATTTTAATTCAACTAGAGAAATCAAGCAGCTCTTTGCCTTACATTTAAAGATGAAAGAAAAGGGCATGTATTTTTTTATGCCCAAGATCTGAAATGAAATTTTACAATCACATTCTTTCTATTTCAAAAGCATCTTCTAAGGAATCAAAAAAATGGTCTGCACAGGCCTTTTGTGTTAGCATTTTGTATGCTGACATAAGGATAGTATGGAGAAATATAGCTTCAGGCCTAATGTGCTGAGTGGCATAATGAGGAACTGCTGTCTAACCTTGGGTAATTCATCTCAAATAAGTTCTCAGTATTTACTTGCATCACACTGACTTACACTAGACTTATATTGCAATATTTACAGTTCATTCCAATTCATCACACTGAGACAGCCATCCTGAGATGTGCCCAGGATTTTCCCCAGGGAGGTAGAGGAAGATGGAGTTATTCAGTCTTTTTAGAAGTGACCTCATGACATTAGAACTCCACTTCATCCAAGAGTTTGTTAGATGCATGCAATGAAATTAGGTTTTGTTCTGGTTTTCTTTTGCTGAAACTATTTTGTTATTGATAGCATTTCACACTCATGGAACAAAAAAAACCCCCAAGCTTTGGGTATGGTTATTTTTTTGTTTTGTGGGGGTTTTTGGTCGGGTGTGGGGTTTTTTTTGTTGTTTTGGTTTGGGTTTTTTTGTTGTTGTTGGGGTTTTTTGTTTGTTTGTCTTTGTTTTGTTTTCTGTTGTTGTTGTTTTTGTTTTTGTTTGTTTTTAATTGAGCCTTGCATTTCATTAACCCTAGAAAAAACTGTTAACAAATGAATTACACTAACAATTAATTTGTCGAGATGAAAAAGATACTGAGCATTATATTCTTCCCTTAGCGCTGGCATATGAAACATTGGCTGAGGGTTTTAAATTGAAAGAAGCTGCCTGGATCTCATTCAGTGCATTTGCCATCTCTTCCAGGAAACCAAATGTTGTATGTGCTTTCAGAAAGGCATTGAGAGCTATATTTAAGACACATGGGTTTCTTACACCTGCTTCTCAGTGGAAGGTATTCCCAGTCCTCCTCTGACAAGAGAATCCTTTCATTTGCCAGCATTATCCTTTAATGGATAAAGTTCTTCTCTCCAAGTTCACTGTCTAGCTGTGCAGAATCCATAGCTTTTCTTGTGACTTGTCAAGCCATTGAAAAAGTCCAAATCCTCTGCAAGAAGAAGCTCTACATTTCCTTTTAAATTTTCTCTGTACCATTTCCTAGTGAATTAACCTTTCCTAAACAAGGATGAACAGAACTTTAAACAATTTTCTGAATGACAAATCCATTAATTTGGTTGTGTGCAGCACTGATGGATTTGGTTTCTTAAGGGTTATAGGATGAACATACTCATTGTCCCTAATTCTGATTCCAGTAGACTAAAGCTGGGCTTGTAATTTCTTCCTTCTTTCAAATTAGCATGGCACTTTTTCCAGCAAGAGCAAAACAGGGCAGTGCCAGCATGATTATGGAAGAAATCTTGCTTTCTCTGAAGCTTTTGGGGAGACCACTGTTCAGAACTAGTAAGTTCTGATCATGGCACTTTCCTGTGCTCAGACAGTGCTGTTTCTTAGAGAAGACATTCAGGCACTTTTATGTAGGCCACCTTTAAATATGGACATTCAGATCAATCAGAGGTTTTGTGTAGCTAAGAAACTGCTATCAAGCTGGTCATAGCACAGTTTAGGAGAGGAAATGTCAAGAATGACATAAAATGCATTTAAATACCATTTTAATTTGTCTTAGGAACAAATTTGAAGGGCCTCTCCTGATCATCCTTATTTACTGTATTTTAGTTTCCAGAGCAGAGCAGCCCTGGAGTGCACAAAGTAGATTTACCAAAGTAAAATGCACTGATGAAAGCAAATCTAGAGATGGACCCCAGAGACACACCAGATGCACTGTAACCACTAATGCATGCTTGTCCATGAGAGTGGATTGAAGTCAGTCCAAAATATCCCCTCAGAATAATACATAATGTGGATGTCAGGTGCTTGGCACCATCTGTTTTGCTCTGCAAATCTGCTGTAACCAGTGATGCAAATTCCTAATGTAAGCACAAAGTCAGTGTGTGTGTTAGGCCAGGAGAAAGGACAATTTAGTGATGTTCCCCTCCAGGTTATTCTGTGAACTAGGGGACAAAAGAGTGTTTTCATTCTGTTTGTGCCAAGTTGTTGCAGTAAAACTAGTAAAAATTATATTTCATTATCTTCCACAATTATTACTGAATTCTTGCAAAACGTCTGAAAAATAGAGTGACTTTACTTTGGCACTTGATGTAGGTTTAAAGATCACATCTGATTTGCAGGTTGCATATCAACATTCAGAATACTCAGGTGTGTTATGTGTTTTCAGCCTGCGTAGAAGACAATTTTGCAGATCTTTTTCCTTTATTATCAAACAATCTATAGTACTCTTATGAAGCATGATATTGGGGATTGAGGTCTAGAAATGTACTTAGCAACATACTAATGGCTATATTTGGTCTAAAAATCCAGAAAAAAAATGCCCTAAAAAGACCCGTATGCTGTCTATGGCAGTGGTTGGTATCTGATGCGTAGAAGAGATGAAAGAAAAAGACAGAAAAATGTCACTATTTTTGTGAATTCAGTTTTTGATTTGGGATTTCTTGATCAAAAGGTGAAGTTTATGTTTATTAGTCCTTTATTATTTTCATCCATTAATATGTCAGGTAATATCTTGAACTCAACTGTTTGCAATGTCCTATGGCAGTGAGTTGCACTGTTCAGTCACATTAATCAAACAGTAGTAATGGTAATCCAACTCTGTGTTGAAAATTATGTCTAAAATGCTCTGGTAAAATTCTGAAATCTTCATTGCATTTATATCTTTTGTTTGGCTGAAGAATCTTTTTGTCATAATATTTTACTAAATAAAATAGTTGGATCCTTCATACATGTGGCTCAGCCACTGATCAGTGGATTACTGTAGTTACATAATGTGTGTTTCTAGGAAAAAAAGGGAAAACAATTGTGATGTGCTTTTCTTTTAAAAGCACAAAGGAAAAAGATCAAATGGGAAGACTGATTGTTCTTTTAGTGATTTTGATTTATTAATCCTATTATTGTGGGGTTTGGTTAGCTCATTTAGATTAATAGTATTCTAGTGGCCATTATTAGTTCATAGTTATTGGTTCTTCCAAGGACAATCTCTGTATGTCACACACACATATGGTTCAAGTATTGCTTTGCTCAATTTTTAAAATCAATTCCTCTCAAAATGTTGAAACTGTGTTAAAATGTTTTCAATTTTTATTGGCTGGTTTCCCACAGCTGTAGGTTCTTCAGGAAGCAAGTGCCTCCATTTTTCCGTACAAACCTCTATGCTTTCATACTCTGGTTATTAAATTCTAATTAATTTTAATGCTGAATCATCCCTTGCAGCAAAACTCTTTACTTGCCTCATACGTGGTTTCCAGCGTAAATAGCTGAGTACGGAAAATAGATAAAATCTTGTTATTCTTGCTCCTGCAAGTTGCAGAGTAGAGTTAACTGTTAGGAAATGATTCATCTACCTGTTCATTATGTGAAAATGTGTCACCAGGGGCAGAGGCACAACCCAGAGGAGCAGATTCTACTGCAGTGACAGCTCTGGATTTGAGGGGAGCTGCTCCGTTCACGACAGAGCAGGAATACTGGTGTTTCTGCACAAGGCTGCCCATATGACTGGTTGCTGTCCCTAACAATTTTCAATGTCAGATTTTCACCTCTCTTGGGAATTGTCTTGGGTTCCCACAGACATCTGTGTGAAGTGTGGGTTGATGCTTGTCTTTGTAGCGCCTGTGCCACGTGTTGTAGTCAGATATGTCCTGTGAAGGGAATGCTTGTGCCCATGCAAGTCTTGGACTCCGGGATGCTGTATTACCTATTACTGAATTAAAACCATAGAAAAAAACTTTACTGTTCACATCAACAATTAATGAGATTACCAGGACTTCCTTATTACTAGAGTCATAGCTGTAGGTTTACCAAGGGTGGGGGCATTTTTCCCCAATGTAAAGCCACTCACTATTAAAAAATGTGGTGTGCCCTCTTTGTTAAATAGATAATATGAAACAGATCCAGTCATCCAAGGAAAATGGAGTTGTTCATCAAACTTCAAAGACTAATAAGGAATTTCTCACAATGAAATGTATTGTGCATTGAGACCACAAGGAAAGTGAGATCTTCGCCTCTAGAAATCAGATAAGTTATCAGACTTAGTCAAGGGTAGCTACAAGAGGCTGCAGGGAATATCCATGCTATCTGCATTTCATTCTTCAGCCTAAGTATAGCTGTATGAAAAATGGATTCATAGACATGCAACAGGAGAATGCATTTAAGAGTATTTGCCTAAGCAGTAAGAGTTCCTAAGTTAAACATGTCCCATCACTTGTTGTTTACTATGAATTGTGTTAATGAAGATTAAGTTTTAAATTGTCCTTTCCAAACTTAATAAGACTATGGCTTTTGAAGTGCCATGATGAGGCAGAAGTGAGGCCCTTAAATGAAGCATCTCAAGACAATGCAGACTTAAAAAAAATTAATGAATTAATTCCACTTATACTTTGAGGACATTTGGAAAAGAGGAAATACATTTTTGAAATTGAATTTGCAACATTGTATTAGCTGATGGCAGTTAAAGTAGCAACAAAGACAAGTCAGTTTGATCTACAGTTTTATTGTATACACAGAAAAATATCTTAAGTCAGAACCAGTTTACTTCATCTATATAAAATGTACAAGTTTTGGAAGAGAACAGTCATGCTTGCAGTGCTGAGACACAGTTGGGTTATCAGTGAGGACAGTGAGCTGTTGGGAGAGCCTGTGGGTACAGGGTCTCAGGAGTTATTTTTGTGGTAGAGTGGTGGAATCACAGAACCAAATTTTTAATTTTAAGACCAAAACAAAGTGAGACAGGGGTTGTCTGTGCAGCAGGGGAGGGTGTCTCAGATCACTGGGTCCCCAATCACATCAATAAAGCAGACTGTTTCAGGAAGCAGGAGGAGTGTAGCTGTCAAGGCATGTGGCAGTACTGAACCAGCTTTTCACGACAGCTATGAGCCTGTGGCTTTAGGAAGGAAATGAAAACATTGGCCTGTTCACTTCCAGTTCAGGCAATTATGTCTCTAATGTGGCCTTCATAACCTGTGTCATTCTTTACCTCTGTCTCAAGCTGTGTCTTCACCTTTGATGTAGCTGCCACATTACATCCCAAGAGCTTCTGCATATCAGTGCAAAATTAAATGGAAGGCATTAGAAAGTAATCTCTATTGTTCTAACCATTAATTTCTGGTACAAAACAGTGTAAGAGAAATAGTGTAAGGAATCCCCTTTAAAGGTATTTGTGGTGATGGTGCAGTACATTGGTCAGGTTCATATGCTCAGGCACAATTTCTTTTGTATCTAAAGTACTGAGTCAATACTTAAGAACACACAGGTGTGTAATCCTCACCTTTGCTGTGCATTGGACAAATTCTCTGGTGCCAGGCAGTAAAAGGTCATTGCCCAGTGATATTAAAAGGGTGTAAATTGGAGAAGAGTAGGATCGACATCTATGAGAGGAATCCCTTAGATTGGGAAGATGTGCTAGATGAGGTCCTAAAACTTTACTATTCTAAGATAGACATGGGAGAGTCTGGAAGCTGGCCAGTATCTCAGAAATTTCTAATGCAAATATTTGTTTGAAGGTAGTGACATGAGTAGACTCATAAACTCACTAAAGTGCGCGTTTCCTCGTGATCATGGTGCTCCCCGGAACTAAAAGGAAGCAATGTTTTATTTTCCTGTCACTAGCTCTTGGACATTTCTGTCAAGTGGACCATCCAGGATGACTCTCCCCCCAAGTATCTCCATTACGATCCAGGGACATCTCGCCAGCTGCTGTGTGACCAGTGTCCTCCCGGGAGCCACGTGAAGCGGCACTGCAGCGCCAGCAGCCCCACGCAGTGCGCCCCGTGCCCGGCTCAGTACTACGCCGACGAGTGGAACAGTAACGAGGAGTGCCAGTACTGCAGCGCCGTCTGCAAGGAGCTGCAGTTCGTCAGGCAGGAGTGCTCCAGCACGCAGAACCGCGTCTGCGAGTGCGTCCCGGGCAGGTACCTGGAGCTCGAGTTCTGCTTGAGGCACACGGAGTGTCCGCCCGGCTTCGGTGTTGCCCAGGCAGGTGGGTCCCGCTCCTCCATAGGCACAGGCGAAATCAGAGCTCTGCCGCACGCCCACGACTCGTGGCAGTTACAGGGTTAGGAAAGCGGCTTGTGCAGGTGAAATTGCAGGACAGTAAATTGTAAAGCCAATTGAACCTGTTCTAGGCATCATTTGGACTGTAGCCAAAGGAAGGTTTCTCAGAGGAATACCCTGCTCCTGCTGTATTATGTAACTTAATGGCAGTAGCAAATGTAGCAAATGTAGCAAATTGCACTCTGATGAGAAACATGATGGATTGCCTCTTTTAAAGAAACATTATCTGGAATGTAGTATTTGTGTGTGTGATAAAAAATAATGTTTTTCATTTTGAAATCTGCTGTTTCAAGCAAATGTATATCTTGACAAATACCAGGAGCACTACGTTTGACACCAAGTATATAATTATAACAAGATTAATATAGCTCTAGTGTCACTGCAATAGGTGGTAATAATTAATTATCAGGATCCTAAGTGGAATTCTTAGTGAAACTTACTATTATCCAGCAAACAACCATTTCTTTGTCAAGTAGGCTGGCATAGTGCTGAAAGTCTGGTGGGGATATAGAGCAAAGCAGCACTTTTCAGTGGAGTGTATTCTTCACTTAAGGCAACATAAACTGTTAAACCAATAATTTGTTTTTTCCTCAAAACAAAATACATCACTTATTGTTTGGCAAATACCATGGCCCAGTTTAGCTCCAGTAGTTAACACAACCTGAAAGAATTGTAAACCGTCATTGTACCAGAGCTTGATAACTGCCTGGAGAAGAGCACTGGGGAAGGGAACACAGAAAAATCAAAGCGTCTCGGACCCCCGCAGGCAACCAGACCACAGAATGATTTCCCTAGGAATGACATAGCCCCATTGAGAAACACAAGGGCTGGCCTGTACAATTTAGAGCTGAGCTGAATGACAGACTGGGAGTTCTTTTCTGGTTTATGAATCTCTCTTTGGAGAGCAACTTTGATGTAAGGAGAAACATTGCTGCTGTAGCTGCTTACTAGTCCTTGAGTAACTGGTTGATGAAGCTTTACCCTGATGCCCTTCCACTGTTAAGCATTTCCACTGTCAGCTACCACATTTCCATATTATAAACCTTCATTAACCTCAACTATTGTACCCAGGGGCTTGGGTTAATGAGGTTCCACTGTATCTCAGCAGCAAGTCAAAAGGGGCCAGAAACAAAGTCCTCAGAAAGATGTTGGGAGGTGAGCAAAGTATAAATTGTGTGAACAACCAGCCTGCTGCATCCCTGCAAGCGCAGTGAAACATGGCAGACAAATTTCAGTCTCTCAGTTCAGAATGAAGTAAACTTTTAAAGAAGGTAAAATGTTGAATTTTTGCAATGTCTTTAAAAGCTGCTTTCTAAAAGACCATCAGATTGAACCAGCTAAACCTAAGTAGACCTCAAAAGAGGAATGAAATCATGGAAAAAATAATTGTATCCCCCTGTGTCAGTAGTCAGTTTTTGAGGTGAGGCAACAGCTAAGAGTTTAAAAAGCATGCACTGCACTGTGTTACTGGTTTTTTTGCCATACAATAGCCTAGAACTTTGCATTGATGCAAATTGCGATGAAATAAAACCTAATAGTAGAAGAATATGATCCCATTCCCCCACAGGAAGATGCAGCGCCTCATTTAAGGCTTAAAGCATTAGAAATCTGTGTCCCCGGTGCCCATTGCTCATGATTACACTGGGATATCACCTTGCTTTTGTAGTCCCTTTTTGTGAGTGCAGATTAAGGCTTTGTTCCTTTCTGCCGCGGCCGGCCCCGTACGAGGCAGGGTTCACAGCAGCATTGTAGCGGGAATGCAGCACTGCTGCGAGGCAGCTCTGTCTCCCCGGTGGCGGCTGCCGTTTCCCTGGGAAGAAGGGGGGATTCCAGGAGAGTTGGAGGGAGTGGCAGGAGGGCAGACAGACAGCGGCAATTTATGCCCTGAACAAGAGCAGCGAAATCAACAGCTGAAGAAGCTGGCAGAGCTGGAGGGTGATTTTATGCTCCGTCCTGAGAACACTGACAGATTAGCTAGTATATTCCTCCCTTGTGCTGCAAAGATTATGCAGCAAGCTCTGAGTGGAACGATGCACCATTTGCAGGAACACTGCTTTCTTCCACTCCCTTGCTGCCAGAACACAACAGCAGCCTGTCTGTAGCAGGGAAAGTTGCTAAAATGCAGCTGTCTCGGGATAGCTGATTGCTGCCCGTGCGGTGCAGGTGCTGGCTGGAGCTTTGTCTAGAGCTGCAGGCAGTGCACATTGCACAAGAGCAGTGCTGTGGCCACAGAAAGCGCAGGATTTGGGAGCAGGTTGGCACATACAGGGTCTCTGGCAACTGTAAACTCCTTCATTGTCCGATGAAGTGCTAGGTCAGTTGTATGCAAGCACTATTCTTGATTTCAGAGCTGATTGAAAACTTGAAATACATTCCCTTTTTCTCTAAGGATTTTCTAAATAAATAAAAGGTTACTAGAGAGCTAACATTAAAATAAACATTCACATGAAAATACTTTAAAAATACACTAGATGGAGGTATTTTCTTATTCAAATGTAGTTTCTAATTTTTTCAGATAAGTTTTAAGCATGTGTTTAAGTTCATGTTCAATAATGAAGTATTAGATACCAGACTTCAGGCACTTGTTAGATGTTGGATGAATAAGAGTGAATATACAGCAATTATTGGTGCTGTTACTTTCCTAACACTGGTGGTTAGACTGAAGAGTTTCAGATTTCATGGGTTCATTTTCTTACTCTTTGTAAATGTGCTAGAACTATATGTTGTCATTCTGTTGTTGTATCATATATTTAGTTTTGAAGTAAAACTATGCATTATAAATCACCAAGCAAAACATGTATGTCTATTTTTTTTTTTTTTTTTTAATATTGGACACTCCTTTCTTTGCTTTTATTAACACTTTATTTAAGCCCCCAAAAGCATTTCAAAATTACTGTCTTTAGCTGATATTTAGTTGGATTGTATTTTTATCTAGAACTGAAGTTACCCATTCAAGTAAGGTTCTGGGCAGTTATTGGAGAGTGAAATTCAGAACACATTTTTTTTTCCACTTAATTACTTTACAGAATATTTGTATAGTTGAAGGATGAAGATTAGACAATGTAATGTCTGAATAAACTCAAGTAATTGAGGCTTTAATGATATTACTTTACTAAATTACTGATTTAATCAGTAACCACTGATGTTAAACTTGGTAACAAGCATATTTATGAGTACTATTTACTGTTTTACATCAGGAGGAACTTCCTTCTCCCAGTGCATCTTCCGTCTCTTTTTTTCCTGGGTGATTCTTTAATAGATCATAGACACTAAAAGCAAAAGCGTGACTGTTTGGAGAGGAATGTTTTCCTTGCTTTCTGTATTCTTTATTTTTTTTCCCCACAGTTGAAGTTATATGTAATTGGATGTATTGTTTTCCTGTTTCCACAGGTACCACTGAGAGTGACACCGTATGTGAGAGATGTCCAGAGGGATTTTTCTCAAATGAAACTTCCTCCAAAGCAGCCTGTCTTAAGCACACCAACTGTAGTGCCCTGGGTTTCAAAATAGCTTTGAAAGGAAATGAGTTTCGTGACAACATCTGTCAGGAAAATACAGATACGACACCTCAAAAATGTGGAATAGGTGTGTATCATATTAAGGAAGAGTGGTCTGAAAAGATACCTTTAAGTTATCATTAAAATTAATTTATCAAAACCCAGGATAAATATACCTAGCTTGTTAGCTCTTTGCCTGCTATGGTGATGGTCATAGTGGAATTTTAATTATTGTAGCTCAGACCAAAAAGAATTGAAGCACAAAGAGAAACAGCCCTATAAAGACAACTTCTTAGTCTGTTTTTTAAACACTTTTTCTTATCATTCTTGGTGCTTGGTTGTTTTTTGGGTTTTTTTCCAGAGACAGACAAGGTAAGAGATCAGAACAATTGAAATCTTCTCTTTCTCATTTCAGATGTAACCCTGTGTGAGGAGGCTATGTTCAGGTTTGCTGTTCCTACTCATCTCACACCTAGCTGGCTGAATATACTAGCAGACAGCTTGCCTGGGACAAAGGTTAGCACGGAAAATATCGAAAGGATTAAACAAAGGCACAGCCCTCAAGAGCAGACCTTCCAGCTTTTGAAACTGTGGAAGCAGCAAAACAAAGAACAGGATACGGTCAAGAAGATTATCCAAGGTATTTTATTGTGATAGCATGTGCATTATAAACAACCTACTGAATGGCATTTTAAAAATTGCTTGGGTCAAATACCCCCCGGGGATGCGTTGTGCTTGGGGAGGGCCCTGCAGGCCTTCACTGGGATACATCAATGCAATAAGCATAGAGAAGTCAAGGGGAAGCAGGAACAGAATCCACTTCTCCAGATCAGTCAAGGACTGAATTCTTCCTAGACTTATAGCCCACCTTGGAGCGAGTCTTGTGCCATGACCAAGGTCCCCTTTTGGGACTGCACAACATACAAAGAGTTGTGATCAAGGGAGGAAAGTGTTTCCCACTGTAATATCTGAGCAATCGAGGTTAGAAGCTGAGAGTGCAATCTGTCTTCTATAAAGTAGAGGTTGATATTTTGGATCGGGACATTTATCCACAGGGTGGGGGCACATGGGAGTGAGGAATACATAGACAGGCTTTTCCTTCTTTTTCCCTTCTGGTACCTCTTTGTCCTGTTGATTCATTGCTTTGTTTGTGCTGGTTCTACCAAGACACAATTCAAAGATGAAATAGTGCTGCAGTATTAATATCAAGGTTTTTTACAACAGTCAGGCCAATTCTTTTCATGTAAGCCACCATCAACAATCACCACATTCGAATGACACTTTGTCCACTCAAAATAGATTTGAAAACTGCTGCAGAAATGCTTTTTTCACCCCTCTGCTATTTAATATGTATGTGTATGTCAGTCTGCATAGTGCTAGACTACTTCAAATTTCAAAATCACTATTTTAACAAAGCTTGCCTAGGCGTTTCTGAAGAGAATGAGCTAAATTTTCATTCACTGGAACCAAATTCTAGGAGTCCTATCACCTACACACAACATTTTACAGGATAGATGGGCCCCAAAAAAATCTAAGATGAGAGAATTATTTGAAGCAAAGAAATTTGGAAAGCAATTCACCTTGAAATTTTGGAAGGTTTTTTGCAGGCTGCAGTAAAGTTGTACTGTGCTGTACTTACTTCTCTTTTTGCTTTATATAGATATTGACCTTTGCGAAAACAGCGTCTTAAAGCATGTTGGCCACCTGAGCCTCAACTTTGAACATCTCAACATGCTGATGGCAAGCTTACCAGGCAAGAAAGTGGGAAAAGAAGATGTTGAACGCACAATGAAACTATGTCAACCCACAGAGCAAGTTCTGAAGCTTCTTAATCTGTGGAGAATAAAGAATGGTGACCAAGACACCATTAAAGGTTTAATGTATGGGCTGAAGCACTTGAAAATGTACCACTTTCCAAAACGAACCATCCAAAGCCTAAAGAAGGTGATTAAGTATCTTCACAGATTTACAATGTATAGATTATACCAGAAACACTTTTTAGAAATGCTAGGGAACCCGCTTAAATCTGTGAAAGTAAGATGTGTCTAACTCAAGATATGTTTCTTTCTCCACTATTTTTCCCTATTACTGCTAGCAGTAATTAAACTGGAACGTTATTTCACCACATTTTGATTTACTATTTATAGAAATGCCTGACTGGAATAGTTCTAAGTCTCCTGCAGTGGTTTTGAAGGTGTCTTTGATGTTTTTGTGTTTGTTTTTATTTTTGTGTGGGTTTGTTTTTTTTTTTTTCTTTAATAAAAATCACTTTTGTAAAAGCTATTAACCTGATGGTAACACTAAGAGCCTGATCCTGCATTTTTGCACATTCAGTTGAAGAGTTGAAACTTCTACTGTCGTCACTAGATAAGAAAGGAATGCTAGACCAGGCTCAACTCCAGTATTTGCTATTTATATTCCTCAAGGAATAAACACTTTTGTTGTACATATTTATTACATTAAATGGAAATTGTATGAGACTGAATTTTAGGAAGAGAATTGGAAAGCACACTGTATATTTTCTAGTTAAACAAAAATGGTTCCATATATTTTTCTGGCAAAATTTTGTAGCATGCCCTAAGAGTTATTAATTTTTTTTTTCATTTTGTATTTAAAAAAATGTATTATTGCTTAGTATTATTTGTATAAGTTGTGGTATCTTTTGGTAAGGATGTTTTAATTTATCCAATGATTTTACCTGAAAATATATCTCAAGTGACCTGAATATTTAAATATTCTGTGAGGAAGTGAATGTACCATTTTTAAGAAGCTGGATTTTTATATAGAATTTAATAATCTTATTTTATAAAGCAATTAAATTTTTTCAGTTTACTTTTTTGACTGGTGTTTTACTCTTGACTCTAAAGTAGGAACTAATTGCAAAGACAGACTATGTGGATTTTGCACTTTATCTTGGGCTTGGGTCTCTGCTACTCCCTGTCTAGTCCAGTAGTTAATATATGAACCAAGTAAATATTGATCTGCACTAGATTTTCATGGTCCCTGCAAAGGTGTAAAAGAAGCTAAAAAAGTCTTAATGGTTCCAGTCTGAAAGGCCCAGGTGGTTGTGATATGACCAATTACAGCTCCATAGACACATTTGGCCCAGCACCACTCTTGGCCCGGTGGCGTTCTTGGAGAGTTCACAACCTTTGCCCTAACCACAGCTTGTAATTTCATGGAGGAAAGAAGATGCATGGGCCTGACAGGCTTGGAAAGCCTCACATACAGCTGCTGTGTTTAAAGGAAGGGAGCACAGAGAGGTCACATAAAAAATGGTCATTTACCATTTCCCTCAGCTACAGAACGAGGCAGCTACAAAGCTCTGAGCCCCATAAAAACAGAACAGAGAGCGGATGAGTGTCATTATCAAAAGCTCACAATTTTAAGGACCAGTGGTCATTCACAATGCAAGCCAAAAGCTCTGGTGGCTTCAGAGAAAGATTGTACTCTTGGGTTTTTTTTCTTTAAACCATGTGAACAGAGATGAATATTCAACATATTCTTTTCCATTGTGTAAGGAAAGGAAATCCATAGCATTTAGCCTGGTATGACAAATATTCTTTTATTACAGATGAGAGGATCTTAAGCAAGAAATGAGAGATTTCTGGTTGATACAATAGGTGCTCATCAGACTTGCTCTCCATACAGTGAATACAAATGGGACATACAGATTTAAAATACTCTGGATTCATTTTTCACTGAATTCTGCTATCATTTTTTTTTTTTTTAATCAAAAAAATAAACTCCCTTTTAAATTTCACGTGCTATTAGCATCTCATTTATTGGTGTAGCTGAGAAATGGTGCTGAACATGAAAAAAAAATCCCAGTTTTGTGTTGATTTATTTGGGATAATTTACATACTTCTACAACAGAAAGTGATTTTACATATAATTAAAATATTATAACAACAGACTCTCAAATTTGCAAAATAGATACCAGATGTTTCTATGACTCTGACAGGTGTGGAGGTCTGGGGTGTTCCAGGTGTTAAAGTGAGAATAATGATCTTACTGGCAACAAAATGAAGATCACACACACCTTGTAAACAATATCATCTTAATCCTTTCTACATATACAAAAATGTTATAATTGACCATTTAGTCATAGTATCAAGTAGCACTATAATTAAAAAACATTATCACAGAGATAAAGCCCTCTAGAGAAAAGCGCAGTTGCTTCTTAGTATATGGGTTTTAATTTATATATTTTTACTTCTATTTTTCGAGTAGTTATATATAGCTCTCATTGTAAATGATGCCGTGTTTGTGGTCCTTCAGGAATGACAATAGTGAAGAAGGTGCTTGGAGCAAGCGCCTACAGTTTAAGCTATAACTACCATGTGAACATGCTATGCTTCACCACAGTAGAGTATGGCCTGGACTGGATTTCCTGGGAAAATTTAGCATTGAACTACAACCTGTGCCTTTCAAAATAGGATTTTTTCCCCCTAAACTCCAAGTTGCACATGCTTAATGAATTGTACCTCTAAAGCTGATTCAGTTAATCAGTTGCCCATGCTCAGGTAGACACTTCTCAGCCAGTTTGTGCCTCATTTACTAATTCAACTTCACTCAGCTGGAATGGCTTGAACACATCATGGCCAGGAGACACATAAACTGTATTCCCTTCCCCAAAGAGCCTCCAACCCAAAATAGCCAAGACAAACAAAAGCAAGACCCGGGATAATGAGAGAGAGGATGAGGCAAACAGAAAGTGGGAGGAATGCTTGGAAAAAATGTGGGTTTGGGGGTGGTAGCTTGTTTTATAAGGAAGGCTGCAGAAGGACGAAGATGCACAATGGGCAGCTGGTAGGAGAGGGGTCTCTGTGTCCCTGGCTTGGAGGAAATGCTCCTGTGGGGAGGAAAATGTGAAGTGTGAGGGCTGGGGACAAACAACCAGAGGTGGGCCTTGCGGGTGACTTGACAAGGGATTTTGTGCTCAGGGTGCCCTGACCTGCCAGGGTAACAGTGCCTGCTTTCCTCCCAGCCTGGCTGCTGACCAGCCCCAGGAGGAAAATATTTTGCCATCCTCTAGCCAGAGGTGAGGCTGGCCTTGCCTTGGGCTGGAAAAATGTAGAGTAAGGGTGGAAAGGGAAGCAGGAGAAGTGTGCTGCAGGGGTAGGGATTTTCATGTCCTGTCCTGTCCTGTCAGCTTCCCCTTCACTGAGAGAACGGAAAAGCAGTTTTGGGAATATTTGAGGGAGACCGTGAGACGAGCTTTAAGGCGGGTTCTTTTGCTGTTGGCTACCCAGCTCTGCTCTCAAAATGTGGAAACAACACCGAGCTATCAAAAAATACCATGGGTTTAAAGTAAAACATTATGATTCCAAAATCTTTTACAACCCTGCTTTTTAAATGTCTTTTATATGCACTTGTCCTCCATCGAGGCAGTCTCTTGAGTCCCAGAAAATGCTTTAGAGTATGGGGGAAATTAATGAAGAAACTAAACACTAAGCTCTGTAATAATATTTTTTTAAGCTGTGCACATCATCAAGCATGATAGACCCCAAGCTGGTCCCTGACCATGGCCCAGGAATGCTCTCAGAGTAAAAATCAATAGTATATTCTGCTATAGACTGAACGTTCTAAAAATAAAGCCAGGTACTAGCTCTTAAAAAGTGTAGAGAACTGAATAATGACATTTCAGAGCGATGGTTGGGAATGTGCACAAAACTGAAACTGAACACCACACACACACACACTCGTGCTCACACACACCTTACACCAGGAACACAACTTATCCTGGGGCTTCCACAGGCTGTGGTGGGGCTTGCAACTCAACCAAGCCTTCAGCACCCTCAGATGCCCACCCTGCCTGTCCTGATGTGGGTCAGCATTGCCACATCCAAGGCAGAGGTGTCTGGTTTGCTCGTGAATCACCTTCAAAGTGCCCAAATTTTCAGCCTTAGAGTAATTCAAGACCATGGCTCAGAAATAAGCAAATATTTCTAGAAAAAATACCAGTAATTTCTGCAGACTATCGGAAACTATTCAAATGTCAAATATGGGAAAGGCCCACCCTTCAAAATACTTATTTGATGAAATAACATGGAGAAATTGGACAAAAATAACTGAAAATAAAAATTTTTTTTGGATTTTTTTTGCATTTTTTTTCCTTTACCTTAGTTAGATGAAGAAATATTGGCAATAAACTCAGTAGAGAGGAGACAAAAAAAAATAGACAAAGCAAAGCTGTAGTCATTGTGGGACTATTCCCAGTGGAGTTCAAGGACATATCTATTGGAAAGGACTATAAGAATGAACACAGAGTTGCAATTAATTGAATAATTCTATTTTTATATTAGACTTTTGAACTGAACAAAACTTGAGATGAAGTAAAGTAGATGAACACAGTATGAAAGTAGTTTATTCCGCTCATCATCATCTTCATCCCTTGTATTTATGGCAGGTTTGCGTAGGACTCCTGTTTGTCTTTTTGCATTTAAAAAAAGTTCTTTCATACTACCAGGCTATTTTTTTTAAAATCATCCTGACCTTTAGTACCTAGGAGGTTATTTAAAAGGAGCCACATGATGAAAGACTGTGGCTTTGGCAATATTTCTTATATGAGGAAGACTGGGTGTGGTTCAATAATGGTGAAAGACAGGACTTTCTGGAGAATATTTTTCTCCTTTATTTCTTTATCTAAGAAGGAGAGTCTTCATTCTCTTTTAAATAAATAAATAGATTTTCTGGCAAGTAGGATATGTATCATTCTGGATATGCAGAACTTTGTCAGCAGACAAAACAAAATTTCTGTGTATTGACAGTATCAGTGGTTAGGTCTTTAGGCTGTGCTGCAGCTCTGCATATGGCATTTTAGATGAGTGAAATGACGCATCCTAAAGGATGATTAATCCCATTTAATACAATGTAAATTCAGTGTCAGTAAGAGATAGAGCAGGTCTTTACATTCTTTAAAGAGACAAGACTGCGACATCAAAGACCAAGGTGCTTAAACACCAGCAGTTTTGCGGAAGCCTCTTTCTCCTGGCCGCAGTTAGGGAAGACTAACATAGGCTCACATTTTTGGGAAGGGTGTCCACACTTGGGAGATGTGTCAATGCCCAAAGTAGGGTGTGTTTTTTGGATTGCAGCAAAACAAACTGAGAGTTGCTGGCAGGCTGGTGGAGCCGTTGGGAAACTGGGCTATTCCCGTCTCTGGAGCTAAAGAGAAGCAGCTTGGTTTGACGCCGCGTCGGTTAGGACCCAACACAGGGATACAAGGAATGGGTAGTTACTGTTGTTGAGAAGTGTTTTCGGAAGTCTGAGAAGACTGACATGTTGAAATCTCAAGAAGACAGAGGAATGATGCAGAAAAAATTTGCACCTGGCGCCTCAAAACCAGACCATCTCTTGAAGCAATCACAAAAGTCAAGTTCTCAGAAAAGAAGAGATTCCTTAGGCAGTTATTGACAAAGACCCCATAGCAGTATTTGGGTGATGTTGTGTTGACCAAGGATACTCACAGGCAAGCAGTGGCAGAATCAAAGCCGTTCAATGCCCGACTGTAGAACTGACAATCCACTGGTGCTCCCAGGCTCTCTCTGTACCCTCCATGGACCTGACAATTTAAACACAGCACAAAGGAATTCAGCCCCACCAAGGAAGTGCTGCAAAGGTCTGTGTGCTGAAATTGGGTTCCTCCCTTTCCACCCTATCACTGTCTGAGTGAAACATGGTCTTACAGCCCAGCTCTCCCTTGGAGTGCAATTCATCCAAGTGATTACTTTGGGTGCAGATAATTGCTTTACTTCCTGTCACAATTGCTGGCGTCCACCTCTCCTTGTCCAACAGCACACACAGAAGGGAGGTGGCAACAGGAGTGAAATTCTTCCTCCCCAGCCTCAGGGGATCCTACCCACCACTTCTGGGAAGGGGCCCTGACAGCCTGAAGACAGAGCAAGACACACCAGCCCCCAGCCTCCATTCTGGAATGGGACCACACCAGTGGCTGAGTGCATTTAAACAGCCATAGAAAAATGGGCAGGCAGGAACTACATTTGCATTAAACGGGCACAGAAAAATGTGCTTGCTCAGACAAAAAGTGATGTCCAGGAGCCACAACCAGGGAAGTATCAAAACCCCTTTGTACAGCTCTATCAATTCAAATTCTGAGTTAACTATTGTTAATTTAGTGTTCTCGTCAGTTAAACTAATTGTAGAGTATTTCTATGTGCACAAAGAAATTAACTTCAAAAGCAACAGTATTGGGCTGAAACATACATGACTGCTCATGTCCCATCTTCCTTAGTCCCTTAAAAACCATTCTAATCACACAATAGCCCTATTTCAGCTCTTTGTGCTTTCATGCTGCTCACAGTTTGTTGATGCAATTCCTTCCCTTGTTCTGGCAGACAGAAAGGCTCTGCTGTTACATTGCATTTTACCCCTCTCCCATTCAGCCATGCTATCATCCTCACATTGCCATGCAGAAAATCTGCAAGGTCCGTACTGAGGTTGCAAGGAGCAGCAATTAACCACAGAGCCACTGCACTCTAAATAATCAACCCTACAAAAAATTATTTGTTACTGCAAAGGCTCCATCAGCAGTGATCAGGATGGCAGAGCACTGCGCTATTGCTCTGTGATATGCTGTATTTACAAGCTGCTTTAGAAGTGCAGAAATTGCACCTATTCCCACAGAAATGTCCCTGCTCCCTCTCACATGATGATAAGAGAGTGGTTATTGCAACATCCCACAGTGTAATCCTGAAGGGTATAGGACAAACTCAAACACCCACAAAATTCAGAGTAAAAGGACTCTGACAAACAAAAAGCCTGGATTATACGTAGGGTAATGACTAGGAAAACCCTTATGCTAGGAAAATACAGCCCTGTGAAAAATCATCATTGCTTCCACCATGCCGGTATTATAAAACACATGCTCCGGTTTTGCTGAAGCAACAATAAATCCTGTGACACACACACACAAAAAAAAAAGCGTTAGTCCTGTTGCCCAATTGGCCTTGCTTAAGGTTAAAATACCTACAAGCCAATTCAGTACAGTAAGTATTTAATCAGCAGTTTCCTAGGTTTGCTCTCATGCCCCAGAGATACCATTCCCACAGAAAGTTTACCTGTAGAAATAGATGTATATTTCCAGAGCTGCCTATTTATACATTAAATCAAAATAATTACAATAATAAGAATTTAAAAACTACAGTTCTTTAATAGCCATTTCTGTTCTTTTTTTCTGTAGAACGTTGAGTTTCAAATTCAGCCCTGGAGATATTTTTCACTCTCTCTAGAGTAAGTTAATGTTCAATCCTGAGATGCCTGAAGGAAATCACTTGCCAGCAGTGGAGGGAGGCTTGGAGTAATTTCCCCACCTCCTGGGCAGTTTACTACCTTCTTGGTAAGGTATCCTTTGGGAAGATAATGGGTCCTTGGTCCTCATCTACATAATGCTCAACGGTTGTTTTTAATGTTCCAAGTGTAAGGTGTTTTCCAAAAAAATTCCCATTGAGACATAACAAGCTGGCAGTGTTTCCCTGAAAAATCCCAGGTACTGAATCTTGTGGGAAAGGATACTGACTCACTGGTATTGATGGCTCAATACTGAGCTCTGATATGAAGAGTTAGGACAGTTGCATTATTGAGGCAGGAAGAAGAAAGCAAGATTGAAGAAAAGACAGCTTTATGTTTCCTTATGAATTAAGTCATGTTGTAAGAAGAATGAGGTTAGACTCATTTGTCATACGTGCCTTTAGTTGACTGCATGTCTTTGTTTCATTCAGGTTCACTGTGTTGTGCCTATGGAATACAAATTCAATGCTGAATTTTAAATTGTAGGACATCTAACTCTGCTTTTATTCCATTCTCTGAGTAAAACCTGAAATAGATGAGAAAACACTTCTTTAAATGAGCATTTTAGAACTGCCCTTTGTGGGAGGGTATCTGGATTATGATATGGTTTTATTCAAGTATGATTTGTCATGGCTTTGGGTGCACAGCTTATTCTCAAAAGTATAAGGCAATCTTCAGGCCCATGGCAGGCATGAAAAGATGAGTATTACTTTTTATATTTCTTTTTAAATTATGATTTAGGGTTTATGCCTGGAATTTTTCTTATGTCCAAGGTTTACTGGTTTCTGTGGGATTTGTAAATGTTTTAAAGGAAAGAGCTACTGAAAAATAAATTGCCACAGGCAAGTAAAATAGAGCCAGTCTGCACCACTGCCAGTGCAGTTATTGCCAGCATAGATAGTTGCTACAAATGGAAATATTCTCAGCTACAATATTCAGACAAAGAATTGTAAGGAAAAAAATAGTTTTGGTGTTTATTCAGAGTAAGAAAATCTCATTGCTTCTGGAAATATGGGCTGAGAAGAAATGGATACAACGTAGTTTTAGCTCAGCTATACCATGTGGGATTACCCGAGCGATAACCGCAGGCACTGGGAGTCAGCCCAGCAGCCGACATCCTGCCTCCCAACCTTCCCATCCCCCGAAGGCAACGCCGAGCACCGACCAGAGAAATTCTTGTGGAAGATCAGATTTCAGATCCACTGGTTTTTCACTTCTACCTCCCAAGCAAACATTTCCTGGTTGTGCCAGAGGGGAATTTTGAGTCCACAGAGACAGACACCTGATTATCCAAAAACTTTCTGGGTTATGCTAATTTGTCTGGTTTCAGTCTGGCCTCTGCAAATTTTCTGCAAACTCTGTTTCAGTTCCTCTTGTGAATTTCTCAGTGAACAGAAATTTCAGTGGATGTTTGATTCTGGTCTTGCTCAGGCTGATGATGTACAGCTGTATATCCTGATTTGTAACTTTTTTCATTTACTGACAGCGTAAGTGAATGACCAGGCTCTGCAGCCTATCACACATCAACCTTGTCTTCTTGCTGCTAGAGCTCCACCAATAGAAAGGGGCCCGCGGATAATATGAAAGATTAATTAATGAACTGTCTAATTCCTGGAGATGCATTTCCAGACAGAGGACAAATCAGGAGTTACCACTAAGGAGCAGCCTCTGGGAATTCCTGTTACCCTAGCTTACTTGCTTCTGGAAGCAGCAGGAAGCTCGAGGAAAGGTTTAGTGCCTGCTTGCTGTTTGTTGATGGCAAGAACAGAGAAAAAAAAGTAATCTGAGCTTTAGTCTATGGGTCACTTCACCAGCTCACCCTGAGTCAACATTTTGGTTTCCTTTTAAATGTTTCTTTAAATATCAATATGCTACAAATGGAGAAGCAAAATATTTCATATTGTTTCTGTCAATTGCAGTGAATACATTTCACTGCTCAGTCCAACAGCTTTGTGCTCAGAAAGATTTGGCACCAAGGTTTTTTTGAACATGGCCAGAGAGGGAGTTTTGGCTTGGATGGTCACTAAGTGCATCGGTCTGGCACTCTGCTCTGTTCCTCCCCACAGCCACAGAGCCACCTGACTCACAGAGCCTGCTGCAACCATGGGTGGGCAGATGCCAGAGGGGTTCAAGGATTTAATCTGATGTGAAATTTCCCCTTCCTCTGTCACCAGAAGTTGAGGCAACCCCTGCTGCAAAAGTCAAAGAGTTTAGATCATTCATACAGGATAATTTGAAAACACCCTAGAATTCAAAGCAAGGGGTTAAACTAAGCTTTTCCTTCTGAAAAGATTTGTTTATTTGAAGTTAAACGGGTAATTCTGACTCTCCCCCCACCTCCCACCAAGTCAAACAAAAGTAAATGTAATATGTTTGACTTAAAGCATTTTAAATTAAAAGAGAAAAACCATCAATTCATTTCATAATCCTGATATTATTTTCTAAGCATAAAAGAGATGAGCTGACATAACATGGATGTCAATTGCACTTGACTGCAGTAAGTGGAATGGTTGCCATTCACATGAAAGCTGCATACACCTGTAAAATTAGGGGGAGAAATTATTTAAACCTTCAGAAATAATTTAATTGTGTGTAAATTGTGTATATTTGTGGTTATACAACAAATGTTTAGATCTGTTTACTTAGAAGACAGGGTGATCAAAAAAAGGTGTTATCTTACACAGTGTAAATATATTGTGGATATATTTTCTTAGTTTAAAGGGATGCAGAACAGGTTTCCTTTAGCAGGCACTGTCACATAGAATTTGTGGGACATAAACAGAACTACTTACTTTCTCTGTGCAAAAAGTATTAAAAGTACTGGCCTAAAACTGCCTTCAGTGAAGACTAGAGAAAATGTGGACTGAAGGTATCCCTAGGTTTCTGATTGTAGCAAGTCTCTTTTGTCAGTTGCCTACATCTTCTGCCTGAGACAAGTGTGAGGAATAAAATGAACTCATTTACCCTTGGCTTAGATCCTATTTTTTTTAAGCCCTGATTTTATTGTATTATGGTATGTTCAGTTTGTATAGGTCCCCTGTCCCTGGTTCATCTGTGTTTTTCTCTGTCTTGCAGGCTGCTCTTTGTGGGATACTTTGTACAGCCTCTTAATAAGGTCAGATTAGTGAATCAAACCCAGTAAGCATCATATCCAAAACAAATAGGGCCCAAAGTTGCAAAGTAAGAAGGATTTTGCCTGCACTCCTGCATCTCTTCAGAAGAGAAGCCAAACTTTTAAGAGAGTTGGCAGAAGGTATTAAGGGAGGTTTTCTTACCAAGCGAGAGCAAAAACTGGGTGTTGATTACCTTCAAAACAGCTCAAATACAGACACTTTTGAACAGCTTTTTTTTACCTGGGTTAGCCATTACTTTTTATTTCAGACAAAATTCACGCTCAAAAAACAGTGGAAGTGGCTTTTATTTGCCATTGTGTAAGACTGTTTCTTTCTCAGAAGTGCAGCTGTTTTTTATTACACAAATGAATAATTCTGGAAAGACCATGCATGAAGGAAATCAGTTATTTAGCCCTTTCTGGAAGAAAGGCCGTTAATTTTTTAATGTCTGCTGATGTTTCTGCTTTAGTAGCCTATGTGCATTCACACTGCCCTGAATCAAAAAGGGCTTTACACTTGTGGAGTGTAACTTGTCCTCCTTCCTGTGGCCCTGGAATGGATGATGAGGAATGATGTAGTGATGAACGGTTTCAGAAGAACTGACACACTGAAGATATTTGAGCCCAGACCTATATCCTGGATCTGAGCCACCTTTCAATTCTGGCACAACTGTGATTAGGGTCCAGGCTTCCAGCTCTGCCCTGGTGTCTGTGACCAAGTACACCAAACCTTCTCCCATCTTTTTTTCTCCCAGCCATGCATCTCCCACTGAGGTGGAAAGAAAAAAAACCCCTTTGTTTATGGTCTGAAGCCTTACTGGCCTCATGGACATGGAGAAGCAGTCTGAAATGTGTCTTCTGCAGGCAGTTCATCCAGTTGTCCATGCTGAACAGCAGTTCCATGACTAAATAATCTTCTATTACAAAATGACTGAGAAGAAAAGGAGTCTGAGGGAAGTGCAGGAGACTAGGACTGCAAAAAGAATAAACAGTGAAGGATCAAGGATAAAATAGGAGTCATCTTAATTAAAGGTGCAGTTTGGAATAGGATGCTGTGTCATAGCTCTCACAAGGAATATCTCATGTGTGTTAGATACCCTCTTGGTCATAAAAGAGTTACAAAGGGGGCTCTTGGTGACCTGCATGCTTAGAAGTGAAGACAACAACTACATCCTGAGAAGGAAAGAAGGAAAGTAGAAGTAAAACCCACTGACAAACTGAACAGATTCCAAGCAGAAGGAAGAAAGCAGCAAATTTCACCTTCTTTCACTGATATGCATTGACTTTATACATACTCATTTATTATATGACTCCTGATTTTCTGAAGGTTTAGCATCCACTCAGGAAATTGAAAAAGCTGTTTATTGACCTATAGTGTGTAAAGAATCAGGAATCAAATTCCATTAATTGCTGAGGTTACTACAAGATTTCACAATAGCAAAATACCAGACTGACTGTCCAAATGGTCAATGAGCACAAATTGAAAAATAGGAGATCCTTTATGAACTTTAGGGATTTTATCCATGTTCCCCTTTGAGCGAAAAAACCAAAACCAAACCAAAACAAATTACTTTTTTTTCACTGTGAGGATGACTGAACTCTGGAAGAGGTTACCCAGGGAGGTTGTGAAGTCTCCATCCTTGGAAATATTTGAAACATTTCTGGATGCAGTCCAGGATGACTGGCTCTAGGTGGCCCTGTTTCAACAAAGGGGTTATAACAGTTGGCCTCCAGAGGTTCTTTCTGTCCCCAGCCATCCTGTGATTCTGTGATTCTGTGATTCTGTGATTCTGTGAATGCCACAGTGCCATATTGCACCTTGGTCAGAAGCAGCAGAGGCCATACATGGCGTAGGCCTATGTCACCAAGGTCCAGGTCACCTGGCATCATCTCCAGAGGGGTTGTGGCACACGTTTCACCGTCACTGTCCTGCTGGGGAAGCAACAGTGCAACAAGGTGTAAAACATGTCAGACTCCATTTTCCTCTGCCTCTCTGGGACTGTTTTTCCTTCCCCAAGAAAGCCACTTGCATCTGCTTTTAAAGTCTGTACTTTAGGAAAAAATCATCTGTTTATTCTAACAAAGAGGACCTGAAAATACATGGTGTGCATGTACACTTAGGTCAGAAGTGCACCTGCCTCAGATGATAATTATTCTGTATTTTTAGCATCAGGGTGGGCAAATCTTTCTATTTTCTCCATTGAACAACAACAAAAAAGTCCTTCCTGTTACACACCCAGTATTCACAAGGATTGTTATTCTGAAGGCACTGTCCATTTAGCTAACACATGCGCAAAAGTTGCTTTAAACTAGATGGATAAATACAGCTTGGCCTTATTTTAAGCTTTTCATTTCTTTACTAATGTGACATTCCAGCTTGGTTGGAGTGATTGTTAAATTTTGCAGTCCCTAATTCTTCAGTTCAAATGTTGAAATTCTAATGTTGAACAAATATGTTCAGCTCAACATTCAGAAATAGACGCTAGGTATATTCAGAATTGCGCTATTGTTTATCTTGATTTTGCTATTAAATAATCCTCAAACTCTCCATTTTAGTGAACACAATTTACAAGAAAATCTCTCATTTACTTATATAGAACAAGCTTAAGTAAATGTCTTTACATTCTTTCATGTTCTCTTTTTCTGATTAAGATAAAGTAGTGATAAATATGAATTAAGAATTAAATTATTTCTAACAAAAGCCTTTTTTTCCAGGCAGTAGAAGCTTCCAGAGATTTAAGATGAAAGGATTCCACCTCATTAAACAGCTAAGTCTTGCCAATCTGTTTACAGGGAGAAGAATTAAGATGGTTTCAGAATTCAAGTGAAACAGCTCTGCAAGATGCTAGAGAAAGCAATGCAGTGGGGTTTCTCTTGAAATTTCTGTTTAGTAAGATATGATAAATCCATTTGCCTGATCCTGAATCTCAAGCTCTCCAGTCTGGTGGTAGGGTCTTCCACATAACCAGCTGTAGCAAGTGTCCTTGACTGGACTGAGGCACTCTACAATGGCTGTGAGACAGTGCTGAATATCCACACTGCTCATGCCAGCTTTTTGCTCAGCACAGGCAGACTAGGAGTCTGGAACTCTCTACTATTCTGTCTACAGGTTTAGATATTGGAAGAGATTTATATTACTTCCCTCTTCCCCTCTGTGTACTGGCCTGTCCTCCATTTCTCATCAGCTCTCTTTATGGGTTGTGTTCAGTAACACTCCCAGGTGGTTTTTAAAAACATGCTGGTTTAACATTTTTTCTAAAAAAACAACAGATACCCATCAGACATAATTTCTCAGTCCTATTACTTATACAAATGTTGAATTCCCCTCATTATTCCTATTGACCTTGGCTTTACTTAAATCCTGTGGTTGTGCATTGGTGCTTCTGCATAATATAAGATCATTTCACTTTGGTAAGATTTACACTGCAGTTCTTTAAAAATTACTAAGTATCTCTTTGTTCTTGCAAGAAAGCAAATAAGGTGTCCTTTACCTGACTGTCCACTCTTATTTGTTTCCAATTTAAACAGTCCTGTGATTATTTGATCTTTGGTGTAGTGCTTTGCATAGCCCATGAAGACAATTTGCAGATTGGAGCAGTGGAGTCAGGCAGGGGAGGAGGAAAATGGGCAGGAGAAAGACAAGTATGGAGGAGCTGAGTATAGGAGGGTTATGAATACCCATTGAAACTCTTTGTCAGTATGTTCTTCTGACATAAAATTTGTTTCTGGTGTCAGTGCATGCATGTCTCCCAATGTGAGTGGCAGGTAGCCTTTGGTGAGTGAGACAGAGAAGCAGAACAAAGAAAATTGGAGACAACTCACAGTTCTGGAAACAAAAAGAGAGGTGAGAAAGATCTGTTGGCCTGTCTGATGCAGCAGGATCCAAGGATCTGGTTACCAGTTGCAAAGGGACTCCAGACAAATAAAGGTGGGAACAGACAAAGACTGTAAGTTGTTTTGTTCATCAGAAGTGAGCATGAAGCTTAGACAGAAGTGTGACTTGTCACCTTGTCTTGCTGGCTGACCACAAATCTCTTGGCATGTTATGAATGATGAGTTCACATTTAACTTTTCTCTTGATCTTTGAGCTTCGGTTGTTTGGTTTTTTTCTTCTCATTTTCTTTTGGCGGTAGGCACTACTGCACTGTGCACTCAGGCAAAGTGCACTTAAATCAGCATCTCTGCAAGTACAGCATGGAATTTTCCATTTTGTTAGAAAGTGTGTATTTGTCAAAAGCAACCCATTTCAATAAGAGCTTGCATGCCAGCTTTCTTGGGAAGAATGTTGCAGTGTCTACCTGGAATTTCCAGTGAAAACAGGCTGCTCAGTCTCCATAACAGGCAGTTTGTCAAGGCACATATTTGGGGTGTGAGAGATCTGAAGTCAAGTCCTTGGCTCCAGGAAAGATACCATTGGTGGTGTAAAACAAAATAGGAGAGACTGAGAGAGTGTTAACCAAAGAAAGATAATAACTTGGTGTGAAGACACTTACAATGGGGAAAAACAATCTTCAAGTCTATGGACTGAATACAAAATACAGGCCTCACTAAAGTCTGACACATGTTGTGTGTATTTCCTAAGCTCCAAGGTGTTGAATTATGGTAATCAAATTCAATAAAGAACATTAAAAAAAAAAGTCAATACTCCCTATAGTTCTGGATTAACTGACCTCCATGGGCATAAACTAGCATGCAAAATAATGTCTCAGCTGTGCAATATGATATTAACATGTCTCTACACACCTGTATAACTTTCTCCAATATTCCTTGATGGTGCTCACCATACACTACCACTTTGAGATCTTATGTCTCTTTTATCCAAGAACAGAACTCAAATAAGCAACAAAACGGACTACAGTTGAAATTACTCCTGCCTAAGAAGGCAAGACTTTGGAAACAGTATATGCTGAGAGCCAAAAGATGCATTTGTGATAACAAAACCTTCATGTCAGCCTTGATGTTTCTAATATCATCTTTTTACTTAAGAAGCCCTTAAGCTTTTTCACAAAGAACTGGCTTAAATTTAACTGAACTTAAAAGCATAGTTCCCAATTAATAGTGATATTCATTTAGTTTTTATTGAGATGCCCTCAAGAAATGCAACATGGTTTAATTTATTGCGCCCATCTCAGTCTGAGCTGTTTGTGTCTGCATGTTTCTCATCTCCTTCCAAGATAAAATCCAGTCAAGGTCTTCCAACAACCAAACCATCTAAAGGCCATGATGCAGTCTTTCATGTTTTTACTGTTGCACTCAGCTCCCAGTAAGGTACTGGCTGATGTTATTAAAGCACCACAGACCTGCAAATAGACCCAAGCTTGAGCTTGTTGCAGAGTCATTTATTCCAACAGCAAACCAGAAGTCTATTAAATCTCTGTCATGGGTTAGTACAGTTTGGTTTTTTAGTTATAGAAGAATGTAGAATAATTCTCCAGGTCAGGACCTGGGAATTGCTTTAGAAAAGACAGGGACATATCAGAGGGTTAGTTGGAATATTGGCATCTGTTCTGACCACTGAAAATTGTTGGTTAGAACTTTGGGAAGTACCATACAAAACCCCTTGATTTTCTGTAGGTGGGTCTTTTTTCTTCTTTCCTTTGGCCAGAGAGAGACAGGTAACATCAAGCTGGACCTGCTGCTCCCCCCTTTTGGGGAAGAGCTGGGCTGAGGCCTGGCCGGATTCTATAGACTCCCAGGTAGTGGGGGGAAGAAGAAGTTGTTGCTTTACAACGACTACTTTCTCTAAACTTCCCTGGAGCAGGGAGAGATCTCTGCTGAGCCCCTGATAAGAGCTATGGGCACCATTTGGGCTGAGGCCGCCCCGATTTACACCGAGGGGTGGGCTGAGAAGGCATTTATGATCCTGCCTGGTTTTTTGTGATTCTGGACTGCCCGAGTGCTCTGATCTCTGATGTTTCTGTGAGTTCTTCCTCCCTCACCAGTGCGGCCTTGAACATCTAACACCACGAGCCACAGAGGGAGAGACAAAGACTCTGGGTAGATTTAACCCTTTCTTGGCAACATGAAGCTTCCAGAGCTTGGCCCTTCTCTGAGAGAGTAAGAAAGGACAGAGTGAACATAAAGAAAAAAAACCCAGCATGAAGTCAGTAGAGCAAGAGTGAAAAGACTATTGGGACAGAGGGTGGAAGAGCTGGTTGTTCCATTCTTACTTGAGCCATGGAAATGAGCACCATATTTAGATCATTCCTTTAAATCATGGGAAAGATACGCATTTGGGGGGATGATTGTTTTGATTTGTGTGTGCATTTGAACAAAGGTGTTTGTGATGGACTAAGTAATATTAATCCTATAAGATGCTTGAACAGAGATAAAGGTGAGAAGCCCTCTGCGCCAGTGGAGAAGGGAGAAGATATCTCTGTACCATGAGATGAAGAATCCTTTGCTTTGGAGTTATTCATCTTTAAAAGGTGACACCCCAGTATGCAAAAGTCTAAGACCCATGACCCATAAGCCGCTTGGGGACCTGCTCCTGGGAGGGTCACAAAGGCAGGTTCCTCTGGGCGGTTGTTTTTGTGACAGTTAAAAAACCCACAAGAGAACTGTTCTAGGTTGTCAGTGGGATCCATGACTCTAAGAGAGACTCTTCCCCTAAAGAATTGATGAAAGACTATTGTCAGATAGTGAAACTGACTGAAAATTACAAGTTTTGTCTCTTTATGTTGTTTTATAGGAAAGTGAACAGTTTGTAAGGGGAGGGAAGAGTGTTTTGGAAGTTTCATTCTGTTTTAGTTTTTTTCCAGCTTTCTTTTTTCTATTCTTTTAGTGTGTATTAATAAAACTATTTGTTAATTTTTAAGGTTGAGCCTGCTTTGTTTTTCTCCTAGTCTCTCTCCCACAGAAAAAGAATAAGTACAAAGACCAGAATTTAGTGAACGTGAAACCACTACAATCTTCCTCACAAGCAAATGATAATGCATCTACTCATCATCATCAAATTTTCCTTTAACATGAAGGGTTACCCAATCTGTTGACTGGATCATATTTTACACTCCATCATCTCATTAAGAGATCTACACCTGAATGCTTGGATGTAGCATTGTGCAACTGCATGTCCGTTAGAGTGACCAGGACCTTCGGGGCCCAGTGCACTCTGCTAATAAGGACCTGACGATAAAGGCGAGGAAACAGGGTCCCGTTTGGAAATCCAGGTGCTGTATATTATCAGCACATGCATCGTGGGTACAGCCTTGAATATGTTCTGGGGACAAGAGGCGCCAAGGATCCAGGGTTATATAGCAGGTAAAGGGGTGGTCCTTGAGCCAAATTCCAGAGCTGAATTGGGATGGGGAAAAATGGTGGAAAGGGGTGGCTAGGATCACAGGGGTTGGGCACTGCTGCAAAAATAACCCAATAGGGTCCAAGGGAAGGAAGGACATTCCAGGATGGGTGCATATATATGGTGAACAGGGTGATAGAAAATTAACAAACCAATAGAACAACGAAACCTAAGAAATATAAACACATGGTGGCAAAGGCCCATGGGAGGAAGGTTTTTCTCACCCTAATCTTAAAGGGTCCTGGTGGCAGGCCTCTAGGCCTCCATACTTGGAGAAGCAAGTGGATCCTGTAGCCAATCATTAAGCTAAAGGTAGCTAAAGATTTCTTTTTAGAGAAGATTAAAAAAAAATACTTGGAGTCTTTTGCAATTTCCTGCTTTCACTCATTTGTCTTATCCTCCTTTACCACTTCCGGTTATCTCATCCACTTTGGCTCTTTGAAAGAACAGAACTGATACAGCAAGAAGGAACCCAATAAAACCATTTTCCGAGATGCTAACAGCTCTGTGACTACTGTGCACCAGGAAAAAATCAAGGTTTCAGCATAATTCTTTGCCCTCTTGATAGTCAAAAACGGGAGCAGAGTCTGTACAGACTATGCCAGTTGCTCTTGGATGAGGGTTTGATGACAAAGTCTTGGTTTGGGCCATTCTGCAAAACAAGTCTCCTTTCTGCCAGGAAGAAAACTTGTATTTATCTCTAGATCTCATATTATGCCTAAATCTTCCATTTGAAAAGATACAAAAGTGCATCTCTCTGGGAACAATTGGATCACACTGGAATCAAGAGATGATTCTGGGACCAGATCACAATTTCTCCCATTCCACAATTTCTCCACAATTGTGAGTCCCATCAGCAATGAAACTCTAACTTGAACTTGATCAATTTAAATTATATTTCAGAAATATAATGGAGATTAACACTGGTTTTCTTACTGACACTTCAAACACACCTATTACTGAGAATCATTTCGCAAGACTGTGTGATATTCTTCAAAGTTGCATCCACAAACATGCCTTCTTTCACCTTATATCCTGAAATACAATCCCCTTATCCCACCTGGGCAGGTGTTTGGAACATGTCCTGGTCCCATGCAGACATGGTCTCTGGCAGCGGTGTCCTCTAAGCCATGTTGCAGCCTCAGCTGGGCAAATAGCAGCCAGCCCTTACTGTCCCTATGCAGGGGACATCATGATCACTGGGAAAAATCCATGTACTACTGTCCAAGCCCTATGGCTTTCCCAAGCAGCCTGAGGGTGCTCTGTGTTTCTGGTGCTTTGGCCAGACTAAGGAAGGCCTTCTGCCCTCCCCTACCCATCTCCGTTCACCTCTCCCACCCACAAACCGTTGGGTCTTCCTCCCACCTGTAACCCAGGGTTGTCCCTGCAGTGTCAGTGCTCAAGCTCCCCACATGTCACCATCCCCACATCTTTCACTTCTCCCTCTCACACATTAGTTGACAAGCTAATCCTTAGGCTCAACAATCTGAATAAACTAATCTGTTTGTGGTAGTAGTGGTGAACTAACACAAGTTTCCCCCCCAAGTTCTGTCTTTCCATGATATTTATCTCCCAGCTGCCTCCTCTCTCCTGCTGTTGCTTTCCCTGCACCAGAGAGAAGGATGCCCTCTGTACCACCACTGCAGACCTTGCCCACCCCTGCAGACTCTCCTGGGACCAGCATGAGGATGAGTGGCCAAGCACCACCAAAGCAAACAGCCTTTTCAACATTCATTTCTCGACTGATCCACAACAGCCCCGAGGTGCTCAGTGGGCAGCGTGCTGGGTGGGGCTGCCACAGGCCAGGGCTGCTGTTTGGCCTTGCTCATGTCAGCCCTCCCCTGGTGCAGCAGGTCTCTGTCCCAGCAGGGCTACCTCAGGGATGTGCCTGGGCATGTGAACGTGTGATCGGGGTGAGCACAGGCACAGCCTGAATGGGTATTTGGGCTGGGCAGCCAAAATCATCCCTTTCTGCTGAGCTGTGCCTATGGGAGCACTGGACACTTTGTGAAAAAGCTCATCTCTGCAAATTTGCAGGCCAAAATTCAAATGTTGCCCCTACCTACAGTTGTGAAAGCTCTCATTTCCTGTGTTCTACAAGGGACCAAACAATTGCTATTTGGGTCAAAATTTCATCCCAGTGTTGCAACAATGGACTATAATGACCTGAAGGTGCTGTGGACTTATTTTTTGCTGTAGTAAGATGGACAGATAATAGTGATTTTTCCTGGGGGTTCTCAAAGGAAAAATCAAATTTTGTTAAAGAAACCATAGAGAATGATTATTTCTTTCTCATTTAATGCTCTACTCTAAAATGACAAAATACATGAAACCCAATCACATATCTAGTCATACAAAGGCAATCAAAAGCACATTACAAATAATATATGATTCACCACAGTGCAATATCATTTATAATACAATTTTAATAATTCCAGAAAAAAAGGAATTCCACAGCCTATGAGATCTTCTTGACTTTCATTTAACAACCATTGGATTAGTTTTCATCCAGCCTGATTTCCATGAAGCTGACACAAAATATTAAGTTAATTCTGGGAAGAAGTGGGACATAAGAGTATGTGTAAAATGAGTACAATAAATTAAAGTAAATTTTAAATAAAAATAATATTAAAAGAATAAGGAGGCCTGACTGTAAATCAGAGAGTAATTTTTGTAAATTCAAATGTCTGCCATAGCTCAGGGAAATGAAAATCTAAAAGTGGTGGAAAGTGTTCTTTTTTTTTGCCATCTGGCAAGTCTGGGGTCCAAAGACAATCCTAGACTTTATTAAAGTCAATGGTCTGGCTGGATCATCGTCCAGGTACAACAGAACAGCCTGGGCAAAAAACCACCAGAAATGAATCAAAATAGTTACTGATCCATAAATAAATATAAATCCATGAGTTATTGGAGAAATGCTTTAGAAATTAGAATCTCTAAAATGTTTCATGTTTTCTTTGAACCAAGCAGTAAATTGAGACAAATCTTTACTTGACAAGTCTATGTTGCTCATTTCCCATGCTGGAAAAAAAATCATGAATAGACATAATTTCATGGCTATGGGCCCATGACTGCATTTCAGCAATGCCATATATGACCTTCTGGTGGCAAAACCTGTACAAACTGGCTTTAAAAGGCAGAGAACAGTGGTTCCATGAGATGGACAGACAGCACAAGCATGTTTGAGTGGTTTTAATGCCCACCTCTATGCACTGTCAGCTCAGCTGTGTGCACCATTAGAAATTTTGCCAATGACGGCAAAAGTGGGAGGTGTTATTGAATCACTTCAGAGAAAAGATGCTTTGCAGGAGGATCTAGATACATTGGAGATTTGAGCCATGGTTAATGGGATAAAATTTAAGAATTAGACTCCACACTTAAGATGAAGTAATGCCAAGCACAAGAATAAATTGGGAGAGAAGTGCCTTCCTCAGGAAAGGAAGGGAAGAGAGAGGTGATCATCTTTTCTCCCTAGTGTCCAGTGATAGAATATGTGGAAATAGTTCAAAGCTGCATCATTAGACTTGACATTAGAAAGTACTCCTTTAGCAACAGGTGTTTAAACATTGAAATAGGCTTCCTAGAGAGATAGTCAATGCCCCAAACCTCTGAGTGTTTAAAAGGCGTTTTGACAATGCCCTTAATAACAGGCTATAACTTGGTTGGTGCTGAATTGTTCAGGCAGTTGGACTAAATGATTGTTGTAGGTCCCTTCCAACTGCACTATAGTATTGATTTCTATTCTATTCTACTCTACACAGTCTGGTGAACTGGTGGGATGGATGAACCAGCAGTCTGCAATTCCTCAGCTGGGACATTTTCTGGATGCGCTGATTAAGTAGTTAAACATGAAGGTGTTGCAAATTTTTTCACTGTCTCCTTGCCAACCCAGCTTCTGCCCCCAGCCCTCCTGTCATCATGCAATGACTCTGGGGGACAGCTGCTGGTGTAAACTGTGAGACAGGCTGTCATGGCAATCAGCTGAAAGTCAGGTCCTTGATGTAAAGGGAAAATCTGAAAGACAGACACTAAAACTGGAGAGACACAGGAAAAATAACAGCAAAAGGCAAGACCTCCATGGAAAGTTGAAACATAGCTGACTGTTGTTGAAGATGGATCAATAGCCCCTATAACCTCTAAAAACATCTCAACGTGTTTCTTCAGGCTGCAGCTGCATCCAGCAAAACTGTCAGTGTCTGCATGAGGGATGCAGCTGGAGCAAGGCCCGTGTGCAGGGGCATGTGCGCGCCAAGCTGGGATGAACAAGTAGGGGTAGGTGGGGTGATATTTCTGGCTGTCTGGCATGAAGGCGCCATTTCATTCCTTGTGCCAAGGCCCATGCCAACCATGCTGCAAGGCTACCCAGAAAATTATGTTTTGAAGCAAGAACAGAGGAGCCTGTTTAATCCTCGTTAATGCAAAGCCTCTCTTAAAAATGATGTGCACATTCTTTAAGAGCTTGTTTCAAGCTGGCTAAATCATAAAAAGGGGACATTCTTTATTACCACTTCTCTTTAAGGGGATTAATTTCCATTCCCCCTGAAGTGAACCTTAGGGAGTGAGGAAGAATCACTCCCTAAGAGCTAATGGGGAAGGCGTAGCCTATATAACACCACCAAAAATATTCAGTTACTCTTTCCCCGCAAAGCCACTGAGTAATTTAAAAAAAATAAAACGTCAGAACACAGGGCAGTTTGCTTCTCTGTAATTTAGAAGCATAAAAGGGAACTGATGCTGTAATTACAGGCTGAAAACCCCACAGCCTCATTTTTTAAAGTTGTTTCAGTGGATTTTTTTAAAACTGGTATTAGCTCCTCCAAAGAAGGGACAAAACCTCCAGTCAAGGGCTTTGTTAAAATTTGAATTGACCTAGGAAAGGTGCTGGAGGCAACCCTGGCAGATCATAGGAGCTTAGTGAGCCACAAGGCAGAGCTCCAAGCCAAGGCTAGGATTTGCTGCAGACAGAATTAAGTGAAGAAGAGATTTGCCATGCCAATGGTTTTTTACATCATACCAGATAAGTATTCTTGTTTCACAGACCAGACAC